>NW_028072887.1:3563212-4767488 GCF_014824575.4 Sturnira hondurensis
GGAAATCAGTTTGGGAAATACCTAATTAAATTATTTCTTGTACTAAAAGTCTAGTCTTTGAATTTAAAACTTTGGCTTTCTTGTCCCTATTTCGTGGTGCGCTATCTAAGTGTGATATGGTCTGAGTCTGCAGAGAGAATGACGATGCTCCATTGAAAGGATGTCCCCTTGAAAAAAGGCAGTAAACTAACCCTAGTCAGGACTTCCAGTGAAACAACATGATTCTTCAAAAGAGAACATATATTTTCCATTTAGTATCCCCAGTGGAGGCAAATTTTCTCATTATCTAGGTGCACCATGGTGGTCATTAACCTGAGAAGACAAAGTGCTCATTTCAAAAGGTGGCAGGTTTGAAGACTTAGTGGCCCAGGTCAGGATCCATTTTGGAAGGTAGCAACTGCTGAGGTCTTTTTACCCAAAGGCAGCTGGTTATTGGGTCTTCTCCAAGCCTATGAGTGTTGGACTTGCATGTCTAGGTGACATGAACTCTAAAATTTAGGAGCAAAGCAATAAATCCTGCTTCTATTTTATATTACCCTCTTATGCAAGATCATGAGCTTGCTATTTTGAGCCAAACTTAAGAGCTTAATAGAAAAGTCCAGTATTTCAGTAAATCTGAGAGTCTATTCTAGCTAATTTGGTTTCAAAAAGCCAGTTTTATAGACAGTTTTTCACCCACCAGAACTTCTTAAGTCTGCTTCCTGGCCAAGACAATAGCATTTCACTTGCAGCCCAGAGCTCTGACCTCAGGCCTGATCTTTCAGCTTCACTGAGTCCGTTCTTCTTCTTTCTTAAAATTGTTGAATTTATTGGAGTGATGTTGGTTAATATAATTCTATAACACATCATCTGTGTACTGTATTGTGTGTTTTAACTGCTGGGCTTCTCTAGCCTTTTTGTCATGATTCCTGTTGTCCAATGTATCAACTTGCATCTCCTTAGTCTCTTTCTTATACTCTGACTGAGTCTTCAATTCAATTTTTCTCTTGTTCTTAAAAACCTCACTTACCAATCCTAGAATACCCTACCCCATTCACTGATGGTCAAGGGCCCCCCACCATAGGTTTTTCAAATCTTTTCCCACACTCCCACTTCCCAAAATTGAACCCAAACTCCATCTGTCAGAAGTCTAGAAAGTCATGCCTGACATTTTAAAAATATCTAAGTAAAATAAAAAGAGGGGAAGAAACAATGGCACAATAGCACATATTAATGGACCATGACAGACACATGCCACTTCTTAATAACCCTCGATGTTGGTCTTTATTTTTAGGATGTCCTCCTGCTGCTTTTACTATCATTCCCTGCTTGCTTTTGACAAGGTTCATAGAACAGGGGAAAAGGAAAAGAGGCCAGAGGGAGTGTAAAGAAAGAGTTTATTTAAATGAAGTTGATGAAAAAAAAAAGAAACTAGTCACTACCATCACCACCACCCAAGCAGAGGAGCCCAGTGATGCTCAGGTTTCTCTGTTTAGTGTCAGGCCTCCCCTGCTGTGACCTGTGTTCTGCATTCCACTGTGCTGGTCTGCTGAGTCCTAAATAGGATGCTCCATTTTCCTTTGATAACTAGTGACTTCATAAACTGACAAATGACACACAAATCCTGGTTGGAACGATAGGGAAAGAGGGCAATGTCACTCAATGTTGAAGTGGTGATTGAGGCCATTTGGATGTTTGGAGAAGCCAAAGTGGGTAAAATAGGGACTTCCCTGTGGAACAGGGACCACTGCCTCTTGGAAGGCTTTTCCCGGTGGTGATCACTAGTACTCCTGGCTCCTGTACTTCAACAAGAAACCAATAACTATTTTGTAGTGCCTTCTATAAAGTGTGCTGGTAACTGTTCAAATTTCCCAGTAGAGTTTATCATCTGATTGTGGATATAAAATATTTACAAAATAAAATATTAGAGAATAATGCTACGGTCTAAACTGCAAAACTTTGTCCTGTGTAGAATCATTAGATTACAAGACTAAAGGACTAGAGAAATTTTCTCCCCTTCATTACCTTCCTCCAATATAAACCTCAAACCACCCTCTATCCCATACACACAACCACCACCAACACATAAACATTTGTCACCCAGTGATGAAAACATCGCTGAGCTCAAGCCAGTTTCCTTTGGATGCCTTTACACTCCTGCCCCTTAGAAATGTCCACTTGGACCTCAGTGCCCTGCTGTATCCAATATTGCTGGATGTATCTATAATCCTTTATTATACATATCTATCTATGGGTCCATTTTCCTCTCATACATTGCCAGGGTCTTGAGGGCAGAGATCTTTCTTATCCTCTATGAGACCTGGGGCAGATCTAACTAGATGTGTAACCTTAGGTAAGTAACTTATTCTTGTGGAATCCTAAATTCCACATATATCAATTAGGGGTTACTATTGTTCATATTGTATAAGCTGGTTATTGAGGTTTATTTTTTTTATTTTTTTTTAATATATTTTATTGATTATACCATTACAGTTGTTCTATTCCCCCCCTTCATTCCCCTCCACCCGCACACTCCCTCCCCCACCATTCTCCCCCCCTTAGTTTATAACCACGTGTCTCAAGTTCTTTGGATTCTATATTTAAATGAGACAATGAAGATAATGCAGGTAACCCAGCACCTGGCACACAGTAAATGCTAAAGAAGGAACAGATAAAACACAAAAGAGAATATCTGTGCTCTCAATGCCAGTGCAGCCTGGGTTCGTACATAAAAGGTTCTCAGTAATGTCTAATGAATGAATGAAGCAAGTGCTTTATTCAAGGGAGACTTCCTGCCTATGAACAGTTTCTAAATGAAATTGTGCTCAATCTGGAGATAAATAGTAATATCTGAAATTCTTTTTTTCAATTAAGCAGCAATCTCTGTACCTTTTTCTGATTCCTTATAGAAGTAAATGCAAACTTTGTTTAAAAAGGCACACAGACCCACTGAACAGTTCAGAAGGAGTTGCTTGCGGAACAGGCAAAGCAAAGTACCAGTGTCAGTTGATCTGGAAGTTTGGGCAGTGCACCTTGGACAGAGGTTCAGAGGTGGTCTAGCTTTGCTCTGAGCCAATCTGAGCCTGAATGGAATACTGTTCCAGGCCCTTGGGCTGCACATGATAGCCTCAGAAGACCACCAGACAACATAATTTTCTAGCTTTCTGATGGCACCTCTGCCCCACATGAGGGGAGGTAAATCAGGGTCAGGGTCTCCACATACTAAAAATAAATGGGCAGTAAACGTCCCTCTAGTCCATAGGCAACTAATTATGAATGAACAGGAAGTTAGAGAGCAAGTGAAGTACAAAGGTCAAGTCAGTAAGAGGAAACATGGAAAAGTAGGTGAATATGTTGGCTACTACTTTTTGCGCCCCCTCTTCCCTCTTATAACTCTCTCTTTCCTACTGGTTCCCAGAATCTCTGTGTCTTACAAACCATCAGCCTGGCTCTGCTATCTCTAGCTTGCTCTGGCAAATCAAGGAGGTATGGTACCTGGAGGAATAGCCCCAGGAATTCAGGACTCTGCCCCAACCAAGATAGGCAGGAGAGCTCTACTGGTCTGGACTCCAGATTAGCAGGGGCATGGCATTCTGCTTAGTCCCTTCCCTCTTATGCATGCTCTGTGTGCACTGGTCCCTTATTCTGTTCCAAACTGTGAGTACAACTACTGCCTTCTTCCTGACTCCATGTGATCAACTATGACAAGGCTCCTGCTGCTATGTCTTACCCCATAGATCAGATTCCCATTGATGTGGACACATGTGTAGTTCAAGTCAAGTTCATTGCTCCTTTCGAACAATGTTAATCCAAACTGCTAACTTCTCTCTATCTCCCAAGGTAGTGACACACAGTTGTGTAGTCTCTGTATGCCCATATTCTGCAGATTTTAGAATTCCTATATCTCTCTGCTCCTCACCACTAAAGTCCCAGTATGCCTTTAGTCAACAACTATTATGAACTGATTGTTTGTGTTTGCCAAAATTCGTATGTTGAAGCCCTAACTCTTAATGTGATCGGGGTCTTTGGGAGGTAACTAGGGTTGGATGGGGTTGTGAAGGTTGGGACCTCATGATAGGATTTATGTGCTTATAAAAAGACATACCAGAGAGCTGGTGTTTCTCTGCCTCTCTCTCTCCCTCCCTCTTTCTCTCCACACCATTTGAAAACATAGTGAGAAGGCAGCCATCTATAAACCAGGAAGAGAAAGAGAGTTCTCACTAGGAACCAAATAGGCTAGCACCTTGATTTGAACTTCTCAACCTCTAGAAGAGTAAGAAAGAAATTTCTAAGTCACCCAGTCTACGATATATTATTACGGCAGCTTTACCTCACTAACAACAAATAATACAACAACCCATTTTCCCTGGACTTTGCTTAATCTGCTTTCTAATAGAAGGTACATTAGAAAGGAATACTCACAGATAAAGTAACTTTCATGAGAGAGTGAGGGAGAGAAATAGAGAGACAGAGAAATAGTGGTTTTATCCAACGTAATGATAGAATTGGTAATCTCTAACAGCTCGTTACTAAGGGAATTGGCAGGAGGTAATACAGACCCTCCTAGTTTCTTTCAAATTTCCTCATATAAATGGTTAGTTATTCCACTGCCAACCCAAGCTGACCCGGTAAAAATCTATTTTGTAAATTAACATTTATAAATGCTGTTCTCTGGTTTTATTTTCATATCACAGGATTTTTACTAATTTTAAATGACACTGCCTCTTCACTGGAGATTAACAAGATATGAAGCAATCCCAATATTTTCATCAATGTTTGGGGATGATTCTTGCTGAATAGCAAGAAATGTGGGTCTTATGAAGATCTGTTTTTCATTTATTTTCTTATGTGCATCCCTAGTGTAAAGAAAATTGGCGTTTGAAAAAGTGAGTGACAATTAATCTTTGAAAATACTGCAGATGTTTGAGTTTCTTGTTATTTAAACACACTTAGTATGTACCCAAGCGAGTGGAGCTCTGCTGTGTGCATATATGTGTGTGTGGCAGGTGGGGTGGGGTTGGGCTGACAGGTGAGGAGCAGAAGCTGAGGCCTGTGGGTACACTGGCATTAGGCAGAGTGCCCCCCCCCCACTGATGGGGAGGGGCTGAGAAGCATTAACCAGCTCTCTGCAGCCCCTTACCTGGTCCAAAAACACTTGTGCTCCCCTGCTGCACTTCACAGTCTTTCTGCAAGTGCAGAAATTGCCTGTTCGATTCAGATTAACACCAAGTCCAGACTGATGGATGGTTCAGAAATGTGTTGTAAAAATTAGATTATAAAGGAATAGATTTCATCTCCAGCAATATGATACTAGATAGGCTGATAGGCTCCTTCAGGAATAGAAGAGATAAAAATGCTAGGTAAAATGTTTCAACGTGTATTTGTAAAGAAGGTGGAGCTGGCAGTGAAGTAAGGGGAACGATCAAAGACTATAAATGACAAGAATATGCTATTTTTCAAGGTAAATAAGTGTTAGAGCCAGTGGTTGTCCTGAGGGTATGTGCTTCTGGGAAGACAGAGTCAAAGGCATTTTCAGGCACACCACACCTGGCTATGCGTATTTAATGCGAGGTCAGATTTCTGGTATCCTAGAACACAGATTTTCAGGCATCTTGAAGGTACATAATGTGCAGGTGATAAAGCCAAAGCTTGGGCCTGAGCAGCATGGGAAGCTGGATTAGAAATTCTCACACAAAGTTTCAATCCTCAAAATCCAGTATGTTTGATAGGTGAACCAGGGAAGGAGAATTATACATCTCTGTCTCAATTCTGTTTGGAGTGAAAAGAAAAACACAGAAAGCCCCACCAAGAATTTCTACCTCATATGCCTACTCTTCAGGTCTGAGGACAGAATTAATGCTACTTGTGTAATTAAAATAAAAAGAAGCATCCAAAACACATCAGGTATAAATGCCCCTGAGTTGACAGTGCCCAGAAAAGGTAGGCAGATGTGAATGCAAATCCTCTGGAATTATACACTTAAAGCCTGGTCCTGAAAGTTTCAAGGAACTGAAGCTCGCAGTCAATCAGCATATTCACAATGACAAAGCCACCATGAAGGAGAGTGAATAGAAACAGCAAACTATAGAATCTGAATGATAAAGAATGCAAATTTGGAAACAATCACACAGAGAATACAACACTTGTGTATTTCATATGTTCAAAGAAAGACAAGAGGGATGAAAAAATGACAAAACATAAGACCAGGAAGATTTGAGAAAAAGTAAACAAACCGACTCCTGAAGAAAAAGAAGGAGTAATTGATATAACGAACATTGCTTACAGTCTAAATAGCAGATTGGACACAAATGAAGAGAAAGATTAATGTTCCAGGAAGTAGATCTGAAGAAATTCTCCCGGATGTAATATAGAGACAAATGGTTGTGGTCTGTGAAAGTGGTTCAGCAGCACAGCAGACAGTATGAAGAAAACCCTGTGCCTGCATATTTGAAGTTCTACAAGGAGAGCACTCAGAAAATGGTGGAGAAGTAAAATTCAAATATATGTAATGGTTGAGAATTTTCTAAAACTGGTGGAAAAACTGAACACCTTAAATTCAAACTAAGCCAGTACAAATAAAGAAAATTTTAGGCTACTTGCAGTCAGGGACATCTACATAAAGTCCTTGCCAAAGAGTCCCAAAATCAAGCCAGCAATGGATAAAGAAGATAAACAGTGGCCCTAGGCCAACTTTTTTTTCTATCCTAAGTCACTTTATTATAGCCCAAGGGATTTAAATATCACATTTATGCTGATGACTTCCAAATATGTATTTTCAGCCCAGACCTCCTTTTTCCGTTTAGACTCAAGTATCCAGCTACCTGAGTATCACAGACATCCCAGCCAGGACAAGTTCAAGAGGAGCCCTTCAGTGTCCCTCCCAAGTCTGTGTGCCTCACTCTGGTTTTCTTGTCCTCTCACCTCCAGTTCTTTTCTTTGGCTATTCCCACTTCCATTCCTTTTACCTAATTTATTCCTATTTGTCCTTCACACCCCAAGTTCCTCCTCCATGAATCTTTTTCTCATCTACCTCCACCCCCCACAAGTCAGGGTTAGTTGTCCCTCCTACAACTTTTAGTGTGGCACTTACATGGTATGGCAATGGTTGTATACTTCCCTGTCTCTCTCACTGGAAGCTTCTTGAGTGGCAGACCCTTACTTATTGAGAGAATATCAGCTGTGACTACAGGGTCTGACCCTTAGCTGTCCATTTCTCAGTAAATATTAGCTGACTAACTGAACAGAGTAGGATAAATGTTTTAGTAGAGTCTTACACAGAGAAATAAGCAAGTTCAGGAGGAAGCCACAGAGGCTTATGCCCCACCCCAATCTGAGGGATGCAGCCCAGGAAATGTTTGAACTGACTTTGCTAATATAAGGATAAATCTGGCCACCTTGACAGGGAGCACTAAGGTGCAAAGCAGAACATTTGAGATGGAAGAGCATATTATGACCAAAAAGCCCATGCAGGAAAGTAGAAGGAAGATATGCAGAGCCAAGAGCACATGTCTGGAAAGAACAAAAATGCCTCTGGAGCAGTCAGGCTCTCCAGAGCTCTGGAGGTCAAGTCTCAGAGGTTGGTCATTGTCCTTGGGATGCGGGAGCCTCTGAGGGACTTTGAAAGGGAAGCATGCGTGGCCAAAGTTGTACCTCAGAAAGATCAATCTGGAAGCAGCGAGGAGAATGGCCCAGAGGGTATGGAACTGGACACAGGAAGACAAGTGGCAGGGTTTGCCGCCATCTGGTTGATAAATGACAAAGGCTGAACAAGGACAATGATGGTTTGTAAGCAAGGAGCAGCGCTGATTGTTCTGACCCGGGTGCTGCAGGAAGGAGCTAGTGCTGAACCTGAATATTCTTTTAGGGCTGTCATCTGGGGGATTATCCAGCTGTCAGCACATTTTCTGGCCTGGCTGGAGCTAAACTGATCGCATTTGTGTCTCCCTGGAACCACTGAGACATCTCCCCACCCCTCCAGGAACCATCTGGAGAAGGTCAGTCTGACCTGAGGGATTTATTTTCATTAAAAAGTTTACAGAAGCACAAGTCATTGCTCAGAAAGACAGAGATTATATCAACTTTGATCCTTTCTGTTGCTCATTGTCTTCTGCTGGCTTTATCTGGCACCATTCTTGATTTTGAAGCTGAAAACAAATAGTGGCTAGATGTTCAATATTAGCTAATAGGAGAAGACATGTTAATCCTCAGGAATCTAATATCGATGTTAAAATTAAAGCCCATGCAGACTTTCTCAGCATTTTGAATGCCTTTTATGGAAACTAATTGTTAAAGAGAGATTATGTTGCATAGGTCGATTATGCAGCATTTCTTTTATAATTTTCCTTTTTAAAAAAATATTTCAGAAAATGCTAATGTTTTAAGCAAACATAGTAATCTAATCAGACTGTTATCTAAATTTTTGATTTGCATAGTGAATCATACACTTGATAGGTTGGACTAAATGTGATTAAGTTCATTACTATAGATGTTACAAGACAAATATTTTCCTTGCTGCACTGTGATGTTTTTCAACTCAGGTTTGTGTTGGAGGCCACTGGCTTTCGATGCCATACATTACTGTCTCCTCTGTCTTTAATGGACAGTGTTGTCGATAGCACTAAGCAAACAAAGACTGGCCAAGGAGTTGTGTGTAAATTCCGGCTCTCAGAAAGAGGCCAAGTGAGTGGCGGAAATTGAGTTAAGTGCATTCCGGCAGCGTCACTGTGGGCCCAGGTAGAGCTTGTGTGTTTATTGGCGCCCAGCCTGCCAGGCAGTGTTGGACAGCTCCCAGGGTGTGCTGGGGGACTGGGCCACAGGATGGACTTCAAAGTAAGATAATTCTTTGTTTAAGGGAGTCCAAACATGAATAAAAAGAAACAAACAACAACTAAAAGTAAAGTCCAGTGTCCTATACAAATGCATCTTTTTACTGAGAAGCAATATCGCTAGAGGATAAGGGGATAGACTTTGGACTCAAACTTCCTAGTTTTCAAATGTGTCTCAGTTTTCTCTTTAGTAAACGAGTATCTTAACGTTGCCTGTATCTTAGGGCTGTTATGAGGGTTAAAAAAGTGAATGTATGTAGAGAGTTTAGAAATTTCCTGTTGCTACTTAGCCAGTTTTTCTCCTTTGTCATCTGGCCTTCTCACACAGGGTCTGACATAAATTCAGCCCCTGGGCATTCTGTACACACTGACTGAACACCTACTAGGTGCCAGACCCCGAGGCAGGCTCTAGAAACACAATGATAAGCCAGACACACTCTCTGCCTCAAAGAGACCAGTCTAGTAGATGAGACAGACATGCAAATGGTGAATTCCATTTTGTGTGGTAAAGGAATAATAGAAACAGAGACTATATAAGTTCTAGAGGTAGTAGTGTAGAGGGAGGCTCAGCTCTGATTTAGAAAGTTTACAAGGAAATAGTTTACATAGGTTCTAACTACTTGACTGGGTTTTGAGGTGTGAGTAGGAGTTAGATTATCAAGACTGTAAGATGAAGGAGAATAAAAAGGTTAGAGAAAGCATGTATAGAATGAAGAATAAGGGAAGATATATGCTATATCTTTTACCTCCTTCGTTTCTTTGAGTTGGCCACAAGATTTCTAGTTCTGGAATATTACCAGTTCTTAATCGAAGTTTGGAATTGGTTGCACGCCTAACGGAAGCGTCCAATGGTGGACTCCCTCCTCTTCTGGGAACGGGCACGCTGTTGTGCACTTGCAGGTGAATTGCCATGTATAGATCGCTGGCTTCTCTCCAAAGATAGAGTCTAGACTTGGTCCATTATTGTGCTTCTGAGATGATCTTCTGGCCAGACCAAACCAAGAAACTGTTGGTATATCAAGTTGAAAATTTTAGCTATTCAGAACTTCATTTTGGGGGGAGAAATGAAATGGCAAAAAATTGAGATAACAGACATTTCAAAACAGACCCATTTTTTCTGTGGGTAGATGACTAACTGATGGGAGTATCATCTCACAATAACTTTCTCTGTTTCTTCTGCCTTTTGTCACTTATCTGTCTTTGAGCACCCTATCATGGTGAGAAATAGATTAAAAAACACCTCAGTTGTTGATTCATTAAAGTTAAATGTGTCACATATTACAAGTGAAATATAATTTTAGATGGAAAATGAAAATATTTCCTTCTATTTTGCTATTATTGTCCCCATAGTCTCATAGTTGAAAGTCTTAAGTTTAAAAGGCTGTTTCATGCAGATATGCACAGAATGCATATTGGGAACATTAAGAATAGGGTTGGGGAGGTTCACACACATTCTAGAGGGAAGCAGGCTGAGTGAAGGACCTCTGAGCTGACCTCTTTTCTGAGGTCCTACCTGGCTGAATCAACTGGTAACGAAGACATTCATATGTTTTTCTCCCAAGGCTGTTAAATATAAAATAATGTATTGTTTCTAGGCTGGTCTTATTCTTGTTCCTGCTTTTACCTAGTGACAGAAGGATAAATGCAGAATTATCCATTTTCTCCCCTAAGTATCTTCCTCATCTCTGATTCCCATTCTTAATGATTCTGCTATCTTTCCTGGTGAAAAATCTGGGGGTCAGCCCATATTTATATTATCTTTAATCTCTTGACAAATCATTGACTGTTATTTTCATCTCTATAACTTTTTTCCATGCCTCTCCTCTTTTTATACTCTTATGACTAGATGGAGGCTCTTAATTTAAAAGAAGTCATAGCAGCAAGATTTACAATAGCCAAGTGTTGGAAGCAACCTAGGTGCCCATCAGTAAATGAATGAATCCAAAAACTATGGTACATTTACACAATGGAATTCTATGCAGCAGAAAAAAAGAAGAAGCTCCTACTCTTTGCAACAGCATGGATGGAACTGGAGAGCATTATGCTGAGTGAAATAAACCAGGCGGTGAAAGACAAATACCGTATGATCTCACCTTTAACAGGAACCTAAACAACAAAACCAACAAGCAAGCAAAATATAACCAAAGACACTGAAATACAGAATAGGCAGACAGGGACCAGAGGGGAGAGGGGAGCGAATTTCAGGGGAAAAAGGGAAGGATTCACAGGAACAAGTTAAAAGGACACATGGACAAAAACTAACAGGGGTGGAAATGGGATAGAGGTGGGGAGCACTGGAAGGGTGGGCTGGTATGGGAGTAAAAAACAGAGAACTGTACTTGAACACCAATAAAATAAATAAATAAAAATAAATGAATAAAAGAAGTCACCATTTATATATCATATTTCAAAATATTACTCATCTGAACTTCTGTAGTAGCATATGATTGGGTCTTCCTGCCTTCAGTCTCACTGTTCCACCCCAGATTTGTGAAACTGACCATGTTTTATCTTTCAGAGCTCAAGGACAAAGTCTAAACTTCTTAGTATGGCACAAAAAGCCTTCTGTCAGTTGGCCACACCCTTCTCTTCAACTTTCCTTCTTTCTATTCCCTCACATGTATCTGTGCATCAGACATACTTAGGTATGAGTAGTTCATCAAAGATGTCCTGCACTCTCTCTATCTGCCTTTGCGCATGTTCTCCCTAATGCTCGATTTCCCTTTTTTCCTCTAATCTCTCTGTCAAAGCCCTTCAAGTCATCTCTCTATAAATTCCTTCTTGAATCATCTGTGTCATTCACCTCCTGGTAGGAAATAGCTCATTCCAAGTGGGTAACTTCAGAAGAGTTTTAACAAAGAGAATATTACAAAACAGGAGAAGGATGTGAGGAAATGACAAAGCATAGAGTAGTAAGTGCCCTGAAGTTCAAGCAGGGAGGTGCCATCTGCTTCCTTTCTTTGTCTAGAGAGAAAGAAAGCTGTTTGAGGGATGAAGCCAGCCCACAGCCACTTACCTACCCTCCATGCAGAACGGAAGGTAAGGGAGCAAACACCCTAACCTTATTCTTTTCCCTCCTTTCAGTCTCCTGCCAGCACTCACCATTGGCTGAAACCAATAGGAGCAGGACAGGAGGGACAGGGAGTTTTTGACATAGATCCTATTGGTTAGCCTCCTGAGTCACAGAGCAGGATGAAGTAGATTGAGGAGTGGGGATCTGAAAGGGAAAACAGAAGATACCTGGCACCCTAACCAAGCAGAAAGGATCACTTTGTGACCAGAAGGACCTGGTTTGCACTTCTCTAGTTGCCATTATAATGCCACTTTGCAACTACTTGTTTGTGTATTTCTCTCCCCTACCATACCATAAACTTTTGGATAGCAGGAGATGTGTTTTTTAAAAATAATCTTTGTATTCCTGTTGCTTACCACATGTCTGGCATGCAGTGGACACTCAATAAAATTTTACTAAATAACATTTGTTTATCTGACAACCATGAAGAAAATAACAACCCTGGAGGGTGAGAAAAGTGACACTTGTCTTGTTGGCTATTGGAGGGGGGCATGCCACGTGACACTAACAACAGCTCTTTATGCTCACTATCTTCTTTGACCCTTTCCACTTCTGTCCCCACTTCCTCCCTTCAGTTCTTTGATCCATTTTCTCAAAGCATTCCAATGTCTGGAATCCCTGAATCTCAAATCGTTATCCAGCCACCTTGATGTACTAAAGAAGACACAAAACAGACCATTCAGAAAAATAAGTCTTATTACTCCCCAGTTTCAATACCAAGTCTTAACTGTACTTCTGTTCCAGTTGTGTTGACTGAACCACTCATAAACTTTGAACTTCCCCCTGTTTGATTTTCCTTACTTTAACCCTAGAGCAGAGTTATTCTGTAAGTAGCCTCTTAGCTGTTTCCTCTTTTGGGTCCTACCCAAGTCTCTATTTAGTCCTCTTAGGCTGAGGGTATCCTGGGAAAAAATATCCCCAACCTAAAATATATCATCTGAAAATAAGAAAGGACCTCCCCCGACCCCACCCCACATTTCAGTTCTTCAACTGGAAGATGCATGTTAAGTATGACCAATATGGTAGCTCCAGTAGGTTTCCCTTGTGCCCCCAGGTTCATATCTGAACTCTAACTGGCTTTAGATTGCAGAGGGCGAGGCTGAGGGCTCGAAGCCAAGCTTTGATGAGTGGAGAAAAGTGGGTCCTGGATGGAGCTCCTTAGCAGGACTCTGGAGGGAGTTTTCTATTTTTGATGGGTCATATTGAGGATATCATTGGAATGCTTTAGACACTCCTTTTTACTATTATTATCTCATTAAAGTCGACATATTAATTAGACTAGATATTTTTAAATCTTTTGCTACAGACTGTCTTTGGTACACAGAAGGCATGTGTTAGTAGTGACTGTGGGGATGGACCTCAGCCTTTTCCTCTTTGAACAGGAGATCAGTGGAGGGGGGAAAGTAGTGAAGTAGTTGAAGACAGAGAGAAGAAAGGAGCAATAAACCTGCATAAATATTCTGGCATGGGATTGGTATTCTTGCTATAACTTCTTGTTTTTTTCCATAAAATCTCTTACTATACTTTACTGTAATTGCTTTTTTAATTTATTCTCTCTTTCACTAGACTATTTGTCCATGAATGCAGGAAATTTGTCCTTTTTATAACCCTGGTCCTTAGCACAGTGTCTGACCTACAGCAGATGCTCAGCAGTTATTCGGGTGAAATAATAAATTTATACTGCCTGAAAAGCATCTTTGTGCCAATGGGAGGCCTTCACTTTGTTTAATTAATGGGCCAAGTTTAGAGTGTGCTGGGTGCATGCTGTTGCAATGGGAAGAATAATTCTTTTATTTCTTTTTTCATAAAAAGATAAATATGCAAGTTATTTTATTATAACTGTGTATTGGGCCCAGGCTGAAGAAATGACTATGATGCCATTTACCTATTCTGATTTGAAGGCTCTTGTGGTCTCAAAATATCACCCCTCACCACTTGAGTTAGTCATTATCTGCTTCTGTCAAAATGAAAATGTATATCATGTGGGAGCAGGGTGATTTTTTATAAGCTATGGACTTGTTAATTCTAATATCAGATCAACTGGAGTAAACGTGGGCCTGGGCCACAGGAGGCTAGGTTTTGAAAGGTGAGGCGGGAAGGAGAACGTTTATACATTGCTGCTCAGTGTAGGGTGAGGATAAAGAAAGGCAGTTCCGTAGGGGCTGAAACCTGGTTAGCTGGTCATCTGACCGAGGGAGAGCGGGGCTGCCACGGCAGAGCTAGTCTGGGTGGAGCACTGCAGGCTGGGCACCTGGAGAACCAGGGGAAAATAGAATAAGGGGAGGGATCTCCATATATTTCAAATTTTACCTGGGACTCTGCTGGGAAATTTTTAAGATGGGCTATGACACCTGGGTCTACATTTGAGGTTAATGGCCCTAAACACACACACACACACACACACACACACACACACACACACACACACAGAGGTGCTGTGTAAACCCAGACGGGAAACTGAGGGAAAAGTAAGCCTCTTGGCCAAAATGGATTCAATACAGTTGGACATGATCATGAGCACCTATTAATTATCTGCAAGGCACTGTTTGGGTGGCTGTGGGAGTATGTGAGACATGTAAGATGCCAGCCCAGGGATCTCACCCTACAGTTTTGAAGATTTTATAATGGAATATCAAACCGAGCACTCCTTTACCTTGTATTTACACTGTATCATTCTTTACTCAATCAGCAAGGTGGACTGTGTGCCTTTCCAGACTCTTGTCAGAGAAAATATCCTCAAGTTGTAAGCTCTCTAGCCCTTATCAGAATCCAATATGAGAGAAGAGATAGTTAAGGAGATGATCTGTAAGGAATGGTTTTCAAACTTTTTTTTTTTGCAACAGACTTTTTTCCTTTAATGACATCTTACCTGGAAAGTCAGTGTGGAAAACAGAGAAGAGGAGGTGCTTTGACTGAGAGGGCAGAAAGCCCTGAAACACTCAACCCCTCCTTGGTCCCTGAAACACCTTCATGTGGCCTCATAGCCCCCACTTAAGAGTACAATGTGGGGACCCAGAGATCTAAGGAAATGCAAGGTCTTTCTTTACTCCTCTCCAAGTTCTGCCCTTGTAAACACACAGTGGAAAGCGAAGTGTGACTCATTTAGCTTACCACGCCCAAATCTCCCTCCTCTGAGTTATTTCCTAAGTTTACCTTAAGGCAGGGGTGTCAAGCTCATTTTCACCAGGGGCCACGTCAGCCTCTCAGTTGTCTTCAGAGGGCCAAATGTAACTTTAGGACTGTATAAATACAATGACCACTTAACAGTTAAGCGAGAGCTCTGCACTGCTGCTGGGTAGAAAGAAGGCGCCGGCTGGATAAAACAAAAGGTGGAGGGCTGGATGTGGCCCGCGGGCCTTGTGTTTACCATCTGTGCCATAAGGGCAAAAGCAAGAATGAACTTATGGTTCTTTTCCTCTTCATATTTTTTGAATTGATAGAAAAATTATAAATAAAGTGTGTTACTTTTGTAAATAAAAAACCAAAATAGAACAGAAAATGATGTGATAAAAGCAGTACCTTATGAGGATGGGTCTGGTAGCAGACTTAGAATAAGTTTAAAATATTAGAAACAACAGGCAGAGGAGAAGTTGGAAGCTGAAGTTGTTAGCAAAGAGAGACACTGTAGACCCCGCTTGTGGGGTCCGCCACATTGTGGAGGAGACACGAGAAATTCACACAGACTATCAAGTCCTCTGGAGGAAAAGGGACAGCAAGGCTTCTCTCTGAAGAGGAGAAAGAGCCTCAGCCCTTGCCTGGACCGGCCTTTATTTCTTTTCTGGGCATGTTACCTGATGGTCCTCATTTACTGTGCACAGGTTTGTTTTAGGTGGTTACCTTTTACAGAAAACAAAGTAAGACGATGTCACTAATCACATATTTGCAAATGCAAAGGGAAAAGTGGTTGAACTGGTTACATTCAACCTGGAAGGTTTAGCATGGATTTTAGGAAGTTACAGTAGGCACTCTCTGTCTCAATTCAGGGTGAGGAAGTTTTAGCAAACGCAAGTCTCATAGCAGTCTAGGTACAACACAGGCCTGATTCCCCACAGGGGAACCTATCCGTGGGCATGGGTCCTACCTGGGGCGACACCACGCAGAATGGTCTCCTGTAGAGGAGGGCTCACTGTCCTTTAGACGTCAGCACTAGAGAGAGCCACAATCAAAAGGGAGATCACACTCCCTTTTGTCATGAGGGTCACAGGGGTAAAGGGCACAAGAATGAATTGTACACTTGTAAGTGATCAAATCAAACCCTCATTTGAATTTTGGTTACTGACATAAGATGCTTCCTGCCAAAACTTCTTCCTCATGAGAGAGTTGCTTGCACGCTGAGATTCCCTCTGACTAACTCTGTTTAATCAGATCCTAGTGATTAAATAAAAATAATTGTTATTTACATCTGTATACATTGTAGATGATACATTCCTCCATAGGGATTCTATATCCATTTTCCTGTTTAGTCCTTCTGACAACTCTGTGAGGGAAGTAAATCTTGTAGTGTCTTGGTTTCATGGAAAGAGCTATACAGAAAGTTCAGTAATGTACTTGAACAGAATGGTAGAGCCAAGTCTGGAACCCAGGAGTCTGGCCTGCAGCACTGTACCTAGCGTACCTCCCCACACAGGCTGGCCAGTAGGCTCTGCCACACTGTCTGTGGGTGCGCAAGCAGCAGACTCTCAAAAATATCAGAGTCTCTGCTGTTTTTGGTAGGCTGTACATTCTGCAGATCACCTTTCCAAACTTTTCCAAATTGGATATTGATGTTGGCCACTTGGCTCGAAAGGCTGTGTTTCATTTTTCCAATGTCTCAATTTTATTCATTTAGTTGGTATCTGGTCTCTCCTTATCCATATTTTATCCACATTAGCCCCGTCTCGTTTGTCTGAGCTCCCACTTAATATGCACAGGCAGGTGTGGTCTGCATGTAGATGCCTCGGAGGATGTTTTCCCTGAAGCTTCCTGTCCTCTCATTTTGGATATTTTTGTGGGTCCTATGACCTGTCTTTGGTTCTTATCAATGAACTTACAGAGATGTTTTATATATTTTGTGTAAATGTGATCTTTGCAGTGTTTTCAAATTTCCCTCTTTTATTAATGAAGAGTGATTCCTCTTGGTTATAAAGCAGTGTGTGATTAAGCACTTAAAAATGACACACACAAATATGGATGTATATACTATTTAGTATATATGATATATAGTATACATATGTGTGTGAGATATATGTATGTATATACATGCCTGTCTGTTTGTATAACTATCCATCTATCCATGCATCCATGCATCCATCCATACACACACAGGTACATTAAATAGAGGAATAGGTCCTGAATTCCAGGTATGCAAACGCCTGTAAGGGTGACCTTGAATTCGAAGTGCCTGTGGGAGAACACGGTCAGTTTGGCTCATCCAGTCCCTGAAAGGGTTATTTATATAAAAAGGATCTATTACTTAGAAGCCCTGAATTTGGACATAGAAGTAATTTTAGAGGCTAAGTCCAAACTCTCATTCTGTAGTTCAGAAGACAGAAGTTATGGTATTAGCTTAACATTACCCTATTCATTATGACTCAATAGCTATTGGAGCCAAAGACTTTCCTAATTTCCATTTCAATTCTTCCTCTAGGTCCCTTTGTCTCTTCCCTACATGTATCTTTGTTTTCAGAAAATACATTTTCAGAGAGAAATTAAAATTAGAGTTTAACATCATCATCCTGCAGCATTTTGTTGTGGGTGTTTTGATGATGATGATGTGTGACCCTGATTTTGTCCACACCACAGAGTCCAGGGATACAGAAAAGAGAGGCAGAGAATTAAGAGCCTCATAGGTATAAAAGAAAGTTTTCCACATGGCAAGCAGGAAACAGGGGCTTGGAGCTACATCTAATCAGAGGCACCCCTTCCCTAGCCTTCAGTGAAGGAAGGCCACACTATCGCCTTCTCTCAGCTGCCTGTTTCCCCACCACGCCTTGTATAATGTGGCCCACCAACAGTTGTGCAGACACACGTTACTCTGCTTCATAAGGAGAATATAATTGCCAAAGGGTCTTCTGATCTCACCACCTGAGGCTGCCTTTTTGCAGTCACCTCAGGCCAACACGAAATGTTTGGCATTGGGTAGTTAATTAGGTTTGTCCAATATGGAAACAACACTTGATTTATGCAATATGGTCACTTGGTAAAATCACTGATTAAAACACAAATTGGCTGGACCAATTAGTATTTGAAACATCTGGCAATTTGAATCTGCACACTTAACCTGGCAGAGCAACAAGTACCCGCAGAGCTCTGACCCAAGCCTTGCACCCGCACAGTTTTGATCAAGTCCTAATGCATATGTATATAAACTGAGGTAGAAATTTTGCAAGGAAATTCTTGTTAATGAGCTGGCTGGTGGGCATTTTCTACTTCAGAACAAGAAAGTTGAGCTAGAGCATGGTGCTGCTTATGTGCCTAGGGGTGTGGTGGAGAAGGATCAGGCAACTAACTGGTGCTTCTGAAAGGCCACTGGGGAGTCAGACCATTGGGGACCTTGTATGGATGGCCTGGGAATAAAGTAGCTTATAACTATTTAGCAGCTCATCTGTTCAGCTTAATGAGAGAGACTGCTGGTGCACATAGGCATAGCCAGTACCCCCTATTTTGATATTTTAGGGACAGAGCAGTTTATGGACTGAACTTTGTTTTTACCTTGTGGTCTTGGAACCTAAAACAGATAAGCTGACTATGGAATTATGTCAATTAGTTATCTCTGCGACCAAGTAGCTGTGATATCATTATTCTCTTTACTTATTAATAATGTTCATCATTAATTTATTTATTCATTCATTCTTAATCTTGATTTTGAAACAGTTTTAGATTTGCAGAAGTTACATTTTTCTCCCTGCCCCCTTCAAATATTTTAATGCATAATTTGTTAAAAATAACAGCCTTCTCTAACATAATCACAGTACAATATATAAACACTCTATTTCTCATCAAAGTTTCACCCATTAATTTCAGCATCCATACATAATACTTGCTTTATTTGTTATTGAATAACCAACTTAGTGACTATATACTATGTTTTGGCTATTGGACCAGACACATAGATGGATATAACTCAGACTCTAACCTTGGTCTATTAGAAAAACAGACACCTAAACAAATATATTATAGTCAGAGTGGCAAATACAACAAGGACAGAGAAAGGCTAGTTCAGAAGAGGTCAGAAGAAACATTACCTGGGGAAGGGAGGTCAGGGAGGACAGCACAGAAGCAGTAATTTCTGGAGGGAATGTCTCCAGTTTAGAGCTGAGGACATATTCTGAGCCCTATACATTATGAGGGTGATATAAAGTCCTAGCTTCTCTAAATTAAAGATGCCACTAACTCCTACATTTTTTAATCTTAATATTTCTCAGTGTTTTTAAACTTTTTGATCCCATCCGCTGTAACATATATACTTCACATTTGTGATGTGCATAGGTAAGCACACACACAGAAATACAGTCTCCAAGAACATTTTTGTTCCCTTACTTTTTTCTTTAATTTTATTGTTTATGTTATTTACAAATATCTCCATTTTCCCCTTCTTTTACCTGCCTTCACCCAGTTTTCTTTAAGACCAATTCTTAATATTACTACTTGTGATGTATTTTTATGTTTTCTATTCTATTCCATTCAACTTTTTTTCTATTCTGGGTTAATAAATGCATTGCTAATATATTCAATATGTGGGAATGGGGCCATGGAACCCACATTTTCAACAAGCTAGCTATGCCACTCTGGTGCTGACCTAGGATACTGGCCTAGGGAAAGGTGGGAAGTACTTTAAGACAACAGGAGTGGCCTGTGGTGGCTCTGTGTAATAGATAAGAATCCCAACGTTTATACATTGGAAAGCCCTGCTCTAGTTGTTGATATGTTGGATCTATGTCATCAGAAGGTTCATTTGCTGACTTACAGCTACTGGCACAGGGAAGGAAACTAGTGCCAAGATTTCTTGAAAGCTTGGGTCCCTCAGTGTTTGTGGGTGGACAGCAGAAACTGATAGAACTGCTCTGAAAAAAATGGGAGCCTTCTCCCATGAGAGAAAGGAAAGGCTGTACTGGTAAAGTGATTCATTCCATTCTGCTAATGCCTTATCCACCACCCCCATGACACTACTGTGGATGCTTAAGCTGCTGTGTTGAAAGGCTGTTGGGCTTGAGGAAAAAAGGGCTATGCAATCCTGGGACTCTGTAAAGGGATTTCATGTGCCTCTATAAGATACTTAAAAATGTGAGTCTTTGATCAAGTGTCAACTTACTTCTGATTGGCAGATACTTTTTCTCTTTGTAGCACATTTGACCCTGAGTAATAGTCTTCCAAGTTCCTACAAACCAGATTGTCCTTAATTTTAAGGACACAAAACCCAGAAGGGCCAGAAGTACAGAAAAGGGGCTACTGACAAATAATAGAGATATTCACCCAGCAGTCAAGGAGGAGGACGGGGAACTCTGGAGAGAGCAGCGTGTGAAGAAAGCAAGAGGCGGCACACCATCACGTAATGCTGGAGTCACAGATTTTGGAAATTGTGTCAAGAGGCTTTTCTGGGATCATGGAGATGCTTTAAAATCTTGCTAAAGAAAGCTTAGGTTTTATGTTGTAGTGATGGGCAGTCAGTTGAGGATGTTAAGAAACATGATCATTTATTGACTTCCTTAAAAGAGGGAAGTACAAAGAAATAAAGATCTGTTAGATAGTAATTTCAGTGGTTTAAGCAATAAAAGATTTATAGCAATAAAGGCTGATATTTGAAAAAAGAAAAAGACTTAATAATTTAAGTTCTTATTATTAAAAAACTAGAGTAAAAATAGAAAGCAGAAGAAAGAAAATAAGTGTAAGAGTAGATATTAATTAAATCAAAACAACAAAACAGAAAAGAGAATCAATAAAACAAAAAATTCTTAAAAAATCAATAAAATTGATAAACCACTAAGAAGACCGACAATCACAAAAATAGAAAACACACAAATCACCAATATCATGAATAAAAAAGAGATTATCATTACAGATCCTATAGCCATTAAAAAATAATGAAGAAACACTATAAACTTATAAATTTGACAATTTAGAAGAAATAATTCAATTTGTCAAAGACCATAAAGTATCAAAATTCAACCAGATAAAATAGACCAGGGGTGTCAAACTCATTTTCACTGGGGACACATTAGCATTGTGGTTGCCTTCAAAGGGCCAAATGCAATTTTAGGACTGTATAAATGTAAATATTCCTTAATTTTAAGGAGTTGAAATTACATTCGGCCTTTTGAAGACAACCACAATACTGATGTGAACCCCAGTGAAAATGAGTTTGACACCTCTGAAATAGACATTTACAATTTTTATTTTTAATAGCTCCTGAGAGAAAAATCTTTGGGTTTATATTGATTCACTGGAGAATTCTACCAAACATTTAAAGAAAAATTAACATCAGTTCTATGTAGTCTATTTCAGAAAAGTAAGAGGAAAAAAGACCTCCCAATTCATTTTATGAGGCCAGTACTATCTTGATACCAAAACCAGACAAAGACAATAAGAAAAAAGTGAACAGGCCAATATCAGCTAAGAATTTAAGACACAAAATCCTGAACAAAATGTTAAGAAATTTGATCCATCAATATATAAAAAAATTATTCACCATGGTCAAGTGGGATTTTTTTTCAGGTACGCAAAGCCAGTTGAAAATTTAAAATCAATTAATAGAATCTAATACAATATCATCTGACTAAAGAAGAAAAGCCAATTGACATAATTACGTCAATTGGCACAGAAAAAGTATTATACAAAATAAAAATCCTTCAATGGTAAAAACTCTCAAAAAAGTAGTAATGGAGGGGAACTTTCTCAACTAAATAAAAATCATTAACTAAAGTTACTGCAAACACCCTACTTAATGATGATAAACTGAAGGATTTCTCCCTAAGGTTGAGAACAGGTAAATGTATTCATTTTCACCACATTTATTTAATTTAACATAGTACTAAAAACATAATCCTACAAGAGAAAGGAGATAAATTGTACTTCATCAAAATTTAAAAATCTTTGCTCCATGAAACACTCAGTTCAAAAGATGAAGAGATAATCTGGAAGGAAAATATTTGCAAACCACATATTTCATAAAGAGCTGGTCACTAGAATATATTTCTAAAAAACTCCTAAGTCAGCATTAAAAAAATAAACAATCTAAATAGAAATTGGACAAAGGACTGAAAAGGCTATGCTAATACATAAACACATGAAAAGATGTGCAACATCATTAGCCATCAGGTAAATGCAAGTTTCAACCACAATGAGATATTACTACACACAAAATAGCTAAAATAAAATATAGGGACAATAACAAATCCTGGGAGGATGGGGAGAAACTGGTTCACTCATATTTTCTGGTGTTAATATAATTAATAATATAGCCACATTGGAAAGCAGTTAGGCAATTTCTTTTGTTTGTTTTTTATTTTATTTTAATTGTTGTTCAAGTACAGTTTTCTGTCCTTTGCCCCCATCCCAGCCCACCCCCCAGCCCTCCCCACCTCTCTCCTGTCTCCACCTCCTTGTTATTGTCCATGTATCCTTTATACTTGTTCCTGTAAACCCTTCCTCCCTTTCCTTGAAATTCCCTCCCCTCTTCCCTCTGGTCACTGTCAGCCTGCTCTCTATTTGAGAGCTTTTGGTTATATTTTGCTTGCTTTGTTCTGTTGATTAGCTTCCTGTTAAAGGTGAGATCATATGGTATTTGTCTTTTACTGCCTGGCTTATTTAGCTTAGCATAATGCTTTCCAGTTCCATCCATGCTGTCGCAAAAGGTAGGAGCTTTTTCTTTCTTTCTGCTACATAGAATTCCAATTGTGCAAATGTACCATAGTTTTTTGATCCATTCATTTACTGTTGGGTTATCATATGACTCAGCAAATGCACTCTTGGGCATGAAAACTTATTTTCACACAAAACTATGTGCAAAAATGTTCACATGTGCTGTATTCATAATAGCCTAAAACATAAAACAATCCAGGTGTCCTTCAACCAGTGAATGGTTAAACAAACTGTGGTACATCCATACTGTGAAACACTGCTCAGCAACGAAAAACAAAATGCTGATAAACACAACAATTTGGATGAGTCTCAAGGAATTATACTAAGTGGGGAATAAAGCTAATCCCAAATGGTCACATACTGGGTGTTTCTATCTGTACTAAATTCTTGAAATGACAAAACACAAAATCAAGAACAGGTTAGTGATGAGCAGGGTTTGAGGATGCGGTAGAAATTGGAGACAAGTGGTCGTGGCTATGGAAAAAACAACAGGAAGAATCTGTGTGGTAATAAAACTTTCCTGTATCTTGACATTATCAATGTCAGCATCCTGGTTATTAAATTGTACTATATTTTTGAAGATGTTACCATCAAGGGAAACTGGGTAAAAAAAACCCACAGAAATCTCTCTGTTATTTCTAACAACTGCATATGAATCTATAACTGCATCAAAATAAAAATTAATTTTTTAAAGATTTTATTTATTTATGTATCTTTAGAGGGGAAGGAGAGAGGGAGAGACACATCAATGTATGATTGCCTTTCATGTGTCCCCTGCTGGTAGTTGGCCTGCAGGGAACTGGCCTGCAACCCAGGCATGTGCCCTGACTGGGAATCGAACCGTGATCCTTTGGTTTGCAGGCCCACGCTCAATCCATTGAGCTACACCAGCCAGGCAAAAATTAATTTTTAAATAAAATACCCAAGAAGCTTTAAACATATTGATGCTTGGATTGCTCAACACATTCCACCTCCCAGATTCTTATATAGCTGATTTTGGGTAGAGGCTACCCAATTCAATCTTTTAAGGTTTCTTATGAGATTTTAATGTATGACCAGGGTTGAGAACCTCAGGTCCCAGTACGAACTAGTTTGGTCTACACGACTGGGGAGGGGACTCATCTACCCAGAACTTTATGTTCTTTCTTCTTCCAGTTGCGCCACTTGACCTCGAGAAGCTTTCTAAGTGCAAAGACTGTATCCATGAATTGGTGGTACAGTGCCTAGATCTCTCAGCGAGACAGGCACTGCAAAATTTTGCTGCTGCTGAGGATGACGGTGGTGCTGACACTGCTACTGGTGTTGGTTGGTAATAATCATTGATCTAGTTGTACTTCTATCACCTAGTCAGGTAAACCTGAATAATGAAATTATACATTTATCACATTGGATCTGCAGGGAATCTGAGAATGGGAAAAAGATAAACAGGCATGCTTGCCTTCTCTTCTTGCATAAATTATAGCTACTGGCTTATGCATTCTGAACATATGTTTGGTAACAGTTATGAGTTGAGCATATGTTGTTTTAGGAGATTATTTAAATCTTTCTCTAAATCCAAAGAACTCTTCTCTGAATATAAAGAGGCTGACAAAGCACTCTGAGCAACCAGAGGTATTGCCATGAATGCCGTCCTGTTTTTGTCCCAGCTGCTGTGAATCATGTGCAGGTTTTATGAATGCAATCTTGGTCATCTTTGTTGGTCCAGGGCATCTCTTATGCCCTGGAATGAAAAACTATTTTGCTAAAATAATTGGCTATTAATTTTAGCTATTTGTAATTTGTTTTAATTAGGATGTTATTTTCATTATACATAAATATGTATGGCTGTTAGGAACAGATAAAGGTTGTTTTAGAGTTACTTATGGGGCCCAGTACCCGAACAATCACTTGTTGAGTGCCTGTTATGGGCCAGGCACTCTGCTAACAAGCTTCTAGGGGTGCTGTGGAGTTCTAATAATTTGAGAACAAATATATCTTTATAAAAACTAATATTATTCCCAGGCATCATGCATATTATTTGGCATGTGGGGTTGATTGGTTTTAGCGTCTCTTTAAAAGTGACAGCTCTTTAGTTTCCTTTTCCTTCTCATTTCAACTCCCAAAATTATTACATGCTGGCTCCATCTCTCAAACTGCTAATAGCACTCGCCATACATGCATTAGGCCCCTTTCCTTTCTCCACCCCCCAACATCTCCTGATGGAATTTCCATCTGTGCACTTCCTTGTACCCAGAGCACTGGAAGATGTGTTTTATGTCCTGTCTATAGTTCATTCTATCAAGTCAGCTTATTCCATTCTGCTCTGTCTTTTCTGTGATTTTGCTTCATCAGTTTTTACCTTTCCCTCTCCTATAACTTCAATCTTTCCAAGCCTCTGCAAGAAAACATGCTCAACTCTCTCTTTTTCTAAGTCAAATTTTGGGGCCTCTTTAATGTTCCCTTTAGCTGTTCACCCATTTCCCTTCTTGTTTCTTTTCCATCAAAATTTCTTGAGTTATCTTTTTAAAATATATTTTGTTGATTATGCTGTTATAATTGTCCCAATTTTCCCCACTTGACCTCTTTGCCCAGGACCCCCATTCCCTCCAGCAATTTGTCCTTAGTTCATGTCCTTGAGTCATGCATATAAATTCTTTCCCTTTACTTTTCCTACTATTCTTAACACCCCCCCTGTCTGTTTTGTACTTGCCAGTTATGCTTCTTAATCCCTGAACCTTTTACTTCATTCTCCCCTGTCCCTTCCCAGGTGATAATCCTCCATGTCATCTCCATATCAATGATTCTGTTCTTGTTCTACTTGTTTGCTTAATTTGTTTGTTTGTTTTTTGATTCAGTTATTGATGGTGGTGAATTTGTTGCCATTTTGCTATTCACAGTTTTGATCATATCTTTCTTAAATAAGTCCCTTTAATATTTCATGTAGTAATGGCTTGGTGATGATGAACTCCTTTAGCTTTTTCTTGTCTGGGAAGCACTTTATCTGCTCTTCCATTATAAATAATAGCTTTGCTGGATACAGTAATCTAGGTTGTAGGTCCTCGCTTTTTATCACTTTGAATACTTCTTGCCAGTCCCTTGTAGCCTGCAAAGTTTCTTTTGAGAAATCAGCTGGTAGTCTAATGGGAACTCCTTTGTAGGTAACCCTCTGCTTTCCTTTTGCTGCTTTTAAGATTCTTTCTTTAACTTTTGGCATTTTAACTATGATGTGTCATGATGTGGTCCTCTTTGGGTCCATCTTGGTTGGGACTCTCTGTGCTTCTTGGACTTGTATGTCTATTTCCTTTACCAAATGAGGGAAATTGTTTTCATTATTTTTTCAAATAAGTTTTAAATTTTTTGCTCTTTCTTTTCTCCTTCTGGCATCCCTATGATTCAGTTGTTGATATATTTGGAAATGTCCCAGAGGCTTCTTATTCTATCCTCACTTTTTTAGATTATTTTTTCTTCTTGCTGTTCTAGTTGAATGCTTATTTCTTCCTTATGTTTCAAATCATTGATTTGATACTCAGTTTCATCCCCTCCACTGTTGGTTCCCTGTAGATTTTTCTTTCTTTCACTTAATGTAAACTTCTTTTTTGCCTGGGTTGTTTTTGTGTTGTTGCCATACTTAGTGGGTTCTCTGAGGATTTGATCACCAGTGTTTTGAACTCTGCTTCTGATAGGTTGGTTATCTCCATTTAATTTAATTCTTTTTCTGAAGTTTTGTTCTGTTCTTTCAATTGGGCCATATTTCTTTGTCTCTTCAATTTGGCAGACTCCCTGTGTTTGTTTCTGCATATTAGGGAGAGCTTCTTTGACTCCCTGTCTTAGTAGCATGGCTTATTGTAGAAGAGCAGACTTATAAATTGTGTGGGGCAGAGCCTAAGTAATTGCCAGGATGGGAAAATTTGTTTCACCCTTTTGTGGCTTTGTGTAGGGTTGGAGCTCAGAGAGGGGACAATGTCTCTGCCTGGCTTCTGGAGGTGCTGTGGAAATCTTCCTCCTGGGCAGAACTCTCAAATCTGCCTGGAAGGAAGCTGCCTCCCAGCACTCATCCTGTTTCCAGTATCCTTGCTTTCTCCTTGTATACCACTTGTGTCCTGCCAGCTGTTGCCTTGGTGCTAAATCCAAGAAGGGGTGGGTCTGTGTAAGTTATAAGTCCATCTCAGCCCTTTAGGATGAGTCTTCTGATAATCTGGCAGTTTCTTCCACAACTTCAACCTTCACTGGTGTTTACAGCCAGAAGTTATGGGGATTTATCTTCCTGGCACTGGAATCCTGGGCTGCTAGGTGGTCTTGTTTGGGGCTGGGATCCCTTGTTTCTGAGGTATCCCTCCTGATTTTTGTCCACCACATATGAATGTGGGATTTCTCATTCTGCTGCCTCTCCATACCACTCCCATTGCTCTGTGCCACTCCATGGCTCTGCGCCTCGCCAACTTTCTCCACATCTCTAACTCTACCACCCATCTGGATGAGTGTGGCTCCTTTAAATCCTTGAATGTTAGACTTACATACAGCTTGGTTTTCTGGTGGTTTTGGGTGATATTTGTTTTGTAGTCTAGATGTAATATTTTCTGTAGTTGTGCAAGGAGGTGAAGCATGTTTACCTACACCTCCATCTTGACCAGAAGTTGCCAAAATTTCTTGAGCTATCTAAAACTCACTGTCCTTATTTCCTATCTCCTATTCACTTCTCAATCGATTGTAATCTGGCTTCTTGAATCTTCTGCAAATGACTCCTTTTCATGCTGATGTATCTCCCCATAGTGCATTTTCCCAAAAGGCGTCCAATGTGAAACTTTCTCTCAACTTGCCCTGGCTGGCGTAGCTCAGTGGATTGAGCACAGGCCTGCGAACCACTCGATCGCGGTTTGATTCCCAGTTAGGGCACATGCCTGGGTTGCTGGCCGGTTCCCAGTAGGGGACTCACAAGAGGCAACCATACTTTGATACTTCTCTCCTTCCCTTCCCCTCTAAAGATAAATAAATTTAATTTAAAAAAAAAAGAAACTTTCTCTGAACCTGCCTGGGCATACGTCTTCCAGGGAGCTTACTACTCTTTAGTCTTTTATAAAATTCTAAGACTCTTAAGGTCATCTTGTAGCCTACCATTTAATAAGATATATATTCAATAAGAGCTTGTTTAATGAATGAATCAATAAATGAATCTAAACTCTCAAATCTGTATCTATAACCCTGTTCCTTTTCGTATGTTCCATTATGATGTATCATGATGTGGTCCTCTTTGGGTCCATCTTGGTTGGGACTCTGTACATATTCATGTACAGAATATTTGAATGTTTTATCAGAATTTCAAACTCATTGTATCCAATACTAAAGTTTATCATGGTTTTCTGAAAACTTACTTGAGTTCTAGATATTTTTGAATAACGCCATTATCAGTTTCATTAGACAAAAATAAAAAATTGGTCTGCTAGACTCTTTCTTTTCCTCCACCAGATTAATTGGGTCAGTCAGTAAGACACACCAACTTATCTTTCTAAATATATTTAAAAATTATACCCTTTCTTTATTTTCACTGCTATTGCTTTAGTTGAAAATATATCATCTCACACTTCAACAATTTTAATAACCACCTCACAGGTCACTCAACAGCCATCATCATCCGCCCCCCCCAATTTATTATCTGCACTTCCATGCAATGCTCATTTTAAAACTGAATTCTGTCTCATGTACTCAATAAATCTTTACTGAGCACCTAATAAATTTCAGATACTATATAAGGCATTAGGGATATAGCTGTCAACAAAACAAACTCTGCCCTCATGGAGTTAATACCCTACTGAGGAAACACCCTACTTGATAATTATCTGAAGACAATCATCTTGGTTTTCTACTTTGATCTTTCCCCAGTTCCCAATTATCTGTGTGGTAAAATTAAGTTAAAAAAATCTTAAAATGATATACAAAGTCCCTCCACTGTCTAGCAGGGTAGCTCTCAGCCTGTTGTATGAATTTGGATCACCTGAATTCTTTTTTAGAATGTGTCTGGGTGGGCCTCTTCTCAGAAGATTCTGATTCTGTAGGTCTGAGGGAAAACCATCAAAACTGGAGCAGCTTTAGTCTCCCAAGTGATTTGAATATACAATTTTGTGGGCCACATTTTGAGAAACACTGACATTTACTTTGTCTACTTGTCAAGGCTGACCTCCTTCAACTTCTCCCTGTTTTTCTCGTGTTTTAACAGTAATAAATTATTTTACTTTCTTAACTGCAATGTGATATTTGTTACTTCTGGGCACTCACTTATATAGGTTGTATTAGGCTAATTAACACCAGCTGCTATAAAAACAACAACAGCAAAATCGGTGACTCAATACAATGGAATCTATTTCTCTTTTACTCAAAGCCTAATGTAAGTATTTCTGAATAGATGCCTTTTCTAGGTGCCTGTACTGCAAATGGCTAATCAGGCTTCTTCAAGTGGATCTAGGATCCTTCTGTCCTGAGGGGCTGTGAATATGTGTCCATACCATATAAAGGGAAAAATGTGGAGAAGGAAGGCACACTGAATAGTTAGCCACTATAGACTAGAAGGGATACATATTATTTCTGCTCACATTCCACTGATCAGAAGTATTCACATGGTCCCACTTAGAAGCAAAGCAGGCTGGGAAACATAGTCCTGGCTGGAAAGCCTTTTTCCAGCCAAAACTCCACTCACAAACTTTTGGTCATCAGAGATACCCCTGATACCCCCTGCTTCTCTGATTACTAAATATCCATGAGCCTTCTTCTACCCACATACAGCACACATTCACTTCCCTCCTTATAAGGGCTCATCCAAAGTCCTGTCTAGTCATTATATCTAACTCACAGCCCATGATTTCTGAATGATGTGCAGTCTCCCCATTAGATTCATATGTGGCTATTAAAACATCTTGGCCAAGCAGTCTGTGAACTAAAGGGACAAGTTATCCTTCCTGCTTCCACCCCCACATCCAATATGCATTGGTGGAGCATATTGGTGGAGGGTAATCTCAGGACACACACTCACTTGGAAGCATACAAGACACAGCACAGCTATGATCTCAGAAGTTATGGAACCTCGAGCATTTTGAAGGCTCTCTACCTTAATGATGGGGGTGTTTTCTTGGTTAGGCCCACCTACTATGTTCTGGGAATAGCTGTCTTGTCCATTTTTTCTTAGCCTCTGAGCCTGTTTTATGTGCTACATTAGAAAAGTTTATTTATTTATCTTTAGAGGGAAAGGAGAGAGGGAGAGAAATATCAATGTATGGTTGCCTCTCATGCGTCTGCTGCTGGGAACTGGCCTGCAACCCAGGCATGTGCCCTGACTGGGAATCGAACTGCAATTCTCTGGTTCACAGGCCCATGCTCAATCCACTGAGCTACACCAGCCAGGGATATGTGCCACATTTTTTATCTTTCACTTGTATGTCGTGCTTGGCCACATCTAAGAAAGGTGCTGGGAGGTATCCTCTCCTTGGGGATTGCATAGATTGCACTTCCTTCTTCCTGCTCAGGCAAACTAGAAGGCCCAAATGTTATTGTTCCACCGGGATAGTCAAAGACTTTTGTTCGACAATAATATTTCTTCAGAACTTGGTCACTTTCTGATCTATTTGCTTCTAGTCAATGTCAAGTGCCTGTAAGCATGCTCAAGAATTACTAGATATAACACTTGGTACCAATTTATTTCATTGCTTCCTTTATATTGCCCCTTTATATTGCAAACTCATAATGACCACCTTAAGAATACCTGAAACTATGTGTGGGACAGGTATAACTTTAATATGATTTTTATACTGAACCACTTTAATCAATCCAAAAAGGTTTTAAATGTCTGTGATTTGAAACTGCCTTTATTTTTTTAATTTTAATTTTTTAGTGCTTGGTGTCTTAAAGGAGTCAGCGTTTCAATCATGAAAAACCTTTTATATCTGTTCTCTACACTCTCATTTACTGACTGACTTACAACCAGAAATGAGAGCGTAGAGAACAGATATAGGTTGTAAGTCAGTCAGTTCTTTCCAAATCAGCACACTTAGTAATATTCTGTTTTTCAGCCTCTTCTCTTAGAACTGTAGACAGAGCAGACACTTCTGCCTCCCTACTCACCATATGAAAAAGTTTGACGGGTATTTTGCTGCTACATAACACGAAGTGCCATCTTTCCAACCTTTGATATCAGTTTCCTTGCCACCTGAGAGCCATGACAATGTCATGTTGCTTTATTTCACTCTTCAATGCATTCATAACTACAATTGCCACAGACCCTACCACCCTGCAGGTACCAATGGCATCCCATTAATAATATTAACTCTAATGCCACTGGGACATATTCAAAGTCCTGCATCTTCAGAGCCCTGAAAGGTCTTCCACATATTTTCGAGACTCATAATGGACTTCTAAACAGGTAGCTTGCATTAAACTGTTTTTGCTCTTCGGCCAGTGTCCTCTGGGCACTGCATGTTGGTCCAGCTTCCATTATTTTCTGCTAGGCACCTGTTGGGCATGTCCATGTCCACTGGGCACCTGCCATCTCCTATTGAGTATCTCAGTCGCTGCTAGTGCTATTCTAACTTTCCTTTCTGTAAGGAACTAAATTTCTTAGGGCCAAAAGAGTGCTGTATTTTGCACTGATTTGTTCTCTATACTTGGTGCCACTCTTTGGTGTCATTCATGGTGTTTGTGCATTATCTTCAAAATTCCTTCATATACCTTTGCTCCTACACACTATTTCTGTGGCACTCCCTGTTCATAGAGCTTAGACCACCATAACAAGCCTATCTTTGGTTCAGATGTGCCTACTACACATACAAGCTTTCTTCATCTCTGTCTCCAGGCACAGTCACAAACTTTTATCCTGTTGGTCTTATTCTCCTTGATAAATCAACTTATTCAATTGATCCCTTAGGATTTATGGGCTCATACCTTAATTATAAGGCCATTTTAAAATGTAAAACAGGAATTTCCCATGAGTCCCTCTACAAACGCATTGTGTTATGTGAGTGGGTAAGTGTTCTTTCTTCCTGGATTCTCCCTCTTACTTTGTTTAGCCAGAGAACTCCTGTTCAGTTTTCAAAACCCCAGTCCAAAGATGACCTTCTTGGTGAACCATCTGAACCATCTCCACCCATTACCAGATAATCTCACTTTCTGATCTGTGCTACCTCAGTTTATAGGTTATTAGAATGATTGATAAATATTAGCTTGCTTGTCTGTTTCATCTATGATATAGTGAGATTTTTTAAAGTATATTCTGTGTTTGCCATGTAGAAGGTATTTGGTCAATGTTAATTGGTTTAATTTTACCAAACTCCCTTTGTTAAAGCTTCTCTCTCCTGCACGGGTGGTGAGGACTTTTTCAATCTGGTCTTCCTGTGTCATATCCCTGTGGATTGACTGGCTGCCTCTGAGAGGTCTGGGAAGTGAGTAAAGCACAATAGGATTCTGAGAGTCACGTAGCATGTAAGGATGTGCCCCTACTCCCACCCCTTGCTATCCGAGTAGTTGATTTATCCTTGATGTGTCTAGGTTTTATGTGCTCCTACTGTTTGAAAAGTTTTGAGATCACCAGCTTCCAGAACTGCATGCGGCAAGGAACAACATTTTGTCTTGCACCGTTATTCGAATTGTGACACAAGGCTCCTTGACCTAAATCATGAGAAAACATGATATCATTTTGATCTAAAAACTACCATAGAAAGTAATTGTCCTCTGGAGCACATCTCACACAATGTAGTCTCAGACCAACTTAATTTTTCTTTTTCACTACGATTATTTATGAGACTAGAAGAGAGATGTTTTTAGATGAAAGGTGAAATATTCTATTGTAGATGTATGTTTTATGATGAAGAGAAAGAGATATATAATTTCTGACTCTGGGTTTGCATAGGCTCCAGATATCATTTCAGTTACCATCTCAACACATTATTTAAGGCTCTGTTCTCTAGGATCTTGAAATCATAGCTTATTTTTTGATATAAAGCCCTGTCATTCATGGGTAAATTCTTTCCTAACAATCACTAAGCCAAGGGCATTTTTTTCCATACAGCTTCAAGGTTAAAGAGTTTCATTTATTCAGAATTCATTTAATAAATATGTGTATCTTGCCATAAATAGGTTTTTAATGATATTTGGTTTATACTGTAACATTTTTCACTAATTTGTTTAATGACAGCGCCCTTCTCTGTTGTGGTTCAAATTCAGGAATAAGGACCATAAGTAGAATGGGAGATTTAAGAACAAGTAAGAGGCCTTGCAAGGGGGAAGTGTTTTCAGGGAATTCTACCAGGGAACATTGTTCTAACGTGAATGATCATGGGCACTGGCCCAATATTGCACAGGTGAGCTGATTGCTATAGGGACAGTGGCATCCGCAGGGTTGTTCAGGCATTTGAGTTGTTTTGTGGCTGGGGAAGGTCCCATGCCTCCTTTCTCTTCCTAAGTGAGGTGAGTCCTGAACTGACCCTGAAAGGAGCTAAGTATGTGGACTAGTGCACGCTGAGATGGATGTATGACAGAAGACAGTGGGTGGGTCAGAGAGAGGGGGTAAACAGGCTGGTGAGCATACAATGGAGAGAAGTGGGACATGGGAGGAAGGGGAGGGGTGAATTCGGAGTGACAGAGATGATAGCAGAAAGCTTTATATTATAAGGCCATATGTTCTTGTGGAACCCTTCCGGAAGATATCACAAGTCAAATATTGTCTCCGGATCCCAGGTATGGCCCAGATCCCATTCTCCAGGCTGCATAGGTGTCAGCCATGGTCTTAAAATCTCTTCTTACCTCCTATACTCAGACCACAAAACCAAAAGTTGACATCATAGGAAGCTGAAAGAAGCCAGTGGCCCCTGCAATATCCAGAGTGCCAACTGTGGGGGTGGTTGGAGCTGTCTGAGAGACAGATAGTAAAAGCTTTATTCTCTCTAGACCTGGGTCTCTCAATTAGGCACTCATAACATTTTTGACTGGATAATTCTTTGTTGGGGATGGGACTGTCTTATGTATTGTAGAATGTTTAGCAGCATTCCTCACCTCTGTCTACTAGATGCTCTAAGCAATGCCCTCAATTGTAACAACCAGAAATGCCTCAAGATATTTCCAACTATCTCGAAGGGCAAAATTCCTTGAAGAGCAACAGTGCTTCTGTTTGAGAACAATTCTCTAGGTCAACATGAAGACAAAAATCATAGTCTCAAGTCCTTGTTTCACTCAGAACTTTCTAGAATATGACCCTGGAAACTTGAGCTTTTTTCCTATATTTCAATCTTTTGGTCTCTCTAAACATGCCTTAAACCAGAATACTGACATTCAAAGAACAGGAGGCTGTTATTGCTTGCTGAATCCTGCACTTGGACTCCCATTTAAAGCATTATATTTTTCTGTAAATGAAAAACTCTTTGAGAAATATGGATGGACCAGGAAGGTTTGGGGTATTTGAGAAGAGTTGATATAGGGAATTCCAACAGACTGGTTTTGAATTATTTTTCTTCTGTGCAGTAGCTTGTGAATCTGAACAATTTACTTAGTCTCTCTGGGCCTGTTTTCTGATTGGTAAATTGTGATTGAAAAACATAACCCTCACACCATTTCAGTGAGGCATTTTGAGAAGAGATAATGCATGTATAGTGATTTATACATAGCAGGTTTTCAATTAACAAACAGCAACAATTACTGTGGTCATATCACTCAGCATGAAGCTATGTTTGGCATAGTACTTAAGGTTGACAAGAGTACAGATGGACTTCAGACATGAGCCAGAGAAGAAGGGTTGTAGCTGTATCAATACTACAGTTTATTATAAAAATACTACTGTAGACCAAACTTCTTACGTGCACACAGCAATACGTGCAAGGAATAGGATACAAAAAAAGTACAAACTCAGGCTGTGATCCCCAGGGGCACCAGAAAACCAAGTATCTGTGCTAAGTGAATGGGAAAGGTATTATTCACCTTTGGTCTCAGAAAAAGTAGGTTCTGATCTATACCTTTGAGTCCTTCTGTTAAGCATGGAAGAAAAGAGAAGGGCACTGCCAGAGGTAGAGAAGGAACATCTCAGATGTTTTTTGGGAAAGCAGGAGAGGTGAGCAGCTCTGTTTTGCAGGGCCAGAGGAAAAGCAGTGTGGAAAGACTGGGTGTGTGGCTGTGGGGGCTGGGCTTATGGAGGACTGTAGTTCATGGCCCGTAGTGAGCGACTCTCCCTGGCGGAGTGACGGACTGTGAGGGTCAGTTAAAGGAAAAAAACTCTAATCCAGAGGAGACCCCAAAGCTGAAGAGCCAGATAGAGTCAGTTTGGCAGTGAAATGCCTATGTATATACAGTCACTGTTCAAATTACAGAGGTTTAAAAACTCAGTTTTATCTGATGACTGAATATTAAGGTACTAGTAGTTTGAGTTGCTAAAACATTGCTGAATTTTTGCACTACCTTGCCCTTTTCTCATTTGTTCTTAGCCAATATTTTCTTCTGTGATATTCATTTTCTTTTTAATTGCAGTGTTGGCTTATTGAGAATATGCCATCTTTAGAACTTTTCATTTATAGCATAGAAAATGCAACCTCATTTCTTTCATAATATATTTTTAAAGACCAATAATGAATCTCTTGAAAATTTAAACTGGCTATTTAATGGTCGACTTACCTTGAGCACAAAACTCTTCTAGATAATCAATGATTGTTCTATAAAAATGCAGGGATATTAATTATTGCTGATACTAACACTCTCATCCTTCCAGCTGTATGATTCAATTTGTTTAAAACATTACTCTTCTTACACATGAGGCTGGGTATAAATATGGCAGGAAAGTACTAAATTAATGATCACCTCATTTCCAGATAGACTCTTCTATCTTCCCGAGTGCGTATTTAAGATTAGATAAGAGCACTGATTCCTGTGTGACTCAGGAGAGAACACACGAGAAGGGAGACTTTGAAAGCTCACAGGAAATCTTGCCCTGCAGAAGAAATCACACTTGTGTGTGCACAGGTGTGCATGTGTGTGTGTGTATGTGTGTGTGGTGAACCTGTGGAGGAAGAGGAGGGCCCAGAGGCTAGAGACCAGATTTGAATCTGAAAGTGAGCAAAGGAAAAATCATTGTCATTGATAGAGAAAGGAAGAGGTCCTTTCTCATGTCCAGTAAAGATTAAGGTATTGTCTTGGTCACTGGAGTCAGCCTTAAGGGAGTCAGATTTTCAAGTACTCATTCAAAAAGTATTTCGAGAATTTATTATGTATCAGGCACTATTGTAGGTCATGAAGATATGGTGGGGAACAAATCAGAGGAGGTTCTGTCCTCTTGAAGCATCTATTCAAATGGAGGACAGATTTTATACACCTGCACATATACAAGATAATTCTAGAAGATGATAAATGCCATGAAGAAAATTAAATAGGGTAAGGTAATAAATAGTGGGTGGCTTCAGGTTCTTAGGGTGAAGATTAAAGAAAAAATCCCCTCATGTTTCTGGCAGGGAGAGAGGAAAAGTAATCATTTTGAAATACATCCACAGTGTTCCATTCTTTTTTTAAAAAAAGCTTTTATTTATTTATTTATTTATCTTTAGAGGGGAAGGAGAGAAGGAGAGAAACATCAATGTATGGTTGCCTTTTGTGCATCCCCTGCTAGGGGTTGGCCTGCAGGGAACCGGCCTGCAACCCAGGCATGTGCCCTGACTGGGAATCGAACCACGATCCTCTGGTTTGCAGGCCCGCGCTCAATCCACTGAGCTACACCAGCCAGGGCGCCATTCTTTTTAACAAAGGTCTTTCCTCAAGGAATGCTATGTTACCAGAATCTAACTGAAGTGGGTTTTACCCAAGCCCAACCAATAAGAGGTAAGGGACATATGCAATACTAGCCTCAATGGAACCTTCCTGTCTTACCTCAGAGAGAAAAGGGCTGAGACCACTTGTGAAGGTCACAGCCTAGGGGAACAAGCCCCCTACAAGACTGAGTTCTAATCACAGGATTATAGAATATCTCCTCTCTCCCATACTTCACCACCATGTCAACAGGGCTCCCATGTTATGAAGAGATTACAAGGGAAAGAACTGCAAGGCTCAGACTCTATTTAAAAAGGGAAACTCATAGAAGGCACAGGAGACAAATATGAGGACACCTTTAACACCTACAGCAAACAGTAAACCACCTGACTCCTAGCCAGATACACACAAAACCTCACAGTAAAAGCCCATTTGCCACAGTTCCCTTTACCCAATAATCATGTCTGGCTTTCAAAAAATTACAATATCAAAATTACAAATTATGATATTGTAATATGTATTATGATAAGAAATATGTATTTGGTTTTTGTTTTCAATTCCTAGCACAAAGCTCCTAAAACCCTTGAAATCTCTGGAGTGTCTTTTGCATACTAATGAGATGGCTGGTGGCAGGGGACCCTGAGATAGCTTCAGGATGGGAGCTTGTCACCAGAAAGACTAAGGAAGTGATTAGAGTTGGAACTTTCATCCCCACCCCCAAGCCTCTGAGTAGGGTGTAGGGGCTACAGAGTGAGTTAACTGCAGTGGCCAATGACTTAATTAATCACACCTACATAATGAAGCCTTTATAAAAGTCCTAACCATCAGAGTTCAGGGAGCTTCTGGTCAGTGAGCACAGTGAGGTATGGCCAGGGTGGCATGCCAGGAGAGGACATGGAAGCTCCAGCATCTTCCCTCACTCCTTGCCCTACGCATCTCCTGCAATTGGCTATCACTTTGTAATATTGAAGTAAATCAGAAAATGTACGTGAAGTGCTTTCCTTAATTCTGTGAGCCATTCTAGCAAATTATGAAACCTGAAGAGGGGGTTGTGGGAACTCCTGATTTATAACTGATCCATCAAAAGTACAGGAAGCTTGGGACCTGCAGTTGGCATCTGGAGCTGAGGGGCAGTCTTGTGGGCTTCAGCTCTTAACCTACGGGGTCTACACTAACTCTCAGTAGTTAGTGTCAGAACGGAATTAAATTATAGGGCACCCAGTTTGTAACTGGAAAGCTGGACAATTGGTTGACATGAGCTCAGGACTTGATAAAAGCCAGTGGGCTGTCAGAAGGTGGTAGTACTGGAGGGCTTCTCTAAGAAGCTGATCCTGAACCAGGGCCTGGAAGATGCGAGAGCCAATCACTATCCGTGGAGGAGTGAACTAGACACCAATAAGCAAAAGCAAAGCACAGAGCTTTGATTAAATAGGAAACAGAAATGGCAACTGGTAGGGAAAGAGCAAAGTGAGGTCAGAGAGGTGGGCAGGAGCCATGCCTTGGAGGATCTAGTAGACTAAGGTTAGAAGTTGGGATTTAATTTGACTTGAATTCAGGTATTACCATGTCTTTCTTTCTCATGAATGAATCAATGTGGCTGCACAGGAAAGACAAGATATAGGCCCCTAAGATGAGGTGGCCACTGCCTCAACAGGACAGACTCTGTCCTCTTTCCTTCTCCCATTCCACAACAGGCGAGGCTCCTTTAGGACCACTACATTCTTTCTATGGGAAGGGCTGCCAAGTAAAGCCCCAATCAGTCCCATTAGAGGCAACCGTCAGCAGCAAATCTCCATTGGCTTAAGTTCCCTGTTAGCCTGCTGAACCTTTAGCCTCCTGTGTCCCTACTCATGGCCCGAAGACAAAGCGCTTGCCTGTTCTGCCCTGAACACAAGCTCGGTTGTCTGACCCAGTCTTCTTCCTGGCAGTCTAAGAGCACCTCAACCTTGCCCCTTAATCTTATTTTTTTTATGTCTTTTAACCCATTATTAATATAAGGAAGATCCAGATCTGCAGTGGAGGGTCTGATCTTGTACTGGTCTTTGTCTTTTTCCCAAAACTGGCTTCTGTGGCCACCTGGGGCAGGGAGGAAGAAGTATGTCTCTAGTCCTGCAACACCCAGACAGACCTTCAATGAGCAACACGTGCCTCCTCCTCAGTGCTTGCAGATGGCGTGGCTCTTCCTGCCACCCTAAACCTTGACTCCAGTGCAGCCAGGTGAAACCCTTGGAGCCTACCCTCAGGTATGGCTCTGATAAACAAATCAAATGAAATAATCATCAGGCTGCTGTCATTTCTGGATTCCTTATTGAATTGATTGATTTCCATAGAATAGGCCTGCTCTTTAATATAGTGCATTTATCTGAGTATCCCAGCTGACAGAGATAATCATGGGCCCTATAAACCAAGTGGAGGCACATTTATGTTCATAATGTAGCAGATATTTACCTATTTGTTCTGGTCTACATTTATTCTATATGAGCTATCTTTCCCTTTCATGATGAGTTAAAGGTCACTTTCAAATATTTGTATGCTCCATCCTTCACAACTGCTATCTTAATAATAACCAGAATCATAAACATCACCATTCATTGAGCTCCTTCTCATGTCAACATAATAACATAACACCCCTCACACTCACCCCATTCTTCTACAGGCACACACAGATCTTACAGCAAGGCAGAAATGCAAAAACTTTCGTTCCCACTTTTCAGATTAGGAAACTGATATTCCTAAATGTCAGGCAATTTGCTCCAAGTTGCTTATCAAGAAACTAGCAGAATTCAAACCTTGGCCTTTCAGAGTAAAAAAAAAAAATAATGCTCTTTCAGGTGTTCTCAGGCTGAAGCTTCTGAGACTGTCTGCAGAGGTTCACGCAGCTGCGGGAGTTGTCAGTGATTGTAACAGGTCAAAAAACTCCTTTGACTGCTATCCATGGCCCAGAAAAAGGAATTTGGTTAAATAGTTACTTGAGAACATATCATGCTGTACTTCTGCCCCTTATACCACCTATAATATTGTATCTGATTTTCTAAATTGGAGTCTCTGAATTTTTTGCTAGTCTGGGAAGTTTTCGTCTTGCTCATCCATCCCTAGTGAGGAAGGTGCTTGGTTCAGAGTCAACATTCTGCGGAACAAATGACTTCTTTGCCATCTTATTCAGTGGCATCCCTCCACTTCATGTCAACCCTGGCTCTACACTCCCTGCTCAGGCCCCACCCGCCCCAGGACAAGCTCCGTCCCCATCTTCATCTTTAGAGACTTTTAGAAGATCACTGTTTTTAAGCCAGTTGTTATTGTTTGATATTTTTGTAATTATGTTAAGTTATATTGATGTATTTTTAATGGGTGATCATATACACAATATAAGGTTCAAAAGCTTCCAAAGGGTATATGGTTACAAGGAAATCTAATGTTTGCTGTTTCTTATGTATCCTCATGTTTCCCATGTGTGCTTCCAGAGACAGTCTATACCTATGTAAGTGTGTATATGTGTCAAAATTTAAACATACAATTTATATTACCCCTTCTGAGAATTGTATGTGCAGTATGCTATTGTGTATGTTGAAATATTTCATTTAGAAGGTTTTTAGTGCCAAAGTACTTGATGCATTTACTAAATGTATTATTTAGACTGTTTCAAATGCCAAATTACCAGAGACATTCACTAAAAATTACACTGCATTATTTGATACAATGCCATAAAAAGGACCATAAAATCTCTGCTTTGGCTGGGACTGGATACGAAGTGTTATGCAATAGAATTGCTGAATGGCTTCCTGGGTGAGTCCAATGGACTGGCACAGCTTCCAATTGTGCCTTCGCAGGGTAAGTCCAACTAAGACTATTCCATGCTGCTCCCCATACAAAGAAATTCAAGTGGCCTCAGGCAGCCCCTGACCTCTGGTTAATAATTCTGGCTTTCCTAATGCCCTTGCTGTGGGAAGAGCTACTGAACCAGTTTGCAAGACACAGAAAAGCAATGGCAGAATGGTTAGCTGCTTGAGCGAGTTTCAGGCTTGCTGAAAGCTTTACGTTCACGCATAGAAAAATAACAAAGAATGGGAATACAAGAAAGAAAACTGTACCTGAACAAGTGTTAAATAAAAAAAAAGAAAAAAAAAGAAAAATAACAAAGAAAAATATAAACAGGGAAGCTTAATTTTAGAGGTCCAATGAGAAGCTTTAATTTTTTAAAAATTATTTTAAACAAGAAATCCATGTTCCTCCTATTTTTTCTTGGCTTAAGGTGATGTCCTAAAGTATGAACATATTTCTAAAGTAGTTTGTTCTTAGAGGATGGTGGGTTAAAACATTTTGTTATTGAAATCCTGGAGACCAGGTTCATCAAGAGAATCATATAAAAGGAAACACAGGCTACAGAATAAGAAAGGTTTTTTTTTTTTTTGTCTCTCAGGATCTCTGACTACATAAGGAATTTCTCCAAACATTTTCCTCACACTGTCCCCAATTGGGAGTCTGCTTTTGCAGACTAATATTTGGTACTAATAGTATCAAATAGGTACTATGGGCAGGCATAGTATTTGTCAAATACTATATTTTTCTGGTGTGGATCCTATCTTAGAGCTTCAAGATTGGCTCCTCATGGTTTAACTAATCTCAAATTTGAAAATACAGAGCCTAGCAGCTGTTTCTACCCAGAGGCCTCCCACACAAACTGCATTTCAGGGAGAATTCTGTGCTAAACTACCTGCTTCCTGCACTGAACTACCTGTTTCCTGCACTATATTCCTACCATCTGAGCCAGGATTTACACAGAAGTTCCTGGGATCATATTTCAACCAATAGGATGGAAGGATTTCATATCCAATAGAAATAGGATTTCTCCATCCATTTGGAGCTGTACCAACCAATCAGAGCAGCTTCATTTCCCTTTCCACCAAAGACTAGAGACTTTGTTCCTCCCGCTGGAGCTGAAACACTGAAAATGAGATACCAGAGATGTGGGAGCATAGCAGGGGAGACCAGCACAGAAGCAGAGCAGAGCAAAGCAGAGCAGAGCAAAGCAGAGCAATGCAGGGCAGAGCTCCGTACCTTGAAAGGGGCCTTGCCCCAGGGTCTCCTGACAGCTGTGCTGTTTTGAAGTGCTGCTTCCTATTTGAGTTGTAACACTATCGAGCTGTTCCACAGCTGTGCTGTATCACATCTGAGCTGTTTACAACTGAATACTTTTCTTCCTCATCACATTTGAAATTGCAGATTTCTGTTAGTTTTGTGTTGATGCCAACGACCATTGATTGACACTGGGGAATTAGAATGAGTTCACTTCTATGTTTTTGTTTGTTTGTTTGGTTGTTTTTGTATTTCCAAGTTCTTCATCAGTGAATATAAATCAAAATAAGTGCTAGATTCCTGGGTCTCGGAGAATCAGTTCTATAGATTATATAATTATACCATATACTATATACTATATATTATATAGTATATAGTATATATGTATTTATTTTGTTGTGTATTATTTTACTTATTTAATTCTGTAACTCTATAAATAAGTGGAGAAAATAGAAGAGAATGAAATCATGTACTAAAATCCATAAAGCAGAACCAAAAAATGCCATTAAAAGAGAACCATAGGGACCGGAGTAAATAGGGAAGACTTTTAGAAGGAGGGACGACTTGAGTTTGACTTTTGCTTGGTAGAAACTAGCTGACTGGGCTCCTGCAGACTAGATTGCATTAATTAGATCAACCCTCTCACCACTGCCACAAGAAAAATTGTGTTTAAAAACTATTGTTTAAAGGAGTCAAAAGCTTCCAGCACAGCAAAGACTTGAGGGTCCTGGAGGAAAAAAAATATTTAGCCAGACAGGTGTGACGCTTGGCACTGCCTTATCCCTCAAGGTACTTGCACCCTCTAAAGTAGCAGCCGAGAGGGGTTTTGATATTCCACTAGGGATGAGAGAACAATGAAATTAAGCACCATCTGAGGGAGAAAAGCCCTCATAAGCACTGGAAGCCTTTTGCTGGGATCCTTAAGGGATTCATTTTAAGAGTAAAGGCAAACTGGAAACAGACCACCCCTCACAGGGATGGAAACTCCCCCTGAAGCACCTCAGCTCAGATTGGGCGAAGGTCTCTGGTCCTGCTCTAACTGCTGTCACAGGCCAGGGTACCTGGGATCTCTCTAGAGGACCAGACCTTAGTCAGAGTCAAAAGGTGGTAATTGTTATTCAAGACAAAGTGAAAACCCAAACCCAAACAAACCCTCCCAAAAATAGGCATGGGAAAATATAAGAACTGATCCAAAAAATCAAGAGCACCAAAGTGTGTAAAAATTCATGCATAGAAAACCCACATTATTTCAGTCAGTGACATTAAATAATTGTCATTACTAACTAGGCTCAAGAAATTAACAAAATGGACAATTTCCACAGAGAAGTAAAAAGTGAAAGTGTCAAGCGTAAGTTCTAAAACTAAAAATTATAGTAACTGAATTTAAGAACTTAATATATGTGTTTAACAACAGATTAGGCACAACTGAAAAGTAAATATATTAGACTAAAGCATAGGAAGAAAAAATAATATACATAAAAGCAAAAGATATATGAAATGTGGTGAAAGACATAATGTTTATATCAGAAAGTTAAGAGAGAGAGAATGGATGAGAAGCAATATTTGAAGAGCTATTGCTAAGATTTTTCCAAAACTTATAAGACTTCAAGCCAAAAGATCTAAGAACTGCTACAATAGCCCAAGCAGGATAAATACAAGACACTCATGCCTAAGGACATCATAGTAAAGCTGTCAAAAACTAAATAGAAAAAGATTTTAAAAACAGCCAATAGAAAAAGAAACATCACCTTCAAAGAAAAAATACACAGAAACAGTGGAAGTCAGAAGACTATGATTGACAGCTTTAACATGCTGGTGGCAAAAATGCCTGCTAACTTAGAATTCTATAGCCAATAAAAATATTCTAAAAAAAAGATAAAACAAAGCTAATTTCAGACAAACGAAAACAGAGAAAGTATTATCAGAAGACTCCACTGAAAAAGAATTGAAGTTCTTTTTCAAGTAGAAGGGAAATGATCCCAGAGAGAAGTATGAAAATACATGAAAAAATAAAGAAAATACAAGAAAATTAATGGAAAGAATAATAAGGGATAATAGGGAGGAACCATCAAGGAACATGTATGAAGGACACATGGACAAAGCCAAAGGGTATAGTTTCGAGGGTGGGAGGTGGGGATGGGTGGGGCGGGGTGGGGCATGGTCGGGTGAAAATGGAGACAGTTGTACTTGAACAACAATAAAAAAAATAAAAAAGAATAAATATGTGGGTAAAGCAAAATGTATAAAACAAATATAATAAATATAGCATTGGGTTTAAGGTACATTTAAGACAGGACAATAAAAGCTCAGAAGGAAGAAGGGATAGCTGGAGTTAAAATGTCTTAATATCTTTCAGTTGTCTGAGATGTATGTGTATCAAGTTAGATCTCAATAAGCTAAAGATTAATCTTGTAATCTCTAGGGTAACCTCTGAAAGTCTAATGGGTAGAGGAGAAAATTGTTATACTGGGTTCACCCAGAAGCAGTTCCTATGACAAGGGTTTATATACCAGCAGTTTATTTGGAAGATGACCTCCAGTAAAAGTAGAGGAGTGTGGGTGAAAGACTGGGATGGAAAGGACATCAATAGCATGTCATCAAGTAACTTACCTGTGGGAGCAGGTGGGGCTTTATGTTGGGGAAGACAGGGTAAAGCAATTTAGAGTTATTTTATCTAAAAGATGACCCCATAATTACTTATCCTAGGATGATAATTTCCTGGCATTCTGGCTATTGGCAGAAAGAATTCTCATGGCCAGAGTGAGCTTTCAGAGGTAGGATCACTGGTATGAACAGTAGGAAGTTGGGCCAGAGTGCAAGGAAATGATAAACTCCAAGAGGATATGGATGGGGTAACAACAGATGTTACAATACCTAGAACAGTGTGTGCGTGTATGTACCAAAGACATATGGAAGTATATACATAGCAGTATTATTGTAATGGTGCCAAACTGGAAACAACCCAAAGTTCCCAACAGTAGAATAAATAAATTTTAATGTATTCATGCATGCCACTTATATAGCAATAAATGCAAACCACAGCCATAAACAAGATGGCTGTTTCACAAACATAATAGAGAGCAAAAGAAGCCAGATGCTATGGAATGAACACTGATGATTCCACTTACATAAAAGTTCAAAAATCTGCAAAACTAATCTGTGGTGTGAAAGCAAGGGATACCTTTGGAGAGCTTTTTAACTGGGTGGGGATAATCAAGAGGCTTTCTGGGCTGTTGATTTAATTCTTGATGTCAGATGGGTGTTACAAAAGCACGCTCTCTTGTGGTAATACACTTAACTCTATATTCATGACATATGTACTCTTCTGCATTATGTTAAACTTCATCTTGAAATGTTTATTAAAATAAAAAGAAATGGGCTGGGTGGAGAGGCAAATGAGGTGCAATGGCCCACACCAGTGACTTTATACTTAAAGCATCTCTGGCCATGAGAGGAGTGGGAAAAAAATCAATAGCAGGAAGGTGAGAATGAGCAAGATCTGTGGGGAATTGGGAAGAGGCTGGTCTTTGGGAACTGGAAAGCCCTGTGGTAGGTACTATTGGGAATATTAGGCTCAATTGGTGAGGCAGAATCAGTTGTGGGAAACTGAGGAATTCAGCCTTGACAACACGGAATATAAATTCACTGCTGTGTGTGAAACTCCAGGCTCTGTTCCAATAGCCATTCCTCTTCCCACACAACCCCATTCATTAGACAGTAGAGATAACTTCTACTTTACTAATGTGATAAAGTACATAATACAGGTAGGCGCTTAATTGATAGTGATGAAATTAAAACTAGCAATGACGGGGAACCTTAGTTTACTTCAAACAAAATGTGGACAATATTGCATAACTTATCTGGTAGTTGTGAAAATTATTCATTTGGAAATTTCAGCCTTGTATCTTGAGGGCACTGAACGAGATACCAGGTGCAAAATAATGGGTTCAGTTATGTGAACCTGTCCGACCCATATCAGGAATGGGATGGGATTCATGGGATTTACTGTCTGTGAGTGACTATGAGAGTGAGTAGAGAAGAAGCTCAAAGTAACTTAATCTAATTTATGGAAAGAAGTGTTTTGAATATAAGTAGGAACAGGGTTAGTGATACTATGTGTTTGAAGGCCAAGACCACATATATTTAAGGAGGTGCCATTACTCTGACAGACAGGACTTTCTTATAGTGTATTCTGATCTATCTGCCACTTTGTCTTTTTTTCCCCCTCTAACACACAAGGCAAGTGAAAATTAAAATGGAAACTGAAGGGGGCAAGTAATGAGTATTCTGATTATTAACAAATTTTTTCAAGCCTTCAGATAGCATATGGGCTTGAAACTGTGTCTTTTGAAATCCTATTAAGAGGAAAACAGCTACGCCTGAGGATGTTATGATGGTGTTTCCTGCCAAACATTCCTTGTCAGTCCCAATCCAAGGGAAGTGAGGTTGCTCTCTGGTTAGATTGCGACTCATCTTTGGAAACTAACTTCCTCACAGTTAAAGTGACATGATGGATTCCCCTGTTGCAGTGGACATTTGTCTTTGAGGCACTGCCAACCAACTGAAGATCAAAAGGCAGGGCAGATGATAAAACATGTGTACACGCTCTAGAGCTGGGGAAATGAGAAATTTCGCTGGCTTCCAAAGGTGATGGAGAGGATAGTGCAGTGGAGAAATTATTATTTTTTTCACAATAATAGAAATTCATATGTATTTAATGGAGATTTTATATTGATTGATTTTTCTTGCAAGACCAGCTCAACTGTTCATGAACAATTGAACTGCTTTCAAATTCTGATTACTTCAATTAACACTCAGCAGAAAGGACTAGACTTCAGCTGACTGTCACAACCAGCTCCAAGTTTCAGAGTATTATTGCAAAACCCAAGGCTAGGTCTGCACAGTGTTTTTGTAAAAGCCATTGTCCGCAGGTGGTCACAATCAGTAGCTGGAGGGGAAAGGGCCTTGGGCTCCCACTGCCTGCCTGCCTGGGCTTCCTTGACCTCCTGCCTGGATTCCACATTCAGCCCCTAAGGCTTCTGACAATGTCTGTGCCAACAAGCAGACAAGAGAGCACAATACAAACACATAGGCAGCATGAGAAACTGCCTGCTAAGTGTGACAAAGGAGCCCTCAACACAGCACAGGCATATGGAAAGCTGGCATGAAATTGTCCTGTGCTCAGGCTTAGGAACTGTGCAGGCTTATTCTATTGAGCTCTCCTCGCTGGATGGTTACAAGCCCCTCTTTGCTCCAGCTGTGAAAAGCCTGGCCAGGCTGTCTTTATCCAACAAATCATTACTAATGTGAAACAAAATTTTCTATCTTCCTTTTCACTCTTCTATTTTGCTTTGACCTTTGCATTGTAGCTTACTTTCTGGGTTTCTAGGTAAAATGTACGTGTGTGTACAAAATAAATTAATAAATTCAAAAAGCTCCTCCACAAACTTTTCTGCATTGAAATCCTATTAAGAGCAGAACACTTAGCTCCTCTTAAACAGAGAGAGATCTCTTTGTTGCAGGGAAAAAAACCTGGTTTTAGAAAATGCACTTTTATCTTTGGAGAAGGTTGGGGATCTTCTGAATTTTAAAGACATTCAGTAGAGTACCCTCTGTCTTGATACCAACGAACACATATCCCTGCAAGAGTAAAGGCAAACCCCAACTCATGCTTCCTCCCTCTAGTAGTGTCTTTCAAATGCTCAAGCTGACTTTCCAGTGAGTACTTGGTGAAGAATAATATCTTATCCTTTGAAAGCTTTTACATTTAAATGATCATTTCTTAAGGGTAAAAATTATAGTGTCATGGAACATAGAAAACTGTGATGACTTCGTAGTAGTAGGACTGGTTAGCAATTCAAAAACAGTGTGTGGGTGTTGGTACCCTGGGTGATGCTCAGAGCCAGTGACAGCTGCCAGAAGGTTCTTTGCTGTGGCTTCATTTTCTATTTTGAAGCAGACTAGATGAAGAAAAATGAACTTTTTTTCAGCCTCATTTGAACATTCATTGTATGGTCGTTATAGAACTTAGAGGTAGTGAAAACTGGGTTGGCACTACCAGATTTTTGGTTTTCAGACTTTTATAACTCAACTACAAATATTGCACACAGGAAGAAATGAAATACTCACGTAGAAGATGGTTTTCCTTTTGTCTTTCTGAAGAAAAAAGGGAGTGGCGTTGGTCCCTAGTGTCCTGTAAGCTTTTTCAATAAGAATGATGATATGATGAACCCTCATATGGTATTTGTCTTTCGCTGACTGGCTTATTTCACTTAGCATAATTTCTCCAGGTGTACACATGCTGTTACAAAGGGTAAATTTTTCTTCCTTTTCTATGGCTGAGTAGTATTCTACTGGGTAAATGTCCCATAGTTGCTTTATCCACTCACCTACTGATGGATGGACACCCGAGCTGCTTCCATATCTTGGCACTTGTAAATAATGCTGCAATGAACATAGGGGTGCTTATGTTCTTTTGAATTGGTATTTTGGGTTCCTTCTATTGTACTTTCAGAAGTGGGATCTCTAGATCAAAAGGCAGATCCATGTTTACTTTTTGGGGGTATCTCCATGTTGTTTTCCAGAGTGGCTCCACCAATCTGTATTCCCACATTTGCAGATGACATGTTACTGTACTTAGAGAACCCTAAAGACTTCACCAAGGAAGTAATAGAACTGATAAATTCAGCAAAGTAGCAGGATACAAATTAATATCCAGAAATCAGTTATATTTTTATATGCTGAACTATCAGAAAAGGAAATTAAGAAAACAATTCCATTCACAATTGATCAAAAAAGAATAAAGTACTTAGGAATAAATCTAACCAAGGACATAAAAGACCTGTGCTAGGAAAATTGTAAGAAACTGAAGAAAGAAACTGAAGAAGATACAAATAAATAGAAGTACATACCATGTTCATGGATAGAAAGAATTAACAGCATTAAAATACCCATGCTACCCAAAGCAATCTATAGATTCAGTGCAATTCATACCAAGATTCCAACGACATATTTCACAGAACAAGAAAAAAAATTTAACAAATTTGTATGGTGCCACAAAAGGCCCTGCATAGGAAAAGCAATCTTGAGAAAAAAGAACAAAGTTGGGAGAATCATGCTACCTAATATCGAACTATATTATGAGGCCATAGTAATCAAAACAGCATGGTACTGGCCTAATGGCATAATAGCAGACATGTAGATCAATGGAACAGAATAGAGAGCCCAGAAATAAACCCACACCTTTATAGTCAATTAATATTTGGCAGAGGGAAAAACACATACAATGAGCTAAGATAGTTTATTCAATAAATGGTGTTTGGAAAATTGGACAGAACCATGCAGAAAAAGTGAAACTAGACCAGCTTTTTACACCACACACAAGAATAAATTCAAAATGCATTAAAGACTTACATGTTAGACATGAACCCATAAAAATCCTACAAGAAAACCTGGGCAGCAAAATTTCAGACATTGCTTATAGCAATATTTTATCTGATATATCTCCTCAGGAAGAAAGACAAAAGAAAAAAATTAAAAATGGCACTACATCAAACTAAAAAGTTTTTGCACAGCAAAAGAAACCATGAACAAAATAGAGATAACCCATGGAGTGACTCAGGAAGAAATGGAATGGGAGAATGTGTTTGCCAATCTGATAAGGAGTTAATATCCAAAATTTATAAAAAACTTATTCACCATCTTTTTACTCTACTAGACCCTGAGAACCAGCATAGGTAAGGCAAAGTACTTGCCCTCAATAATAACAAATAATCACAGCACATTGTGGTTTAAACAATGATAGAAAGAGTCACTGAGTGACATGGTAACATGGAGAACAGAGACTTAGACTAGAGTGATAGATAGATCAGTTTCAGAGAAGAATCTTTGTAGGAAATGACCTCGAACAATTTTAAAGCCTAGAACTTAGCCATAAAGAGTGGTGTCATGCTTTCCAGGTAGAGAGAAGTGTATGATCAAAGGAAGCGTATGATCAAGTGTATGGAGGAATTGTAAGCAGATAGTGCTGGGAGGCAGGGGGAGGAGGGAGCTGATATTGAAGAGACTGATGGGACATAGATCCCAAAGGGCCTTGTAAAGTAAAGTTCAGGCGAGTTTTGCGAAGCTATTCTGACACTCATGTTGATGTTGATAGAACTCCTCACTAGGGGAGTCTTATGAAGATTGGCAAGTAAGAAAAATAGAAATTCAAAGCATATTCAGGAGAGAAATACAAAAGAATTTAGTAGGAGATGAGATGAGAAAAGTCTATGATGCTTTCGAGGTTTCCTGCCTGGATACCTGGCTGGATGTTGGTTTCCATGTAGCAGGTAAGATGACGATGTACATAGTTTGGGCTTGGCTGGATTTGAGGTACCTGCAGATATTCCAGTCAGCACATCCCACAGAGAGTTGGATTAATGAGTCTGAGGTTTAGAAGACAATATCTGACCTGGAGATAAAAAGTCATGGTCAAAACCATAAATGTAAACTGATTGAATTTTCCAGAGGAAAGAGATAAGAATGAGGACAAAATATAGAATATATAACCACAAGGAAAACCATCTTTTAAGAAAGGATGAAGGAAAAAGAATGCATGAAGAAGAAAGAGCAGGAATTATCTAAGAAGTACAAAGAAAACCAGGTAAGCACATTGTTGTGGAAACTAAAAGAACAGATTTCAACAATGAGGAAGGAAGCAACCAATAACTGTTACAGATAAAACCTGAAATGCATCCAGTGGACTTAACCTATTTTGAAATTGCAAGTCCCAACAGTTTCTTCTCCTAAGCCAGTTTATCTTTGCCAAAAATATTAATGAGAAAGAAATAGTGGAAACTAGATGTATGCAGATGTGTTAACTATTACTTTGCCTGCTTCATGCTCAATGGCTTGCTGGGAAGACCAACCTCCCCTCAAAGCTGCAGTCAGAGCTGATGTGTGCACCTGCAACTCTGCCTCATCCACATCAGGGTGTCTGTGCTCCGAAAAGGTGGTGTAGCAATTCCAGTAATCCAAATGAAAACATACCATAATTAGAGGTTAAACTCACTATGTGAGTTTATTCATAAATGAATGCTTATTAAAGATCACTCACCTCAAGCTTTCTTTTTTTTAAATTTTATTTATTTATTTATTTATTTTTAGAGGGGAAGGGAAGGAGAGAAATATCAATGTATGGTTGCCTCTCATGAGTCCTCTGCTGGGAACTGGCCTGCAACCCAGGCCATGTGCCCTGAGTGGGAATCGAACCACGATCATGTAGTTCGCAGGCTCGTGCTCAATCCACTGAGCTACACCAGTCAGGGCTCACCTCAAGCTTTCATATTCACAGTCATTGCNCATAGAAATGAAGAACACATGGAGGGTTAGAAACAGGGGGGTGGGAGGGGGAGAAAAGGGGAGAAGGCACAGAGAATAGCATAGATGGTAGGCAGAAAATAGATAGGGGGGAGGGTGAGAATAGTGGGGGAAATATAGAATCCAAAGAACTTGAGACACGTGGTTATAAACTAAGTGGGGGAGAATGGTGGGGGAGGGAGGGTGTGGGTGGAGGGGATTGAAGAGGGGGAATAGAACAACTGTAATGGTATAATCAATAAAATATATTAAAAAAAAATCCACTGAGCTACACCAGTCAGGGCTCACCTCAAGCTTTCATATTCACAGTCATTGCTATCATGTGCACAGAGTTGTTGTGGTATCTGGAGGTGTCTAACCTTACCCCAGAGTTCTCTGAACTACTACTGCCATTCTGAAACAGCCAAGTTTGTTTTCTTGTTTCAAACTATAGTTTAGGGTTTCCCCTCATTAGTATGGTGGGAGTTATGCAAGTCTGTCTCAACGGCTTCTAATCTGCTTCTGACTTAAGGCTCCACTTATGTGGTGGGCATAAAAGACATAGTAGAAGGGTCCCATTAAAGTGGCTATTGTCTCAGTTCTGGAAGATTCTGGTTACATAATTTTGAGGGTTTTTCCCCCTCTGTACATGGCTTTTATTATTTACACAATACAATCTAGTGTCAATGCTGGATAGCATGATTATATATAATGCATAAATATGAACTATCCATACATATCTGCAAATCTAACTCAGAACTAGGGTACATAGAACTGAAAGAAAAATTTAGTGCTTTAAGAATAAAAGTAAAATGTAGGAATAAACACTGCAATAAATCACAAGTAATGCCTTCTGTACATACTTAACTATTTACAGAAGAAAACAGGCATTACACACTAACTATACTCATGTATACAGAGAGAACACAAGTTTCATATATCATAGAAAGCCTTCCATTGTAACATAGAAGTGATGTTATAGGTATCAGTGAAGTACATTGCTTCTTCTAGTTGTTATTGTACAATGCTGTAAGTGATAGATTTGGGTTTTTGTTTTTTGTTTTCTGTTTCCCCCCCTGGTTTTATTGAGATATAATGGACATGTAACACTGTATAAGTTTGTATACAACATAATGACTTGATATGTATATAATATGAATGATCACCACAATTAGTTTACATCCATCATGTCACTTACATTTTTTCTTGTGACAAGAACTTTTAAGGTTTGCTCTTTACCAACTTTCAAATGTACAACACAGTATTATCAACTATAGTCACCACACTTTGCCTTATAACTCTAGAACTTATCTTATAACTGGAAATTTTTATCTTTTGACCATCTTCACCTAATCCTTTCACCAATCTGTTCCTTGTTTTTATGAGTTTGTTTTTTTTTCAGGCCCACACATGAGATCATATAGTACTTGTCTTTCTCCATGTGACTTCACTTGCATAATGCCCTCAGGGTCCATTTATGTTGTCCTAAATGGCAGAATGTCCCTCTTTTTATGGTTGAATAATACTCCACTATGTATGTAGACCACATTTATTTATCCATTCATCTGTTGACCAACACTTAGGTTGTTTTTCTGTCTTGGCTATTGTAAACAATGCTGTGATGAACTCAGGGGTGCAGGTGTTTCTTTGGGATAGTCATTTCACTTCCTTTGAGCATTACCCAGAATCAAAATTGCTGGATATGTAGTTCTATTTTCAATTTTCTGAGGAGCCTACAGTGTTTCTGTAGTTGCACCAATTTACATTTCCACCAATAGTTTGCAAGGGTTCCCTTTTCTCTATACTTGTTACCTTTTGTCTTTTTGATAAAGCCATTCCAATAGGCATGAAGTGATGTCTCAGGGTTTTGATTTGCATTTCCCTGGTGAGTAATGAGTGATATTGAGCACCATTTCATGTACATTTTGGCCACTTGTATGTCTTCTATGCAAAAACGTCTATTTAGGTTCTTTGCCCATTTTAAAATTGAATTTTTTTGTCATTGAGTTTTATGAGTTTCCTGAATATTAGCTACCTTATTTTGGGAATGTCCTTCCAAGACAGGGATGACCTGAAAAAATATACTATTTCCTAAGTGAAAGATAATTTGCTCATATGTGCATGTTTGGAATATCTTCTTGTAGTTATTCATTTTCAGAATATACTGTTAAGATGGCTCATTTGTGTTGCCCCATGTGCATCTTGACTTGCCACTTCTCCATGTTGCTCCCAGAGCAGACACTGATAATGCATCTGAGACTGATTACTGTGTTCCAGTTTGGTCTCAGAATTCTTCCTTGTCCACAGAACACTCCTGGTGGTGACTGGCAATTAATCAGGCATCCCATGAGGTAAGAGCTATTTGCTGGCTGCAACCTACTGTATGCTAGTGCTGAATCAGGAACTATAGACATTAGGAAAGAGCAAACATATTTATTGCCCATGTTGTTATAATTAAACTGAAGAAACAAAATATATCTGAGTAATTGAGAGTATTCAATTGTGTCTTCTCTGTAGAAGAAGGGAAATCAGAGTTACTGTATTTGGTTTTTACTCTAATATTCAAGAATTGAGCACTGAGATAGAAACCATTGGAGGGCTCTTGTAACCTTGGGAGCTCTCACCGTATTGGGACTGAGCAGCCTCTGAAGCAAGGGCTACCAATAACAATATGTATGAGGATCATATGAAGAACTCATTGAAAGTGCAGATTTCCTGACTCCTACTCCAAGATTCCCTTTCATTAAATATGAGCTAGGTATCTATGTTTTTGAATAAAAATAGTAATTGTAGTTTTATTTCTGAAGGTGAAAAATTAAAATAATTAAGTATAAGGTGGATAATGGTTAATAAACCATGATATATTCACTCATTAGAATGGTAAACCATCATTTAAAATGTTTACTTAAAATGTCTAATTGCGTATTAAATAACATGAAAAAATGCAGTAACATGAAATATGCTTCTGAGTACATTTTAAGTAAAAAGTAGGATAAAATTTGTTCAGACAGAGCCTTCTACAACTTATGAGCCAAGTGGAGCTTTCCCAGTCCTGTCTGCCTTTTACAATAGCCAATAAAAAGTCTGTGTGTTTTTTCATTTTTATTGTTATTCTATTAGAGTTGTCCCAATTTTCCCCTTTTGCCCTCTTCTGCCCAGCTGTCCCCTGCTCCCACAGTCAATCCCCACTCTGTGGCCTTGTCTGTGGGTCACTCCTACATGTGTTTTGATCCCTTTGCCTTCTTTTCACCATTACCCCCTTCCTCCATCCCCCCTCTGAAGACTGTCAATCTCCATGTTTCCATGTCTCTGGTTCTATTTTGCTCATTTGTTTATTTTGTTCATCAGATTCTTCTTATAGGTGAGATCATACGGTATTTGTCTTTCACCAACTGGCTTATTTCACTTAGCATAGTGCTATCCAGTTCCATCCATGCTGCTGCAAAAGGTAGGAGCTCCTTTCTGTATAAGAACCCTGCTGATTCTGATGGTCTAAGGCCTTAGATGGTCTAAGGACTCCACTTTGAGAAAACTCTATTAGAGGACTGGTCTCCAAAGTAGAGTATATTCATCCCTTCTACAGAAACAATCCTTTATGGAAAAGAAATACAATTTTAGAGCTTTTACTATGCCTAGTTTTACAAAGAACCATTCTTATGCCTTGCTGCTTGTTGGCACTGGTGCCCTCATTGAACCTGGGTGACAGTCAGAGGGTCATGTCCTTGACAGAATGTGTAGAATCCTGATGGATTGAGTGGGACCTGACTTGTTTTGCTCTCTGTGTCATGGCGAGGTTTGTGTTGCCTGGGTAAGTGGGTTTAAGGGCCAATGATCTTATTTAATAAAACTATCTTTTACGACATGGGCAGGGGGCTTAAATAGACACTCTATAAAGAATCTTTGAGTTGATGATAATGCCAAATGAACACCCACAGGGAGAAAACAAATGACCATGAAAGCTCCTGGTCAGCTACATCAAGGGGCAAAAGAAAATAGTGACCATCTTCTCAGAAATTATTGCAAAAAGGAGTATTTGAAATGCAGATATATAGCCACATCACTGACGTACACATATCCCAAAGTGTGCATCATGTCTTGAGAAATTAATGCCGACCTGATCAGCAGAGTAGGATAGTAATTAGAGGATCATTATAATTAGAAGAATATAGTACAGAAATTAGGACACAGATGGTAGAGCCAGTCTACTGGGTTTAAATTCAGGTCTGGTGCTTATCGGCTGTGTGACTTTGGAAGAGTCACTTTTGTGCTTCAATGCCTGTAAAATGGGCATTGATGATAACACATACCTTGGCAGACTGTGATGAGGATTAAATGCACCAATATGTGTACCGTGCTTGTACAAGTGCCTGAAATGTGGCATATGCAATACAAATGACAATTTAAAATACAGTTCCTCCCATTTTACATCATCCTTTATAGATTTCTATTTTTATACTGGCTATGTATATGTTTTATTACAATTCGTAAATTGTAACACTGTCAGTAAATAAGCATATTGATGTTGGAGTTACATATGTGGCTGATGGTGGTGAATGAGTAAAATATATATAGTCCACTTTCCAGCAGATGCTGGTGCTGCCGAGTGTCTCCTGGGTCTCCAGGAGTATGAACAGCTTCTGACATCACACGCATGCTGTTGGGTGCTGGGAACTGGGTATGAAGCAAAAACATATCACTTTTTTAATCATCTTTTCTATATATCTCTTTTGTATATTAAACATTTTATCACTTTGTTTTGCTTTCTTCCAAACCTTTTTACTCTAGCTCTCAAATGGATCATGCCAACATATTACCTGAGAAAGTGTTTAGAAATGTGCCAGTCTGGAATAACAGACTTCTGAGGCACTTTCGCAGTCCCCTTCACCTTTCGTCCCTTCTGCCTGCTACCCATCCATCTGTCTGCTCCGGGGCCGGGGCTCCTGGACGTGAGTGCTCCTGTGAACCAGGCATGCCCAGGCCACATATACTAATTTGCACAAACTAGCACAGTTCTTTTCTTTTCCACTCAGTATGGCTAGGTGAGCCTGAATTTTTTGAAGAGCAACATTACTGAGAAGAACATAAAAGGGAGTAAACAAAGGAAACACCTAACTATTGGAATAAATGGGAATGTCCAATATTTCTTTCCAGGTACCACTGACTGAACACATAGCCCTCTGTCTCCTTCTTCAATCTGCCTTAGCAAATACCAAACCCAGGTGACCTCTGTTTGGATCCCCGTGTGTCTTCAGTGACTATTTTCTAGTTGTCATTGCGAAAAGGGAATAGTCTAAGCTCTGAAAGCTTTCACTTAGTTTTCTTCCTTGTCTGACTTTATCTTATGGGCTCAGGTACAGACTTACACTAGAAGACCTTTTTTTTCCCCCAATTTTTTTATTTAATTATTTTTCAAGTACAGTTTTCTGTCTATTACTCCCATCCCATCCCACCCCCATGCTCCCCCGCCTCCCATTTCCACCCTTCTCAGTTGTTGTCTGTGTATCCTTTATATATGTTGCTCTACATCCCTCTCCTATTTAATGTTCCTTCCAACTTACTCTCCCTATTTCTCCAACAGAGTCTTCACTGAAATTGTTTAATTAGTTTTTCAACATATCAAGCTTGTTTGCTCTGACGGTTTTTTTTTTTTTTTTTTGCAGTCTTTCCAAAGTACTCTCAGCTGCTAAAAATCCTATCTGGCTTCCTAGGACTGCCCCAAATCTCTCCTTTCCTAAGGGACTCTCATAGACCTGGTGGAGAGGTAATCTTTGGTGCATCTTAAATCACACCTCAGAGGTGACTGCCTACTTTTTCTGTAGAACTGCATCACATGTCTTCATGCAAGGCTTCTGGATTTGGAGCAGAGCCTTTGGGGAACATTTCTCAGCTGCATTTCTTTCTGGTACAGGTCAACAATAACCATTCTTAACATTACCGTATCTTATGTATCACTGAAATGTTGCATCTCAGGTTTGGAGATGAATCTACCTCCTACCTCCACCCAATGCATGAGTCACCCCTGAGCATCCCAGTGCACCTCCTAAAATGGAATATTTTTTATTTTATTTTAGAATTGATATCGTAGTCTGAATTTCAAGTCAGCACAGCAAAGTGTAAAAAACAACAACAACAACATTTAACTGACCTAGTGATGAATTTGGAATATGATCAGAGTATTTGGATGCTCTGGAAACATATATTGAATATAGCTAGATTATTGAGCTTTAATGTTTGTTTAATATGCATCCTTGGCTCTTTTCTCCTCAAAGCAAGTGTTGAAGTTATTGTACTTTGAAACAGATGGGCTTGTCTTGGAAAATGTGTCACATTCTGAAATGGTTAAAGTTCATAGAGGACAGAGAACTCTAGTTCTTTGTCTGAAAGCTAAAATTCTTTTCAGGGCACTGAAAGACATAGTAAATGTAAGCTATTACAATTTATTGGTGCAGATTGACCATAGACTTATTGCTGTGTGAGGCACAAATTTCCATTGGCTTTGCCTTTGGGACACACACATGTGGTAGATGGGGGGGGGGCAGTCCTTCCTGACAGTGTTGATTAGATTATTTAAACACACAGATATTTGTGTTTCTCTTCACTGTTTTTTGTTGCTTTGATATTGTTTTCATCTTTATAGCTTGTCTTACTTTTAGGGGAATCCTACTACTCATGGTTCTTCAAAGGTCTATATAAGCCACTTATTCAGCTTCCACTTGCCCCAGATCCTGGTGTTACTTTCTAACGCTGGCCTGATCTTCCAGTCTGGTTCCTTCATTGCTTTCTCTTTCTGTGCAGTGGTTAATGATATTGAGAGCACATTCATGGCCTTAACACATTCCTTAGATGTAAGCATGCATCTTATTAAATGCTTTCAGTGAGCTAAAAGTGAAAGACAGAAGTAGATGGAACTGTATTATATTTTGTTGTTGAATTGTTTCTCACTGATCAAGCAGTAACAACTGAAGGCAGATGATACTGCCAAAACCCTTTGTGGTAAGCAGGACAATGCCCTACCTGCCTCTGCAAAGTGCCCGTGTCCTAACCCCTGTACCTTTGAATATATTAATGTATACTACAGATTTGATTAAAAGGGAAGACCTTGAGATGCAGAGATTATTTTAGATTATCCAGAAGGGTCCAGTCTAATCACATGAGTGTTCAAAAAGGAGAGTGTTTCCCAGCAGTGGCCAGAGGGCAATGTCACTATGAATGAAGAATCAGAGAAAGATTCAACTTGCTGGCTTTGAAGATGGTGAAAGGGGACCATGACTCAAGGAATTTGAAAGGGCAAGGAAACATATTCTCCCTTAAAACTTCCAGGAAAAGATGAAGCCTTGCTGACACCTTGGCTATGGCCTAGTGAGAACTGTATTGGACTTCTGCCCCTACTGCAAGAGAATGAATTTATGGTGGTTAAGGCACTAACCTTGTGGTGATTTTCCACAGCAACAATAAAAAGCTTAAATGCTGTATTTCAAAGACTACAGTGAAAAATATATTTATGAAAATAAATATGTTTTTCATATTTATTGGGAATGTGGTCATTATGTTCTGTACAGAAGAACTTGCAGCAAAGTCAAATAGAGCCTAGGTGTATAAAGCTAAGACACTTTGCGGGGTGTGAATGTCTAAATGCTCCGATTGCTTTTTGTTTCAGACTCATCCATCATTGGAGTGACTGACACCTTTTCTATTAAGTCCTAGAACTCCTTGGCAATCCAGCAATCGAATACTTTTTTGGCGGGGGGCATCTACAAATGATCTTTCTAAAGTGCTAACTGGATAACACTCCTCATTTTAAGTCCTTTAGTGGCTCTTCTTTTCCTTCAGCAAAATCCAAGCTCTTAGCATGCTCTGCAAGGCTCTTTAAGCAGCCCCTGCCTACTCCTGCAGCCTCCCTTTGATCCCTTCCTCTGGTCCAGGCATGACTTCATGCCCTCCTGAGAGTTTCCTGTTCTTTCTTGTCTCCATGCCTTGCACACGCTGCTGCTGCCTCCTTCCCCCGTGGCTTGCTCCTAAACCATTCATAACTTGGCCTGGCATTGTCTTCTCTTTGGGGATTCCTATGCTGCTCTCCAGCCATTCCCAATGGTCTCCTCACAATCCTTCTTACTCCCATACAACACACCTTAAAATCCATATTAGCGTTTATCCTACAGTATTGTAATGCAGCACTTGTCTGTATTTTGTATGAGCTCTTTAGAGACTCGCAGAGCCCCTTCAATATCTCACCTTAATGATTATGCCTGCCTGCCTGGCCTCTAAAAGGTGCTCAGTAAGAATTTGTTGAATGTAAGAATGAAAGAATATATGTTCATTGTCCATGAGAGACCTCCGGCCTTGACTGAGAATCAAGTATTGACTCAGCTATTTTGGAAAGCAAAGCACTTTCTTTTAAAACTTTATAGGTGGCTCAGAGTTTCTTGATTCTTCTTTCTTTCCCCCTGACCCAGTATAAGATATTTCCCCTAGTTTGAGAAAATGCATGGAAGTACAGGGTGGGGCGGAAGCAAAGTTTGAAGTAAGAATTTTTAACCAGGAGCATAAAGACCTCTTAGAAATGCCATAAATGGGTTTCATGGGGCCTTGCGGATCACTTAAAATATATACATTATTTGTATCTATGTACATTTCTGGGAGAAAGTCAGAGCTTTTCTCATATTATCAAACAAAAGTGGTTCAGGAATTCTATTACAATAAGGGATGACACAGCCAAGGAGAAATATACTCCCACAGGCCTTCCTCTGACTTCAGGCTTCTCCCAGATAATTTCAAACTTCACCCTTTTGGAAGCTTTTGTCACCACATTTGGACTCCGGAAAAGAAATTATTTCTGTTCTTGCTTGAGGAGGACGCCTCCCTGGAAGGGTGGTCCCGGCTGACAGACAGTCCTTCACCATTGTGAGCATAAGGTTCTGCCACTCTCCCAGTAAACAAGTGAGCTGGCAGGATCAGGGTGGCTCACACACTGTCATTTACATGGGCTTTCACCTTCTCTTAGGAATGACAGGGGACTTTGCAGTGTCACTTAGCTTCACCACCTGATTTGAAGAAACATGTCAGATAAACTGTATGAGTTGGACTAATTTCATCCCATTGGAAAGTATGCTTCCTCCACTCCCGAGGAGTGGCTTGCTTAATCCTACCCAGGGTGCTCCACAGTTCTAAGAAAACTAGAGATTAGTCTCTTGGGATATATTACTTTGTATCTTTCCTTTCTGATCAAGTGCGAAGAAGTGCAGAGAGACAAAAATGTAACCGTGGCCTTCGATTCTCTGGTTCAATGGTGCGTGCTCTTCTGGAGCTGAGCACAGATGCAGGCAGCACACGTGCCCACAGAAGCTCTTCTGCAAGTAAACAACCAAGTCACAAACTAGGGTGCAGCATTTGAACGAGAGCAAGTAGAGAAAAGCTATCCCTTCCTCAAGGTCAACATCTGTGTCTCTGTGAGCTCATTTTGGGGACTTGATGAGACTAGCTTGATAATCAAAAAGTTTTTCTTGGAGAAGATTAGTTTTCTGACAGCTGCATCCAGCACTCGTGTAACGTTGTCAAAACTGTGAGACCAGGGAAGGAAAATGCTAGCCATTCTGCCATTCTGCCTGGGTTAATGGTCTGTCTACACTGAATGCTGCATTAGTGATTTGCAGGTGTAAACAGTCAGGATCAAAGACTCAGTCCAGCAACTTGAATCCTTTGCTTTCATTCCTTCAGGAAATGTGAGTTATTTAGAGCATCTACTGTGAGGCAGGCATTATGCTGGGCCCCGAGATTCTTCTAGATAGATTTGGCTACAAGGGGCTCAGTTATTCTAGTAGAACAAACCAATGATTGTCTCTTAGCTTTTTTATTCTGCTGAATATTAATTAATTCATATGCATTCATTAGATTTACATTACTCCTCCCCTACCACAAGCAGAGTTATGAGGTGTTGGCAGGGATGGAGTTGATAGTTTCCATCCTTAAGGAGCCTGTGTCTCCTGTTCAGTTTCTTTTAAGCCCTCTGTGAGAAACAGGCCAGTTTTACACTATAAATAAATATGTTTTTCTTCTCCTCTGCTTTCCCTTTCCTTGTGGGGGAAGAGATTTATTATAAGAGTGCTTTTTAACTGGCAAGGCAAGCTCAGTTTGGCAATAAGGGGTTGGTGCTCCCTCACACCTTCTAGGGCTAGCTTTGCCTAAATTCAGACTTACCAAGTCTTCAGGCTTCATAAAAATCATAAAATCAGCAAACAGAAAGTAATCTCAGGTGGTTATTTTACCTCTTCTTTTTTTTAACATACAACATTATCTGAACTAATGCATGCAACAGAATTTAATTTTTCCAGTTATTTTTGCTTAGGTTGTCCACATTGTAGACTACCCAGATATTTCTGAAGGCCGTCTTCCTTCTTCCTCCCAGTATCCTCTATCCTGCGATCTGTGAATTCACACTGACTCCTATATTTTCTTAGGTTTGTGACTTTTCCTTTGCTTTGCATTATAATGAAGCCTACCAAATCTTGGTGCTCTTTTTATTTGACAATCCTATACAAAATTTGGTTTTATTCTGCCCTTGACTAATAGTGAGTATAACTTGAAGTCAATCTGATTAACATGGCTGGTGACTGCCCTTCTATCCATGACTGTAGTTAACACAGTGTATACATGATTCAGCATGCATGTAGAGTTGTGTCTTTTCAGGTTCCCTTTTGCTCATTTTGTATTACCTCTGTCCTTAGGTGAACTCCCTGGAGGCTAAAAACAAATCAGAACAATTTTCCATGAATATTAATCTCACTCTGAGATGTCTTTGGACCTTAAGATCATCACTGAATTGGGAATTTTCTTCTAAATCAGAGAATAAAGGGTTTTATTATAATGTTAGTAGTGAGTGCTTTTTTGATGTTGAGTTCAAGAAAATTTCCTTAGTTAAAAAAAAAGTCATTTAAAGCCCTTTGTAAATTATAATTTCATTAATAAGTCACAAAAATGGAAGAAGCTATATATAAATATTTTCTGCCATTTTTAATACCTATATGCTGTGTATTTAGAAGAAAGTATGCATTGATTGGCTCAAAAGGTCATTTTTATTTATAATAGAGAAAAATATTTAGGTAGAGAGGATAAAGGCTAATAAATACCTAGTACCTTTATGTACTATAATAAATAATCCTGATATCTTCCATTGGCATAAGTTTGATACTTCTAACTTTAAATAAGGAACAAGGTGACCCTGTTCTGTGCTAGCATAGAATCTACTGCTTACACTTATTAAACATTTATCACACTGCACTATAATTATTAGTGTTCTTGTTTAGCCAACTGTAAGCTTCTTGATGGCAGTGAATATTTTTCACTCCGTGTCATTGCTTTACTGGTTGGAATATCTTTTGGCTGCAAAAGACAAGACACTGACTCAGGCAAGCTTAAGCATGAAAAGAAATTCATTGGCTCAAGTATTGAAAAGGTCCTAAAACCAGGCAAGCCTGACTTCAGAGAATCAAATGATTATCAGTACTTCCTGTTTTGCTCACTGCCTCTCAAGCAGATTGTGTATTTTAAATGCATTTTCTCTCACAGAAGAAGGCACCCTCTACACAGCCAGAGGAGATGGCTACACAGAGTTGCTGCAGACTTGGAATGTATAATTAGTGATGGGCATTTATCTGGTAGAATACTTCCAGAGGGGACTCTGATCAGTTCATCTTGCACTCCGTGCTTGTCCAATTGTGGCCAAAAGAATGAAGGACCTAACTGCTCATGCTTGAGTCATGTGTCTAGTCCTGAGGCAGGTGAATGTGGTCAGTCTCAGTAAAACCACAGGAAATGGGAAATAGGTGATTCCGAAAAGGATGAAATATTGAGAAAATAGTCACGCTGTTAATAAACATAGCTTGGGGCATATAAAAGATAATGGAGTAAATGTTGAAAACACAGTTAAAAATATCACTGTGTTCACTCCATTTGAACTATTAAATCTTGTCTCCCTCCAAAGTCCAGTTTGAGTCCCCTTACCCAGATACATTTGGTTTATTGCAACTGTGTTTGGCTTTTCCACTATTGGATCCATAGTTGATATTTTTGGGCCATTAATTTGAGAATGTGGGATTGTCTTGAAGCTTTTCTGTATTACTGTCTGGCCTTGATGTCTGACCCCAGTATTATTATTTACCTTTTAATGTACCTAAGAGACTGTCACTAGAACACATTTTATGGCATGCCAACTATGCAAATTGTCCTTTAATCTGAAAATGTAAGATTTGGAGATGAATGCACTCTTTCTCTGTAGGAGTTCTTTGCCATTGTGGTAGAAGTACCGTGGACTGGGGATATGAGTTAAGCTAGTAGATCTCCTATTTACCAGGCAGTGAGCAAATGCTTCATCTTCTTTACCTTATATTTCTCCATGTATAAAATATAGATAACAGAACCTTCTGTTTCAGGCTTTTATGATAATATACTGAATCATATTTTATTTCATTGGCATCACAATTTTGACTGCATTTTGTCAATTATGAAAGGTGTCTCTCTGCTGTCCAGGGTGCTGAATAAAGCCCTCTTATTTTAGGTACAGGGAGTGTAGGTCTGGAGTGGGGCTAGGGAGTCTTATTTTCTAATAGTTACCCCAGGCGGGGCTGATACAAAGTTATATTAATCATGAAATCTAATGTATATAAGAGTGTTTTATATATATAAATGATTTAGATAGAAAACTTGTCTTTGATACATATTTACCTCATATTTCAAATAATTTCTATTATTTAATAATTTATTCATTCATTTATTCAATAAATAACTATTTGTTGCTGAGATCAACAAGTAAAACAAGACACCTAGTTTAATTCTGGCTTGAGGATTTCAAACAATGGTTCTTAAATGACTATGCATAAGATTCACATGGTATGTTTGTTAAAATTCAAGGTATAAGATCCCATTCCCAGAGAGTCTGACTCAGTAGGTTTGGTGTGAGAGTCCCTAAACCTCTATTTGCATGTATCTCCGGTGGCCTCTAGGGTATATTTTCAAATCCAGTGGCCTAATATATGAGAAAATTCTCTGAAATGTAGTCATTATTCTGAAGAGGTATAGGGATATTTTGTTGGATTTCACTACAAGCATGGATTAGTAGACTTAGGGAAGAAACTTGCCATCCAACAATACCTAACCCACTCCATGATGGGTTAGAAAAATGCCCATATATACCATGGAGAGACCTAATGCTCTAGAGTAAAGTTGCACAAGACAGGGCTGAGGTTAGCAGTTTTATTGCCAAATGAAAGTGAGAACAAGAGAATCCCTGAGTCATTTCTATTGAGTTTCCTAATGTAAAATTCAGCCTTGGAAACTTGCAGGTGATTTGAACCTTTATCCTCTGGTTGTTCAGAGATCAAAGGTTTAACAAGAGATTTTTCTGACTCTAGATATCGATTCTGCCAAAATCCTTATTGGCTACCAGCAGCAGTTTAAGGAGCCTTTATTAATATGTTGCTCTAGTTCCTATTGGTTTTTCCCCCAAATCTAGCTGCCTTGCAAGCTATATTTTTTGAAGGAGTGGTTTATATATTTATCCTGCTTTTTTACTAGTGATTTTAGATGTGCATGGCATTGCCTAAGTATAGATCATACCCACCATTTCCCCGATCAGTAGGCCTCTCTGTGTTGGAAGAGTTCCTGTTGATGACTGCTTGACTTATGAGCTCTAAATGGCTGCAGGGTATCCCTCCTTGTATTCATAAAGAGACAGAACAAGCCTTTAGAATTGTTTCAGGGTTTCTTCCATTCTAGATACACTTATCTAAAACAAAAACAGAAAAATTAGGATCGCATTTTTTGTAAGGCAAATATTATCAAGTTGGAATTAATTGTAGGAATATTTGAATACTAAATATTTTTGAAAAAATCCAAAACACTTTATACAAATATATATATTTAAAACAGTAGTTTCTTTAAAAGAAACTGTGTATTTAATTATTTATATCCAGCAAACTCAGTAGGTTAGTAGATAATGTTAAGTGAAAACTTACATTTTTAACAATTTGTATGCTGTATTCAGCTGTATAAATCGTCCTCTTTTATAAAGCTAACAGCTAATATAAAAGCACATAAGCTGCAAATTAAACTCCAGTCCCCCGTGAATATGATTTATCACCTTTATAGACAGTAAAAATGCAATTTTTATGTAATCACAGGCTCCAATGTCATAATAGCCACCAAATAAACAAACCAACATTGTCATTGGGATGTTGCCTATAGAGATACTATTTACTAACCTATATATTGCTGAAGACAATTGGGATAATGGGCATTTTTAATGAAAAGCTATAACATTATAGAGTAGGTTTTCCTTTTGAAGAACCTGGACACAGGCACATTGGAATGTATGAATTTGTTTTGAGGGATCTGAGATCCAGCAAGAAACCTTGATTTCTAAAAACCCTCTTAAATCATAGCATCTTTTCTCAGGGGTCAGTAAGGTCTGCCCATCTCCTCTCCTTTCTGTGTATAAATAAAGATCACATAAATAAGAACAGGCTATTTATTTATTTGTAGCTTGCTATTGCAAGGGTGTTAGCCACCATCACTTTGTTTTTGGCTGAGATTCAACACCAGGTAGAATGTTGGGAAATCTTGATGGTGCAAAAAGGAGATGATGTCAATTATATTCCGATTGGAAGTTGTTGGCATGGGGAAGCTAGAAGCAGCTAACTAGAAGTTATGTGATTGGTTTGAGGAACATATTTGGTTTTCTTTGGTTGGTGTTAGGTTGGAGGAGGGGACAAAAAACAAGGAAGGTGTTAGTCATTGACCAAATTCTGACTGTTCTGGGCCAATTGCTCTAGACGTTTTAGATGGACTTTCTGGGCTAGCTATTGCAAAAGTTGTGAGTCAGAGTTCTATTGTCACATGTGGTCTACCATTGTCTATTTGTATATTTAGTCTCTTCTTCCCCTCTTTTGGTAATTCTCTCAATTACGAGAGGTTGAATAATTCATGGAAACCTAGACATTCAGATTTTCCCCTTTTGAGGATTGTCTAGTTTTTTCCATAGCTAATAGTATTGTGAGATTTTCTTTACCTTTTTATTCTTACATCATCATGGCAATTATCTGATGAGAGAGCAGCTATATAGAAGCAACTGAGACTCTGAAGAGAATGCAGTGGTCTAGCATCATGATCACTGTGGGGAAAAAAGCAATAACAATTAATGATTCTTGTAGGATGGTTTGGAACCAGGAACCCTAACTGCCCAACCCAAACCAAGAGAAAAAAATCCCATAAGCTGTAGAGTATATAGCCTATCCTATCTTGTCTGTTGTATTGATCCAAATATAGCTAGAAGTATTAGTAATTATATTGCTAATTATAGCCTAGTGAATGAACAAAAAGTCTAGAGCAGAGCAATTGCCCATCAATATTCGTGCCAACACGTTTTGACTATGCTCTATTCCATCCAAGACAGAGGTGATATTGTTAATGACTTCTGGCAGAATTAGTGATAAGTTTATTTCCATCCTTGATATTTGTATAATTCTTATCATTGGGAACATTGCTCTGATTGTTCACATAAGAAATGAGTGAGTAACTCTCCCAGGTAGAGTACCTAAATAATCAATAATGGGCCTCATTTTGAAGCTCTTGTCTGAGTTAAAGTTTCCAGCCTTAATGATTAGGGTCTTCATGTATAGATAAGGGCCAGAATATTATTCTTAAAGTACATGAGGTGTCAGTCTGAAGCAAACAAGCCCAGGAATCCTGGCCATAAGGGAAGTAGTATTCTAGACTACTGGAATAGTAATCCTGATATTAAGAATAAAAGAGCTGTTCATGAGACAAGGTCAGAACCAAGACCTTATGTAAGCTGGGTTACATATATGGATTTGTATTAGTCTTGTAGAGTTGGCAATAATTTGGCCCATAACCATATGAATTGTTGAATTCAAATTTAGAATTATCCAGAGTCTCATCATTAGATTGCAATATCTGGTTATTTTTTTCTGGGAAAGAGGGACACTAGGAAAGTTACAGATTGTTTTGTTTAAGGTCATTTGTTTGTGTAGGTGCAGGTGCAAATGCCATCAGCTATAATTCCCTATGGTCTCATTTGATAAGACTAGAATTTCCTGGTGATCGATGACACATTCAACAGCCTGTAAGATTTAAAATGAGTATGTATGGCTCTAACAATTATAATAAGAAAGAAAGAAAAGAGAAAAAGGTCATTATAGAAATGGCAACTAGCAGAAAAAGAGAAAAAATATTATAAGCAAACAAAAACCAAAATAAAAATTAGACAGGAGCCTTGGTCTGATATACTGGGTGAAACCTGTCCACTATCTGAGCTCATCAGCTGGTTTTAAAGGTGTTGGGTCAGCTGTGAACTTCCAAGGATTGGCTGCTCCTAGAGGATCGATGAGAATTCTCCATTTGAAAGGCCCTGTTGAAGCAGCCTTCCACTTGGGTAAATTCGAAATTGCTCCTTCAGTCATGAAATATGAACCCAAGGATGGACTACCTGGAGTTTTAATGCTGCATCTGGTGTTAACAATACATCCAAAATTTTTCTAAAATCTTCTGTGAATAGTTAATAGTTGTTGGTCTTCTCCGTGTTTAGGGAAATCTCTAATTATAGCTCTTAATCCAGCTTGGGCCCAAGGTTTAAGCTCTACAGTTTCTACATACCTTGCTCATTGGAAGATAGGTCTTTAGAGGTAACTAGCATTTTGGAATGTGAGAAGCACTGAGAAAAAGTAGGGAGTCTGGACAAGGTAAAGAAAAGGAGTTGACAGCTGTGGGAGAGAAAACAGAAGGCCAAGGGCTGGATGTAGGGAGACAACTGGAGGACAAAGGTGGAAAGGTTTAGTAGGGAAATGAGCCTAGTTTATTGTTGCTTAACTTTGCCAAATTGCTCATTAACTTTAGCCACAGAATCTGTTAGTAAAACAATTTTTGATGCAGAATTCATTTGGTGGCCTCTGCCTATAAATCAGAAAACACTGCCAATAGTAACCAAGTAATCTTATTCTCTTTCTTTTCTAAGATCTCTCTCCAATGAACAATTTTGTCCATGTCAAATATTTCCCAGAAAAGTCACTGAAAGGCGAAGATATACCATTTTTTGTAAACATGAGAATTAAGGTTCTAATGAGAGAACATTCAGGAAACAAGAATTTTATTTATTTATTTTTTCTGGAAGAGGAGATTTAGACTTAGATGACCCTATAGGAGGTGGCAACAGCTGGTAAAAGATACTCATCTACCCACCCTGATATATGTCCTCCTCTGAATGCAAATCAAATAATCTGTACCCCCAGTAGGCAGGAGACCAGAAATAACACATTTTCTCTATCAAAACCAAGCTCTCTAGACAAAACAATAAAAATAAAAATAAAAGTCAGAAAGAAAACCTCATCCAATTTTATTGGTGACACAAAGTTTGCACAAACTGCCACCAGTAGAGTGAGAACCTCATCAGTGTGTGAGGCCAGCTTGAACAATAGGCTTATGGAGCCTTTGCCTGTGTTATGCCCTGTGATTCTCTTTCTTTTGAAAAGCAACAATTTTAGACAGCACAGTAGAAACTGAAAACACAAAAAGAGCAAAAGGAATGAAAAGGAAGGTCTTGATTCTATCAAGGATATCAAACAAATAGTAACCAATTAAAAAACCCAGATACCAAAATAAGAATAAATAGTAGAGGGAAAATGTTTAAAGTGCAAAGCTGGGTCCTCTGCCCTGTTTACATAAGGGGCTAAATACTGCACATTCTATATCCAGTTAATATTTGTCAGGTGTATACATTTTTTTCTGGATCATCAATTTTTTTCTCTACTGGATCCCTCCCATCACCAAGTAAACATGTGATAATATTTCCCATGTTTAAAAAAACCTCCTTGACTACACATTACATGCACACAGAGTACCATTCCATTTTGTTTTTATCTCTAGAAAAAGTCATCAAAAGTTATAGTTTATAGCCAGCAACATCTTCCCCTTAAACCCCTGTTCTCCCATTATCTCTTGAACTTATTCTGACAAGGCTTTCTTTCACTTCACTCCATCAAAGTGCTTTTGTCAAGGTCACCAACAACATCCATGGTACTAGGTCCAATTTTAGATTCTCATTTTGCTCCATCCATCAGGAGAATTTGACTCAGCTGATCACTTCTTCTTTCTTGAAACAATTCCTTTGATAAAATTTCAATAAACTAGTCACACTTAGTTCTCCTACCTCTTTGTCCTTCTTCTGATTCTTACTTGTTTGCTTCTCATCTCTGAGACATGTAAAGAAATATGGCTACAAGGTTCATTTTTTCACTTCTCTTATTTATTTATAACTTACTCCCTAAATGATCTTGTCTAGTCTTCCTGGCTTCAAATTACATTATATGCTGTTGACTCTCATTTTTATAGTTAAAGTTTTGCCTTCTCTGCTGAGCAACAGTCAGGTGCTTAATAATTTTTGTGTTTAATAGGCACTTAAAGTGAAACATGAACAAAAGTTCACTAGTGGGTTTCTTCCACGAACCCTTTCCTTCCACAGTATTCCTCAGGTTAGCCTTTTGCTAACCAGTCATTCAGATTAAAATCCTCAGCATCCTCCTCAACTCCCGTCCTGCTCTCCATTCCACAGCTGCTTAGAAGCAAACCTTATTGGCTCCATCTTCAAAATATATCTAAAATCCAGACATTTCCCATTGCCTCTTAGGAAACTGCAATAGCTCCCTAACTGATCTACTTCTGTTATTGCTTCCTTACATTGTAATCTTTATCCATAGCCAGAATGATTATATGAAATCTGAACTAGATTATGTCAGTCCCCTTCACAGGGCTCATTAATGGCTCACCAACTCACTAAGTGTCAAAATCCTTTCTATGGCCTACAGTGTGGTCCTCACAATATTTTGACCTCATCTGTAAGCACTCTTAGATACTCCACTCCAGCCACTCTATGTGCCTTCATATTCTTTAAATGTATACCCAGCGGGAAGATCTTTTCACTTGTTCCTTCAAGCTACAATACTCTTATCTCAGACACCTGCGTGTTTTTACCTCCATGCATCCTTCAGATCTCTACACAAACATCACCATATCAGTGAGGCCTTCCCTGTCTAATTTGTTTAAAATAGTCACTACTTCCATCCCTACTGCTCCAAATCACTGTTCTATATTATATAATCTTATACATTTTCCCCATAGCACTTCTCACCATTTGTTGTTACTAGATGTTTGCTTATTTGTTGATGTTTATCTCCCACAACTAGAATGTAAGCTCCCCAAAGGCAACACTTTTGTTTTGTTTCCTGCTGCATCTCTGTGCTCATAGCAGTCCATAGTACACAGTTGAACACATGCATGAATAAAACTGTATGTAAATAAAAATGCTTAATAGGTGCCCATTATATGACTCTTTTTAGCTATTATGCTAAATACTCTGGCATATCCAAAATGAATAAAAGGCAGTTTGAAATTGAAGGACAACATTGTGAAGAAAATATAAGAAAATATAAGGCTAGAATGATTGAGTGCTGGGATGGCTACAAATGCTATAGAAATTCAGAGGAGGGAAAGATCTTGATGCTTATGTAAGGAGGACTTTCTGGAGGATGGGGAAAGTGGTCTAACATCTATCTTGAAGGTGAGTGAGAGGAGCCCAACAGAGGAAAGAATATCAATTGTACTCCATCCCTACTTCTTATTGTGAAAGTGATCAAGTCTAAAAATTAAATGGGCAGGGATTCAGCCTAAACAAGGAGCCAAAATTCTTAATACTCAAAATCTCTGGCTTTGAGTTTTTTTGGTAAATAATAATGGTGTCTTTCCTAATGAGTCATTCTTCATTTATGCATTCATTTATTTTTACTTCTATTCTCTCTAGTATTTATTGAACATTTACTTTTTTACTCGATATTGTGCTAAGGCTGTGGATTACAAAGTGGTAGGGCTGATGCTTACAAAGATAGCATCTTTGAAAGATTTTTACAAGCCAATTGAAGAGAAAAAATACACAAAAAGCAGCCAAGTAAAAGCACAAGGCAGCATATAATTACATGCTTAGTGACTGGCAGAGTCGAGGTCAGTCTGTTTTGGGTGTGTCTTACAGTTCACTGTTAGATAACATTGCTTGCATTGGAGTAGCTCTAGGTCTTACTTGAACTGCCACACAACAAGGTACGGTAATTTGTACACTGTACAGTGGGAGGAGGGAGAGGGTAGGCAACCCTGAAGAATTGATCTTTGCTTTCAATGAGAAATTATAAAGTTTGAAAATCATTGATGTAAAGATCTTTAGAGCTTACCAACTTAAAACTGTGGAGGAAAGGTGGCAAACACAGAATTTGTGATCTCAGAGAGGGCAATGAACTTAACTTGCCCAAACTTCTAACACAAATAAGAACATGTCAAACTCAGGAACTAGTAAGAGTCCATGCTTTTCTTAAATTATTTTAGAAAAAAATGCATTATTTAAAGATCTTTCACAAAATCAAAGTCATAGGTACATCGATTGACAAAGCCTGTTAAGCAAAAGTTCTACTGATATAGCACCTCAATGTACTTTCTCACTTCTGGCATAGAAGAGAGTTTAGGTGCTGTGTCCTCCTCGCCACATTCAGCCTTCCTGAGCTCTTACCTTTCAAATGCACCTTCTTCAANCTGTGGAGGAAAGGTGGCAAACACAGAATTTGTGATCTCAGAGAGGGCAATGAACTTAACTTGCCCAAACTTCTAACACAAATAAGAACATGTCAAACTCAGGAACTAGTAAGAGTCCATGCTTTTCTTAAATTATTTTAGAAAAAAATGCATTATTTAAAGATCTTTCACAAAATCAAAGTCATAGGTACATCAATTGACAAAGCCTGTTAAGCAAAAGTTCTACTGATATAGCACCTCAATGTACTTTCTCACTTCTGGCATAGAAGAGAGTTTAGTTGCTGTGTCCTCCTCGCCACATTCAGCCTTCCTGAGCTCTTACCTTTCAAATGCACCTTCTTCAAAATTCTAGCAGAAGTAATGCCTGCTTGAGCGGGGTTGGTAGGGTACGTGAATGTCTTGCATGGATGGACAGCAATTTGAACATATTACCTAAAATGTCATATGGTGAGCTTAAGTGTGATATTGTTATGTTACATAATTACATGCTTATGGTTTTTAATAAAAGATTTTATAATAAAAAGGGGTGTTATTTGTGCCAGACCCTATATTTGTAGGACCCAAGATGACAAAGGAGTAAGTGGAAACTACACTAACCTCCTTCCAGGACCAAAGTGAAATTACAACTAAACACTAGAAAAATTAAATTATAGAAACTAAATTATAGAAAAATCATCCTGAATAACCAACTGAACACTAGCTGGAGAGAAGCCTTATAACCATAGACAGATGGCCACAATGTGGCCAGGGAGGAGTGCAGAGAAGGCATGAGAGGGCTGGCTTGACTCCCATGGGCAGCAGCTGAAGTTCAAGAGGGATATTTCAGCAGCTGGGGGCATGGTTCCCCCTGAGCAGTATGGGGTGTAAACCCCAATCTGGCCTCCGTAGCCTACAGTACCAGAACTCGGAAAGGAACAACGGCAAAACAACAAAAAACCACATGGCTATGAAAAGCAACAGGGTTTCTGTCTGCTAGGGAGAAATGGCTAGAGATGCAGAGAACTTCTTAAAGGGCCAATGCACAAAATTCCATGAGCAGCCACTTACCCTGAGCTCCAGCAGAAGGAGGACAGAGTGGACTGGAAGTACTTGTGGAGAGTCTGGGACTGGTGGCTCCAGGGAAAAAATGGAAGGAACAGCCACTAGGATCCCTGTGCTGAGTCATTCCCCATAGAGCAGGAGCCTTCTCTCTCAGGAAGAGCACAATTGACTCCAAGTGGCAGCAGCCTGAGGGAAAGCAATAGCCCTACCTGCAGAAATTACTCTGACCCACCCTGGAGTACTTAAACTCTGCTGCTGAAGGTTACAGCTGGAAGACTTTCACTCTTTAAGCCTAACAGAAAGTCTGCATGCATAGGTAGATCTCTGAGAGCTTGGAGACTGAAGATGACTCTCCTTCAAGTCCAGTGCTGGTAAAAGCTGGCCTTGGTGTGCATCCTGGTTCTTCATGCACACACCCAGGCCCAGCAGAGGGAGCTGCAAGATGAGGGTAGCTGATAGCTGCTGACAGTTTGCCTAGGGACAGTCACAGGCGAGGTTTGACTTAGGCATGCACCAGAGTTTTGACAAGCTATCTAATACATAGAAACAAACGCAAAGAAGCAAGCAAAATGTGAAAACAAAGAAACAGGCCCCAAGTAAAAGAACAAGATAATTCTCCAGAAGAACTAGATGAAATGGAGGCTAGCAGTTTGTCAGATACAGAGTTGGAGTATAAAGATACTCACCAGCATATGAAGAAGACATAGAAACCATAAAAAAGGAACAGTCAAAATAAATAATGCAATATCTCAAGTAAATAGTATACTGGAAGGAAATAACAGTAGATTAAATGAAGTAGAGAATCAAATCAATGACTTGGGAGACAAAGTAGAAAAAGAAAACACCCAAGCAGGAGAGCAAAAAGAAAAAGAATTTTAAAAAATGAGAAGAGCTTCCCTGGCTGGTGTGGCTCAGTGGATCGAATACCAGCCTGCAAACCAAATGGTTGCCTGTTTGATCCTCAGTCAGGGCACATGTCTGGGTTGCAGGACAGGTTCCCAGTAAGGGGTGTGTGAGAGGCAACCACATGTTGATGTTTCACTCTCTCTTTCTCCTTCCTCTCCTCTCTTTCTAAAAATAAATAAATAAAATCTAAAATAAATAAATAATAAAAAAATGAGAAGAGCTTAAGAAATGTTTTTGGACAACATGAAGCCTAACAACATCTGCATCAGGGGAATACCAGAAGGGGAAGAGAGTGAGCAAGAAATGAAGAACTTATGTGAAGAAATAATGACCAAAAGCTTCCCTAATCTAGTGAAGGAAAAATACACACAAGTCCAGGAATCTCAGAGGGCCCCAAACAAGTTGGACCCGAGGAAGCCTACACCAAGACACATCATAATTAAAACTACAAGGAGAGAATCCTAAAAGCTGCAAAGGAAAAGGAGGTAGATACCGGCACATAAGGAAGCACCAATTAGACTATTATTTCATTTCTCAATAGACACATTTCTGGCAAGAAGGGGCAGCATGAAATATTCAAGGTGATGAAAAGCAAGGACCTACAACCAAGGCTACTTTACACAGCAAGGCTATCATTTAAAATCAAAAGAGAAATAAGTAGCTTCCCAGACAACAGAAAGCTAAAGGAGTTTCTTAACACTAAACCAACACTGCAGCAAATGTTAAAAGGCTTGCTTTAAGAAGTAGAAAAAGAGAAAGAAAAAAAAGAGAAAAGTAGTCTAACAATAAAGTGGCACTAAATATATACCTATGAACAATCACCTTGAATGTAAGTGGCTTAAATCCTCCAACCAAAAGATGTAGCTGAATGAATAAGAAAACAAGACTCATATATATGCTGCCTCCAAGAGACCCACCTGAAATTAAAAGATACACACAGACTAAATACAAAAGGATAGAGAAAGGTATTTCATGCAAATGGAAAGGAAAACAAGCTGGGGTAGTAATACTTATATCTGACAAAATGTACTTTAAAACCAAGTCTATAGTAACAGATAAAGAAGGACACCACATAACGATAAAGGGAACAATCTAACAGGAGGGCATAAACCTAGTAAACATTTACTCACCCAACATAGAAGCACCTACATATGTAAAGCAAGATTTGATAGACATAAAGGGAGAGATCAACAGACATACACTTACAGTCAGGGATTTTAATACCCCTTTGAATTCAATGGATAGATCTTCTAGACAGAAACTCAACAAGGAGATCACAGCCTTAAGGGATTTAATTAATATCTTCAGAGCATTTCATCCCAAGGCAGCAGAATATACAAACTTTTAAGTGTACATGGAACATTTTCTAGCATAGATCAAGTATTAGAACATAAAACAAGTCTCAATAAATTTAAGAAGATTGAAATAATATCAAGTATCTTCTCTGACCACAATGCTATGAAACTAGAAATTGATCACAAGAAGAAAAACACACAAAGACATGGAAACTAAATAACATGTTATTAAACAACGAAGGGGTCAACAATGAGATCAAGGGAGGGGTCAAAAGATACCTTGAAACAAATGAAAATGAGGACACAACAATCTAAACGGTGTGGAATACTGGGAAAGCAATCCTAAGAGGGGAAATTCATAGCACTACAGACCTATCTCAAAAAACAAGAAAAAGCTCAAATAAATAATCTAACTTTACATTTAATGGAACTTGAAAAAGAACAACAAACAAAGCCCAAAGTGAATGGAAAGAAGGAAATGATAAGGATCAGAGTAGAAATAAATAAAATAGAGTTTAAAAAAGTGGTATAAGAGATCAATGAATCCAAAAGCTGCTTCTTTGAAAAGATAAACAAGACTGACAAAACTTTAACCAGACTGAAAGAGAAAAAAAGAGAAAGGACCCAAATAAATAAAATCAGAAATGAAAGAGGATAAATAATAATTGACACTAAGGGAAACACTAAGCATTGTAATAAAATATTATGAACAACTATATGCCAAAATACTGAACAACCTGGATGAAATGGATAAATTCCTAGAAACACAGAATCTTCCAAAATTAAATCAAGAAGAATGAGAGAGTCTGAATACACAGATTACACCTAGGGAATTGAAGCACCAATCAACAAACTTCCAACAAGCAAAAGCACTGGATTGGATGGCTCCACAGGTCAATTTTACCAAACATTCTGAGAACTAGCATCCCTTTTTCTCAAACTCTTTCTAAAAATTCAAGAGGAGGGAAGTCTTCCAGGTCCATTTTATGAGACCAGCATTATCTTAATTCCCAAACCAGATAAAGACACTGCAAAAGATGGAAATTATAGGCTGATATCCCTGATGAACACAGGTGCTAAAATCCTCAACAAAATATTAGCCAATCAAATCCAGCAATGAATCAAAAAGATCATACACCACCATCAAATGGGATTTATTTCAGGATTGCAAGGTTGCTACAACATTCACAAATCAATAAATGTGATTCACTATGTAAACAAAATGAATGGTAAAAACCACATGATCATGTCAGTAGATGCAGAAAAAGCATTTGATAAAGTCCAGCACCCATTTATGCTGAAAACTCCTAGCAAAGTGGAATAGAGGAAACATACCTAGACATAATAAAGGTCATATATGACAAGCCAACTGCCGACATCATATTCAATGGCAAAAACGACAAGTGTTCCCTTAAGTTTGGGAAAAGACAAGGATATCTGCTTACACATCTCTTATTCAACATTGGACTGGAAGTCCTAGCCAGTACAATGAGACAAGAAGCAATAAAAAGCATCCAAATTGAAAAGGAAAAAGTAAAACTGCCTTTATTTGCAGACGACATGATATTGTACATAGAGAATCCCAAAGACTATGCTGAAAAACCACTAGGACTGGTAAATAAATTTAACAAAGTAGCAGGGTACAAAATTAATATCCAGAAATCAGTTGCATTTTTATATGCCAATAATGAACTAACAGAAATGGAAACTAAAAAAATACCATTTACAATTGCTTCAAAAAGAATAAAATACCTAGGAATAAATGTAACCAAGGATGTAAAAGACCTGTATTTGGGAAATTATAAGATATTGAAGAAGATGCAAAGAAGTGGAAGCACATTCATGGATGAATTAACATTGTTATAATGTCCATGCTACCCAAAGCAATCTATAGATTCAATTAAATTTCTATCAAGATTCCAATGATGTATTTCACAGAACTAGAACAAGTATTTGAAAAATTTATATGGAACCACAAAAGACTCCACATAGTAACAGCAATCCTGAGAAAAAAGAACAATGTTGGATGAATCATGCTGATATCAAACTATACTAGAGGCCATAATAGTCTAAACAGCATGGTACTGGGATAAAAACAGACACATTGATCAATGGAACAGAATACAAAGTGAAAAAAGAAACCCATGCTTTTACAATCAATTAATATTTGACTGAGGAAGCAAGCACATACAATGGGATAAGATGGTTTATTCAATAAACAGTGTTGGGAAAACTGGACAAATACATGTACAAAAATGAAACTAGACCACCTTCTTACACCACACAAAAGAATAAACTCAAAATGGATTAAAGACTTAAATGTTAGATCTGGAACCATAAAAACTGTAGAAGAAAACATAAGCAGCGCAATCTTGGACATTGCTTGTAGCAATATTTTATTAGATATATCTGATAAACAAAAGGGAAGGGAAACAAAAGAAAAAACAAACAAATGGTACTACAGCAAACTAAAAAGTTTTTGAATAGCAGAGGAAATCATCAACAAAATAAAAAGACAACACACTGAGAGAATGTATTTCCTGGTAACATATGATAAGGGGCAAATATCCAAAATTCATAAAGAACTTAAGAAAACTCAACGCCAAAAAACAAACAACCCAATTAAAATTTGGGCAAAGGACTTAAATAGAGACTTCTCCGAAGAGGACATACAGGTAGCCAGGAGACATATGAAAAAATGCTCAATGTCACTAATCATCAGAGAAATGCAAATTAAAACCACGATGAGATACCATCTCACATCTGTCAGAATGGCTATCATCAATAAATCAACAAACAAGTGCTGGCAAGGATTTGGAGAAAGCAGAACCCTTGAGCACTGTTAGTGGGAGTGCAGACTGGTGCAGCCCCTGTGGAAAGCAGTATGGCAATACCTCAAAAAATTAAACATGGGTCTGCCTTTTGACCCAGTGATCCCATTTCTGGGATTATATCAAAAGGAACCTAAAACACTAATGTGAAAGCACATAAGCACTCCTACCTTCATTGCAGTATTATTTACTATAGCCAAGATATGGAAACTGCCCAAGTGTCTTTCAGTAGATAAGTAGACAAAACAGCTATGGGATATGTATGCAATGAAATACTACTGGCCTGTTAAAAAGAAGAATATTTTACCCTTTGTGACAGTATGGATGGACCGGGAGAATATTAAGCTAAGTGACATATGCCAGACAGAGAAAGGCATATGCCATAGGATTTCACTAATATGAGGAATCTAATGAACAAACTGAACTAACAAGCAAAATAGAGACAGACTCATAGGCAGAGAGCAGGATGGCAGCTAAGGGCAGCGGGGAGGATGGGGGTGGAGGAATTGAGCAAAAGGTCAAAGGACTCATGGACATGGACAACAGTGTGGTGATTACTGAGGTGTGGGGAGTTCAAGGGGACTAGGTGGTAATGAATAAAATACAATAAAAATTATTAAATAAAAACCCCAAATCTATACATTTGGCAGAATTATGGCTTTTGAAATTGTCACTACACAGGGAATGTTATGTGAAACCATTTTCTCTCCTTTATCAACAGAGTGAGATTGAGTAGTCTTATTTTTTTTATTTTTAATAATTGATGAAATGGGAATGGGGGAAACCCTCAGATTTTAGAAGCAAAAAAAGAAAATTGAAGAGAACACTTAAAGGCATGAGAAAGTTCAAAGTGGGAAAGGGGTAGGGGAATTTTGACACATACTCTTTAAAAATAATGATTTTTTCAAAAAAATATTGATCTGAAAGCATGGCAAATGTTTACTCTGAAACCCAATACAGTATTAAAACCCAAATGTCAGGGTGAAAATCTGAAAAGCTACAAGCTTAGAGGAAGGAAAAATAAAACAGCTCATGTGACCCAGAGGTCCTGAAAATGCCTTGTTTTCTCTTTTTGCCATCTTTGTCTTTCTAATTTTTATTTATTCACCTCAATTGCACTCATCTAGCAGAGATGGGGGAGAAGTCTTTTCTACTATTAATGTTGCTAACAAAACTTTGTTACTCTTCAATAAAAGAGATTTTTTTCTTTTTGTTTAAGTAAGAATGAGTGAACTTCTTAATATTGTACCTTATGCTTCCAGCAATAGATGTTCAATAATTAGGAGGCTATTTAGAAGTGATGAATCAGCACTCTATGGAAACAAAGGGTAGCCCTGCCATGCTAAAAAGTTTGGTTTTTTTTGCAGGCCTCACAAATGTTCTTTGTGCTCTAGAATGTATTGATTTCATTAGATGTGCTAATTTAGCAATTCTCTGGTTTGAAGACCATAATTACAACACAATACACAACCTATGTATACAGGCTTATTGCAAGGAAAAAACTTTTGCTTTCAATTTATTAACAGCAAATGCATACATTTTCCCCTGCAAATGCTAGTTATAAATCTACCGTATGTACCCACAAGGCTCTGTTATTATAGAGTCTTTTATTAATAAACTAAACAATTTCCTACAGTGTTAATGAGTTAGTGCTTATCTCTTGCTCTCTTTTATGGTTAAACTGTGCAGAAAACTGGATGATTTATCTAAGCATGTGGATAACTAAGGTACATGACAGTTTTAATAATTAGGCTCCATCTATCTCTATTTTCACTGATGAAAAAGCGTTACATTTGATTTTCTCATTTTCATCGCTGTATCAGAGTTCAGAGAAAACAAATCAAACACAGTAATATGATAATAGAGCTGAATTATAGAACATTTTTACTGTAAGTGGATTTTTACTGCATTATATGTACACTGTGCTTTTGAAACAATTACTAAGACATGAGGAATAAATTACGTTGTTCTTGTTAATCTTTTAGAATACTAATTTTATTTAAGGCACAGCTGCCTGTTTGCAAATGCTTTCTCCCTTGCCACTCTATGTCAATTTTTTCTTAGAATCAATTGCATACCTATCATATGATGGGTACAGTGCAAGAACTGCCTTTTTGTTCTCTATCTACTTGGGTAGATTTATTGGGGATGCAGGGGCGCTAGTGGAGGCGTGTGTATGTGTGTGTGTGCTGCCCTCTACTGGACTTGATTCCTAAGTAAGTATTCGGGAGTTTGGTGGGGGGAGGGGGGTGTTCTTTTTCTTTTTAAAATATTTTTTATTGTTTTTCTATTACCATTTATCACCTTTATTACTCCCTTGCCCTCTCAATCGTCACGCTGTTGTCCATGTTAATGAGTTCTTTTTCCTTTTTGCTCAATCCCTCTACCTCCTAACCTTCCTGCTCCCTGCCCCCTCAGCTGTCATCCTGCTTGCTGTCTGTGAGTCTGTCTCTATTTTGCTAGTTAGTTCCATTTGGTCATTAGATTCCACAGATAAGTGAAATCATATGGTATTTGTCTTTCCCTAGCAGTTTTTTTTCTTTAAAAGAAAAGAGGAAAAAATTGGGGGAAGACTGTTTTTCTTCTTTATGTTACTTATAATTTGGGGTCGGGGGAGTAGAGTTTGCATTTTATGTAGTCCAGGAGTTCCACAGTCTAGCATCTTGTACATAGTATTTGCTCAGTAAATGTGCGCTAAATAAACCAATAGCTTACCATAATTTCTTCCCCCCACTCCCAATAGATGGAGTCTGTAGTTATTTAACCAAAGAACATTGCCTCAACCTTGGAATCGATAATAGAGTGAGGAAGAGAAACCCATAAATCTTAGAGACAGGGTAGATCTCTATAAGACCACACATGTGAGTAAACACTTTCCTTGCAAATTTCAATAATAATGATTTGGTATCATATAGTAAGGGGTCTGGAAATGGGAATAAGAGGAGGCACATAAATAGCTGCTAAAAATTTACTGAAATGGACAAAAAACTTGCGACAGTGAATTGGCTGTGAGTAAAGCAAGTATATCAAGGAGTGAGATTACCTTTTCATCACATGTATTTTCAGCCATATAGCAAATTTCACCTCTCTGAAACTTAGCCATCAAACAATAGGGAAGAGGGAAAGCATTTTAAGGGAGTGCTCTAGCAACGTGTGGGAGAGATGGCTAATTGCCTAATGAGATCCATTTGCACCATCCACATGATGAAATTTTAGTGGGAGAATTGCCGATGTAGCTCTCTCTCTATCCCAGTCACAGACTGGTTCTCACTAGTGAAATGAGAATGGGCGTGATGAGTGGCATTTCTGCTGATCTTTTAAGAAGGTGTCCCTTCCACCTTCTTATTCCCCTTCTACTGACTGGAGCTGACAACAGCATGGCACAAGGTGGAAGGAGGCTGGGAACCTACATACCTGCTATATTCGTGAATTAGATGGCAGACTAGTGAAACGGGAGCAGTTTTTGTATTAGCTCCCAGGATTTGTTTGTTACAGTAGCTAAGGTTAACTTACTTCACTGCACAGAAATATACAGTTAATATATTCTTCTAGCTATACCAATATGCTATCCTACTAATACTATACTATAGTAGTACTACTGTGCTGCATTGTACCATACTATAGTATTAATGCTAATAGATACTATACCATACTATACTATAGTATATTATACTACACTCATATATTAAGGCAGAAACACATAACTTTTAGAAAGACACCCAAATGGAATTCTTAAACAACAACTTTGGTTAACTAGAGGACACAAGTCTTAGGGGTATTCATTAGCAGGATAACCCTCCTCCTGTACTGGTCAGAAATGTATAAATTTGGTTGTGGCTCATGGAGGGAGTATCTACAAATAAAAAGGGCAGAGTCTACAGGCACATGAATTATAGAACACTGCATATATTGATGCCTTGGTCTGAGTGACAGTGAGGTATCATTGAAAGTGTTAGTGGTACCCGGGCATGAAGGGAGACAGGAAAACTAATGCTCTTACTTTTATGTTAATTCACCATAAAAAAGCCAATTTCAAGTACTACTCTACAGCTAACTCTCCACAAAAGCAGCATCTGTATCCTCAGTGGACAACATACCAGTAGTTTAAGGATACCTTTAATTAATTAATAACTCAGCTACTTCATGAAGTTCATTTCTTATCTTTATTAATTTTATAATGAATGAAGACATTTGACTCTGTTTTAATAAACCCGATACCGTGAGAAAACCCAGTAGTGTATTTTGCAGAATGTAGTTGATATATCCTAGAGGAGATGCCTTGACTGAGGCAACATGCAGAAAGCATTTGATAACGAGCTAGGTTGTAATGGGGTTCTGATGCATGCAATTCAGCCCCGTTGTTATCGTCCTGTTTCATAAATGATCTTTGCATTTTGTAATGAAAAAAGTATAGGCTAACACTCACTTGTTGGGTTAGAAGGTACTCAAACATATGTTTCTCTTTCTCTTTTTGTTACATTTTATTGTACATTTTCTCATAGGCTCTTGAATAGGACCACGTTTATTAGTCCAATAAAAAATATATGTAATGATGATCTTCTACTTCTGACCTATAAGGAATAGGTACTTATTTTATTGGTATAATGAATGAAGTATTATAGTTTATTTTTTGCTCTTTTAATTTCTCTTAAAGAAAGGGTTTTCAGTTTTGAAAAATGAAAAGAACGTGTTGACACAAATCCACACTCCCAGAGTCTTTGGCCTTTACAGAGCATTTTGGAATTCTCCTCCCATTGCAGTTCCCATTTCCTAACCCTCTAAAATGGATTTTGTTGAAATTTTGCCTTATCAAACCCTGCTTGAAAGACAGTGGCCAATTGTTGAATAAGAGGGATCTTCTACCATTTGGAGATGGGAGTTACGGTGGGATATGATAAGGTTTGACCTTTGGACACAGGCAGGACTCTGTTCTTGACAGCTTCGTTGTCATTCTGCCTGGAGGCAAGGCTGTAAACTAGGTAACGTCCCAAGTTTTCCCATAACTCCATAACTGCATGATACTAATCTCTTTGAGTAAATCCCACATTTTTATTCCTCCTTTGAAGATACTGCTAACCTGTGATTTGAAAATATGCTTCTCTTTGTTCTGGAGATATCAGAATGTTTCATCAAAGAANGGACACAGGCAGGACTCTGTTCTTGACAGCTTCGTTGTCATTCTGCCTGGAGGCAAGGCTGTAAACTAGGTAACGTCCCAAGTTTTCCCATAACTCCATAACAGCATGATACTAATGTCTTTGAGTAAATCCCACATTTTTATTCCTCCTTTGAAGATACTGCTAACCTGTGATTTGAAAATATGCTTCTCTTTGTTCTGGAGATATCAGAATGTTTCATCAAAGAACAAAGTAGAACATTTTAGAAAATTTGTGGCTATTACTTAAGTTTTATGAAAGGAAGTGGGAAGAGGAAACAAATCTGTGGCTTCCAATCTTTATTTCAATTTCATTTAATTCAATAAGCAAATACTGAGTGTCTATTTATTTGGTAAGGTACTGTGCTACAAAAATGAAGAAATTGATTCTGGCTTATTTCAGTTTGTGGTAAAGATGAAATGAGGTCATAAATATGCACAGAATCTGGCTCATAGGAGGTCCACAATATGTACTAGTAATTAATGTCAGTAGTAGGAAGCACCTGGACAACTTGAAGGAACTTTGAACTGTCATGTTTGATTGATGTCAAGCTCTTAGTGCTTATAGAATGTTGTTCTGAATGGACCTACGTGAAGGCAATGTTGAGTCTCCAGCAGATCTGGGGCTGAATGCTATTTACATCCTTGATACATCACTCAGTGTTGATTTTTTTATTTATGACTTTCAGCTCCAAATAAAGTAACTAGCTCATGGCAGGCTCACTTTCAAAGGAAATGATAGTTATGATTAAAATGTTCTAGATATTTTAGGCTGGGTCCTCCTTAAGTCAGAGCCTGAATCAGAGCCTTGAGTGTAGGTAGATGACTTGGGAAGTAAGTCCAAGGGAATAGGCATGAAAGCCTGGAAAGTGGACTGGGAAAGAGGAAAACTAATGTGACTGATTTGGCCACTGCTACAGGTGACATATTCACTCTTGTCAGACCTACTGGAGAACCTAATCTAATGTGTCTCAAAACTTTCTAAAAAAGAAAGTATATTAGTCCAGGTTCTCCAGAAAAACAGAATCAATAAGATATAAAAGGAGATTAAATATGAAGGATTGGCTTGCATGATTATAGAGGCTAAGAAACCCTATGACCTGGTGTATGCAAGCTGGGGACCCAGGGAAACTGAGTTTGAAAGCTGATGGTGTACAACCAAGTCTGAGGGCAGGAGAAGATGAGATGCCTCAGCTTGCCAGGGAGTCAAGAAAAAAGTAAATTCCTCCTTCCTTGGTCTTTAGCTCTATTTAGGCTGAGAATAGATTGAATGGTGTCCGCCCACATTACAAAAGGCAATTACTGAGTCCACCGATTCAAATGCTAATCTCGCCCAGAAACACCCTCACAGGCACATACAGAAATAATGTTTAATCTGGGCACCCCCTGGTCAGTCAAGTTGGCATATAAAATTAACCATTACAGGAAGTATTTATTCAATGGCTCCCAGGCAGTAGTGGTCAGGAAGGGAAGGATGTAGGTCTCAGTTCAGGCTTGGGGTTTTGTGGCACCAGAGTGAAGCTGATTGCTTAGAAAACTAGTTACAATCGCTCAGGCAAGGGCCTGGGTCAGAAGAATAGGGAATGGTGAATAGAGATGTCCGCACTGCATGCTGAGTTAGGAAGAGGTGCACACCTGTAAAGTATAAGATGTCTTTAGAGGAATTAATGAATTCAGTTTCAGGTGGGAGTTTGAAGGGTCTGCTGGTCAAAGTAGGCATGTTTCCCTTGTTACTGCTGCATATCCTTTGAACCCTTTCTCATATCACACCAGCTGTTGGGGTTTGGGGAAATAAGAGCACTGAAGGTTTCCAACCTTGAAATGCAATAAAAACTGCTGGAGTAGAGCATTCCTGCTGTCTCCTCCTGCTTTCTAATATTGTGTAAACCCTTCTCCTAATGCTGAACTCCAAGAACAGGACTCAGTTTTAGGTTAGTCAGCAGATCTTTAAGTAGAGAAGGAAAATGAAAAATAGCTGTCTTGCACTGTAGTTCTATTCAGAAAAGGGTCCTCTTCACAAATGTTTGAAACCAAAGCATTGTTTAATCTTTAGCAATTGATGGGAAATGATTAAATAGAGAGAGATGCTTTCTATTCTCCCTCCTTTATAGCTATTGGGATTCACATTTATAGCAATTTTTTGTCCTCTCCAGAAAACCTTAGTTTACCTGTAAGAAGAGTCAGTATAGTATTAGCCTTTGCAGGTTTCCTGGTAAGCTGCTATCAAAGACTTCTGTATGTCTATAATCTGCAAGGGTGAGGGTAGGAGTTTGGCACTGGAAGCAGTATTTACAATGAGGGAGAATTTGAGGCTGTCACCGAGCTGCCATCTAGCTTTGCTTTGAACATTGTACAAAATGAATAAAAATTCCCTAGTAAAACATGCTCATCATTTAAAAATAATCTATGCAAACATATAATTATATGCCTCTGAGTAGGGAGCATATCTAACCTAATGGTGAAAGAATCATGGTCTTATATTAGTGAAAACTTTAAAAGTGATAGATAGGCCTTCTTACTTAATGAGAATTTAAGGCCTAACGATTGGCTGAAAATAGTGAGATTCTAATGTTTCCTAAATTTCTATAGTTTAAGAAAATCTTCCATGATAAGATTACTTAATATTTTAGAGATTCTCTTTCAAAAATATATACAAATCAGTAACCATATCATATGTGTACTTTGACTAACAGAGGAACTGATCTTTCAAAAAACATGGGTTCATGACAGACAACAGCACGGTGATTGCCAGAGAGAAGATGGGTAGGGGGAGGTAAAAGGGGGTAAGGAGGGGAAACATAGTGATTGCAGGTGACTTGACTTGGGGTGATGAACACACAGTACAATATACAGATGATGTATTGCAGAGTTGCCTACCTTAAACCTATATAATTTTATTAACCAATATCACCCCAATAAGTTCAATAATAAAATGATGAGTTTAAATTAATTCTTAATTAGCAAGAAAAATTAAAAATCCATAGTTGTATTAATGACAAACTGGTAGAACACGCTTAACTTTAGCAATTGGGATGGTTCCTTTTTCTCTATTCGCAGATGTCTATTGTCTTCCTCCACACTCCTCGAATGCCTCTGTGAAACGCAGACATTCGGTCAGAAGATGGAATACTGAAATGTCTGTGCTCATTGTTGTTCTGTTGACTTAAGAAACAGTTTTCTGATTATCACAATAAAGAGAGTTCTTATTTTAGGAAGCGCTTAAGCAAATATTTTGAAATAATGCTGAGTGAATAAAGCCAATTCTAGAGTTAATCAGTTAAACAGGCAGTGCCTGTGCCTGTAGAGAATTATTAGTTCATCACTTTTAACTGAAATAATTGGTCACTTCCAACAACAGACTGGAAAGATTTTTAAGGTCAAAAATGAAAAAAGACAGACGTTGTTTACATGCATTACATAACCATTGGGACTGAGTTTTCCACTATATTGACTAAATGACCTAATTAAGAGCTGACTTTAGAGTCTGTCTACGTAAGCGTGACCTTCCGAGCACAACTGCGTGTGGAAAGTGGAAGGCCAGTGTCCCACGACATCTATTTTGTGTGAGGACAGGGTCTTATTTTGGTGGATGGCTAGCTTCTTCTCTTTAATGTTGCTAATTGTGTCTACACTTGTGTTCTCCTTTTATTTCAGAAAGGTTGCTGCTTGTAATGTGTCTATACACACCTGGGAAATGATGTTTCTAAGACTAAGAACAGTACTCCTTTGGGAGCTAAAGATTGGTCAGAGAGCCTTTCATCTCCTATAATTTTGGAGTGCAGCCTGAGTAAACTGTTGGCCTCGTTTCAAGTGCTGTGTCTCTTCCAGTCCATCACATGGGAATGGCAAATGAAATATTTAGGCGGTGCTTTTGAAGAATTTCACCCATTTGGACATTTTTTATCTCCTCTTTTAGAAAAAACATCTGAACAAATGAATGTAGATGTTCTCTTAAACTGGACATATTTAAAACCTGAGCCATGTACTTTCAAAGTGAACCAGTAGATTAAAAGAAAAACAGTATCATGTTTTCCTCTCGCTCTGCTTGTAGAGGTTTCATCTCCCTCCAGACCATGTGTACGTGTCAGGAATTGGTTATCAATTCATTGTTATCAACCTCTTGGAAGGATTCATTAATTTTATAACACAATATCTCTTTATGGTGAACGGTTCTGCAAGCTGGGAGCTTCATTATTCAGCCTGAGCCTGCTTGGTGTGCTGCAGGATTCTTTGAGGATGCAGTTTTGTAGAATGAGATAATTCCTATTTTGAATAACCTACACATGTGTTCATGCAGTGTCATCAATGAAGGAAATAATAAACCACTCTCTACAAAACCTATAAAAGGCTCTCCTACCTATCCTGAGCTGGAGCATAATCCTCCCCTAAATCAACTCTTATTCAGGACCAAGAAAATAGTGTAAGTAAATTATCAAAGCTATTAACCTGTCATACCATGGAAGAAGAATAAGTAAACATGTCTGAGCCAGATCTCTCTGAACTTTAGTTTCCACAACAGTAAAATGGGACAACAGTGCCTTCCTCATAGAACTGGCATAATAATTGCATGAGATAGTATATGTCATGAGTGAATGGACATCTTCAATTATTGGTCAATATTTCAGTCAACAGTTTTATCAGAATACTTTGTTTCAGGTTATGAGAGCCCAATTCAAATGGCTTAATAAGGTAATTTATATGTCATATTACAAGACATTTGGAGGTTAGTGAAAGCAGCTGCAGGGATGGTGAATTCAATCCTGTGGTGGTACCTGTAGAGATTCAGATTCTTCCAGCTTTCCACTGAACCATTCTTAATGTTCTCCTTCAGCTAATTTTTTTTCACAAGATAGCTTTTATTAGTTTTGGGGATCATATCTTCATTAAGAAATGCCCAGAGTCAGAAAATGGGGCATTTCAGTCCATATATCACTTTTAATTGTTTAGTTTCCATCTGTCTCCCTCATTAGTAACTTGGCTACAATGGTATCCTATGACCACATTTCCTGCTCTCTAAGTCACTGGGAAGAGAAATGGTATCATCGAGATCAGCATAAACCAATTGTGATTTGTCCCCTGAGCTGGGGGCTGGAGATGGGGCTGGTGCCCTCTTCCTTTGGGGCACCTGGATGTGCCTACCTGATTGAAGTGTAGCTACTGTTAGCAAGATTTAAAGTGAGAAATAAGAGTTGCACAGGCAACCAATTGAGTCTGCTACACGAGTATTATCTTAAACTCCATCACAGAGTTGTTATGGTATCAAATGCTGAGAATAAACAAAAGTTGCTCCCGTAGGTAGAACTGAGTTGGAGGAGACAGGAGATTTGAAGCAACCTCTAATAAACAGATGAATCACTTGTGGATCTTACTAAAATGTAGATTCTGATACAGTAGGTCTAGAATGGGGCTGAGACTTGGCACTTCTTACATGCTTGGATGTGATGACGATGTTGCTGGTGCAAAGTCCACACTTTGGGTAATGAAGGCATGGGCCCTCTGTGAAGCTAGCTGTGTAGGAAGAGTGAAAGCTGACTCGTTCTGGAGTGCTTCCCACAGGTGGCAGGATATACTGTGTGGGCCCTAAAGCTTGTAGTATTTTGACAGATGGAGGAGACAAAATATATGCTTTGGGATCTTCTGTGAAAACATAATTTTTAACTTCATAATACCAAGGAAAATAATGTGGCTATTAAGATACCAAAAAAAGAGTATCCATTTTGTAGACTAAACTTCAAGCACACTGTATGGAAAGCCATGGCTCTTAGGATCACCTGCTCTTCTTTTCTTTCAGTCTTAATGCCTGAAAAAGAAATAGACATGGTAACGGTACTCCTGTATCCCAGAGCAGAATCGCAAGCTAGATGAACTCAGCAAGAATTTGAGTATATTTTCACAAACAAGAGTGGACTTTGCCTAAAAATAAACAATTAACCTCTGATTTTTTAGGGGGTTCTTTACACCTCATAAGACCAAAGTGAAACAATACCATTATGTTAGTGGCGCTTTTTCTTTGTTAATGCTATTTGTTTTATGAATAAGTTAAACGAGTCACTTTTTAGAAAATCAAGAACTCAGTAAGGGAAATTAAAAAAATACAGTAGATGTGTTCTTAAAACTAACTTCCTCTTAAAAAGTGTGCATATGTGTAGGTAAAATGGCAATTACAATACAGCCACTGATCTGGACACTTGCACGTTCCTGAATTACAATAATGCAATTTTTCTTTTCATTTTCTAATAATGTAACTGGGGATTCCCTGTAATCTGCAGGACAATAGAGCTGTAAGAGCTTAAAAGGGAGGAAATACAGTTATGGAATGTCGGTGATTGTACAGCTAATTTGCAGACTGTTACTTGAAAAGCATTTCTGTCATTCTCTGTGCAGGCCAGGAGGGTGGTGTTTAGGAATATCATTTGGACATGGAATAAAATGAGAAGAAATTGAAAGCAGAAAAATAGAAGAGATCCTAGCTTCAAATTCTGGGTTCTTCTGCATTTGGTGGCTCATACTTGGAACCCTGTATTTCACTGTTATGCAGTGTTGTTGGTCAAATGAAAAAATAATAGGCTTAGGTCATCAAAATAAATGAAGTTTGGAGATCGGGGTGCTAGCTCTGGCATTCTGATGTGGAGTTGAAGCAGATAGTGTTTCCCAAACTTGCTGAGCATCACAGTAATCCGAGTTTGTTAAAAGCACAGATCCCTTGGGCCCCCTTGGCCCCTCTTGAATTAGAATGCTGCGAGGTGGAACCCAGGGATTCTGCGTTTTTAGAGGGCTCTGGGCTCACTCTCACAGAGCTCTCTCTCACCAAGTCGGAGGACCCCGCATTTGGAAATCACTGTGCTAGAAAATCTCTTAAGATCCAATTCATCCCTAAAGCCTACAATTTTAATGCAACAGTTAAGATGGTAGTTTAGGAGTAGAGGATGATGGAAAAGGAAATTATTCAGATAACCACAACAATAGTATTCATAGATGACTCATTTACTGTGAAATGGTTTTCACAGTGACTGGGCTCCCAGGGTGTTGCCTCATTCTTGCCCTTAACCTCATCTTTGTCTGAGATGCCCACACATCCAAAGCAAAGCTGACTTGGAGGCAGAAAAAGGGAGAAAACCCTCCATACTCGTATTTGTACTCATAGATCCTGGTCTGCATTTATCAAACACAATGAAAAATGGTAGGGTTTCTCCACCAGGGTTAACATAAACAGAGGTTAACATTTGATAAAACTCATAAGAGATTGTTGTTTTGCTTATTGCTTTGAGAGGTCTGTGGGGGAGGAAACCTGTTTTGTCCAAAGTATTGTCTTAAATCTCCAAATGTGAAATTATGTAATGGTTTATGCAGCAATGTTGGCTGTAAAGCACTTTGTGGTCAACTCCAAGGGCCACTGAAAGTAGGCACTCTTCCTGAGTCTCTCCTTCATTAGCTGCTGTGGCGGTATTTCTTAAAAGGACTAAAACTTTTCTTTAAAAGAAAATACATTATTGTTGGAGTTTTGTATTTTAGTGGTACTTTTGCCTCACTGAATGTTAAAAAGGTGTTCTAGAAAAGTTTCATTTTGTGGAAATACATCCAAATCTCATGAGGTGAATAGGCTTTCTCTGTGCTTGTGCCTTTAAACCAGGCCAATGCCCAGTCCACACAGCTGGTACCCTGAAGCAAGGAGCTTTTCCAGCCTGGCTGGCTTGTGTATTTGTGACAAATATCCTGCCCCACCCCCACTGTCACATCCCAGTTGTATTAGCTCCTTTCAACTCTACTCCATGGCTGCGTTTACCTGGTTCCTGGCCATCTGCCTGTGTCTGTCATTCTTAGTCCAGAGGATAGACTTGGATGTTGAGTGTTATTTTTGTCCCTCTTTCGTGGGCCCAGACAGTACTTGAGTTATTGTACCTGCTACTTCAAGTTACCATCTGCTGAAGAAAATTCCAGCCACTAATATTACATCCCTGATATGTCTGTCTATCCTTGTCGCCACCCCCCTTACATTTCCCCTCTGTGCCTGTTCATGGAGAGTGTTGTATGCGACAAAATGTGTTTGTCTAATTTGAGAGCTCTCACAGCATATGGAGCTAACAGTATAACTCCTCTCAAACTTCAACAGGCAGATGAATCACCTGAGGGTTTATTAAAATGCAGATTCTCATCCAGTAGGCCTGGGATGAGCGTTTCTAACAAGCTCCTTGGTGACAGTGTTGGTGGTCTGTGGAACATGTTTTTTTATAGCAAAAACATAACTGATCCCAGAGGCAGTATAATACAGAGCAGAGTTTTTGAACCTCCACTCTGCTGACAGTTTGGGCCAGATAATTCTTTGTTCTGAGGCTCTGTTCTGTGCCTAATAGAATATTCAGCAATATACCTGGTTTCTACCTGCTAAGTGACAGTAGTGTTCTCCCTTCCCAGTCATGACCATCAAAACTGCATGTGTATCTTCAGATGGCTAAACACCCTTGGGGGTAAAATCACCCCTGGTTGAGAAGCACTGACTGGTACAGAGGTTATTATTTAAAGCTCTGGTCTAAAATGCTTGAATTTAAACTCTGGCTCACCCATTTACTGGATGAGTGGCTGTGGACAATTTACTTAACTTATCTTTGCCTCAGTTTTCTTCTCTATAAAATGGGATGACAATAATATTTACATTAGGTATTTACAAAGTTGCTGGGAAGATTGAGTGATTAAATATCTATGAAGTGCTTAGAAATATATGCACATGCGTATCAGGAAATTACTAATGTTAGCATATATTATAAACATTTTGCTCTGCACTGGACTTTTCATTAAAGAATGCTAATTTACTCTCTAAGAATATACTTTGATTAATTAAAAAATATAAATTTTACGTATATTTGAATTAAGAAAATGTAGTTTATTTACTTATCCAAATTAATACTGAAAAAACAGCTCATTAAACATACATCTTGGCATTTTGTATTGACTTAATTCAGTTAATCATGATTCTGTACTCATCACCTAATTAGTACCACTTCAATCTTATGTAGCAATGGCGGGCTTACAGCACACCTCTGCGCCTGACACTTAGCAGAGCAGTGGCTAATCTAATCACCATACAATCCGAGGAAGGCTGAGGTTTTGGCTAACTGTCCTGCAGCCCCCCACCTTCTCTGAGCTTACTGTGTACATCTCTTCTGCTTTCAGTAAACATAATAATACTTGCCAGGTTGACAGGGCTATGACTTGGTTTAGTTATCCATGTTCATATATTTAACACTTGATTAAAGCCCCCTGTTTGTCTGGTAGGGTTCTTTGGAAGTCTTCCCTTTCATTTTCATCACTTTTGCCGACGTGGCAAATAGTTTACTTTGGAGAACTCTCTCAATCACGATATTTGTATTAATATTTTTAAAAAACCATATATTATTCTCTGACATTGTGCAGAACTTTAAGAATTATTTCTTTAGAGTTTACAGGCTCTGTGTAAGGGTGTGGGACAAAAAAGTACTGTGTGTCAAAGAAAATACTCATTTAGGGCATTTCTGCATGGTGATAGAACAGCTGGTTATTTACTTCAGTGGAAAAAACCCACTGGTATTGGATTTTGTGCAGCTCAAAAACAAATGGATGAAGAGATAAAGTTTTAAGCTGAATAAATTTTTCACTTGCTGTCACTATATTGAATCTCTAAGTGAAAATGAAGTGAGATTCATAGCCATTTCATTGTTATCTAGCCATAGTCACGTGTGGCCAACAGTTGAGTGCTTCCTGTGTGCTGTTAGACACCTGCTGTGAATTGACTTGCTCTTAATTCCGAAACAATATGTTCTTATTTCTCCTTCCTCATTTCACAGAAGTATAGAGAGATTAAGTTTCTCGCCCAAGGTCACAGGGCTAGTAAGTGATGGAAAAATACCTCAATTGATGGTAATATTAGAACTGAGGTATTTCAGCTTAAGAGCTCTTTCTCATGATGCCACCTCTATCCAGATTATGCAGTGAATTGTTTCTAAACTTTGTCAATATCCACACTGTAGATCACAGTAACTATACAGTGAATGTGGGAAATGAAAAGTTCCAACCAGTTTCTTCTGGTTGAAGAATTATTTAACTTACATAAGAAGTAGATACATATATTCTGCTTACAAATCATTGGCTCACTGCCCAACTTTATCATCATCTGTTTACATATTGAAGATATTTCTAACAATATCTTGACTTTTGGGGATTACTTATCATCCTTTAATGTGTTTGCTATCTGTTTACATTTTCACAGCAAGAGAAGACTAATCCACTGCTCTACCAACCACCTTCTTTTACTGGTTAAAATGACTGCAAATTCGAGCTGATGAAAAGTGTTAGATTGATAACACTGCTCTCGGAAGCCACAGAACGGAAGGGAAAGCCTTTTCCTCACTTCCTGAGCATAATCTCTGGCCAAAGCCTAGAAGGTGCATTTTTAGAAAGGAGAGACTAATTTGTGGTCTGAGATAGTCACTCTAAAATTTCCTTGAAAGCCCCAGTTAGGAAGCGAAAGTGTACACTAAAGAGGAGTTTAATTCTTTAGAGTTATAGTGATTAAAAGAGAAAACACCTTTGTAAAAAGAGACTTTGTGTTTAGTACTCACCTTTAAACTATTAGGAAGGATGAGTTCCTCTTTATTTTTGAGTCTTATATTAAAATCATGATTAGTTTATTTTTTAAAAAAGATTTTATTTTATTTAATTATTCTTAGAGAGAGAAGAAGGGAGGAAAGGAGAAAAGGAGGGAGAGAAACCTTGATGTGTGAGAGAAACATTGATCAGCTGACCCTTGCAACCACCCCAACTGGGACTGGGCCACAACACAGGCATGTGCCCTGACTTGGAATCTAACCAGTGACCTTTAGCTTTAACCACACTAGTCAGGGCCACGGTTAGTTTGTTAATGGTCCAAAGGAATTAACCAGGATGGAAAGCCATCCTCAAAACAGTGTGGTTTTGAAACTAATTGTAAGAAATGGGTTGATTTGGATTAAACAAGAGAATTATGAGTGGCCTATCGTAATTATCCTAAAATATTTAAAGAGCTGTTATAGTAATAATATCTACCCTTTATCAACACTTTTAGGTATTAGGCATATTGCATGCATCTCATGTAATTTCCACAACTTCAAGTTTTATATACTGTTATCATTCCCATTATACAAATAAAAGGACAGATTACAATGGTGGTTCAGGGTGGAGTTAGGACTCCATCCAGCTCCATCTGCTTTTAGTGCCTGTTCTCTCTATGACGTCCACAGTCTTTTTTGTGACTGAGGGATTGGGTTGATTCTTATGCCACATTCAGCAGTCGAAAACAGATCCATTTCCAATGGGTAAAAGTTTCAGAGTGCATATTTATGCTCAGTATGTCTACATTTAAAGTAAATCAACTTGAAGTCATCTATTTTCTTTGTTGTATGATTTAGAATTTATTCTTCGTCAGTAGGGAGCCATGAAAGTGGTTTTTAGCAAGAATGTTTTGGATTTGGAGAAGGCAGGGAAAAGAAGTTTATTATCTTTTTAGAAGATTGTTATAATAGTCTAGGCAAAAGATGACAGAGTCTGAACTTTGGGCAGATGATGAGGGAGGGGACAGAGTATAGGAGACATATTCCAGAGCTGCTTAAAAAGTAGGCAGGAGAGACTAGTGATCAGCCGGCTGTGGTGGGTGAGGTAGAAGAGTCAGGGGTGCTTCTGAGGGCTCAGCTTAGGAGACTGAGTGCCTGGCGATCCTGTTAACCCGGATAGGTTAGATAGGTTATGCAGAGGTCCTGACCTGGGGTATGGGGCGGGGAGTAAATGATTTTGTTTCAGACTTGCTGTGTTTGAAGTGCCTATGCCACATCAAGGTAGAGATACACCTTAGGCTGTTAGAGATGAGTTTAGAGTTCAAAAGAAAGGTCAGAGTTGGACAACGAGTTGTGGCCCCTTCCGTGGAAGCTATGGGAGTAAGTGGGAACTCCTGGGGAGAGCAAGAGGAGTGGGAAAACTAGAGAGCCAGTCATGTCTGTTCTGGCCATTTAGCAGGTGGTTGCTGGGGGAGGGGCACCACAAAGAGAAAATTAGATAATCAAGCCTCAAATCACAAGGGAACATGTTGTTTTTTGAGACTGTCTGCTAAATAAAGCAATCTGCGTGCAGCTGAACATTTTCGGTTTTCTCTTACAAAAGGATCCCAGTGGGAGAGAAGCAGGAGACACTGGTTCCAGTGACTATGATGTAAGTGGATATTCTCAAGGACTCTCCACTCCCTCCAATGTCCCTTCACCCCAATGACCTGGGGATTAACCGCTCTTTTCAGAATTATGATTTGCCAACTCCTTACGTTCTGAAGAATTTCTCTGTGTTAAAGACATACCATCCTTCAAATGTGATAAAATACATGGGGAAGGCACCACTTCAGTATCTTTTTGTTGGTTTGTTTATTTTCATAACGGCCTAAAACTTTTCTTTTTATCTTTTTAAATGTTCCCTTCAGCTGCAGGTAGAACGGTAAGAAGGCCATCTCACATGTTATCTCCTCTTCTATTTCTTGACAACCTGTGTGACCTGGTACAAGGCACCTCAGCTACCTGTGACTCAACTTTCCTTATCTTTAAACTACAGGGACTGCACTGTATTTTCTCTAAGGTTTCTTTCAGCTCAAAAGTTTTATGATTCCATAACTCAAGCCCAGCACATAAATGCCATTTAAATGTCATTGGTTAGATCACCAAAAGGCTAATAATTGTATCATCAGGGATAGATCAAATACCATTGCAATAGGGTTCTTTAAAGACCGAAGAAAGTTCTCTTTATAGAAATGAAGTAAGATGTATTTTTTTCCATGAGGTCAAAATCTCCAGTTTGGTATGAGCTCTAATTAAATTAAATCCTGAGAAATTTAGACAAGAAATGCAGAAGACTTTCCTCCCTCCTGCCTTGACTCGAAAGGTTATGAGATAATCGAACATGTTTCTTGGGAAACGTACAGACTTTTTAATAAAGGTGAATAACTGTTGTCTTAGTCAGCTCAGGCCACTATAACAAAATACCAGTGTCTGAATGGTTTAGACAACAGACATTTATTTCTCACAGTTTGGGAGGCTGGAAGTCTGCACTCAGGGTATTTGTGTGGTCAGGTTTGGGTGAGGGCTTTCCCTCTTGCTGGCTTGCAGATGGCCACTTTCTTGCGGTGTCCTCACATGGCAGAGAAACAGAAAGAGCAAGATCTTTGATCTGTCTTTACAAGGGCACTAATTCCATCATGGGGATGATGGGACCCCACCGTCATGACCTTACCTAAACCTGATTACCTCCTAAGGGCTCCTCCCCCAAATGTCATCACATTGGTATTTAGTGTCTCAATATATGGATTTGGGGGAAGGAGCAGGTGAGGGGGGACACATTCCATTCGTTAGCAACTGTCTTGCTGAGGAAGTTGTAGCTAAAGCTACAACTTAAAGCGGGGTAAACTTAGCTTCGGGAGTCTGCTTTGCAAACAGAAGCATGGAGGTCCGACTGACTGGACAGTGTAGGTGTTGTCCTAAAACAACGGAAGCAGTATCACTTGAGAGATGATCCAAGTCATGGCTGACATGGAAGGCACATTGTCCTAGGAAGAGAAACACACCAAGAGGTGCTAAGGTAATGGGCCAAAGAGAGGCCATACACAAGATGCCAAATCAGGCAGCCAGTGATGAGGAGGACCAGGAGGAAGTCCAGAAGAAAGTATGAGAATACCTTAAGGGAACTCAGTGCTGGATAAAGGTTGGTATACTGTGAGACCCCACCTACCTGTCCTGACAGTTTTGAGAAGCCAGGTGGAACTAGGCACTAGCAGACAACCAGCTCTTAGTCTCTGGGCAGTCTCAGTCTAGGAAGAGGATACTGCTAAGGAATATGGAGGTCTTTTCTTCCTTGAGGGCTTTAGAAATTAGAAAAAATTAGACTAAACTCATGTAATGTTGTGGCATCAAGATGGGCCTGTGTATTATGACACCTTTACTTTCTATTTATTTCAGGACTCAGAAATAGACTCTCAGATCAGTCCTGTTTCTCACTTCATTGCTGCCCCCCCGTCCCCCGTCTCCCATCCTGAGTGAGTCATCTTCCAGAACAGTGACAGCTATCACCAAAATTGAGAACTCAGTGTGACAAAGGGGCTGTTTTCACAGTTCTCTGGCAACATAATATAAAAGTTCACCACATTGGGCACATCATCTTAATCACTGTGGCCAAAAGAACCTCTAGATGCCTCTTTGTTAACTTCCTCCTTCTGACTAGCAAGCAGAAGACTGAAAATCACTGACACATGGGTGTTCACTTCAGTATTTTTTTTCTTTAGATTTGTCTTCATGAGCTAGAAATAGGGATTTCAGCCTGAGTCTTTTGCATTAAAAGGATACATGGAAAAGAAGCCAGTGCTCATTCGTAAGATAAAGGTGAGGATGAGTATGGCACCAGTTTCCAAGGGAACTGGTAAATGCGTTTCTGTGGTCCATGTCAGCTGAGCACTGCTGTGTGCCTGGCACTGTTCCTTTGGGCCAGAGATGGTCAGCAATTTTTATCTCATGGTACACAAAAACTAATTTCAAAAGTTCTGTGGCAACCCCCCAAAATTAATTTTCAACTGATCTGACAAAAATAGGTATAATTTTGATTCATTTGCATCATACAGCCATTGCTATATTGGCTGTTGTCATTTTCTTTTAAAATATTTTCTTTCTTTATTTTTTAGAGGGAGGGGATGTGAGAGAGAAGGAGTTGGAAAGAAACATCAATGTGTGAGAGAAACATTCATTCGTCAGTTGCTCCCCACACACTGGGGACCTGGACCACAACCCAGGCATGTTCCCTGATTGGGGACTGAACCAGTGACCTTTCAGTTTGCAGAATGATGCCCAACCCACTGAGCCCCACCAGTCAGGGCTCTTCTCATTTTTTAAAATTCAACAATCTAATGGAAAAGAGGTCAGTGCCCTTGACTCAATAGTTAAGGCAACGGATATTGCCTGTTTTGAAAATTCTTGTGGCACACTGGTTGAAAATTGCTTCTGTAGGCACTGAGGCCCAAGAGTAAACAGGCAGATCATGTTTGGCTATAACAGAGCCTACACTTCTGTGGACAAACAAATACAGAAATAGCAAAATATCAAATAGTGACAAGTACTATGCAAAAAACCAAGTAGAAGGATGTGATAGAGAGTGACTGGTGGCTACTTTATTAGGAGTTCAAAAAGGCCTTCCTGAGAAAGTGACATTAATGCCGAGATCTGAATTACAAGAGGAGGCAGCCATGTGCAGTCTGGGGGTGAGCATTCCATGCACAGGACAGAGTCGGCTTAAAATTCCTAAAACAGCACTACAATTGGTGTGTAAAGCTATAGTAACAATGTAGGAGAAAAACAGAAGATGATTTCTCAGAGAAAGAGGAGCCAGACATAAGGAATTTGAAATTTATTCTAAGTGTATTGGAAAATCATTGGAAGGTTTTAGGCAGGGAAAAGATTTTATCAACACACTGTTTAAAAAGATCAGTCCTGCTGCTCTGTGGCAAATGGACTGCACTAAGGACATGAGTGTAAGAAAGGAGGTTGGTCGGGAAGCTGCTACCATGACTCACCATGAAACACCCACCATGGTGGTGGCTCAGATCAGGGTGGTGGTAGTGGAGACAGAGGGAAGTGGGTGTGTGCAGGATTTATTTGGGGGATGGAAATAACAGAAGGAGTTATTTCCATGTAGGTAAAGTGTGAGAAAGAAAGAGAATGCAGGATAATTCTTAGAATTTGGGGTTGGGCAATTAAATGGATGATGATACGTACTGAGACAAGGAAGACTGGAAGAGAAGAAGGTTTGGGGGTGGGGGAGGGAATCAATGTTCTCATTGAAGAACACAGGCTTGTAGAAAAAAATCAGTGTTCATTTTGAGGTACACAGGCAATGTCAAAAAGATGCCAAGCAAGCATTTGGATATGGAGTGGGAGCGCTGAGGATGCGCAGTGTCAGTGTGGCAGAGGCAGTCATTGCTCACTGTGTACCGACATGCTTTTCTACATTTTGGCCCCTTTGCATTTTGGTGAGGGTCCTGAGACTACTCTGGGCAACAGGCGATACCACTTGGGGCTGAGGCACACAAGAGCGAAGTGGAAGTTCTCCACCATCTCTCCTGCTGCTGTAAAGACCAGCAACATGGCAGAGCCCTTTTCAGCCTGGGTCCTTGAGCTGCTTATGGGAAGCAGAGTCACCATTTTCTCTGCTAACCTGTGTGGATCATTCAGGATGAAAAATAAATAAATCTTGTGTTAAGCCAAGGTTAAGGTATAGGGGTTCATGTATTACTGTAGCACAGCTTAGCCTATACTGACTACTAGAGCCAGAGAAATGAATTTAAGCATTTTCAGTAAAAAGATACTACCTGAAATCATGGGAATGGGCATCTTTATTTAAGGAGAAAGTATAGATGGAGCAGAAAAGAGAGCCCAGTCCACAACATCCTCACATGCTCTAAGAAACAGGGGTTGAGCAAAAGAGGAAAGCCAGATAATGGGGTACTTAGGAAGCTGAGAGAAGTTGAAGTTTAAAGGTAGGATCCTCAGGTTCAAATCCTGAGTACGTGAGCATAAGGAACGCTTTGCAGCATGCATAGATATTGCAATGGCTGTGTCTTCCCTAGGCTGCTGTTGTGAGGGGGAGCCTGTGTTGTGATTTTGTAGAATGAAGTCATGAGTGGAGCACTGCACACAGTAAAAATGCTACATGGATAAAGTATTTCGAGCCAGCAGGTCACACAACCAGAGGAATAATTTTTCCTGGGCTTGAATTTGGGCACATGCTAATGACTCCAACTTGAAAATCTCTTCTTTACTCACTCCACGGGCAGTTAGATGTTCCTTTTTGATGTTTCCTTTGTGTCCACTAGATGCCCCTAAGGCTTATTTTATTGCAATTTAAGTGTCTGTTTCCTCAGATAATCATCTCTGCAGGATTCTCCCCAGTGCTTACAATGGTATCTGCCACAAAGCAGATTTTCAGTGTTTGTTCAATGAATGAACAGACTTGCCTGGCACCTGGTAAGATCAACTCCCATGAATGTAAAGTGATAATAGTGTTGGTTGTTATAAAGGTAAGGTGATAAATGTTTCCGTTAATATCACATGACCAAAGGGAGCCTAACCCTCTTTGTTCAGATTCTTCACATACCTCCTTCATCAACAAGTACTTTCTGATGCCTGCTGTGCACCAGAATGTGCATNGAAGTTGAAGTTTAAAGGTAGGATCCTCAGGTTCAAATCCTGAGTACGTGAGCATAAGGAACGCTTTGCAGCATGCATAGATATTGCAATGGCTGTGTCTTCCCTAGGCTGCTGTTGTGAGGGGGAGCCTGTGTTGTGATTTTGTAAAATGAAGTCATGAGTGGAGCACTGCACACAGTAAAAATGCTACATGGATAAAGTATTTCGAGCCAGCAGGTCACACAACCAGAGGAATAATTTTTCCTGGGCTTGAATTTGGGCACATGCTAATGACTCCAACTTGAAAATCTCTTCTTTACTCACTCCACGGGCAGTTAGATGTTCCTTTTTGATGTTTCCTTTGTGTCCACCAGATGCCCCTAAGGCTTATTTTATTGCAATTTAAGTGTCTGTTTCCTCAGATAATCATCTCTCCAGGATTCTCCCCAGTGCTTACAATGGTATCTGCCACAAAGCAGATTTTCAGTGTTTGTTCAGTGAATGAACAGACTTGCCTGGTACCTGGCAAGATCAACTCCCATGAATGTAAAGTGATAAGAGTGTTGGTTGTTATAAAGGTAAGGTAATAAATGTTTCCGTTAATATCACGTGACCAAAGGAAGCCTAACCCTCTTCGTTCAGATTCTTCACATACCTCCTTCATCAACAAGTACTTTCTGATGTCTGCTGTGCATCAGAATGTGCATTGAAGGGGAAGAAAGAAAGTATGCCTCTTAGTGTCTATACTCAGGGAAGTAACAGTGCAGTTAAGAGGACTAGGCTAAGACTATGAAACCATCAGAGAACAGTATTAGATGGTATACAGTTAATTGAAAAACTGAATGGCACAGACAATAAGCATTGTAGGACTTTGGTAAAGGAAAGGAATAGATAAATGTGAAATGAAATTAGACCTAGGAAAATTTCTTAGAGGGAGTGGGACTTTGAGGGAAGGTCAGATCTGCAAAGCTGTGGAGGGAGACATGGCGAGGTCCTGAATTAGAGCCTAACTGACTTTGAAAGGACGATAAGGAGGTTCTGGAAAACAGAGGAAGGGCTGTTACTGGACACTGGCAAGAAATGTGGTTGAAAAGGTAGGACTAGACAGATTAGAAAGGATTTCAAAAGTCAGTGAATTAGTAAATTACATCATTCACTCATTAAATCATTCATCATTTATGGAGTGCCTACCATAAGCCAGGCACTATTATAACTGTGTATGTGTGTGTGTATTCCCAAGTAGTCCTGAATTTGTGGGGCTTGCATTCCGCATACAGAGACAGATAATAAACATTGAAACAACTACTTAGTAAACTTTCAGATTGTGATAAGTATTATGAAGCAAAGTAAATCAGGAGAAGGAGATACAGAGAGGTGAAACCTGCCATTTTCTATAGGGAAGGGTCAGGAAAGGCTTTTCTGAGGAGCTGATAATTATGATGGGGCCTAGTGACAGAATAAAGAGAAAAGTGAGTTCCAGGGAATCCAAGTGATGTGACGAAGAGTAGATCAGGAAGATGCCACAATACGGTAAAAGGTGGGAAGTCAGTTAGCCAGCAGTAAGAAACCTGGCATAAATCAGAATCTAAGAACAGGCTAAAAATCTAAGAACAGGCTAAAAATCTTTAGTTTACAAAAGTTTCTATTACGTGAATTTTCTTTTCAACATCATCTGTATTGTGGATTTTTTGTTTCCTGGATAATTATATATTATAGTTTAAGTGAGTGAAAAAATAAGAAAATCCTCTTCCACTTGTTCTACCCCAGGTACCACACTCATGAACACTGTTGCTTGAGACCTGCTAACAACACTGTCGATTTTCAGTGTTTCTGTCCTTCCTACCTGTAAAGGGAGCTGCTGCTCATCAGATAGACTGGTGTCTTTGGAAAGCAGAAAACTAGAAAGCATAGGCTCTTTTGCCCATCTTGTCAAAGTCTGGCCTGTGAGTATTGTGTGGCTTTGTGCCCAGCGGGAGAGGATCAGAGTTGCCAAATCTTTGTATAATAACAAGCTCCAATCTACATAACACCTGGTCTTTACAAACCAAGTCATTATGAATATGATCCAAATTGTCACTCCAGGGGCTTATTTCCAAATTAGTCAGAGTTGTTTCATTCATATATATATATATATATATATATATATGCATATATACACATATATATTATATACATATATATATATATATATATATATATATATATGTATAATACATATATATTTTACCTGCCTATGTTCCCTTGTTGGGGGTGAATCCAGTGACTGCCTCTCCTGATTTTGCTATGACTTGGTGATGTGAGAGAGTGGTGAGGAAGAAGGGATTGTGGTAACCCTCAATCTCTTGGTCAATAAATGTTTTTGGAGGATGAACAGCAGAAGAAAGAATTCAATTTCTGTATCTGGTGGGGTATTCTAGGACAGGGCATAGAAGCTGAGGCCCCAGAGCTGGCCAAATGGTGAGCTCATCTTTTTCACAATATGCATATATTACAAGAAAACAGACCCAAGGTCCCGTCAACAACTTAAGGAGTATAGGATTTTGGATCCTGAGATAAATAACCAGGCGTCAGACATGGGGGTGGGGTGGGAAGGCAGAAGAAGAAATGAAGAGGTAAGCCAGACCTTCCAAACTGGCATTATCCTGTATAGTTCTTTCCCTCCCACCAAGCCACAGGTCACTTGTCCGGGTGGCTGTTCTGCTTTCACTGATCTGATTGCTGTCTCTGAACAGCATGCAGGTCATCTTTTAAAAGTCTAAATTAAAATATTTATATTGATGTATGATATACATAAAATATAACCATTTTAAAATGTTCGGTTTGAGTGATGAAAAATTTATACGGTATTGTAACCACAACTAAAATTAAAACATAGAACATTACCAAAACCTGAAAGAAAGGACCACATTAGATCACATTACTCCCAGAATTAAAACCGCCCATTGGCTCTCAGGGCCTGTGAGCTCGGATCCCAGCTTGTCCCTCCTCCCCTCCCCTCAGGTCACTCAGCCTCTCCAGGCTCTAATCTCCAGCTGCTCTGGCCTCTGATAGGTTCTTTGTGAGCCAAGCTTTACTAGCCACAGGGTCTTTGGTCATGTTATCCTTCTATCCCCACTTCTTCACTGATGTCTGCTTATGTGAGATACAATGTTACCTTATGGGTTAAAAATGTACTCACTATAGCCAACCTGGCCAGATCATAGCTTTTCTACTTATCATCTGTGTGACTTTGAATAAAATGCTCAAACTCTCTATGCTTCTGTTGTAAAATGGAGTTGATAATGGCACCTGCCTCATGGGTTAGTTATGAGGATTAGATGTAAAGGACTTAGCCCAATGCCTAACATCTAGAAAAATTTCAATACCGGGGGGAGAGGGGAGAGAATCACAGGGGAAAAGGGGAAGGACTCACATGAACAAGTATAAAGGACACATGGACAATAAGGTGGGGGGTGGAAATGGGAGGGAGGTGGGGAGCACGGGGGGGCAGGGCTGGGAATATAAGACAGAAAACTGTACTTGAACAAGAATTAAATAAAAATAAAAAATAGGAGATCTACTTATGAATGTAATGTTATGAATAAATTAGCATTAAAAAAGAAAAATTTCAATAAATGTTACTGCTTATTGTCTTTTGGGCCTCAGTCTAAAGATTATTTTCTCTGAGAAATCTTGCCTGAACCTGAGTAGAACCTGACTTCTACTTACCTCTACAGCATTCCTTTTTCCCCAAAACTCATTTCCTTCATTTTACACTTATTATCATTTGTGTGTCTGTTTATGGTTGGGTGCTCCTACAAGACTGCAAACTCTATGAGGGCAAAGACTCTGTCCACTACGTCCCTGAACAGCTAACATGCTGTATTGTGCCAGGAACATAGCAGGCATTCAAGAACTATCTTGCTGAGTGAATGGCTGCAGTTGTGTTTCAGGACTAAGTTTGGGGATGCTGAGTGTCTGCTGGGGGAGCGTTGGCCCTTCAGAGGAGTCACTCCGGGCCCTGAGTCCAGAGCCGGTCGAGTTCCACTCCACTACTTTTCAACACATTATCTTTACATTGTATTTTAAGATGTTGACATATCAAAATCAAATTACTGGTCCAAGCTCAAAACTTACATTTGTATGCTAGGATTCAATGTTCTTTCTTGGCAGAAAAAAATGTTCAGATTTACCAAAGAATCTCATCTAACCTGGAACTGGCCTGAATGAATTGTGTAAATGAGACAGTCATGGTTTCTCCCCCTACACGTTTGGGCCAATGTAGACCTGGCAGTGACTTTCTGGGTGATGGGCCCAAGATACTGGCTCAGGTTTGCATTTCTCAATCCTGTTTTAGACTGGGCTTCTTTATCGACATGTCTTCTTTATCTCTTGTTTAGTGCTAATGCTTGTCTATTTTATTTACATAGCACTTTCCCATCCAAGCTAGTTAGACTGTATGGAGAATATCATGTTCAGAAAGAGCAATAAAAAATACACATAACAGAAATGGAAATCTAAACTCCAGTTATATTTGGGTACTTTTCTCTTTGGTTCTCACTAGTGGCTGGGTCCCAAGAGACCTTCTCCTATCCCTTCTCCTCTTCCATTGTTCTATTGTTTTGTTCCATACAGGAAACCTGCAGGTAATTGGAGCCTTTGGCATCTGTGTGTAGAAGGTTATGGAAATTTTTAATCTCCAGCTTATTTTCCACATTAGAACATTGATCTATTCCTTATACTTGCCACCTATTTTTTTAGGACTACTTTTGTCCAAATCCTCCATTTACTTATTTTATCAACTCTCCCTTCTCACCCCCAACCAATCTTCACTGACAAGGTCTCTTTCTGTAAATTAAAAGTCAGTAAGTTAACAAAATATAGCAATGTTTAAAGTTCATGGTTCTTTGTATTTTAGAAATAATTTAGATTTCATTCCTATGAATGACTTATTTTTGACTTTAAGAAGCCCAATGTCTAGGACACTGTTACCACATAGCTATTTTCCTAGATTCAAAAAACAGGGACCAAATACAAACAAAGTGATCAAGGAAGAAAGTTAAATCTTAAGAATCAAATTATTCTCATCAGTACCATAAGTGATCACTGACAGAGCAAGGGGTTAATGAGAGGGGCTGACACATTAAAGTAGAATGCATGTTGAAATCGAATTGCCAACCTAAAGAAAAATATTTGTATCACTGCCTCTGAAGAGGGAGGGGGGATATATGTCCATGCATGACATACTAAGAAGTCCTCCCCGATGGCCTCTTCCCAGGACTGCAAACACCATGTGGTTGTATGTGAATAGGGTATGGCCTGGGAATGTTGCGTTGAATCGGGAAAAGTGATATCTGGGAATCATGTATGTAACAGTTCAGAAAAACAGAAATGCTTTTCTTTGGCTGTTGTTCCTGAAGTCATTTAAATGAGACTCGTTGACTGTTGATCCATATGTATCGAGATTACGATGAAACATAATGGGCCAGTTTCTCTTTCCCCGGGCTCATAGGATTGGCATTTTATTTCTTGGGAGTAATCAATCATGGTCTTGGATTTGGGAAAATAATCTAGGATCTGGATGGCAGCCGATTTATCAGGAAGAAAAGCATAACCCAGAGTGGGATGGCAGTAGCTCGCTGGGAGAACAGCGACTGCTGTTTTAAGTATTAAGGGAGGCAGGTTCCCTTTCTCACTCTCTGAGTCCTGTACAGCAGCCAGATGGATCTGAATCCCTCACCAGAGTGTTCATATTTCCCTTTCCAATGGCACCTTCTTTTGATTTTTTTGTGTGACAACTCTAGCTGCTGTATTTATCTCTTTAATTTAATTTGCTCTGTGACATCCAGCTTTAATTTTCTGATGGTTATGTTGCTTCTTTTTAAGCACCCATGGCGTGCCGCGAGCATTGGATAAAAGAGAAAAGATATACTCCTCTGTGTCCCTGGACTCACACACTGGAAGTGGTAGGACAGGCAAAATATCCTGTAATTGGAAATGGGTAGTCCTTCTGCTTTTTCCCCTTTCCCTCTTTTAAAGAAACTTCATCTCTCTGAACAAACCTAAGAAGTTCCTTAGATCAAAGGTGTCAAAAACCACGAGAGTCTGGAACGAGTGTCAGAGAGTAAGCAAAGGGCTCTCAGAGCTGTGACTGCTCCTAGCCTGCCCCTCTGCCATACGGGGCAGACCCACGCTCGTCTCCTCAGCAGCCACCTGCATCCCCCCACTGACCACGAGCTAAAGGGCTCTTCCCCACTCCTCCCACCGCCCCTTGCCTGCCACCTCCCACGCCAAAGGACTGCAAACCCTGTGGGGGGGAAAAAAGAGGTTTTCTCAGGTTCTGGTCTGCTTGGACTCGCAGTCTCTGGGAGCCCCTGAACAAGCGGATGTCCACACAGGTGAGGACCCAGCTCCTGGTGTCCGCCTGAGTCACCGCCAATTCTCCACCTCCCCTTTCTCTTTTCTACATAGGCCACTAGGATCTTCTCTCCCCTCCACCCCCAAGCCCCATCACTGAAGCCTTCACGTGCCCAGGGACTGCAGAGGAACACCCGGCCATCGGACTGGGCGGGAAGCTCTGTGTGTGGGCACTTTATGGTGCGTGTGTAGGAGTGGAGGGCTTATAGACAGGGAGTAAATCATCCGCCACTCTCTCTGCCTCCTAATTCCCCAACCCCTGTCCCGCATCTCTCTATGGTTCCCCGAGGCGCAAAGTGCTTGCACCTGTCCCTGCCAATTAGTGGCTTGGCTCGGGTCAGAAGAAAGGCCCCCTCACACTGACCTTGCACCTGTACCGCCAAGCTTCAAAGTTGCGGAAAACAGCCTCGGGAAGCGGAGGCTCTCCCCTTGGGGAGAGGTGAGCGGGCTCTCAGAGGGGGAGGAGGAGGCGGCGGAGCGGAGGAGGGAGCGCGGTGGGAGGCGGGGATCAGCTGCCGGGGGAGTGGGAGCAAGGTGGATCCCCGCAGCCAGAGCCCCGCGCGCTCTGGGGACGCACCCGGCAGCCAATGGCTGTGCAGAGTTGTACAGCAGATGGCGTCCGACTGCGCTGTTCCTTCCTCGGCGCCCTCCTCCTCCTCTTGCTTCAGTGCTGAGGAGCCAGAGTCGCCACAGGGTTGCCAGACGTTGGAATGGGTGGTCTCCCGACACACACCACCATCTTTCTTGCGCTGGGGAAGCTCGGGGCTAGGTGGCTCCTAGAGGCTGCAGCTGCTCGGGCAGGGCGGGTGAGTGCGGCGTGCTGCGCGGGGAGCGGGGATGCCTGGCCCCTGGCCAGCCCGGGCATCGGTGGCAGCGACTAGGGCGTAGGGTGCGCTGCGGTCACAGACTTTGCCTACTCCTCCCTGGACAGCCTGCCTCACCCCTGCTCCCACATAGATGCAGGAACTTAGTAGCAGAGCTTCTTAGGCGCTTCTGAGCCAGAGGCAGGGGGCTACGGAAAGGGGGGTGCTGCCAGGGGCGCAGAGCCGAGAGCCCCAGGTTGCGGAGAGCAGATACTACAGGTTGAGTCTTGGGCACCGACCTCAGACAAGGGGACTGAGTCATCGGAATGGGGTGGCAAGGGCTCTGCTCTCTCCTCTTCCAGCTCACTTAGGCGGGTAATGAAGAAGGGAGTCCGGGTCCCCCATCCTGAACAGGGGACCTCGGAGCCTGGGATCGCAGGGCTGGGAGTTCTGTGGGCTTTAGCGTTTGCAAACGGGTTGAGGGTTTCCTCTCGGGACTGCATATCTGCGAGTGGGCTTTCAGTGCCCCTGGAGGAGAGCTGAGCTAGCCAGAAGTTTTGCAGCTTCCCCTGATTTATCAGTGGAATGCCAGGAGGTTGCAGCAACAGTTTACGTTTCCACTGTCCCTGTGGGGGGGACAGGGGCAAGCTGGGGAGAATGGAATTCCTGTTTGGAGTGACACCTCACTGTTTATCAAGAGAAAACTGAAAACAGAGTGAGAAGGAAGGGCAAGGAGGAGGACTCGTGTAATTCTAAAGCACTGCCCATCCGTTCTCCTTGCCTTTTCTTTCGAACATCTTGGGTAGTATTACAGTTATTTGAATATGCAAGTAAAACCTCCACTTTTGGAAGTCCACTTAGTTTGAGTCTTGAAGTTGGAAAGCTTGTGAGAGTTCGGGTGGGGGCGCATTAAGCTCTCTTTCTGAAACGAGGTGTGAAAACTTTATTTTGGGCGAAGGGCGGGTGATTTGATGGTATTCTTCTTTTTAAAAAAATGTCATTCAGAGCATCCCTTGAGAGACACTATAGTTCAATTCCATTCCGTATGGCCAAGGTAGTGTTGAACTAAGATCATGGTGTTTGGAAGACTCCTGGGTAGTTTGGTGCTCTGTTCACTGCGAGGGTGGTATCTAATATTTATATATGAAAATTGCTAGTAGCCTGCAATTTTCCATCTTTACGTGCATTTGTGCTCTTGTGACAACCAGGCTGGAGGAGCCTTTTTGGTGTTTTCCAGGAGTGTACCTGTGGGTGCTGTGTTATGGAAGTGGTAACCTGTGCAGGCTGGGTGCCTATCAACTGGCTGTGGGGGCAGTGTGTTTGTATGTGCACAGGGGCCTCTGGGGTGTCCTTTTGACAGGCAGTATTTTGATGTCAAAGTGATACATTTATCTCTGAGGCAATGTCAGGACAGTATGGTTTTTCTGGTAACTGGGTGGCAGTGATCTCCAGGGAAGCCTTTCTGTGCTCTAGATACACTACAGATATATTTTTGTTTGTTTGTTTGTTAAGGCTTCGTGAAAGCTACTTAGGGTGTTACCAAATCAAGGAGTCCTATCCAGCTGGTGAATGAAAAAGCTAATATATTTGTGGGTTGAAATCTATATAAAGTCCCTGTCTTGAAGCTTTGCTTTGATGTACCGCTGTTTTTAAACCTCCATGCCATTGATACCAGGAGCCTTCTATGAAAACTTAGTGTGGCCAGTTTTCTGCTTTCTGTGGGCAGATAAACCAACGGAGCAGATTCCTTGGAATTGGTTTCCTACTTTGCCTGGGCATTGTGTGTTTTTCTCACCTACTAGCTGGGAGTTGGTCCATATTGCAACATACACAGATACAACTGTTGACTTTAAAGAGGTGGGGTCAGCTTGCACATTAGCACAGACAGTTCCTGCAATGCTGACACCTACACACCATTCAGCCTTTTGAAGACTGGAGAGTAATCTCTGATAAGTGTTTGGAGATGTGTGATCCAGGGAAGGACTGCCTGCTCCTGGTGGACTTCAAATAGTGCATTTTGAAGATGCGTAGCAAGTAAGATTACTTTGTATCTACCTTAATATTTAAACTGATGCTTGACCAATTATCTTCACAATGTTTTTTAATCGTCTGTCATACCATGCTCCATTGCTTCTTTGTCCAAGTTTTTGCTTGTTAAAGAATTGAAGGGCTAAGAAACAGAAAGACTGTTAGGTGGACATTAACTACTGATCGTAATAATGTTATAAACACAGACTCTACAGTTTTGAGAGTTGACATTAATTAACTGGCAGGTAAAGGTACCTCTGTGTTCTGTGCTAAGTGTGCCTTTTGGGAGAAAGAAGGTAAAGAATGAAAGAAAAATGGTATGACTAAAATGTACTTTATTAGGAAGGCTATTAGGACCTTGTCTACTTGCTGCAGATCCTGTTTCTAAAGGAATAATACTTTTATAGATACTTGTTTTAAAAAGTTTGTTTTTAACTAACAAACTGAAAAAGCAGAATAAAAAATTAGAAGCTAAATTAGTGGAAGATGATTGTACAAACCCCCCAAAACTCCAAAGCACATCAATTCATTTTAATTATACTTTACACACTGAGGCTGGAGTCATATGATTTCTTAAAAAAAAAATCCTGCCCAAACTGAAATTTTCTTGTTCTGTACACCGTTATAAAGATTAGGCATTAAAGTAACAGCATCATTTCAGAAGTTTGAACAGAATGATGAAGAATAGTTGAATGGTCCTATTGAGTTAAGAGTCAAAATGAGAAATGATACAATATATTAAATACATGATCAAGACAAACAGATTAAAAGATTCTAAGCAGAGATAACTATACCACTTGGAGAAAAGAACAGCACCATTAACAACACAGCTTCAGAGACGCTCTGCAGAAAAAGTGCGAAGGATGGGTCTTTGACTAACTGGAAGGTATTCCAGTATTAGAAACCTTTTATACAAGCTACTTAGATATGCTTTTGGGGTTTTTAGCATGAATTACGCGCAAGTGCTTTATGTTGTCAAAGGAAGACTTTCTTTACTACGTAACTATAAAAGAAGAAGGTGAATTCACTTTTAACACCAGGAAGCTTCCTAAATATAACACAAGTCCTTAATTTAGAGCTGTTAGCAGGATTAATATCTATGTGATAATTAACATCTTAAACCTGTGAAAGTAGATGGATTTTTAAAATCTACTCTTAATTTTATAAATTGTGAGTTTGAGTGGGATCGGTGTTGTAGCCGATGTGAAGCCTGTGGTGCCCTCGCTCCAAGATGTTAAACACTTTATTCACCCTTTAAAATTTCTCCATTAACTGGGATTATTTTGTTGGTGCTTTTACTAGCATTTTCATGGGGGGTTTTCCATAGCCAACAGTACCTGTTGATGAAAGGAAGCAAAGAAGATTGGGTGCCATTACCTGTCAGCTTGTATGTAGCTCTTGACTGAGGAGGAGGAAGGGATCACAGTCACTGAGTTCCTATGATTAGGCTTTCATTCTGGGCCGTCCTGCCTGGAGTGGGCCAGTTGTATAAAATATGAATACTTAGTTATGTTTTCAGTTGTAACCCACCTATGATTTGTTACAATCATTCTACACCTATGAGATCAAGCGACTCATCTGAAGAGGAAACTAGAAAATTAGAGACATCCACTTGCCCCATGTCTTTTGATTGACTTCTAGCCTTTACCCTGGAGATGCTGTAGAAGGGAGTTCCACTGCTGTAGGGGCTCAGAGTTACTGCAGGGGTGGACAGTTCAGTCAATGCAAGCTTGGTTTGTAAGCTGAACAGTGAAGCCATCCAGTGCATGTAATAACTCCTGTATATTTTAAGAATTTGTGTATGTGCTTTTGTGGTGAATAAAACACATTACATTGAAAAGTGTCGCTATTCATACTAGCTTTTGGTCACTAGATATTTGTACAGTTAATGAATTCTAAAAGCACATCTCTCTGCTGTGATGTGGAAATCTGTAGAATTTGTTGAAGTTGAAATAAAAGAGGCCCTCATATCAGAGAAGGCTGGATCCTGACCTGGACGTGAGAACCTGTGAAAATGTGGTCATGTTCTTATGTGGAGTGAAAGGCTATCATTGCTGAACTTAGGTGTCTTGCAACAAGGGACACGATGCCTGCTTCTGATTTTGCCTCTCGAGGCATATTTTAATTATAAACCTCTTGTAATTAAATATGCTGCAGCTAAAAACAGAATCATAAATAACTAATGCACGAAGAATTCTTCAGTGCCTTGACTGGAGAGAAGCCCCTTACTGGGTTCCTTTGCCTACGCAAGGGTTGGCTGTGGATTTGCATCCTACTGTTGTGTCAGAGAACAGCTCATTCCTTCTCACGGAGTGACCAGCTTGAGAAAAGCACTCAGCTTTGTGGCAGGTGTGTCCCATTGCCATGATCCGAGAGTGCAGTTTTGTAGTAATGCATATTTTAATTCTTTTCAGGTGGTTATTTTTTTAAAGCATACCATGTAGTACACATGAATGAAAGATTTTAATTATAGTAAGACTAAGGCTTGTGGCAATCTCTCTTTGCAGTTTGCTCCTGGGCTCACCTCTATTGATTTTGGCATTTTGTGCTTATGTTAGACATACTCAGGGTGATTTGGCCAGTGTGCACGGATACAGCCTTACTGGTTATAAAAATATTGAAATACTTCTGTACCAGTAGGTGAACAGGTGCTGTTCTAAGCCTCCTGAAGGCCCTTCTGGCCACTCCACTGATACTTCTTAGATCATTTCTTGTTGCAGCCACATGGTGTGGCAGGCGGGCCTTGGGACCTGCTCCAGGGCTGTTTTTGGAATGTGTTCCGATTGGCTGGTGCTTGAGCCCTACCACTTGGTATGTTTTCCCTTGATCCCTTTACCCATAATGTGAATAAATGCAACTATTGGCATTATCAAGAAGTTTAACTTTAAATTTTAATTTTTGGTGTCTAATATTTATATATGTTAAAAACAATTAAACATGATTTGCATGTACTTACATTACTAAAGAGCTCCATGTTACCTACTTTTTAGTTATTGATTCATTTAAAGCCACTCTATCTTCAATTTCCTTTGTTTTTCCCCCAAACATAACCTAACCATACTAAGTCACAATGGAAAGGAATAGAGCAAATTTCTAACCCAGATCATATGCTGGAACTATAGACATCTTCCTAGCCCACAGCTCTCTCGGAACACTTAATTCAGATGTATGTGTACGGGAGTAGTTAAACAAGCTCTTTTCTTTTGCAGTGGGTGTGGGGGGAGTAATGATTTGTTTCTATCTCCATTTTGAGACTTCAGATTTAACTCGATTTATTTGTTTCTAGCTTCATCCATTTTTGTGACTGAGTGTAGTTAACAGGGCTTCATTTCACCTGAATTGACCCGTTCTATGAACTGGAGTATCTGCTGCCAATGATAGAGGAGAAAGGGATGTAGATGACTTTGGAGGCCCTTTAAGGAGGATCCTTTGGTTGTTTCTTTTGGATCTCTTGTAGCTAAAATGAACAGGAACACCGTTAGATGGGCCCTGAAAAAATATAACTGAAGTTTTGCTTCTTTCTTTTTTTAATGGGGGTCTTTTTAAAAAAGATTTTATTTATTTATCTTAGAGGGGAAGGGAAGGAGAGACAGAAATATCAATGTATGATTGTCTCTCATGCGTCCCCTGCCGGGAACCGGAAACTGGCCTGCAACCCAGGCATGTGCCCTGACTGGGAATTGAACCGCGATCCTGTGGTTCGCAGACCCACGCTGAATTCACTGAGCTACACCAGCCAGGGCTGCTTCTTTCTTAAACAGAAAAAAATAGCGTTCCAGATTCTACATAAAATTTATTTATGTCAGCCATTAACTTTCTTTTACTCACTCTCTTTTTCTGTGAAGTCTCCTTTAAGTTGCTCACAAGATGCACACCTATTTTAAAAGTCCCACGATACTGCATTGGGCCCCCAGTTCTAGTTACACAAATTCTATCTTAGTCAAGACCCAGTTTTAATGCTACTCCCACTGAACTTTGTCTGACTGTGCCAGCTCACACAACCTTCTCTCTATCTGAACTCAGGTGGTAAATTCTAGTGTTTATTACATCTATTTTCTCATTAGCATCTATTTGTAGAGTTCTGATAGTAAGGGATTTGAATGAGAAAGGGCATCGTTCTCTACTGAGAATTCAGAGGGAAATGTTTGAGAGGGAAATGTGATCCAGAGTGCGATGCAGGGTACGGGCCTGGGTGAGAAGAGCCCCTTGAGGATCTCAACAATAGCCAGGTAGGCAACAAGAATGACTGCCAGTCATTGACTATCATGCCGTGCCCCCATACCAGGCTAGGTGCATTAGAATCAGGATGTCTGATCCTCATAATAATGGTGCCGAATGGGTCCTATTATTCAGTCCCATTTTTCATACTAGGAAACAGAGGCTGAGGCACCTGGCATGAGGCCTCTGCAGCTGGTTAACCACAGAGCCAAGATTTATATTCCAGCCTGTTGGCTGTCAGGCCCATTTTGCTTCTAATACACTAGACTGCTCTAGAGACTGAAGTTTGGGTCATTAAGTTTAGTCTTACCCTCTGCTAGAATTTCTCCCAATTGCAAGAGTGCACGTGGGTGTGCACACAGGGACACACACACACTCACTCCCTCACTCACTGACAGAGCTTCACACACAATGGGGATGACTGGCTGGCAAGAGTATTGCTGAATCACTTTTTCCTGGAAGTAGAAGTGTCATTTGATAATATGGGAAAAGGCTGCGTTTTGATTTGGTGCAGGCCTTATGCATGAAGATTATAATATCTTAGATTTGTAAAGAGCTTGAGACATTCGTATTTATATAAAAATGTTAGCTTCCTGAGGAATCACTGGAATTCATAAAATCCAGACATACTCAGGAAAGCCACATCATATTCCTTTCCACTAATGGCTTATCATTAAGACAGTGCTGTTCTGCTGAATATGCATAGCATTCACTTTTGAAATTAGCACAAAGATCAGGAAAAGAGGAAGAGCAGTCTTCAGATGTGAGCGTGGGTGGACTGGTAGTGGCCTTGGTCACTCCTGTGGTTGGGCTGAGTGATCTGGTAGGTGGATGCCCTAGTCTGTCCTCTTTGCTCCGTGTGCATTTTAACAGGACAGTGTCCTGGTAGAAGGGGGCAGCTTTACTAAGAAGAGAAAGATGCTTCTTTGGTTAAACATGTATGAGAAATTGTGTTTCTGAAGGGCTGTGTCTTAAAGTGTTTTGCTAGGTCAGCATGAGGTCTTTTGATATGAGCAGCCATAGGAATACATAATATCCCCATTTCTGATGCCAAAGTTTCCTAACATTCTCTATAGAAATATATTGTTGGAGTATGACCAGTTTCTCTCCTTGCCTCTGATCTAATCATACATAAAGAAGCTCAGAAGATTCAAAATTGTAGATATTTTTCCTCATTTCAGGAATGAAACTCTTCACATTCAGAGCTGTCTAGGAAAGTGATAGGCTGTCTCGGGGAAACGTGTTCCCCATCTTTGGGGGTATTTCAACAGAGGACAAATGAGTACATGTTAGGGTATTCTGCAGAGAGGATGTGTGCATTGAATATTAATAGCAGATTTATTGAGCATATACTATGTGCCAGATACTGTTCTACATAAAATCCTCTCAAAAAGCTTGGAGTCAATTATACTGTTTTTATTGCCATTTTACAGATGCAGAAATAGTAAGTGACTTGTCCGAGGTCAAGATCTGCCTTCAGGCAGTCTGATTTTAGAGCAGCTTTCTTGACAGAAATTGAATGTGAGTTGCAAATAAAAATCATATGCTAAGTCTTAAATTTTCCATTGGCACCATTAAAAAAGGAAATAAAAATTGAAGTTAAGTTTTTTTTCTCCGCCCTCTCCCTACCTTCTTGAAGTTAAGTTTAATAATATATTCTATTAACCTATCTAGGATTTGTAATTTTGACATGTATTGATTATGAAAGTTATTAATGACATGTTTTAGATCTTTTTTTTAAAAAGGTTTTATTTATTTATTTTTAGACAGAGGGGAAGGTAGGAAGAGAAACATCAGTGTGTGGTTGCCTCTTGCACACCCTCAACTGGGGGCCTGGCCCACAGCCCAGGCATGTGCCCTGACTGGGAATCAAACCAGTGACCTTTTGGTTCACACGCTGGCACTCAGTCCACTGAGCCACATCAGCCAGGGCTAAATCTTTTTTTTTGTACTAAGTCTTTGAATCCAGACTGCATTTAACACTTATAAGAACATGTCAATTCAGACTAGCCTAGTCTCAATGTTCAATAGCCACGTGTGGCTGGTGGCCACTATTTGAGACATGCCTAGAACTCATGCCATGAATAATTCCATTCTACTAGCTTCTGTTGCTGTCAGTTTCCTTCCAAGGTATATATCATCACTACATATGTGATGTCATATGAATTGCATATGTGATGCCATTCATCTATTTATTAACTTTGCCCTTAAATACCAGCATGAATAATCTCTTAAATAAAAGATTTAAACACTTTATGACTTCTCTCAGGAATACATCTACTTTTAAAACTTACAGGATAGGAAGATTTCTCTGTATCTTATATGTAACAATAAATCCCATATTCCTTTTGTTTGTGAAGATGGAACATGTCTACATTGTTCCCACTTTACAATTACTCATACACATTGTGGAACCACTGTGTCCTTCTTGTTTACAGGCTAAATAGGACCAGTTTCTTTTTTAAACAAATATTTTATTTATTTATCTTTAGAAGGGAAGGGAAGGAGAAAGGGAGAGAAATATCAATGTATAGTTGCCTCTTGTGCGTCCCCTGCCGGGAACTGGCCTGCAACCCAGGCATGTGCCCTGACTGGGAATGGAACCGCAATCCTCTGTTTCGCAGGCCTGTGCTCAATCCACTGAGCTACACCAGCCAGGGCTAATAGGCCCAGTTTCTTTTGTCAGTTTTGTTTTTGGTTTGCTTGTGTGTATGTGAGGCCTGGTGCGAGTGAAATGCTCATAGCCTAGGACCTGCTTATCTCTAGCAAAAATGAGAAGAAAACAATAACCTTTAACTAAGGCTGAACTTCACCACTTTTTCTCATTTACACTTTTTCTACATCCTTACTGTGATTACTGCAGTAAGAAATGACACGTGGCTCACCAAAGTGATCCTTCTGATCAAATGGTGGTAAATTTTTGGTAGGTTTGATTCATTTCCTGGCAGGTAGAAAGAATTCTTCTCAGTTATCTGAAGGATTTTTCTCAAGGTGAATTTTTTACAGTAACCGACCCTCTGGGCTGTGGAAAACCTCAATTGGAAAAGCAGACTGTGACACGCCTTCATTGTGTTACACATAAAAAGTCCCATGTTTCCTCTGTAAGTGCAAGCTCTATTCAGCTGTCCATGATAGTGTGAAACATTTTAATAATTTCAAGCCTCTGTCTGGAGGTGAGGGACATATCACATGGTTAGCTTAAGTCTGACTTCAGTTGCTCATTAAAACAAAAATATTAAGAACAAGGTATCAGTGGGAAAGAAAGAAAAAATTTGAAACTTCATAGGGACGAATTTCCTTAGACTTTCAGGATGTGTCCTGTAATATTATATTCACAAATATTAGATATTTCATTTGGGTTAGAGAGTTGGTGGAATTAAAAAATAATGCTTGTGGACATAATATATCCCCAGGGCAGCCCATCTTTCAGGTGTTGTTTTTAATAACTAAGCAGTTTTCACACAGGAAGACAAACAGATGGAAAGTGCAGGATGCGTTTGTTTGTGCGCTATGTGAATACATTCAAAGAGTATTTACTGTGCACCTGCTGTGTCCATGGCACCAGTGGAAAGCTCCAATTTCCAGGGATTGGCAGTGTGACTGGGACGGTGTGACATGCACCTTCTCTGCCCTTGGCAAAGCCAAGTCACTGTGTTTCGATATGCCTAACTCTCTTGCTATGTATGGGATTTTACTAAGTAAAAACAGAAAATGCACCTTAATTGTATTTGGAACTTCAGTACCTTGCACAGAATAACTAAAATAGGTAGGTATGTGTTGGATTAAGTGAGAGTGGTACATTAATTTTATTTATATATGTGAATTAAATTATAGCTTTAATTCTGTGTTTATAATGGGGCCACTTATATGAAAACTCATTTTAGATAATGAAGATGAATAAAGTCTCATCCCAGCCTCTTTGCTATTTCCAGCCTGGATCTGCTCTGCTGACTCCAGTTAGTGACTCTCACAGCTTAGCTGCAGTTGAAAAAGATGGTTTTAACCTGCAGGAAGTGTGGGCTTCTCTTTTCAGAATGCCAGGGCCATATCAGGATTTAAACTCAGTCACAGACTCCTTCAGTGTGCCAGAAAAAAACCCCTATTTTGTTCTGAGGATGAACAACCTTGACATTCAATAATGCTAACCAATCCTTGTAAGTGTGCGTATGACAGGTAGGGAGCAAGGTGGGATAAGAAATATATTTACATCTGCCTGCATAGGGCTTCCAATGGCTCTTGAAGAAGAGAGTGCTTACTAATATAAGGACAAGCACTTTGTGTTTGTGAGCAAAAGGAGTCAGGTAAAAATTGGCAAGGCCAATTTTTAATTTAATTAAATTAATTTAACTTACAGAGGTTGAGTATCTCATCCAGCCCATAGAATGTGCTGCATTGCTAGTTGGGCTATTTGACTAGCTGTGGAAAAGTTGATGTGTAGACAGTGAGGGCATCAGATCGTCAGGAAGACCTTTCTTTATCATTTTATAGGTAAGGGATTCAATATACTTTGATAGATTAAAATGATTCTTTTTAGCCTACTGGGTTCCTCAAGGATATGTTAGCCAAGTGGGTATGTCCTGCCCTGCTGCAGTGTGCAACACACTGTGCGTGGCCCAGTGGGGCGTGCAGCCATTCCTGAGAATTGGCCTTACCCTTGAGGATTGCTCGTGGAGTTCATGTGGAAGTAGGGGACCAAAAAGGAGGATGCTTCAAAGATAAAAATGGCAACCGTGGAGTTTCATAGATTAGTAGATTCAGCATGGGAAGGAAGACACTGGGCTCCTTGTCAACCTGTTGGTTTTTTTTTATAGTTTTCCCAACATTGTTTCTGATTCTATGTTATGTATGCTAGTCTTTAAGACTGGCTATTTATATTCCCTTTAATATAAAGTTTTATGTCATATAATGTTTTGAAGTCCATGCCTTATGAATCCTCTTCAAGATTCATCCAAAACGATGAAAACATCAACAAATTCTCCTACAGCCTGGCAGTGTGGGTAGATTGGCTTTATCACTGGTTTATTCATCGGCATAGAACTTTATCTCATTCTCAAATGCTGTGTTTTGAAAACTTGTGATGCTCACAGTATAAATAGAGTGAGACCCAAATCCTTATAATCTAAGGTAAACAGTTTGTCCTGGCATGTGTCAGTGTGTGGCGGGGAAATGTACACAGAGACAGAATTATCCATTGATTTGGCAACAGGGTTGGCAAGCATAGATGCTTGGTAAATGCCTACAAGATAAAAGCATCTGAAATAGCAAAGTAGTCAGCCAGCCCCAATAATTGAAAGCTAAGAGATGCTCAGAATAGTATGAAATCATTCATGCTGTGAAGGCTTCAGATGGGAATGTAGAATGATGGAAATTTGTAGGGTGCACGTGTGAGCATCCCCCTAAAGAAAACACACGCATATTTGAATAATAGGAAAGTGATAGCAAATGCGAGATGAGAAATGACAGGAAAAGAGGAACAGTAGAAGGAAATTATTCAACTGAAAGGAGAAAAGTATTCTCAGCTGTTGGGACTAGAAGTGTTTGAAAATGTCGTTCAATTGAAACCAAGACATGAGCCGATTACAAGGGAGTAGAGGAAAAAGCCTTGGCAGAGAACACATACTGCCCCAGAGGCTGAGGTAGCTGCAAAGGTGGGAGAAGTCTACATAACTAAGTCAGATTCTGCTCTTTCTGGATGTAGAGAAACTTTATAACAAGGGCAATAATAAATGGGAGAGAAATGAAGCAGTGGGTGGTACAGTGGAATTTAATGCCAGGTATAATGTACCATTGGAAGTTCATATGTAGAATATTCAAGCCTCAGTCTTTCCCATTTAAAATAAAGAATCTACTCCTGACTCTTCTCCTGCTTACATACATACATCCCCATCTCTTGCTTTCCTTTCCCAAACTAGTAGAATTCATCACATTCACCACCATGCATTTATTCTTCAAATTACCCAGCCTGGATTCTGCCCTGCACTGCTCCAACTGAAATAGTTCTTGCCAAAGTCACAGATTACTTCCCCGTTGTCAAATCCAACAGATAGTTTCCAATCTCTTTTTATTGTGATGATTAAAAGAAGAATTTTAGTATATCAGAGAAGCCAAGAATGGATTGGCATAGTTCCCACGATCTTGCCATTTTGATTCTCTCTTTTAAAGCTGCCAAAATAACTACTGAAGATGTAGACAAGCAAAATGGGCAATTTTGGACTGAATGTAAACTGGAAAAGGTTGAAGTGTGTGGCACTTTGCCAAAAAAATTAGTTCAAAATAAAGTTGAAACTGGAATGTCAGCCTTTAGAAATCTAGCAAGTCATGGGTAAGTAAAAAGAAATTTAATTAGGATTTATTATTAGAAAATATGACAATCCTTTAAAAAAGATACCGTTTTCTCCATAGGGTTTGAAGGGAAATGTTGCTTAGTACGCAGACATAGTCTTCTCTCTAGAAGACTTTGAAGCCTAAAGGAGAAGTTAAAAGGGGCAAAGTTTTAAGGAATGCATAAAGATGAATATGTCACAAATGCCTTTTTGAGCCCCAAACTTATTGATCCAGAGTGTGGAGAAAATAAAGGGTATGCTTGTAGAATATTTTGGTTGACAGCATTACTGCTGAAATCTCTCAAAGAACACTTCAGTTCCCCATCTAATAATTGCTGGTGGGTAAGGTTTCCTAATTGAATTCAAAGATTACTGTTTACAGACTCTAGGTTTATTTTATATTTACCCTTTGCTTATCTTTTTCATTTGTTCAGAAACTGCCACTTTAAGAAAATTCAAGAGAGAGGAGAGATGGAATGACATAAATGCTAGGTCAGTCCTTTTAAAAGAGAATAGATGCACTGGTGCCACTCTGACTGACTACCAGGAGCAGGTATTCATGAAACACCTGGCCCAGTTGGTCCTTTACGTCCTCTCCGGGGTCAGTGAGAAATTCTGAGCTCTCAGACACTCTGCAGGGAAACTTGTCTAGAGGAAAAGAATGTGTCAGCTCATTTTAAAAAAAGACTCAGGCTATCAGTTCATCCCCAAAGTACCTTTCAAATCCAACAAGTCAAGCAAAACTATGGTTAATGACACGCTTGTGTTTGTCAGAGCTGACGTTACAGCATTGAGTAAAATTTGTGATACATTAGAGTTTACATTAGGGTTTTATTTTTGTGCTATGTATAGACTTGAGTGCACTGGATTTTATTATATAATTTCTACATAATTATGATCCTATTGTGGGGACATGTGTTAAGTGGTTATCAGAATATATTGTAATTTTTGTTTTGTGACATGTTATTGAATAACTGTGTATGTATCTAAATATGTATGTATGTATGTATAGTTTGTGTATGTCCATTTGTACGCTGTTGGGAACCGCTCTGCCTGGTTTTAGGAGTTGTAACTGCCCCCCATGGCTAAGGCTGAGTGAGCAACCTCCAGAATGTGAGCCACTAAGGAGACAAAGCTTGTCTTTGCTTTATCCCCTGCCCCCAAAGCTTGGTCAGTTAGTCAGAGATGAGTAAGACCCCCCAGAGGAGGGGCAACCTAAGCCAGACACCATCACTTGGGAGGCCCTCAAGGAAGGACTTGGGGGGCTGCAACAAAGAGGGAGTGATGGACTCTCGCCCCCTGGCTATTCTGACATAGCCTGAGTCCCCATTTCCATCTGGGAGAAGTGCTTCCTGGGTCTAATCCACTTAAGCCTGAAAACCTATGATGGGGGAGGGCGGTGCGGCCCTTTTCTAGCTAGAGTGGGATCTGGGGTGATCGGGCATAAGAAAGAGTTCCTAAAAGTCCCGTGAAGCCTGCTTTGCTAAGAGTGTTTTTATTCATATGATAAAGGTCCAAGCAGGAAATGAGTATGTCTCCCAAAATTTCTGCAACCCCCTTTCCTGACAGACACTGACTCAGACTAAGCTCTCAGATTTCTTTGAAATGTTATCTACTGTTTGATCCTTGCCGCCCTGTATTCCTGCGTATTACAGCCCAATAAAAGCCATTGAGGAAGGGGCTCCTGGCCTTTCTCCTCTGAGATTGGTCACCTCTCCTCCCCAAGCAGATCATGTCTTGGTAGTTTCACTTTCATCCATGGTGGATAGGGGTACTTTGCGGGAAAAGTTGCCCCAACAGTACGTGTGTGTGTAATTCTTTAAAATGCCAAGTCCTTGATCAGGAAAACAATTGCTACTTATAATTTATAACATTTTTCCTTTGGGAAATATAATCCAAGTTATGACCCAGTTTCTCAGCATACATTAGAGCAGAAAGAAAAGTGTCTTTGTTGGCAAGTAACATTAATATAAATATTGTTATATTGTGGCATATGTTCTGGCTTTTCTTTTCATATGAGTATTGTAACTGCTTTAAGGTCACAAACCTTCTACTATATTTGAATTCTCTCCATTATGCTGAGCAAATTACTGTATATTTAATAGGAGCTAATTTAAGCATTTCTCAAATGAATCATATTAGAGTAAGTAAAAAACTTGGACACCTAATTGAATACAGGTTAATACTGTTTTGATGATTTAGCATTCTTTAGGAACTTAGAGTATTCTCAGAAACAGTAAGAAAATCAATTACCATTGAATGGCACTATAAATTTTGTTTATTTAGGTTTTCTGAGGTTTTAGACACATAATAAATGGGATTTTACTATAAATAAAAACAGATATGCATGCTTATAGATTCATTCAGACTGTAAGAGTCCTTCGGAAGAATGCAAACAGACTGGCAATTGATGCAAATGGTGCCAGTCCTGTGGCAGGACTGATGTCAGACTTGTTGCAAAAGGTTGTGGACTCAGAGTACAACGGAGAAAAACGATAGAAGAACGAAGGAGTCTGGCCTGAATCTGGGTGAAATTCTAAGGTCAGACTTAAAGGAGTTGATTGGCAAGGGATACAGACTGCCTGTCCACCACAGATGCATGTGTGTGTGCATTTGGCCTGTTGCCATTTCTGTGTCCTCAATCCCTGTTCCAACTGAGCTTGATTTCTTCCTTGCAGGGTTGGCAGATTCTACTTTGCCCCAAGGCTTGCTACTGTCTAGTGTCTATGATTGACTTGCTTTTCATCTTCACTATATGTAAAGGATACCCCCTCTCCAAATTGTTCCTTGGAGTAGTGAAACTCACCTTACAAAGTCTGTCATATAAGTTTCTCTCAAATACTTAATTTTTGGAATAAGTATTTAAACAAACCTTTTAGATTCTTGATCCAAAATCTGATCTCTTTTGTCTGGGATTTATGTCCATGAGGCATTTACTGCTTCTCATATTTTTCATTGAAAAATCCAGGTGGCAGCTTATTAGGACTCCCCAAAGTTCCTGGGTCCACAGAGATATAAAACGGGTCCGTATTTCCACCTACAGTTGAAGAGCTTAGTAAAAGCGCTAGCCATAGTGAAGATAAACGTTGATGCCACCAGTACATATAAAGAGCATGCATAAAATGCTTCATGAAATGTGTGAGAAATTATTTAAAATCACTATATGATTTCATGTTATGTGATTTTAAAATTGCATGTATAACAGGATTAATAAATTTTTACAAGTAGGTATTTTCAATTTCAATTTCATATTTATAAGGGGGGGGGAGAGAGAGAGAGAGAGTATAGTATTCAAGTTGACCCAAAATAAATTATTTTGCATTTTATCATTGGGAAAATGGGGGCTTGCATAATATCTGGCCAACTTATCACTTCCTTGGAGACTTGTCCAGGTGCCCAGCATCCCCTGGTTAGTTCCCTGTGTCCCCTCACTACTTCCCACATCTGGCTGATTCCACATGGAGCCCCTGTCTACTACTACAGCTCTCTGGCTTCCTCCCAGACCAGTCTTCCTGCTTGACCCACTTCCTTATACTTATTCCCTACTAATTGTCTCTAAGACAGAGGTCCTGTCCCAAGTCCACTTTTATTTTAGTACATGTTTTAATGGAACCATTGCCTTTTCCTCAAAAATATAGTCAGTTTTGTTATAATACAACATATACACTTTAAAAATCATCATGTCACTCAAAATGCCACCATAAAACCACAGGGCTGACTTCTGGTCAAGATGGAGGCATAAATAGACATGCTTTGCTTCTTTGCACAACCATAGAAAGAATTAAAGCCAGATCTGAAAGCTAATAGCACCCAGAACTGTCAGAAAATCGAGCTGTGTGGAAGTCTGACAACCAAGCATTTAAAGAAGACACATTCATCCAGACGGGTAGGAGGGGCAGAATTGTGGAGATGGGCTGAGAGGTGGCAGCAGAATGGACAGGGGGGGATACCTTTGGAGCAAGTGATCCCAGCCCCAGGTCGCACAGCCCAGGTTCCAGCACTGGGAAGAAAGATCCTCATTACCTCTGCCTGTAAAAACTAGTGGGGGTTGGGGAGTGGAAGAAACTGCCAGATTTCTGCTGTTTAAAGGGCCAGCATAGTCTTAGTATGTATGCAAACCCACCCACTCTGGGATTCACCACTGGGGCAGCAGCTGGAAGGGTGCCAATTGTACAGAGAAAGGGAGCAGAGTGACTAGAAATGGGGCTAGCACCCAGTGAACAGCCAGAAGGCAGGCAGAGGCATTGTCCACTCTCCCAGCCCTCCCTATACAGCCACAAAGTGGTGAAGCAGGTTCCCTGCTCTGGCAATTACCTAAGGCTCCTCCCCAGAAATTTACAGGTGCCTTTTAAACATAGGCTGTGCTACCTAGATGGGTAGTAAAAGCAGCTCTACCTAATACACAAAACAAACACAGGGAGGCTGCTAAAATGAGGAGACAAAGAAATATGGCCTAAATGAAAGAATAGAACACAATCCCAGAAAAAGAACTAAGCGAAATGGAAGTAGGCAACTCATCAGATGCAGAGGTCAGATCTAACACTGGTTGTGAGAATGCTCAGACAGCTCCTAGAGTACAGCAAAAATATAAATGCAAAAATTAAGGTTACACTAACTGAAATGAAGAATGATCTATACAAAACCAACACAGAAGGGGAAGAATCTGGGATACAAACCAACAATTTGGAACATGAGGAAAAGATAAACATTCAACTAGAACAAAAAGAAGAAACAAGAATTCGAAAAAATGGGGTAGGCTTAGAAACCTCTAGGACATCTCCAAACATGCTAACATATGAATCATAATGGTGCCAGAAGGAGAAGAGGAAGAGCAAAAATTGCAAAGTTATTTGAAAAAATAATGAAAGAAAATTTCCCTAATTTGACAAGAGAAATAGACATATAAGTCCAGGAAACACTTGTTTGAATCCCAAACAAGTTGGACCCAAAGAGGACCACACCAAGACACATCAAAAGTAAAATGCCAAAGGTTGAAGATAAAGAATCTTCAAAGCAGCAAGAGTAAAACAGAGAGCTACCTACAAAAAAGTTCCCATAAGACTATCAGCAAATTTCTCAAAAGAAACTTTGCAGGCTACAAAGGGCTGGCAAGAAGTATTCAAAATAATGAAAAGTAAGGACCTACAATCTAGATTACTCTTTCCAGCAAAGCTATCATTTAGAATAGAAAGGCAGATACAGTGCTTTCCATACAAGGTAAAGCTAAAGGACTTCATTACCACCAAGGCATTGTTATAGGAAATGTTAAAGGGACTTATTTAAGAAAAAGAAGATGGTAAAAACCATGAACCCTAAAAAGGCAACAAATTCACAAGTTCAATATGTGAATGAATCTAAAACAAACAAACAAACAAACAAACGAACAAACAAACCTAAGCAAGCAACCAGAACAGGAATAGTATCATAGACATGGAGATCATTTGGAGGGCTATCAGCTGAGAGGGGGAAGCAAGAGAATGGGAAAATGGTGCAAGAATTAATGTGCATAAATGGTAGGTACAAAATAGACTGAGGGATATTAGATGAGTATAGGACATGGAGAAGCCAAAGAGCTTATATGCATGATTCATGCACATGAACTAAAGAGGATATTTCTGGAGAGAAGAGGGGTACGGGGTGGAGAGGGGCAAAGGGTGAAAAATTGGGACACTGTAATAGCATAATCAATAAAATATAATTAAAAATTCCACAGGTCTTATGGGAAGATTAGATAGGAGTACAACATTGAAAATTTACCCAGAGACACATTAAAAAACAAAGATGGGGATGTAATACAAAATGGTAATATGCTTTTGCACATGTAAAATCATTAATGTATAAAGACTTCAATAAATACTGTATTTTACCTTGAAAGAATTCTGAAATTTACTTGTGGAAGTAGGCTTTGGTAAGGCTGCTGCTTGTGAGTTGTTGCGAACTGGTGAAATCCTTTGGACAGTTGTGCCACCAGCTGGTGTGGTGGAGTGAGGTGAAGTGAGGTTCCTGGGAGAAGGTCCCTGGCTTGTGTTCTGTGTGCATTCCTACCTGGCTCTGTTCAGCTGGCTGCACATTTTTGCTTGTTCATCTAGACTTTCTCACGGATGAAATTACTGTATAAGCAAACGCAAAATTCTGTTATGTTCAAAATTTTTCCTAATATATCAACTTTACAATTTTAAAACAAGTGTTAAACAGATCTGACTGTACTGTGTTGTAAACTTACACTTATTTGCATTATTTTTCATGAATGCCTGTATTTCCCATTAGATTGGACACTAGAAAGTCAGGGCCTGCTTACAGTTACCTTTGTAGCCCCATCATGTAGTGTGTTGCCTGGTTAGTGGTGGGTACTTGGTGAATGAATGAATGAATCTTTTCCTCTTATCTTTTATTTTCTCAGGACCCTTATGCCTGGTATATACCCTATGAGTGAAAGGTTAATGGCTGATTATAGCGTAGTATGTTTTTCTACCTAGAGAGCAAAATAAGTTTTGGGATGGTTTCTTCATTAATTACCTATGTGGTCCCTGTGATAGGCAGAATTGAGCTAGAAAAACAGAGCTTATGCCAGTTTGCTTAATGGAGAGAACTAAAGATGGGTCCTCATTCAAAAGATGTTTTTTTAAAAATTTTAATTTGTATTTAATTCTTGTTCAAGTACAGTTTTCTGTCTTATATTCCCAGCCCTTCCCCCACCCCCAGTGCTCCCCACCTCCCTCCCATTTCTGCCCCCCATCTTAGTTATTGTCCATGTGTCCTTTATACTTGTTCATGTGAGATGTTTTTGAAAGCTAAAAATAACCAAAATGTCTGTCCATGGTTGGATGGATAAAGAAATTATGCTATATGTATACAGAATGGAATATTATTCCACCTTAAAAAAGATTCTGCCACTTGCAACAGTATGGATGAACCTGGAAGATAGTATGCTAAACCAGACAGAGAAAAAAANTGTCTTATATTCCCAGCCCTTCCCCCACCCCCAGTGCTCCCCACCTCCCTCCCATTTCTGCCCCCCATCTTAGTTATTGTCCATGTGTCCTTTATACTTGTTCATGTGAGATGTTTTTGAAAGCTACAAATAACCAAAATGTCTGTCCATGGTTGGATGGATAAAGAAATTATGCTATATGTATACAGAATGGAATATTATTCCACCTTGAAAAAGATTCTGCCACTTGCAACAGTATGGATGAACCTGGAAGATAGTATGCTAAACCAGACAGAGAAAAAAAAAAACCCTTGCATAATCTCACTTACGTGTGAAATCTAGAAAAGTCAAATATGTAGAAGCAGAGAGTAGAACTGTGGTTACCAGGGGCAGAAAGGGGGGAAATGAGATGGGGTACAAAGTAACAGTTATGTTGGATGAATAAGTCTAGAGATCTAACGTACAGCATGCTGACTGTAGTTAGTGCTGTATTGAGTACTGGAAATTTGATGACAGTAGATTTTAGGTGCTCTCATCCACCCCCCTCCCCCCCCACATACACACGGTAACTGCAAGAAGGTATGTTAATTAGCCTGACTGCAGCAATCATTTCACTATGTATATGTATATCAAGTCATCATGTTGTGCCCCTTAAGTATGTACAGTTTTTATTGAGAACAAAACAAACTGGATGGTGAGACAGTTCAGAGCTTAGCTGCAGCAGGAAGCTGCTGGCTGCCCACTGTAGGGCTGGAGGGACCCGTGTGCGAAGTGGTCTCACCAGGGCCAGGGGCAGCGCTACCCAGAGACACCTGGGACCACAGAGGAGTCACAGCTATGGATGAAAATGCTGCCAAGTTGGAGCAGGAGTAAAAAATACTGAGTTTCTCCTGTCGTGCCCAGACCTCCTGCCAGTGCCTCCCTGGTAAGAATTTAACCAGAAGCCAGTTGGCCAGGGAGTCTGGAGATACAGTTTGCAGGAATCAGCTCCCTGCCCCATGGAGCAGAGCAAGGGTGAGGCAGCCAGCAATGGGGAAAATGGTTGGTGTGGACCCACTGTTTCATCACCCCATTTTTAACAAGTAAATTTATCAGTGATGTCAATGCTGCCTTAAGGATCACTTTGTGAAAGGCTTCTACATCAATTCATGAAGAGAAATATACAACTGTTCGGACTTTAATTTGAGTTCCATTGAGAAAGCTTACTGGTTAATAGTTTTTTGTGTGTGAAAGTGTGAAGTGTGGGTCCAGCTAATGAGAGGGTGGCAATGTGTGTCACGATAGAAGTTTTGTCCTAGCGAGTCACACTACAAAACACTTTTTAAAAAGTGAACTCTCTAGCCTCAGGTCACAGCTGCAGTGCAGTCTTCTCCCCTTCACCCTGTCTTATTTTCCTCGCAGTTTATAGGAGTATTGTCCTCCAGAAATTATATTGCCAGCTGAATATTAAAGTATTCTCCAGGGCAAAACAAAAGTAATCAAAATGGAGCTTTTAACAAATAACTATTTTGAGCACAGATTTTCCTTGAGACTGAGAACATCCTTCTTGGGCTGCCTTTTTATTTAGTTCATTCCTTGTATCATTTAGCATAATAATTCCAAAATTACTGCAGGAATGGCTAGGAATACATTTTTCTTTGTAAGATATTAAAGACTCTTGCCAGTGAAAATACTCTACTTACTTTGTAGGCTCCATTCTTTGTTTTTGTAAAATGTATGAAGAAATCTAAAATGCACACATCGGAGGCTTTGAAAGTGATTGTCAAATTCCTCCTTATAAAGAGGAAATATTGTTGAAATTAAAATGCAATTTAATTTTAATAAAGGTATCTCAAATTTCAAAAAAATACTGAACTTCTTTCTACATGTTCTGTAGTTCTATTTCAGAGCTAACATTTATGTCTGAATTTCAGAGGCATTATATGCAAGGTACCTTTTTTATTCTTAGTCTATGAAATTGCCATTGTGATGAAATATTTGTTAGCCTTTCCTCTGTTAGTGGCGCTGTGAAGTGCAATTTACAAGGGAAGTTACACTGACATCCACTGGCTCTGTAAACGAGGATGAATTATACTAGCTATATTATTTTTAAACCTCATACTTAAGAGTGCGAATAAGTAGATTTCCTTATTTTACTCTTGCGTGACAATATCTATTTTCAGAATGCCTTTCAGCCTAATGGCAGAATGGTGAGTTAACTCCATCGCACCTTTTTTTTCTCATTCCCTTATGAATATTCCTCTTGCTTTTCTCCCCTGGACGCCACCTGTTGTGGGAGAGGATCTGGCCCTCAGGGATCTGCCATCCTGTGAGTTGGACCCCCTGAGATGTTAACACTTTTGCTGGTCCCTGGGTATTGTGAGGCCTTCCTCGTGTCAGCCTCCGCAGAATCCCCCGGTTCCCACCTGCTCTGTCTTTGTTGGGCCCGTCCTGCCCTCCACATGGAATCTTCTGTCTTTGGGGGAGGCCCTTCCTGTCTGCCGTCTCACCCTGCCTGCCCCAGCCTTGCTCCTCTTCTTCATGAAGCTAGTGTTTCCCCGCTCCCCTGCTCCATCACTCCATGCAGACCTTCATGAGCCACTTTGGCTTCTCTGCCTAGCCCTCTGCCGCCACTGCTGCCCAGACTTCTGGGCCATGGCACCATGGGGACAGTGAGATGTCGGGGTAGGGGCCACTCGTCATTTCACGGGGCCCCAGAAGGAAAGCAGGACATGATTTCTGGGGGTCTCACTGTTCTCCACCAACCCATTTCTTAGAAACCCAAACTGTCTGTAGCTGTTCTGTTTCTCTTTAAACTTTCCTGCTTTTATTTTTTCCAGGTAAATATACAAGATAAGTTTTTAAGCCTGAAAGTCAAAGATGTGAGATTTCTGTTTCCTGATTCTCTCACAGACTCCCTCTTGAGGCAGTGAACAGTTCAGTAGAAGTTCTTGGGATTGGGAGAAAAGGTCTTATAGTGCCAGGCGAGAAATTCAATAAAGCCTGGGAGAGGGAGCCTCAGTTAACACTCACCACACTTTCCTAAGGCACGTTGCGTTACTCTTGGGAGTCTATTTCCCCACCTGTGTGAGAGGGATTGTAATACCCAGTTTATATGGCTGTTAAGAAGATTAAATGTAACACATTAGGGCAAGTGCCAAACCAGTGATCAGCAAAAAGATGTTTGTCCTTTCACCCCCACCCCCATTCCCTTCTCTCTTAGTTTAGAGACAGAGAAGCTAAACTGATGTAGATACACAAAGGTAAAATAAAGTCGGAAAGCCAACCTCAGGCTGTAATCCATAGTATTACTCATATATCCACTTTGAGGCAAAGCCTCCAAAAATAGTCTTGTATAGTCACAGAAGTAGTACATGTATGTTGTAGAAAATTAGACAATACTGATGACAGTCAAAGATAAGTAAAAACATCACCATATTCCAATATGCAGAGATTATTACTCTTCACATGTTAGTGTATATTCCCTTTAACTGTTCTCTTCCTCTCTTTACATATACTTCTACATATATATGTACATATAAATTTGTAAGTTAACTTTTATCTCATTTAGCACAAAGGATGTTTCAGTTTTCCCCGTTGTCCCTCAAATGCTGGTCATTGCTGGTTAGTATCCCAATGGACACCCAAAGAGGATCACATATTTTGTCCATTTGTTATGTCACTTAGCATTTCATCTGACTAACAAAAGCCTATTTTTTAATGTCAGTGGCTTATTGAGATTTCTTGCCTTCTGGGTTTGTCTTATTGATTATTCAAGGTGTTGTTTAGCTTGTTTTCCTATTTGTATAGACCATTTATTTTAACTTTGGTTCACTGGTGATACTTCAGATTGTATCATATCAAAAGACATAATTGTAGCAATTCTAAAATTAATGGCTGGATTAGGGCGGTGACTCTCTGGTACTTCTTCCATTGGGCAATTATATGCTTTTTCCTCTGTCAAGTAAGTAATGTGAGTGGGGTTATTTTGGCATTATATGAATGTCTAATCCCCATCAACCATTCACCTAATAGTTTTAGCACCAGTTATATTGAATAAAGCAATTTGAATAAAAATAAATGACTCGGTATGTTGTAGGGATAGAGATTGACATGAAAAATATTATTTATAAAGTGGTCACATCAGCTTTTTCCTCTTCATCTTAGGAAGGTGGTCAGATCTCAGTGGTCTTTAGATGAGATGTATCTTGGAGGCCAAGACACAAGGATTGCCAGAAGTATCATGCGTTGAGCCTATACAGAAGAAAGCATAGGGGAATTTTAACAAAGAATGATGCTGAGTTTGTGCCTGGAGTGAGTGTAAGGGAAGGGTGAAAGTTTAAAAAAATGGTAGAATTCATGGTATAATGTATTTAAAATATTTAAGGTCCCTTAAAAATTAAATGTAAGGTACTTTCCAAAATTGAAGTTGAATGCTCCTGCTTTTTTTAAAGAAAGTCTTGAGTTGGAATACTTTTCTTTTAAAATATCCATAGAGCACAATTTTGATTAAGTTCCAGATTTTTATGAGCTCTGACACTTTGTTCATAAGTCCTGTCTTTTCAGCTCTCCAGATGTAAATTATTCTGTTTGCCAGGAGTAAATTATCCTGGGCTCTGGCATGACTGCTTCCAAGGCTGCTGTGAGAATTAGATGGTATTGAATTCTTAAAGAGTTTCAAAGTCTAGTTTTTGGGAACAGGCTGCTTTGTAAAATATTCCTGAAGTGTAAGTTTAGAAAAGGAACCAACTTGGCTGGTCTGTTCATTGCACTGGATGGCAGAACTCGGAATTGCCTGAAGAGTTCAAGTAGGGACTAAAGTTTTTCTTGGGAGATATAAAGGTTGATGGCTTTAGAAGGTATGATAAATGTATTATTGTGTTATTACCTTATTATTGATTATATTATTAGAAACTCTTACTGTTCCTTACTCCAGGGACCTCTCATGCATACTTGGCCAAGTGACCTGCTTTGGCCAAGGAAATTATGAGGGCTTTTTCCAAGCAGACATGTTAGGAATCAGTGTGTGATTCAACCAATACTTTTTTTCTCCCTCTCCCCCTAGTCTGTCATGTCCCTGATAGTGGTGGCTCTTTCAACCTGGCTCTCAGATCTGTATTGACTGTTTAGCATATTTGAGAAATAAACCTTGTTTGTGGCTGGAAGGTATTAAAATTTTAGTTTGTCATTGCCGCATAACTTAGGCTAAGCTGACTGCTACAGAGGAGAAATGAGATGCATGAATATTATGCAGGACTGTGCTGATAACGGCAGTTTAGGGTTGAGAATTTTAAAGTCAGTGATCTTCTTTGAATAGTTGATTTGAAGGCATCTGGATTTTCTGTTCAGCTTTATGACTCAGTGAAATTAGCAGCCAAAGTGACCATTGGGAGTTACCTTAAGCTACCGCAGTCATGTCTAACTCTGTAAGTCACAATTGATTGCAAGAACTTTGTATGATCAGAGCCTTATTCGACTTTGAGGTTAGTGCTAGTGATCTGTTGGAACAATTAGCTGAAAGTGAGCCGGGACTTTTTAATTATTTTTCTTTCAATAGTGCTATTTGACATAGTTATTTGAATTGTAGTATCACTATAAAAATGCAATCTGCTGTGTTTATAGTTACACAAATTAATTTTCAACTGAAGTATAAATGTCAGCTGATGTATGTCATACTAGGCTTAGAAAAAAGTTCCTTTATATTTGATTTTTTTCCTTAAGAGAAAACATGCTCAGAATAAACTGTGAGAGCTATGGATTGAGAGGAAAAACCAATCTCTCTTCAATTCAAATTAACTTCTCAGAACTGGAGCAGGATAAATACTCCTGCTGAAGTGTGTGCTGTAATTACAAACCTCGGGGATCTTAGGTTTTATGGCTCATTTTCAGCATTCAAACCTGTGCAGCACGCCTTAAGTTAGTCAAGTTAGCTATTAGGTGGTTTTAAATTATTATCTTGCATAAGGAGAGTTGCATAAAAATTAGGAATTAGAGACGTCACTTTTCACCTCACCTGGTTGAATGAAATTGATCTTCAAAAGGATTTTTTTCAGCAGATTATTTTGCCACATATTGGAAATGTCCAGACATAGGTAATTCAAGCAATCAAGAAACAAGAGATGAGGCTCTGTAATTTATAATTGAAATTTAGCCTTCGGATTAACTTCATAAGTATGCAGCTGATTAGCACCTATGTATTTATTCAGTGAAATGACCTCTAGATTTGCATATTCAATACAAAATAGGTTCTTGGAGGCATAAGGATATTTATACATTTATTTATTTTAAGTGTATTTTATTGATTATGCTATTACAGTTGTCCCAATTTTTTTCTCCCCTTTCTCCCCCTTCTCCCTCCAGCATTGCCCCCCACCCCTCCCCCAACAGTTCATGTTCATGGGTTGTGCGTATAAGTTCTCTGGCTTCTCCATTTCCTATTCTGTTCTTAACCTCCCCCTGACTACTTTGTGCCTATGACTTATGCTTTTTATTTCCTATACCTTTTCCCCCTATTCTCCCCCTCCTCCCCTCCAATGATAACCCTCCATGGGATCTCCATTTCTTTGATTCTGTTCCTGTTGTAGTTGTTTGCTTAGATTTTGTTTTTTTTTTTTAGGTTTAGTTGTTGATAGTTGTGGGTTTGTTGTCATTTTACTGTTTATAGTTTTGATCTTCTATTTCTTAGATAAATTCTTTTAATATTTCATATAGTAAGGGCTTGGTGGTGGTGAACTGCTTTGACTTGACCTTATCTGGGTAGCATTTTATCTGCCCTTCCATTCTAAATGAAAGCTTTGCTGGATAGATTAATCTTGGATGCAGGTCCTTGCCTTTTATGGCTTCAAATATTTCTTTCCAGCTCCTTTTTGCCTGTAAGGTTTCTTTTGAGAAATCAGCTGATAGCCTTATGGGAACTCCTTTGTAGATAACTCTCTCCTTCTTAACATCTTGCTCTTCTCCTTCTGACACCCCTATGATTGGGATGTTGGAACATTTAAAGTTGTTCCAGAGGCTCCTAAACCTCTCCTCATTTTTTTGCATTCTTGTTTCTCCATTCTGTTCCAGTTAGATGCTTATTTTTTCCTTTTGTTCCAAATCGTTGATCTGAGTCCCAGTTTCCTTCTCTTCACTCTTGGTTCCCTATTTTCCTTTATTTCACTTTGTATAGCCTTCATTTTGTGATCAAGCAGAACAATTTCTGTGAGCATCCTGATTACCAGTGTTTTGAACTCTGCATCAGATTGGTTGGCTATCTCCTTGTCACTTAGTTATTTTCCCGGAGTTCTGATCTGTTCTTCCATTTGGGCCATATTTCTTTATCTCCAAACACCTATAATGGATGGGTAAGGGGCAGAACCTTATGTATTCACCAGAGCTGGGCAACCGTCTTTGCTGCATTATGGTGCTGTGAGGGAGGAGTCAGAGGGGGAACAATGCCATGTGCTCTGTTCTCATCCCACTTTCTGTCACTTCCCTTGTTTCCCACAAGCGGTTTGTGCCCTTTAGGTGCTGATTCACCGGCAGGTGGGTTTGTGCTCATTTTAGGACCCTGTGGGTCTCTCTAACATACTCTCGTGTGAGGCTGGGAGTTTCTCCTGCCACCACAATCCCCACACATCTTTTCCTCAAACTGGTTTTGAGTCCTTAGTTGCCTGTGCTGAAACCCAGGGTTTCACAGTCAGTCTCTCTCCCCTGATTTCCCCCAGGCTTGTCTGTGTATGAATGTGGGATTGCCTGTGCGGTCTGCCAGCTGCTCTCTTGCCATGTCCTTTGTGCCCTGCTGCCCAATTCTGTCCCTCCTATCGTCTGGTTGAATGTTTCTTCAACTCCTTGGTTGTGGACATCTACGCAAATGTTTTTCTGGCACTTTTCTTTGTTGTTTGTTTTTAAATTGGTCGTTTTTCTTCTTTTGGTTGTGGAAGGAAGTGAAGCGTTTGTGCCTGTGCCTCCCCATTTTGGTCCCCTCCTCCTGCTCTCGGTAGAAGGATATTTAAAATCACTATTTAAAAAGTTATTATTGCCTAGATTTAACAATTAAAATAACAATTTGGTTTTTAAAGTTTTTGTAATTGCTTCTAGACCATTTTCTTCCACACTTCAGTCCTTAGCAAAAATTGATCTTTTTAACATGAAAATAAAATACAGTTTCCAATTCTGAAGAATTGATAATCACTACTTAGTTTTAATTTGAATAAATAATTTTCATTCAGGTTACTAAGCAACTCCTGTGCGTTGGTCACCATGCTAAGCCGGTGATACAAAGATGGAGAGATTTGTCTCCTATCCTCAGGAGGCCTACAACCTAACAAAGGAGGCAGACACTTAAAAAATAAGGAATGCATAGCTTTATATATTATATAATGGGGATATCATAGAGGAAAGATTAATTACATTTATTATGGGGAAATTAGGAAAACATTATTTTCAAAATTGCCTTCTGCATGTAAACAATAACAAAGATGAACATTATAACCCTGTTGTCTGGGGGCTAGTTTAGAGAATGGAGAATATGTATAACTTTTTAATTTCCAGTTTTTATAGATGTGACATTGTATGAGCCAGGGGTCCTTCCATTTTGAGTAACAAAAAGTATGAAGCCTTGTGCAGGGGTATCCTATGCTGTTTTATTTCCGAGATCTACCTAGGGATCTTTCATGCCCTGGAAAAGGAAGGGGCTTTGTTCTCAGGGACTTAGCAAACCCTAAACTCACTCTTTCTGTCTAACTCTCTATCACTTCCTAGTGCCGGGGAATATTTCTGTGTGGGTGTATGCGTGTATATGGTGTGTTATCCAATCTAGTTGCCCTGGGTTTCTTTGGGTACTAGGCTTTAGAAACTCTGTTTGTCCCCCTATGTCACTTTCAATAATTATGCTTCCTCACATGTAATAAGCCCCACTGACTGAATGGGGGAAAGAATAGACAATCTGAGAAAATGTGGAGGAAAATATCACCTATTTAATATCTCAAATTATTAAATAGTATTGGCCACTTTTATGGAACTATTGTTATAGTATTGATTCAATTCAATAACAAATTATATTTTCCATTAAATTAAAATAAAGTCCTGCCTTTTTGAATTTTTTAATCTGTAATTTGTCACAATTATTTCATTTTTAGTCCAAATTTCTTTAACATTTACAATTTCTGTAGGTAGTAGAACTTCTATTATATATTGCCTTGTATCTGATTTATTGTTGTCTGTGTTTAAACATTTTCTCCCTAAAAAATGAAGGTCTTTGGAGATTTAAAGGGTGGTAACACAGTGTCTCCAGCATGGTAGTAAAAATGCTTTGTAGGACTTCTAGGTTCCCACTGAATAATGGCATTTAAGTAACTCCAAATCTATCCATGCATCTTCCAAAGAAAAAGTACAGATTAACAATGAGAGCAAATAAAGCCACAGCATAACTAAGAGACTTAGGACACTACAAACTTCAAATAACCTCAAATTAGAGAAACATGCAAGCCCAGCAGAGGAAACTCAGAAAAGAGGAGAAGGAAAAGAGGAGGGTGGATAGAAACAGAATACTCATTGGCAAATGGGAAAGTCCCACCTAGACTGAAGATTTTGAGAGGAGCTCTAAGACTTGGTAGAGGAGTGTTGGCTATTGGAGAGTTAAAGGAAATAAGTTGAATGTTTGTGGGAACAGACATGGCTGTCTCAGAGAGGCATTCCATCTGGTGGAAAAGGGTGTGACTTGTCATGGGGGGCATCTACCAGACACTGGGTAGTAATAGGAAAGAAAGAAGAAAGAGGGAAACATTTAGGGTCCTAGAGAAACAAAATCAGAAAATCAAAAGATGGAGCAACCCCTAAGCACCCTACCACCCAAAACACTGCACCTGTTCCTGCTCTTGGATAAGAAACCTGGTGAAGTAGAGTTGTGCAACCATCTCCACAAGCCAGTTGTGTTATTTTTGCCTTCATTAAAACAGCAGGTTTATTCTTTATTTTAAAAATCTGATAAATTTATTGTGCAATTCATATACCATATAATTCACCCATTCAAAGTGTACAATTCAGTGGTTTTCAGTATATGATGAGGAAGTATCCAGCCACGTAATATAACAAGTAGATGTTTATTGAAGAAGATACAAAATACAAGAAATATACATAGGAATGTACAATGGATGCCTCAGTCCCCTTCAAAGTAGGCACCTTGGGACCTCATACAGTTCTTCCCGTGTCTCTTCCACTGTTCAAAACACTGCAAAATCCTCTGTTGGACTTGCCATCTGCTGTCCTATCATATTTTCCTGATTCTCATCAATGGTCTGAGATATCTTCCCTTTCAAAGGTGATTTTAGTTTTGGGAAAAGCCAGAAGTCATAGGGCACCAAATCTGGGCTGTGGCAGAGCTGAGTCATCTGGGTGATTTTATGTTTCACCAAAACACTCTGCACAAGACGTGATGCATGAGCGGGTGCATTGCTGTGCTTAAGCTGCCAGTTACTCACTGCCAGCAGCTGCAGCTGTGTTTATTGTATTGCAACTCTCAACTGATGAAGAACATTGAAGTGTAGCACTCCTTCTTAATTGTATAGCCTGGAGAGGCATACTCGTAATGGACAGCATCTTCTTAATCAAAAAACACAGTTAATGTGCTTTTGATCTTGCTATGAATTTGCCTTGCCTTCTTTGGGTGTGGAGGACCAGGTGACTTCCATTGGGATGACTGGGCCTTTGTTTCCAGATCACAGCCATAGAGCCATGATTCACCTCCAGTTGTGTCCTTCTTGAGGACATCTGGTTCATTGGTAGTGGTAGCAGAAGCCATGGAATGAATTTTGTCACAGCACATTTCAGGCCAAGATCCTGTGTCAAAATCTCAGACAGAGAAGTTTTTGGAATCCCTAGATCAGTTTCTAGCTATCCCACTGTCAGTCACTGATCTTCGTTGATTGCAGCCCATACATGTTCAACATTCTCAGGTGTTCTGCTGGTTGCAGGCCTTCCAGAATGTGGATCACTTTCAACAGATTCTCAACCATCTTTGAAGCATTTATGCCACATTTTTATTTGTGCTCACTCATTGCATCACTCTCAAACGCCTTGTAATTCATCTGGATAGTTTCTGCAAAGGGATGTCCAAGCTTACCGTGAAATTTGATGCAGATTCACTATTCTGCTTGCTCAGTCATTTTTAGTGCAATGGCCACATAATACAAATGCTCACTCAATGGTGTCTGCTGTCCCCACTGACTAGTACACTGTTCACACATGCACCTGCCAGTCCACTCTCCTTGGCTGCCAGGTTACATTGATGTCTTACACACCATTCTCATTATATTCATAATGGCTGGACTTTCTCCAGACAGACCTGGATTCACAGAGTTGTGCAACCATCACCACAATAAACTTTAGATCATTTTCATTCTCACTGAAAGAAACCCTGTTTCCATTAACAGTCACTCAGTTTCTCCCAACTTTTCTTCTTCCTATCTTCTTCTGTCTTAGCTCTTGGCAACCCTAATCTAAGTTCTTTCTCTATAGATTTTCCAATTTAGGAAATTTCATATAAATAAATCCTATAGTATGTTATCTTTTGTGATTGTTTTTTTTTCACTTAGCATACTCTTTCAACATTCATCCATCCATGTTCATCAAGATCTATCAGTATTTATTTTTATTATCTAATAATATTTATTAGTAAGTTAGTGGCCAGTTAGGTATTTTTCCTTTTTAGCCATTATGATTAGTAATGCTGCTGTGAACATTCATGTACAAGTTTTGTTTGGGCCTTTGGAATTTCTCTTGGGTATTTCCTAGAAGGGGCATTACTGGATCATAGGGCAACTGTGTGTTGAACCTTTCAAACTGCCAATTTCAAAACACCATTTTGCATTCCCACCAGCAGTGCCTCACTGTTTTAACTTCTTCACATGCTTGCCAATCTTTGCTCTTATATGTTTTTTTTTAATCTACTGGATATGAAGTGGTATCTTGTGCTTTGGATTTGCATTTTCCTGATGGCTAATGATGCTCAACATCCTTCCATGTCATACCTAGATTCTGATTCTATGACATTCTGGAAAAGCCAAAACTATGGAGATGGTAACAAGATCAGTAGTTGCCAGGAGTTAAGGGAAGGGAGGGATGAATAGGCAGAGCAAAGGGTTTTTAGGGCAGTGAAACTGTTGTGTATGATATTGTAATGTTGGATATGTGTCATCATACTTTGTCAAAACCAAGAGTGCACAACACAAGAGTGAATTCCAATGTAAATTAGGGGCTTTGGGCGATAGTGACAGGTCAGTGTCGGTTCATCAGTTGTGACAGTGCATGCCTGTGGTGAAGGCTGTTAATAGCAGGATGTGGGGCAGGGGCTGTACATGTGTAGAGTCGGGGAATATGTGCTAAATCTCTGCACTTTTCTCTCAAATTTGCTGTGAACCCAAAATTGCTCTGAAAATAGTCTACTGTTTAAAAAGTTTCTCAGTTTATTTTCAATAAATCCCCATCCCAAGGACAAGCAACCGTTACTGTTTTTTATATCTCTGTAGTTATATTATCTGTCTTAGAAATTTTACATAAACAGAATCATACAAGCATAATATTTTATGTTAGGCTTCTTTCTTTCAGCAAGATATTTTTGAAATTCTGTCATGTTCAGTAGTTAATTTCTTTTTATTGAAGAGTACTATTCCATTATATTGATATATCACATTTTAATTATTCTTTTAACATTTGAACTGTTTCTCCTTTTTGGTTACTATGAATATCGCTGCTGTGAATGATTGGGTACAAGTCTTTTCGTGTGTGCACTTTCCAGTTCTTTAAATGAATAATATATGTGTAGAATTCTTATGTTGTGTTGTAGTGTATGTTTAACTTTTAAAAAACTGCCAGCTAAACACTTTACCAAAGTAGCAGTATCATTTTACATTCTTACCAGTAATGTATGGGATTTCTAGTTTCTCCACATCCTTGTTAACACTTGGCAATGCCTATCCACGCTTGTGTGTATGTGGTGGCATCTTGTTTGGTTTTTACTTACATTTTCCTGGTGGTTAATGAAAGAAATTAAGCATCTTTTCATGCGCTCATTTTCTATTTGTGTACCTTCTTTGTGAAGTGTTCAAATCTTTGAACCATTTAAAAACTGAGTTTTTGTATTCTTATTATTGTCTTAAAAGCACTCTTTATGAATCCTGGATAGAAGCCCTGTAATATTGATTTTTTTCTACTGTTCAGTTTGCTTTTTCCTTTGTAGAACAGTATCTTTTGAAAGGGAACTGTTTAATTTTGACATAGTACCATTCACAAATTTTATCTTGCATTTTTCATGCTTCATAGATTGGCTTTGAATATTAAACCAGCCTTGCATTTCTGGAATGAAATGTTATATTATCCTTTTTGTATATTACTAATTCACCAAAATTTTGTTTAGAATTTTGTGTCTGTGTTCATGAGGGATAGTGGTTTGTAATTTCTTTTCCTTAATAGCCTTCTTGAGTTTCAGTGCCAGGGTTACCGTGTCCTCATAAAATAAATTGAAAATTATGTCTTCTTTATTTATTCTATAAAGGAGTATGTTTAAGTTTGGTATTGTTTCCTCCTTTGGTGTTTGAAGGCATTCATCAGCAAAGCCTTCTGGGCTTTTGTAGAAAGGTTTTTAATTATGGATTCAGATTTTTATTTATGCTTCCATACATTTTGGTAATTTGTATTTTTTAGTTTTAAATTTTTTCTTTTATCTGGGTTGACACGTTTATTGCCATAAGTTTGTTCATAATATTCTCTTTTAAGCTTTTTCTCTGTAGTGATGTTCCTCATTAATTCCTGATATGTGTGTNTCATGAGGGATAGTGGTTTGTAATTTCTTTTCCTTAATAGCCTTCTTGAGTTTCAGTGCCAGGGTTACCGTGTCCTCATAAAATAAATTGAAAATTATGTCTTCTTTATTTATTCTATAAAGGAGTATATTTAAGTTTGGTATTGTTTCCTCCTTTGGTGTTTGAAGGCATTCATCAGCAAAGCCTTCTGGGCTTTTATAGAAAGGTTTTTAATTATGGATTCAGATTTTTATTTATGCTTCCATACATTTTGGTAATTTGTATTTTTTAGTTTTAAATTTTTTCTTTTATCTAGGTTGACATGTTTATTGCCATAAGTTTGTTCATAATATTCTCTTTTAAGCTTTTTCTCTGTAGTGATGTTCCTCATTAATTCCTGATATGTGTGTTTTATATATTCTCTTTTTTCCTTATTAAGTCTTGCTAAGTGTATTATAAATTTTACAAATCTTTTAAAATAAGTAGCTCTTTGGATCTGTTAAATTCTGTGTATCAGCAGAATTCAAAAATTGCTGTTTCACTAATTTTTGTCATATCTTTCTTATTTCCTGTTTTATACTTTGCTTAACTTTAATGTTTTGTTGTTTTTTTGAGATAAGCTTAGATAATTGATTTTTCATCTTTAAGCTTTCATATATATATATATATATATATATATATATATATATAGCTAAGATATCCCTCTAAGCACAACTTTAGCTGTCCATAAGTTTTGATAAATTATATTTTTCACTATCATTTACTTAAAAATGTTTTCTAATTTCTACTTTTCCCTTTTTAGAAGAGTATTACTCAATTTTCAAATTCTTGATGAATTTTTCTAGTTAGTTTTCTTTTTTTAATATCTAAATTAATTTCTCCGGGTTGAGAGCATATTGTCTCTGTAATTCAGTCCCTTGGATTTGTTGAGTCTTGCTTTATGACACAATGTATGATCTACTTAGGAAATGTCCCATATGTACTGGTAAAGAATGTGTATTCTGCAGTTGTTGGGCATTGTTCTATAAACTTTTCATTAGATCAGTTCATCATTGTGTTGTTTATATCTTGTACACCCTTAGTGGTTTTGTCTGTAGTTTCATCAGTTATTCAGGGAAGGCTGTCAAAATTGCTAGTGATGAAAGTGGATTTATCTGGTTCCTTATGTATTTTTTTGTTTTTCCTCAAGTTGAAATATTTAGGACTACCATGTCTTCTAATTTACATAACTGGCATGTTTATATTTATGAAATATACCCACTTATGTGCAGTAAAACATCTTGTCAAAGATGTTTTATTAGTTTTCCTGGTATTAATACAGCCATACTTGCTTCTTTTGTTGTTTGCTTGACATATCTTTCACTATCCTTTATCTTTGACTTATCTATGTATTTATATTTAAGATGTTTCATTTAAAACTGATTGCTTTGGTTTTCTATTGCTGCTGAAGCAAGTTATCATAAAGTTGTTGACTTGAAACTTGTTTTCTTATAGTTTTAGAGGTTAGACGTTCAAAATGGATCTGAATGGACTAAAACCAAGGCGTTGGGAGACCTGCATTCCCGCTGGAGTCTCTAGGACAGAATCCGTTTCCCTGCCTTTCCCAGCTTCTAGCAGCTGCCCACATGCCTTGGCTCACGGCCACCTCCACATTTGAGACCAGCAGTTGCCAGTCTGACACTGACACCCCTGAGTGATTACATTGGGCCACCGGGACATTCCAGGATAATATTCCCATTTTAATATCCTTAACTTAATCATGTTTGCAAAGCCCCTTTGCTGTGTTAGGTAACATATTCACTAGTTCTAGGGATTAGGCCATGGATGTCTTTGTGAGAGCTGTTATTCTGCCTAACATACCAGCTTGTAGTTAGATATTGTTATTTTTATTTATTCTGAGAGTTTTTGTAATTTGATTAGTTATCCATTTATATATAATACAATTAATGTGATAAATGAATTCACATTTGCCATCTTGTTTTTTGTTTTCTATTTGTTGCCCTCTTCTTCATGTCTCTTTATGGATTAAATAAGTATTTTGCTTTTTTCTCACCCAGTCTTTTTAGTTATGCATAGTTGTATGACCTTTTAGTGGTTACGTTAGATATTTCAATATAGTTGAATTATAGTTAAATGTTTAATAATTTAAACATTTAAATTATTGGAATTATAGTTAATGTTTAATAATCATTTTTATCACATACATTGTTCTAAAGTTTTCCATGATAACTCAAATATCTGGATCACATGTAAATCTGCTTCTATTTCTTTTTCTTTGTCTCATTTGCATATTGAAAACTCACATAATATCTTAACCTTATTTACCTTCTTCTCACCTAGACAGTGTTCTCCCCTTTCTGTAATTTTATTTTATCTAGACTTTATTTCTCATGCAACTTTTTTTAAAGTAGGATTTTTGAAATTTATCTTTTTTTAGTAGTTGCAGCAGGATCTCAACCGGTGACCATGTCCTCCAAAACCATCCACATGCACAAGCCAGGATGTATATCATTCATGAGGGAGAAGAGTTAAAGGGACTACATGGAGCATGACAGGTAGATTGTTAGGGAACCTGGCACACATGCTGGATTGATTTTAGAAATAGCATCAGCTAATGTGCAACAGACAGTTCACTTTTGTTTTTCTATGATTCTGGTAGTGTCTTCCTGGAAAGTTTTGTGAATTTTTGACATGGGATTCCTGTGGGGAACTGTGGAAGTTCAACAGTGGACAATGTGGTTATCTCATTCATACCAAACTGAGAGGTTCAGTTTGGAAATTCCTCTAGTTGTACCAAGGTCCTACTGGTCTTTTGAGTGAAATATGAGTTGGAAACTACCTGTAGGTGGCAGTAGAGAGGCCTATAAAATCTAATTTAAGATATTATTCAGTGATTAATTATTAAATTATAAAATTAAAATATTCCCCAATATTTTGACCTTTATGCTTCTAAGCAGTTCTGAAATTTTTGAGTTTCTCTAAAGTCAGTATTTGTTTAGGTGTGGAAAGAGACTCTGAAGTTACAGGTGTGCTACAATATAAATTCTGTCAAGACTGAGGTTATGAACTTGTCTTTGTCCTTAAACAGGTTCCATTTTTAATGTTAGGGTTTTTGTTAGTAATTTAAAATTATAAACAGAATTTTCTCTGCTTTTATATCTGGACTATTTATGAAGAAACCCTAGTTAAATTTTTGGAACTGTTTGGCAAAATATAACATTGTCAATTTCACTGGTCAAAATATTAAGATACCATATTTGGTGACCTACAAAAAAAGAGGAGTGAAAATTCACTTGTTTTTGTCAGAAAGGAGAGAAAGAATGTCAGTAATAAGTGCCTGGGACATTTTTTGTAGAAATCAAATTTTGTTCATTCAAGAGCCTTTGAAGAACAATAGAGTAATACTCTTCTGTATCACTAACCTTCAGACACTGGAATGAACTGTTGAGAGAGGATGATAAATTTTCTTTCTGGGAAATTATTCCAGTCTTCACTGGCTGTTTTATATACTCATCACCCCCATTTACCCCCAAGCCAAGGGAAAGATTTAAATGACTGCTTTCTCTAGCTCTCTCAAGGCCATGAATCACTAAAATGCGCAAATTAATTATCTAATCTCTCTGTGTTTCGGATTAATGGATTTAGAAACAATTGAAGAGCACATAAGTCTTACCATAGGCAACTTCATGATGAATAATCTCGGAGCAGACATCATTCCAGTGAAGTCTTACTAGTGCAGATGAGACCACGGAACAGGGTTTATTTAAAACGAGCTTGTTCATGTATGCTTGTGGTCTTTTTGAGACTGGTCAAGAGAATGCAGTCTAATTCTACACACATTTTAATCATTTTTATTGAGTGGTGGCACTTCTATTTTTTCTGAACCTTTAGGGAGACATTTCGTGTTTTTTTAGTTAGTCTTTTCTTTCAGTCTTATCATGTAAACAAAGCATTTACCCTGATAACAAGTTATGCTGGCTTGAATGCATTTGCACCTTCTTCTAAAGAAAATGACACTTCTAAGTAGTCTCTAACATATGCAAACACTTACAATTATTTAAAATTAGAACTTTGTTTTTCTTTTTGCTTACACATACCACAGGGACTGGTGAATTTCCTGTCTTGCCATTTAATATATCTAGCTTTTGTTTGGATGGGATTATATGCAAGATTTGCCCCATTCTTGCAAAAACTGGTATGTAGGATGATTTTCATAGAACTAAAGGACTATCACTACCAAAATTATAAGCAAAGAATCTAGAAAATTGTGCATTCCATTAAGTTTAATTTTTCTCTCTTTCACACTGTCATTTATGACCATTCCCCACTTGGAATGCCATTTCTTGAGCCTCTACCTGAGACTCAAAGATGCCTATTGGTTGACACACTGAACTGAGCTCTAAAATTATGTTCTATCTGAATCAATTTCTCCAGTTTGACTCTCTTCCCTCCCCTGTTAGAAGCACAAGATTCAGTGGCTGCATTTCTCAAATCTTGCATGTTAGCAGCTCCCATTTTGCACATTAAGGTTTGCTTGACTTTTGCCTGATTTTATACTAAGCAATTGGGAACAGATCCTTGAAAACTTTTTGTTTAGTTGTTGCATTTCTTTGCAAGGGTGTAAAGTTATGAGGATTGCTTCAGACTCTCATCGATTGGATTTTGAAGGCGGGGGCTAGGTAGGGAAGCATTCCAATATTCTTTGATGGGGTCACCAACAGCATTTTGGGTGGAACAGTTCTTCACTGTGTAGGACTATCCTGCATGTTGCCTTGTAGCATCCTTTCCCTCTTCCCAGTCTTCTAAGTGTGAGTTTCTACCTCAAGTCAACCAAAAATGTCTACACACACATTTCCAAAAGACACTGTGGAGAGGTGGTACAGTTCTGGGTTGAGAACCAATGACCTGTCAACACTATACCGAAACCAAAACAAACCAACAACAAACAAACTGGCCAGTAAACATTTTTACTCTCTTGCATAATCAACACTGGCCAAACAAAGCCACACTGGCTGACCAGTCTCTGTTGAACTTGTGTAAAACAATAATCATTTGTTTGCAGTTTACTTCGTCAATTTTTATTTGAAAACTCAAATGCCCATAAACTTTCATTAAATAGGCAATGGAAGTAGTTTAGAAATGTTTTCATCTTGGATTTTTGGTCTGCACTCATTTCCTGACTTTCTTTAGGCCTTACCTACATGCCAGTTATTGGCATCTTGCCCTACTAGACTTTCATATACTTGCTTTCCATCTGAGATTTTGGGGGTTTGCCCCCCTTTGTAAGCTCTCTTGATGAAGGAATTCTTCAACTTTTATTTACTAAACAAAAGAATATCTTCCATCTCTAACTTTGGCCATGTAGGATGGTGCTTAACACTTACCTGTCAGCTGAATAAGAAAAATGATTTATTTACATGTAGTAAGAAAGACATTCACTGGCTCTGGAGCTTTACTATAATTTCATCACTGACCTACACTGTAATAGCACCATTTCTTAGTATGAAATATATTTTGGAAATGTTTTAGGAGATTGAAAAAATAATTTTAACATTTAAGTTTCATAAATGTTACAGATGTTTCCTTTTGAACATTTGGAACCATTAACTGGAGCCTATTTATTTTAGTGCAACGACAAAAAAAGATTTCCTTCCTTATTCATCAATAGTTACCATAGATTGCTTTTGATTTCACCTTCAAATTCACTGACCCATGTTCCGAGCATTTCTATTATTTAATTCAGGTCAGTTCATATATATTGTAAGTCATTACCTCTTTTCCAGCCAGCCAGCATTTGATTTTTCCAAAGTCACTTTTTTATTTCTAAGTGCACACACATCACACACAAACACAAAGATACACAACCACATCTTTATTTGTATATTATACATACTCTTTTTTACACTGTAGAGTACTTCTCCTGGATCGGTGTTACTTTGAAGGAAATAATTTAATTTAATAATAATCTAATTTAATTAATAATCTATTTAATTTATCTCTACACAGACAAGGGCATCTCTATTGTTCCAGATCCTGAGTTGGACCACTTTGATTTTACTTCTGCCTTGAATAACATGGACACAATTGAGTCATTGTATAAAGAAAATAATTGTGTTCTACTTTTAAAAGGTATTTAAAAGAAGAAAGCTTTGTAAAATATATAAAGTTTTTTGAAGAGAGATATATATATATATACATACATATATATATAGATAGATATATAAATATATATCTACTCAGTGGAATTAAAATATTCTGATTTCATTCAATATTCAATATCCAGGATAAATATATTCTGAATCTAATAATAAAAATATATAGAAATTTGATTTCACCTGAAAAACACTTTTATGTATCATGAGTTAAGAGAATCTTAACCGGTTTTGATCTAAACTTCCACACAATTCCTCATATTAAATTAGGGTCTATAATCTCTTATATAGTATATTCTTAAAAATATTTTTCACCTCTAAAATTTTGTCTAGCCATTACACTTGCATCAGTTTCAACTTTGTTTACAACAACTATTATTGTGACTACCTCCTGTAGATGTTACAGATGTATATTCTTGGTTTCAGCTGGTTTTGAAACCTATCTCCACTCTCTCATGGCTTATTTTATCTCTCTGTGCCTTATATTCATTACCTATCAGTAGGTGATTGTTTTGTGGTATGTTCCCCATAAAGTGGGTTGTAATATTGTATGGCTTATTGCTGCCAAATCAGAATAGAAAATTTTAAACCTGTAATCAAGGGGAAAACTTGGGTGTTTCCATCTGTTAATTACATAGCTAAGTGAATCTGTTTAGAGTAGTGATTTGTTCAACTTGTATCAAACCTGCTGAAATTGTTTTTCAGAAATAAAATGTTTTCAAGATGAGCTGTTTTACAAATAGATGTAGATTTGTGTGGGCTTCCATAATTTTCTCATGTTTCTAACGTTTGGAATGATGGGCTGAGCTTTTATAGGAGTTCACTGAGGGAGAGAGGTGAAACAGAGAGAGGGCGGAAAGGAGAAAGATAGAAAGATAGAGAGAGATTATTAACTTTCTAGATTTTCTTAACCTTAACTTTATAGCATCTCTGATAGCAAACAACATTTGTGGCTCCATGAATATGCTAGGATCTTGGAACTTTAATACTTTGGCTAATGCAGTTCACTGGGTTTATGATAAGCTCACCCTGTTGTTCTGCCAAGTAAACTTCTTGTCATCCTTGAAGACCCATCTAGAGCCACTTCACCCATGAAGGCTTGCCTGACTTTTCCAGGACCTGAAGTTCTTTCTCCCTGTGTTCCCTCATCTTCCGTACGCATGTTCATTCTAGGAATGGTTCTAAATCGTTATGGTTTGGGTATCTCTGTCCCCCGTATAGGTTATCCCTTGGGAAGCAGAGAGGTTTACTCTGACAAGTGATGTATTTTATATTTTATAGCACAGTCTGTCGTGACTGCTGTAGAAATAGGCACAGATAACTTTTCAGTTCAGATTTCTCATTTTACAAATAAAAAATGAGGGCTCCCAAAGTTCTGCTCCTATTCAGTAGACCTGGTTGTATCTAGAACTATTTGATTACATTGGATGAACACATTTGGAGTAGAACCCATTTTGAGAAAGAGAGTTGGGGGTGCTGGCTAGTCTGGTTTCTTCTCCAGCTTTTCAGAAAGCTGTTCTCAGCCTCATGACATCTTTAGGTAAGGTTCAAACAGTTTGCTCCTTCTCCTTCTGCTCCCTGTTTCAGTATTTTTTGGTTAGCATGTACAATAGGAGACAAAAAATGGCAACTAAGCCGAGGAAGGGCCCATTAAGAAGGCTCTAACAAATGGAGGGGAACATTCTGAAAGCAAGGAGGGTGGTTTGAATAGTATTGCAGTGGATTGGTAAAGCAGAGTGGAAGTGTGAATGAATGTGTAGCTTTGGCTGAAAGGGAGGCAGGAAATAATTTTCAGCACATCCTGTGATCTGGAGGGTTAGAACTAAGAGGAGATTTCAGAGAAGGAAATGATAGTATCTTAAACCAGAGCATTATTTTATTCTGGTTGCATAATGTAGATGCAGTAGTTAAGCTGTTATTGTAGAGAAACGGCTTATGCATATTTAGTGAGCTGCTTGTATCAATATGAGGGGCTGTTACAATAACACAAATGCATGTGTGGTTTTCCAGACAGTTAATAATTGTTTAATAAGCAATTCCTTGTAAACCTCCTTGAGTCATTATAACTTGGGTAGAGATGGATTACTCTTCTCCATTATTAGGGACAGGAAAAAAACGTAGCTGGTAATGACGAAAACACTTTAAATGTAAGGGGAGCATTACAGGGGTAAACTGCCAATTACCATCACGAGAAATTTTCAAAGCTGATAGAAATGTACAATGTGGGAAAGGAAGTGAGACTAGCCAGAGGCAATACAATCTCATGAATCCTTGGAGAATTAACTCCCTTTCATTTCAAAATAGATTTAGCAATATATGTACAGTGAAGGCAAATGGGAAAGCCATGCAGTAGCGAGAGAGCCAAAGTATTCTGGCTGAAGTACTGACTCCTTTGTAACTGGCGCAGGGAGCACAGTTTCTCTTGATTTCAGAGATGTGCAGAGCAGGAGTGAGGTCTGCCTGTCCTCAGGTCATTTCTCCTGAGAGGGTAGCACAATAGTCCACAAACAGAATGCTGTAATTGCTTTAGGATAACCCAGTGTTGCGGTCCTTCAAGTATTGCTATGCGTGTACTGTTGACTGTAATGCCTTTTAAAATGATTTATGAATTAAAGTTTGATATACATGTGGCATTTGATCACTGTTTTTGTACCCAAGAGTGGGCACAACCCTCTATGATTTGTCTACAATGAAATATTAAGCAGCCCATTAAATATTTAATTCACCAGCTGAACTGCAACAGAGTGGTTTAGAAATGTGAGACCTTCTTCACTTAGAGGGACATTTGCTGTATAAGCAAATACATTATTAATGCTATTGTTATTATTTAGATCTTTATTATCGCCTAATAATGGCCACACTAGGAAACATTTCTTCTGCACCAAATAGAGTTAATATCTAACAAGAGAGTCAGTGCTATTGTTTCTCAAAGAGTAAATCTAAGCTCTCAACTTTTATGAGCCAGAGGAAAATAAGGAAAAAAAATGCTTATTTATAAAGAAAATTGATAAGCTATCCAGGAATGTTCTCAATATTATGGATTTCTACTTCATGGATTTATATATATCATGGGTCAAATAATATTTTCTGAAGTATAAAAACATATAAAAAAGACTTATTAATTAGTTCTGTCTAAATTTTTAGTAAGCATATAATAAATTGATATAATAAACATTTGAGACCATAAAAAAGAAAGAAAAAGCAAATTCTTTACCAAAACCTTAATTGAGCTCTTGTGATTGAGTTTTAAATTTCGTGCTGGCTTTCCTGGAAGGCAAGCCTAGGAGACACGTTATGGGGGTGTTGCAAAATTCTTATTGTCAGGAAGGAGGGACTGTGTCAATTTTTAAAGGTAAACTTACATCCATATGCAATTCTAAAGGAACTATTTTCTACAGGACCATGTGTACAACACTGTGGGTGTGGTGAAATTTAAAGGCCAACAGTGGCTGTTTGATAAAAAAAATGCAGATGAAACGTTTTACCTGGCTGTTTAATATAGAATAAAAATGAGATTATATGCTCCTTTACAAAGCTCGGTAGGATATAGTGTCTGTGACCACTATTACCCATTTGTAACTGTGTGATCTTGAGTAATTCAATTACCTTTTTCATCAGCGCCCTTATCTGCAAAGATCTTCCTTGTAGAGTTGTTCCAAGGGCATAATGAATTTCTATGCATATGTAGAGGTCAAAGTTCATTCTTAGTTCCTCTTCTTAACCCTTAGCCCCTTAGCACCGCTTTTATGAATGGTTGTACCACCACTACACTCTCTCTCTTTTTCATTTGAGATTTATCCTTAAATACGTTATTGCTGGGGAAAATAGACCTGATTCCTTATTAAACTTAAAGGCATGAACATCAGTATGAATATCAAAGTTTAGTTTGAGGTGTTTCAATAATACAGTGCAGAGTGTTAATATCTTGGGTATTGTTCTTTGACAGCTTCAGCTGGTATTGAAGCAGAGGCTATGCATCATCTTTCCTGCAGACAACCTGGAGCTCTGCAGTAATTCGCATTCCTTTTCTTGAAGTCACTTTTTCTGTTTGGGTACTTACTTTTAAAAAGTACTTTCTGTTTTGATACTTTTTTAAAAAAAAGAAAAGTTGCCTAATTATTAAGACTGATGGTCATGGTGCTGTCAGAATGGTGAGTAAGATTTCCTTGGGACCTTGAGTCAGGGCCAGTAATTTAGACTACTCCAGACTGACTTTTTCTTCTAGGGCAATGGTGCCCCCTACAGTCAGTTGATGAAAATGTGGTCCAGGAGTTGGACATCACAGGGCCCTTTCCTGGCTGGTGGCTAACCAAACAAGTTAAGATTGAATCTTATCCACATGACAAACTTGAAGACTGAGCTAAACCTTCAAGGACTTGGACCATGACTGCTCTTCATTTTCTTTCCAGAGAAAAATACCGAAAGTGTAAGTGATTCCATATAGTCCTTACCTTAGGGGAAAATGATCAATTAACAGTCAGTGTCTCTCATCAGTTCTCTTCAAATGGAATAGACTTATACATGTGACAGTTTATCAATCCAGTGATCAAACTTGAGTATGTTTAGGTTTACTTGAAATACAAACAGAGGGGAAATATAGTACATTAAAGCAGCATTTTTTGTGACTTAACCACTGGGATGGGACAGGTGATTTGTTTTGTGAGTTTGAATAGAGACAGCTCTAACCCTGAAATGGTGGCAGAGCCTTCCTAAGGCAAGCACAGAGTCAGTTGTAGTGTTTGTATGGAGAGCAACTAAGCAATTTCCCATGTGTGTGGAAGAGCTGTTGTTGGCCCCTCCAGAGCCATCCCTTTCCCCCTTTGTTCATCCTGCTGTGAACTTGAGACAAAACCATATTGGTTGCTTCTTCAGTCTCCTTCACCCATTGGCTTCTGACTGACTTTGGCCAGTGGGAGGACTTGGGATGGGAGAAAAGTAAGGTTAGAGGCCTTATTCCCCTGGCTGCCTCCCTATGGGATCTAGAGTTCTTATCAGGTGGCCTTCTTTGCCTGGCTCTTTCTCTTGGGCTTTGGTAACTGCTCTCTCCTCTGGTTCTTTAGGTTGAGGTTAGGGATAACTTTGCTGTTGCTAGCTCCAGGTTACTGCACTACTTCTTGTGGCTTCCCCAGACCCAGACAACCTTTGCACATAATACCTTTATTGAACTCTCCTCATATCCCCAAATTTGAGTGTGCTATCTGTGTGTGCCAGGGCCCTGGGCTGCTTCTGTTATTTCCTGCTGGTGCCACTTAGAGGCTGGGAGTCCCCCAGGAAGATTCTGGCAAAGACTGACTCTGGTTTCTTCTAAGTATAGCCAAATATGAGTTGGCTGAGGTGTTGCCAGTGTTGACTCTTATTCTCATCTTGGAGCTATTTCTTCAGAATTAGAGTCAAAATTTTTTTGGTTTGCCTTTTTCAGTCCATGGTATTTTAGAATATTTAAGATTATACTATAGAGTCCAAATGGGGTGCTGGATAGCATGTAGGTTTGGGAATCAGGAAAACAAAAGGTTTGAATTTCACCTCCCCCACTTCCCAGCTGCATGGCTCCAGACACATTATATAATTGTTATGTTTTTCATCTGTAAAAATGTGAGAATAATACTTGGTTCCTAGCACATATGTGTTTAATCAGTTGGGTAAATACCTAGGTGTGTGAACTCCAGAATAGCTGTACCATTTGCATACACACCAGCAACGAATGAGTATTCCTATTGTTTTACATCCTCATTAGCACTTGGTATTACTAATCTTTTTATTCATGAAGATACCTAAATTCAAACACGTGCATTTCCTATTTTTAATTATTCTATACCTCCTGGCCATGGTTACAACCACCTAGGTTCATGTGGTCATTCCTAGATCTGTGTCCTTGTGCTGGAGGCTTGACCATGTTACTTGTCAGCCAGAGCTAATTTTCTTTCATATGTCAAAAGTGTCTAAATTACCTTTAAAATGTCAGTAAAAACTAGTTTGGATACTCGACTAAGCCAGTGTTCATTGGAAACACTAGTTTCATATGGTCACTGACTCGTCAAATATTTATTGCATACCTACTGTATGTTGGGACTTGGGGAGAGAGCATTGGAAAAAACTGAGGAGATCCTTGTAGTTATGGAGATTTCATTTCTTGGGGAGAGGGAGAGCAATTTTTATACAGATATATAATATAATGTAATATGTAATACAACATAATACAATGTAAGTCAGTGATAAATGTCATGATCTAGGGATTTGGAGAACACTGAAGGTCTGAGGGGAGACTTGGTTGTCAGGGAAATGACTGTGAGCAGGTACCAGGATGTGGTGAGGGAAAGAGTTAGACAATGTCTGGAGCATTGAGGACCCCAGGCAGAGGGAAGAGTAAGAGCAGAAGCCCTGAAGAGTTAAGGTGCTTGCTGTGTTTGAGGGGCAATGAGAAATGCAGGGTGGCTGCAGGTGAGTAAGCAACTCTGGGAGGACTTGCAGTTGGAGGAGGTTGAGCTGGGTCTTGTTTCTGTAGATCGGTGTCCTTTAAACTTTAATGTGCCCCAGCCTCACCTGAGAGTCTTGTTGAAATGCAGGTTCTGATTCAGTAGGTCTTAGGTGGGATCTGAGATTATTTGTTGCTAATAAGAACCTGGGTGGAGAATGGCCATCATAAATAAATCAACAAACAATGAGTGTTGGAGAGGATGTGGAGAAAAGGGAACCCTAGTGCACTGTTGGTGGGAATGCACACTGGTGCAGCCACTGTGGAAAACAGTATGGAATTTCCTCAGAAAAAATCAAAATGGAACTACCTTTTGACCCAACAATTCCACTGATGGGATTATACTTTAGGAACCCTGAAACACCAAGTCAAAAGAACCTATGCTCGAAGCAGGACAATTTACAATAGCCAAGTGCTAGAAGCAACCTAAGTGCCCATCAGTAAATGAGTGCATTGAAAAACTATGCTACATTTATATGATGGAATACTACTCAGCAGAAAGAAAGAAGGAGCTCTTATCCTTTGCGACAGCATGGATGGAATTGGAGAGTATTATGCCGAGTGAAATAGGCCAGGGGGTGAAAGACAAATACTATAAGATCTCATTTATAAGTGGGATCTAATCAACAAAACAAACAAGCAAGGAAAATATAACCAGAGACATTGAAATTAAGAACAAACTGACAGTGACCAGAGGGGAGGTGGGAGAGGATAATAGGGAGGAGATGGCAAAGGGTTTTTAGGAACTTGTATAAAGGAAACATGGACAAAACCAAGGGGGTGTGGGATCAGGGGTGGGAGGTGGAGATGGCTGGGGTTGGGGGGAGTGTTGGCAGGAAAATGGAGACAACTGTACTAAAGCAGCAATTTATTATTTTTATTTTATTTTTTTTAAAGATTTCATTTATTTATTTATTTTTAGAGGGGAAGGAGAAAGGGAGAGAAACATCAATGTATGGTTGCCTTTTGTGCATCCCCTGCTGGTAGTTAGCCTGCAAGGAACCGGCCTGCAACCCAGGTATGTGCCCTGACTGGGAATCGAACCGCGATCGCCTGGTTCCCAGGCCCGCGCTCAATCCACTGAGCTACGCCAGCCAGGGCTCTTAAGCAGCAATTTAAAAAAGTTAGAAGAGCCTGGGTGGTATCATTGCTGGTCTGTGGACCACACAAAGAATGGCACAGTTGGAGATTCTGGTCACAGTTTTTTTTTATTTACAATTTTTGTCTCCTCTGCCTTTTGTGTGTGGAGAAATCTCTGAGTTAGTGAGGGACAAAGGCATGAGACCAGCTAGGAGGGTACTGCTGCAGTGCGATGAAAGATTCTGGTGTTTGGTCTTGAATGGCAGCGGTGGCAGTAATGAGAAAAGTACCAGCCAGCGCAGTTTGTGCTGTTTGTGCACTGCCAGAAGTACTAGAAGATTAGGGAGGTTAGGATAGCAGTACAGCTACATCCCACATGCGAAGCCTTTTTGTGACTCATCAGCTGCAAGGGAGACACCCTTTTGCAAGTCCTCCTAGAAGATAGTGGGTGGCTTTTGTAAGTCATGCAAAGGCAGGGCGTGTGTTGCCTGTGCTTGGATTTTGTTCAGAAGACTCTAGGTAGTTACCGCGCAGAGAAGAGTGTGACAAGAGCCTTTGTCTTTTGGTTTTCGCTTGTACTGTCATGTGCTGCTGCCCGAGTTCATGGCCCATGAAAGCTTTTCCTGGAAAGCAGAGCAGCCATGGAGCAGCTAGGCTGAACTCTGAATTTTCCAGAGTAGTCTTTCAAAGAAATTGCTCTTGTCAGAGGAGAAGGAAAACAGACCAAATCATTTGTTTCAGGCTTCTCTCCGTGAGCACATAGGAGTGAAATCTCTTTTAAAACGTCTGTATATGACTGTGAAGGCAGCCACTAAGTATAAAAGGAGAGAGCCAGACACCTATGCCAGTTTCTAAGCTGCGTATGATACTTAATCTCCGGCTCCCTATTGCGAAAGTGGTTGGTAGATATGTCTTGTCCAAAAATGGAACCACAAAAAGATGTATCATATGTTTGGTTGCCACTGGAATGGTGTGGTTTCTCTGAGAATGTGTTAATCAAGCTTGTCGTTGGATGGTGCTTACGTTAGGCTCCTTCACAAAAGGCAGCTTTGCCCTAATGGGTTTGCTGGCAGTGTGGTGGGCTGTGCCACACGGCCCACCGTAGGGCTAGTTGTATCCTTTGGCACTGTGTACCCTAATCAGCTTGTATGCTGTTTCTACTAACTTAGATCAGCATGGCCTGATCCTTCGGGTATGTTTCTGCAGATTATGCATTGGCACTGTGTCAGACCTGTTTGAAAGATATAGAAATAAAGTGTGATAATATTGTAATCCTTGGGTTGGCATTGCTCCTGGAATGGATTGAGTTTCTTCATGGGGGTATCATGCTTGACTTGTCCCCTGCCCCGAATATGAGGTGATAGGAACCATAGCAACAAAAGCTTGAGAGGCAGCAGGTCCTGAGGAGTCTCATTTGCTCTCCAGCTCTCCTCTGTTGAGCTGAATCCTACCCATCAACTTCTTTCTAAAACATTGGCTGCTGGTAAATATGGCAGGTGAGTCTGTCAGTAAAATTTACCCATAGTTTATCTTATGTTCATTTAGATAGAAGCTGGAACTAAACTCTCAGCTGCAAAACACAGTTTTAGAAGAATTTATGCTCAGGAGCAGAAGACCCCAAACCTTGTACCTACTAAGATCAAACATGAAACAATAATGAGTTCAGAGGCCTGAGAGCACATAGCCTTCAAAAGAGGACAGCCACTGCTGAGTGTATGGTGACTGAGGCCACCATGTGTTAATACAAACCCTGTGTTGCCATGTGGAGACATTTCAACAGAAGCCAGAAATTACAAATCTTCTCCCAGTTTTTAAATGACAGAAACAAACTCAAATAGATTCTACACATTGTTCAGACCAATTGTTTTAGACCAAGGAAACCGTGTCTAAAGTTTAGAGTCAGCCATGAGAATGCTATTAATTTTTTTAAAAATGTATATATTTTATTGATTATGCTATTACAGTTGTCCTATTTTTTCCCCCTTTATTCCTCTCTGCCCTGTACACACTCCCACCATTATTCTCCTACCTTAATGGGTCATACATATAAGTTCTTTGGCTTCTCCATTTCCCAAATTATTCTTAACCTTGCCCCCTCATCTATTTTGTACCTACCGTTCATGCTTCTTATTCCCTGTATCTTTCCCCCATTCTTCTTTCTCCCCTCCCCATTGATAACTCACCATGCGATTTTAATTTTTATGACTCTGTTCCTGTTCTCGTGGTTTGCTTAGTTTGTTTTTGTTTTTGTTTTTTTAGGTTCAGTTGTTGATAGTTGTGAGTTTCTTATCATTTTACTATTCAGTTTTGATCTTCTTTTTTTTCTTAGATAAGTTCCTTTAACATTTCATATAATAAAGGCTTGGTGATGATGAACTCCTTTAGCTTGACCTTATCTGGAAAGCACTCTATATGCCCTTCCATTCTAAATGATAGCTTTGCTGGGTAGCATAATTTTCGATGTAGGTCCTTGCCTTTCATGACTTGAAATACTTCTTTTTAGCCCCTTCCTGCCTGTAAGGTCTCTTTTGAGAAATCAGCTGATAGTCCTATGGGTACTCCTTTGTATGTAACTCTTTCCTTTTTTCTTATTGCTTTTAAGATTCTCTCCTTCATTTTAATCTTGGCTAATGTAATTATGATGTGCCTTGGTGTGTTCCTTCTTGGGTCCAACTTCTTTGGGACTCTCTGAGCTTCCTGGACTTCCTGAAGTCTATTTCCTTTGCCAGATTAGGGAAGTTCTCCTTCATTACTTTTTCAAATAGTTTTTCAATTTCTTGCTCTTTCTCCTTCTGGCAGCAGTATGATTTGGATATTGGAATGTTTAAAGATGTCCTGGAGGTTCCTAAGCCTCTCCTTATTTTTTCTGAATTCTTGTTTCTTCATTCTGTTCTGGTTGAATGTTTTTTTGTTCCTTTTGCTTCAAACCATTGATATGAGTCCTGGTTTCCTTCCCATCACTGTTGGTTCCCTGTATATTTTCCTTTATTTCATAGCCCTCACTTTTTCCTCTATTTTGCAACCATATTCAACCAATTCTATGAGCATCCTGATTACAAGTGTTTTGAATAGTGCATCTGATAAGGTGGCTATCTCTTCATCACTTAGTTATATTTTTTCTGTAGCTTTGATCTATTCTTTCACTTGGGCCATATTTTTTTGTCTTGTCTCCTATGGGAATGCTATTCTTAAGCTCAACCTTCTTGTATGAATATCCTATCTTCTAAACTAAAGCGTTTTTAACAATAATGATAAGCTAATGAGCTGAAAAGGAGTCATGGAAAAGAAATTTTCACAAAAAATAATACTACTTGTAAGTGGTGGAATGAATTAATTTTCATAATCTAAAGAAGTAACCCAGTGGTAGTTGCTGAGCGTTCTATAATCTAGATAATAGACTATCCCAAGAAATCAGAGGGCAAATCTTCAGAATAAGAAAGATGCAAGTCCTCACCCTCATTCCTTCACAATCTCATTTTGCAGTTGTTTACCTACCATGTATTGTGCATTTATTCTAAGGCCTGAGGATCTACAAATGGGAAAAGTACTACTCCCTAGCTCTGCTTAGTAAGTTTGAAAATGAAACCTGAATTCTTAACCAAAAGAAGATAAATGTGTAGTCCAGACCATGTCAGTGATGTCCAACAGCAGGGGGCGCAGTGGAGGAGGACGTCAGAGTCCCCCAGCTGTGCAGAGCCAGGACTTCACTTTGCAGTAGGGAGTTTGCTTTCTCCTCCTGTCTAAACTAACATAAAATGAATTATTAAGGGCTATGTGAAGGAAATTACTTCATTAGAGCAATATTTTTGAACATTTTAGCACCATATGAATTATGTATAAGTGACTAATTCATTCTCAATGAAGTATAGCTTTATTTAAAAATATCAGTGATTCGAAATCGCATTCTAAATCCCTTCAGAAGTTGCTGGAGCACATTTTGAGCACACTCTGTAGTTTAGCCTAGAAATGGTGATTTTTTTCTTTCTTGTTTAATTGGGCAACACCTTATCATGTTACTTGCATAATGTTGGTAATTAAAAATTTTAATGGCATATCAGTGAATTATCTGAAAAGAATATAAAAAATGTAAAGCATTAAGCTGACCTGAAGCTTAATACTTGACAATAATATATTATATTTGTTTGGTTCTTTGTAATATGAAAAGCACATTTTTTGTGCTGTAGCTTACATGGTTCTGATAAGATGTTGATGGAAGCACTGTAAACTAAAATGCAGAAGTTGGGCACAGTGATGATGATAATAATGATAATAAGAACAGCTACTATTTATTAAGAAGTTTTCCTGTGACAGGCATAGTGGTACAAACATACAATATCCTATTTATTAACCAGAACAGCTGAAAGAAGTAGGCATCGATATCTTCATTTCTGGATGAAGACACAGAAGCTTAGAAACCTTAAGCAATTTGCCGTGGGCCACACACAAATAGGCAGTAGAGTGGAATTCAGCCTTAGGCCTGCTTAACTTTAATATCACCACCAAGCTCTCCCTAAGTTATACTATTAATACATGACAGCATTGGTATTCACCTCAAATCTTCTAATTTAGAATACCGTTGTTTTTTGGACTATGGTAAGTTTTGCTCTAAAAGTACATTATTTTTGAAAGCTCACACAAGCAGTCTGTATTGGGTGAATATGAACCTACTCACATACATCTGATGCAAATGAGCAACACCAGTTGGTAAGTTAAATTCCCCAACTATTATTAAATCAGTTGGTTTTCAAGGTAAAATAATACTATGATTGGGTAAAAGTGTGTCTTGTGGACCACATTTTTTCTGTTTAATTACTTTTCCTCTCTTTAATTAATGCCCTTTCTGAAGCCTCATACTTACTTCTTTTTGATGAATATGCAGTGATTTTTCCCAGTATGCCTGCATTGGGTTTGAAGGAAAATATTGACCTATGTGTCAAATGATTTTCCTTTTTTATTGTTGTTCTTAATTAAAGCCATTTAACCTGCCCTCAGACCTGCTGTGGTTCACTGGAGACCGCTGTGCTTTCAAACCCTTGGATCAGCCCCACAGTGTGACTACAAAGCTCACATTGGTTGAAAAATTAATGATGGATACCTCTCATTTCCCAAGAGAAGAAAAAAATAAATCGACTCCTTTTCGAGATGACTTAAACACACAGACAGAATTGACAAACGGCTTGACTGTATTTACACTGGCATTAGTTTGGAGACAGTTGAAGGTTTTTAAATTCTGCTTTCAAGTTTGCACTCATACAACTTGGAACATGAACTACAAAATTAAGAATAATATTTATGAAAATGCCATGACTTAACTTAAGTGCTATTCTGTCATTTTTCAGCGAGCTTTACAGAGTCAATATTTTTGTTGTTTCCAGAGATGTAGCGTGGAAAGATGGCCATATTCCTCACAGTGAGTTTGCTCGTTATGTTACGGAGTGAGTGTGATCAGCTTATTTCTATGCTTCTGACTCTACAAAATTTGTCTTGGATTTTATTCATTTTCACATCAATCTCCTTCGTTGTCAGAGGACTTCTCTCCTTTGATTATCAGAAAAGTTTGTGGGTCAAGCAATCCCCATTTTACATAAAAAGATCTGTGGCTCAACAAAGTAACGGAGCTACTAGCTTTCTGAGTTGGGTATGTGACCTTGGGGACTGGTGACCTAAGGTTTTCTCCCTTGGGTGGTTGCAGGCCCTTGAAATTCTCAGTATCCCCCAGCATTCTGCTGCGTATTCTCTCCAGAACTGTCAGTCAGGAACTTGAACTTCTATTTTCTTTTGATCTTTGAACTGAATTAGAATTTCCTTAGAGTAATTATTGAATAACAATCACATGAACTGCATACACTAATTTACTACTGGATGAAGATGCCTAAGTCCCCAAATAAAATGAAAACAGGCCTTTAATGGGAACAAGTGGAAATGCTAAAGTTCTATGGTTACTGTATGCTTACTTAGTTTCAAAACGGCCTTGCTGGTAATTATGTATGTATAATTAAGTCACGTCAATTGTACAATAGTTCTTCTCAGAGGTCTTTTCCAAAAAATGTGTTTTTGGATAAAATACATGTTACTTTTGCCCTGACAAATAATTTTTGTATATGCAAAGAAGCTTTCAGGAAAAATTATTATGGACGTGTGGACTCAGCTGCCCATCAGTTACATGAGCCGTGAGGTCGCCGACCCTGGCAGTCTGAAGCCGGGGCGGCAGATGGTGGCCTGTGCACCGAATCTAGCCTTCCATCTTGATATGTGTGGTTATTGAATTAGGAAGTTTTTTTTATGGTTCAAAATAAAGGAAAAGAAGAATAATACTTCACAATATGTGCAATTATATAGTATTCAAACTTCCCAGTCTACGAATAAAGTTTTATGGGGACACAGCTGTGCTCAGATCATTTGTCTGTGTATCTCCCGTGGCCACTTCTGCAAAGACAGGTTGTGTTGTTGTGACAGACTGTGTGGCCTACAAAGTCAAAACTGTTTCCTATTTTGTGCTTTACAGAAAAAGTTTGTCAACCATTGATTTAAAGGAAAGTTATAGGAAAGTATATCTATACTGCTGTAAGTACATATTTTATTTCATAAATAAGAGGTATTGCATCTTGGATTTGGGAATGAAGAAACATAGTATTTATTAATGTACAGCAAGAATTGACCTAAGTCAGCCTGTCAAGCAAAAAAATTAAATTTTGGCCTGTTACAAAAGCTTCCCCCTTCCAGCTTCCCATGAGTCATGGTGCTGTAAGGGACAGACACTATTTTGGATCAAGACATTATTTCTCCTGATAAACTCTGTTAAACTATATCCACGTCCCCTGTCAGCATTCATTACATTGGGATTGTCCATTGGAATCAATAGCAGTGTTGGAAACATACTGAGATAGTTTTCTATATGTGTATTTTTCTTTGATGAAGGTATTTAAGCTGTATTAGAAAAGTAATTACAACATCAAGCTCTTGATGTCAGAGATTAAAGTATTTACATAAATTGTCAGCTGATATAAAGAAATAGAGCAACAGATAATATGTAAGTTTGGTAATATTGTGAACCTAGTAAGCAAATGTCCAAAGTCTGGAAAACTGTACTTAACAAAAAACAACAAATTAGGTTATGAGTGTAATTGGAAGATATCGAGCATGCCAGAAACACACAGAGGTAAACTTCAGATGAAGAAATGAGATGAGGGAATGCTGAGCTGAAAGTGAGGCTTGTCTTCTAGTGAGGAGAGAGGGGCAGGGGCGAGAGAGCAGAATTTGGTTGGGATTACCTGGAATGCTAAGAAGGCGTTTCTCCGCACCATGCTCTTTAGAGTTCATTCAGGTACTGAGTGAAGAGGTTCCTAACATTATTTCATTGTATGTGGTTGTATCTTATGGGATTTGGGGATTGGAGAGCTTGAAAGATATCTTTTGTTAATGTTGTGGATATATCTTTTGAAATGGAGAATATTTTTCTCTTCTATCGGGTATCTTGCTTTAATAATTTATTGTTTAAGGCTATTTCATATGGTTGAAAGGAAAGATTTTAATAGTTGCATAGGGTTTTATTGCCTGAATGAAACATTAGTTTAATCAATTATCCTTAAAATTTTAGATTTTGTGTTTTGTTTTGCTATTATAAGTAATAGTGAGATAACCTTCATCTTTAGTTATATTTCTTTTTTTTATTGTTGACACTATTAGAGATGTCCCTTACTTCCCCCTTTGCCCACCTCTACCAATCCACCCCCAGCCTTCACCACACTACTGTCTCTGTCCGTGGACCGTGCATATGTGTTCTTTGGCTAATCTCTTCATCTTTTTTCCAGTCTTCTCCCTCCGCCCTGCCTCTGCCTACTCTCTTCATGAGATCTGTTAGTTTGTTTCATATACCCATGCCTCTGATTCTATATTGTTTGTTGATTTATTTTATTCATTAGATTCCACATATAAGTAAGATCATATGGTAGTAATCTTTTTCTGACTGGTTTATTCTGCTTTACATAAACTCCAGGTCCATCCATACTGTCACAAAGGGTAAGAAAAGTTCCTTCTTTTTTTACAGCTGCATAGTATTCCATTGTGTAAATGTACCACAGCTTTCACTCATCTACAGATAGGCACTTGGGCTGATTCTAGGTCTTATCTATTGTAAATAATGCTGCTCTGAACATAGGGGTACAACTTTTCTTTCTGATAGGTGTTTTAGGATTCTTAGGGTATATTTCCAGAAGTGGGATTGCTGAGTCAAAGGGCAGTTCTGTTTTTACTTTTATGAGAAGACTCCATACTGTTTTCCACAGTGGCTTCCCCATTCTGCATTTTTACCAAGGGTGCATTAGTGTTCCCTTTTCTTTAAATCTTCATCAGCATTTGTTGCTTATTGATTTATTCTGGCAGGTGTGAGGTGATACCTTATTGTACATTTCTGATAATTTCCTTTTTTATACCGGATTTCTTGGGTTAAAGTACATACACATTTGTAGGTTTAATATGTACTGGTAGTTATCCTCCAGAATGGCTGTACCATTTACATTTCCAGTGGGAATGTGCATGGACACAGTTTGTCTATATATCTAGGTCCCTAGATCTGAGAAGAGTTTTACAACTCTTTAAGTAGAGGACTGACACATTTGTTCATGAATATTATATCCAAAGATTTATTTATCTGTTGTTATGATGAATGAGAACTTTTGTTTTATTACTTTTCATAGACTTACTGCTGGCACAATGGAAAAGAATTGTTTTTGGTATATTTTGTATATGGTTGTATTGTTGAACTCTCCTATTCATTCTAAAAGTATTTAAGATTGTTACAGAGTGAACCCATGGCCGGGGGCAGATACTGTTACTGAAACAAGCCCCCTCCCCTGGGTCTTTCTGTACTAGGGTTCGTCTTGCCCACTGTCAGGAGTTAGGAATTGTGGCTCTCAATGCCAGATTTTGGTGAAAAGGAAAGGAACTATTTGTTCAAAAGTTATATAGATTTAGAATAATGGTGGAATGTCACTGTTAAATCTCAAAGTCCCTTTAAAACACCCAGAAACACACACATGGTCCTGCCTCCCCTTGCCAAACCAGACCAGTCAGGGGTACCGTATCTCAGGAGAAGAAGTAGAAATCCATAGCTCAGCTAGACTCCCAGTTCCTCCCCATAATCTGTGCTCAACTGGGTGGGTCTCCCGCAGTCCCCAGCACCATCAACAATCCTTAATCCAAAAGCACATGCACCTCCTTGTGGCCCACTAGCGAGAGTCCTTTCACCCCTTTTCCCGCCACATGGTCTCTCACTGTCCCCACCCCAACCTTTGTGGTGGCCTGCCTTTAGTTTAAATCGCTGCGTGGACCCTCCCCCATGACCCCATTTCTGACTCCTTCCAAAATTGGCTACACTTGATTTATCCGCTCTCCTGTATTCTCTGCCTTTCTTGGTTGCTGTAGTTAGTCCAGGCAGGTGTGGAGTGAACCATCTCTAAGCTCTTGTGCAGACCTAGTAACTGGGGAAGCTGCCTTCCAGTTTTCTCATGGGTTAAAGTCATGCACACCTTTCTGGCTCCACTCAGGCTGGAAGACTAGTCTGCTATTATTGATATGCAAAGTAACTGTCAAACCTTGTGTTGCTTCTTTTCCCAGCCCCCCAGCTACTTGTGGGGGGCTCTGTGGCCTCTTAGCCTAGCCCCCATTTCAAGATGGTTCTTTCAATTTGCATTTAGGCAAGGGAAGTTAGAGTAGATCCTAGGATTGAAACTCTTTTGACTGTCCTCTCTGTGAAAAGATGCACATAAAAGCCTCTATTGTTGGTTCATTCTTACCCAAGCCCAAAAATTATGCTCGTAAGTAAAATAGTGATCTGTTGATCTAATATGGCTGAATACATCTGGATTAATCTATAATTTTGCATTCTTCCCTTTAAGGGTAGTACTTTTAGAAATATTAAGATCTTGCTTGGTGTTACTTGTCAAATTTGTTTTAAAAAGAAGAGAGACTATGAATATTTTTAGAAAACAGTGAGTTATGTTTAGCATTACAAAAAACCTAGAATGGATTAGGAAATGGCTATAGTTCCTTGCTTCTTTTAGCTTAAAAGAGAATTTATGTTTTAATTTAGTTTTTTCATCCTTTATGTGAAATTTTTTAAAAGGAGTGTTAAGGGCAATTGTATAATAAAATGCCACTGATTCCTCATTTCTATTTTTTTCATTTAGTGATGTCAATTCATTTTCAAAGAAGTTGATTTTTTAGGCTGGATTTGGCTGCTTATAGCTCTGACAAAATAATGCTGTTATGAAGGAGAATTGTCAGGAGATATAGAGGAGATAGCACCTAAAATGGTGCTATCAGGCTTTTATGCTCTTGATATCCTGTGCAGGGGGGAAAGTGGGTTAATGAACACCAAAAGCCCTGTGAAGACGTGTGCTTAATACTGTGCTTTGCTTTCACTTATTTCTTCTCAGTTCTGCAATGTCAATGCTGAGAATCAAAGGACCCAAGCTGGTGGCCTTAAAAAAATCATGGGCAAAGTAATTTCAGTCAAATTGTCATTTATTAGAGGCTTTCAAAGTCAAAATTATTATTATTTTTTAAGAAGACAATGTCTAATTATGTCAATGCACTAATAATGTATATACAGGGTAGAGCAAAAGTAGTTTTGCAGTAGTTGGTATGGAAAATAATACAATGATTAATAAATAATAATACAGGAATAAACTGTTTCAGGTACTCACTACTGTAAATCTACTTTCGCCTCACCCTGTATGTTGTATGTTGTTTTTTTACGCTCAGTACACCTTTTTCCTTTTCTTAGCATTAGGACGTTAACCTCCCTGTAGAAAGCGTCATCACTCGTTAATTCGCTCACTGTGTCCTAGTGTAACCGGAAAAGATGCCAGCGTTCGGGCTGCCTGTCACTACCAAACCCAATCAGAAATGACAGTGATTGAATTTTTTATGGGTGCTTTCTTCAGATGGCCGGTGATCTGAGAAGATGGTGAGTTCATACCCTAACAGACCATCTTGCCTTCTCTTTCCAGGCCAGACTTTTTGTAACAGGGAATAAACAAGGTGTGGTGAGGGCTTTGAGATTCAGGGAGGATTAGGTGAAAGAAGCTGCAACATTGCTGTCCTGGGCAGTTAGCTGTTCCTGGGGATAGTGATCATCTGTCTCTCTCTGGAACACAAAGGTTTGGATGCCTCCAGTTGTCCCCAGGCGGTGATCTCTAGCAGTGCTCCAGGAGGTTGGCTGTTTTCCCAGGAGCCAGGATGGGCCTTATCTATAGTTTCTGAAACAAAAGCTTTAATATACACACTACTTGCTAGACTTGCAACTTTTTACCTTAAGCTAAAATTTTCCAAGTCATGAGTCCCCTATCACTAGGGTGGGATTGGCCTCACCCTTGTGAGTGGATTTGTGATCCTGGCCTTGTCTGTGTCTAGACACTCTTCCCTTCCTCCCCTTCCTCTCACCTCTTAGGGCTTTACTCAGGATAGGGCCTGAGCTGAGCAAGCCAAATAAACGTGGTTCTCAGGACTAGTCCTCAGAATCTATGGAGGGCAGAGGCTGCACTTTCCCCGGGGATGATTAAATAAATACAATGAAAGTCTGGATGTGGGGTGGCTATCTGAACCATGTGTTGGGGAGGAGAAGTGAGAGGCAATAGCTACAGAGAGACAGTCTCCTGACACCCTTGTTTAGTCTCTCAGTCAGCTTTGGCCGAAATGAGCTCTACCATGGATGTCAAAATTATATCGGCTAATACATTTTCTCTCCCACCCTTATTTCAGTGTAGTAGTTTAGGGAATATTTGGCTAAATGTAAAAGGAAGCATCCCAAGAAATCTATACTTCTACTCTAGCCACACTGACTCTTTATTGTCCCTGAGACATGAGGCATCTCAGGCCATTTGCATTTGCTGGTCCTTCTGTCTGGAAAGCTCTCCCCTTCCACCTGGCCCTCGTATTCACCTTCACATTAGTGCTGGGATGTCAACTTCTCAAGGATGCCTTCCCTGACTTCCTATTTAACATGGAAGCATGCACATCCTCTCTGATCCCCCTTGAAATGCTTTTTAGCATGCAAAATCTCTAATTTTATGCACACCATCAGGATTTCCCCATTTCCACTGAAAGGTAAGACTCTTGAAGGAAGAGGTTTGTGTCTTTTATTTTCTGTGGCATTCCTAGCACCTCAAATGCTTCTGGATAGGGGGTTGCTCATAAATATTCATTGAACTATATATATTGGATTGGCCAAAAAGTTCATTTGTTTTTTTCTGGAAGAGGCTCCAGTAGTACCTAGTTGTCTTTAACTTCAATCAAAACAATTTTGTCAGATTGTATTGTGACAGCTGTCATATCATTGTGCATTTAAAAAAACTTGTCAAAATTGGTGAATTTTTGTAGCCATTTTAATATTGAAGATAGGAAAAAGTATACAACATTATTTATCATATTATGCTTTATTATTTCAAGAAAGGTAAAAATGCCATTGAAGTGCAAGAAAAGATTTGTGCAGTGCATGAAGAAAGTGCTATGACTGATGGAATGTGTCAATAGTGGCTTGTGAAGTTGCATACTGGAGATTTCTCACTGGACGATGCTCCACAGTTAGGTAGAGACCAGTTGATGGCGATCAAATCATGGCATTAATTGAGTACAATCAACATTGTACCAGGTGGGAGATGGTCATACTCAAAATACCCAAATAAATAAAGTTATTGATGAAAATGAAAAATGTGTCTTTTATTTTATGGAAAAAACCAAATGGACTTTTTGGCCACCCCAATGAAAATAGTAGCTAGTTACTCCCGAGATTACTTACTAATTACAGAGGGAAAATGTGGAATAACCTGGAGGACACCGTGTTAACTGAGTGATCAAAGTCAGTGTCACCAACAATGGGATGAATGACAGTACATGCCTCTGGCTGTGATGTACTGAGGGGAACATGCATCACTTCTGTGTTATCTTGCCATGAATACAAGGAAACCTAAGAAAATATCATGCAAATCCAATATAAAGAGCATTCTACAAAATGACTGGCTGTTATTTTTACAAAGCACTGATATGATAAATGAAAAATAAAGGCTGAAGAGCTTTCTGGAATGAAGGAATCTAAAGAGACGTGGTGATCAAAGGCATGTTTGATCCTGGATTAGAAAGCGTTGCTACAAAGGTCATTACTGGGGCCGTTGAAAGAATTTGAATATGGGCTGTATATTAGATAACAGTAGCCCATCAATGTCATATTCCTGAATTTGATAATTATACTGTAATTATATAATTTCTTCATTCTTACAAAATACACACTGAAGTATTTAAGGGTAAATTATCATGGTTGTAACTTTTAGATATTTTAGCACTATCTATATCTGTATCTGCATTCTCTATGAAAAAGACTTACAGGCAAATTGCAGGAATAATATTAGGTAGGATGATATAAAATGACCATTTTTTTGCCATTTTTAATCCTCATTTGAGGATACGTTCATTGATGAGAGAGAGAAAGAGAAAGAGAGAAAAACAGAGAGAATCACTATGTGAGAAAGAAATATTGATGGGCTGCCTCTTGTAAGCCCCAGTTGGGGATCAAACCTGCAGCCTAGGTACATGCCCTGACTGGGAATCAAACCTGCAACCTTTCTGTGTGGGGGATGATGCTCCAACTAACTGAACCACTTGACCATGGCTGGTCATTTTTGACTTAAAATTTACTAATATTCTTACAACTTTTCTGTTTGATTTTTTTAAATGCAAATTAAAGAAAAGAGAGAAAATGTGGGTATGACAGGATAATCTTTACTGAATAATGTATTTATGTGGACCATTTTTCCCCAGTAATTTTTATTACCTTGACTTTTTAAGATCCCATAGTCCATGAACTTGCTGAGGGAAAGAAAGGAAATGTACAGTTTCCAATTAGTGGCTCCTCAGTCCCCACTAATAATTTTGTCATACTTGATATTCATTTATACTCCGTTTGACACTTTGAACTCCTTCCTGTATAAATAGTAAGAGCTCACAGGTCCTGGCTCATCTAGAATATGTCTTCTGGGACTGGCTCATCGGGACTGTATGCTCTCTCCTCCCTCCCTCCCTCTCTGCTCCCAGTCCCTGTCTCCAAAGCAGCTGGTAGCTGTGTAGGTGTGGGATGGGGGTAAGTAAAGTGACCTCCTCTGTGAGTGACAAGCAGAGCAGATGGACTAACTATAACAGGTTCTTTTTCTCTGCTATCATGTGCCTCTCTGGCTGGTGCTGATGATACGTGACCATGACTTCTGTGGGGCCTCCTTGCTGGTTTTGATTGTGGTTTACTGTGAGTTTCTCCTGTCTTGGTGTTTTCATCCAGATATGCAGGTGCTGTGCCCTGGCTCTAACTTCAGTGACCTCTGGGAGAGCCTTTATGTTTTTTATAAAATTCTCCCTGTGTTACCTGCCACAGCCCACCTTAGCCTGAACCTCCTTGCTCTGTTGAAAGCGTTAGCAGGGCACAGCCTTGCAGTGTGCATGGGATCAGATAAGAGCTCAGTAAATGTGTGCTGTCTGCAGAGACCACAACAAATTATATCAAGACATGAGTGACCAGCAGCATAATGAGATGGCTTGGCCCTGGATCATGGATCAAGGCACATCACTTAATTTCAAGCTCCCCTGATGAGGGAGAGTGAGCCATGTTCACACTGGACAGGAGGGGGTAACTAGGGCATAATTTGAGGATAAATTGGGAATTAAAGAGAGGCTGTTTAATCCTCTTTCCTCCTATGTTTCTCTGAATGATGTAGGGACCACTCTACTGCCATTCTTGATGAGTTCATTGGCCAGTTAGAAGGGCTGTAGTGCTGAAACCCCATTTAAGCCTGCCTCCACTGAGCCCACTTCAGAATAATTTAACTTCACAAAGAATTCCTCAGACTCTTTTTGTAGGTACTTGTGCTGACGTACAAAACCAGGGGCATTCTGTCCTAGGAGTTACTGCCCAGCCTCAGGTGGGTTTCTTGTGCTGCTGTTACCTGGAGGGCTACTAATGGTTCTTCACTAAAGAATACATGAGTGTCAGGCACTCCCTAATCAACTTAAACACTTGGAGTCATTTAGTCCTCAGATCAACAGAGCAAATTTGTGAATTAAGCGTTATTGTTCCCATTTTACAGGTGAAGAAACTGAAATATAGGGAGGTGAGTTGGGTATTACATTGTATAGTGAGTTTTTGACTCCAGCTCTGATTGACTGAAAGTCTGTTGCTGTTAAGCCCTGTCTTAAAATATGCATAATTATGTCTAATAAGAGAAAGAAGTGTTCTGAAAAAGGAGCTGGTGGAAGAAGGCTCAGGCATATGCTTAGTGTGCCTAAATATCACCTCAGAAAGTGTTTAAAAGGGAGATGCCTATTTCAGGCATCGTGATTCAGTGGGTAGAATGGGGAGTGTAATCATTTTAAAGCATTGCAGGTGATTCTGATGCCCTTACTGCTCTGGAAAGTTAGCTAGATTTAGCCCTGGACGTTTGTTAAATTGTTTATTCCAGGCAAACATGTAAATTCTGATTCCTTTTGTCTAACACTGCTTGGGATCTTACCTTGAAGAAGTTTCAGCTCTAATATAAGGCAGTAAGATCAATAAGCACCTTCTTTTATGATTTGGGTAGTATTTGGAATAATGTAGGCATAGCACATGCTTTCTGTCAGTTGGTAGGTTATTTAATGTGCAAGTGATGTGCATCGTCTGGAAGACATGCATTACCACATACGATATCTTAATATAAGGTGGTTTTTTAAAGATAAAGGCAAAGATAATGGATAGCCAAGGAGAGTGCGGCTGTTAGCAATAACATTTAGAAATTCCGCAACTGTTCTCCAAAGCGGGCCATTAAGACTCGGCTCATTTGAAGGTATCCAGCAGCTAAAGTACATTTTAGTACATTCACTCTGATTTCTGGCTCCACATTTTTTTCTTTTTACAGATGGCACTTGCTTTGGTTAAGAGAAAGCAAACGTCTTTTTAAAGGTATAGGTGAAACTACAAACTCCTCCTTACGGTTATCAGTTAACCTTTCTTCCCCATGTCTTTCTGCTTTATAAGGCGTTCTGTCTTTCACCAGTAACATTTTTTTAATTTTCAAAACTTAAATCTTCATACATTTACTTTTTACCTTAAACCTAAACTAACTTATACTTTTCACATCATTCCCATTTGCTTTTTATTCCCCACAAAGATCTCATTTTAGTCAATTTATTACTTGGGCAAACTTTTATTTCTAAAGTTCATTTTTATTATCTTCTTGATTTTTCCCTCTTTGCTTGGGGTTTGGAATTTATTAATATGTACTTGTTTTTTATCTTTTATATCCCAGATGAATTCCTCTGTATTTCTTTGCTAAATTAGTAAAGAATGTCTGAGTGAGTACCTTCCTTTGAGTTGTCCCTGTTGGTGTTAAGAAATTGACCAAGACCTGGAAAACACCAGATCTGATGAACATTGATCCATTGACTGGATTCTCTGGCAGATTTTGTGCTGTTATTTCTACCATGTTGATGATGGGCATATTGATGAAAATAATTCTTAAGATGCATTAAATGCCTACTGTAGCTCAGACATTGTACCAAACATTTTGCACTTATCATCTCCTTTATTCTTGATAACTAACACTGTGCTGAGCTCAATATTTTTTTGTTCGTTTTAGAGAAAGGAAAAATGCTGTTTTACTGGGATTGAGGAGACTAGTGTGTGCATGTGTATGTGTGTGTGTGTGTGTTTGGTAGACCTATGGAGGAAGAGGAGGGCCCAGGGGTGAAGACAGAACTCCCTGAGAGGAAACAGCCAAGAATAGGTGGTCACTTTGTCACTATTTAGCCTTGAAAATGCCAGAGGGATTGTTTCATGAGGTCTCCTCTAACATCAAGTCCCTGTCCCCCAACTCCTGTACCCGTCTCAAAGAAAATAAGAATATAGATTTTAATCATTCTTCTGCCACTGTTAAGCACAGTGCAATTAACCCATTCTCTGTGGATTTTGACACCACAATATAGATGAAAAAATTTCACATAGAAATGCTCTGGGGTTGACTTTATGACCAAAGGGCCAGACTTCTGTTGGGGAGGGGTGGCGAAAGGAAGAGAGGTGAGGAGAGCAGTGGAGAGCAGATGCCAAACTTGAAAGGCTTTGTTAAATGTAAAATTTTAAAATGTTGTTCCACATAAAGAAACTGATTTGTAAAGTGTTAACCTAAAAATGAAGGCCAGTAAGAGACAATACACATTTATTTGAGATCAAAAGCAATAGCTACTCAGGTGGCACTGATTCAGGCAGAACCCAAATGATATTCCTTAGGAGACAAAGGCAAGGGGTATTTATGAGAGAGGCAAGAACAATTACATCACAAGGAAGGCATTCTATTGCTGCAGATGAGCTAACAGAGTGATGCTAGTTCTAAACACTGTTTCTAACGTTCAGTCCAGTAGTCATCAGTGGGCACTCGTAATACCTGCTTTCTAGTTTTCTGTGTAAACAGTTGTTTGGTCTCACCTCTAACAGGAAGCTAAACAACAAAACAAACAAGCAAGCAAAATATAACCAAAAACACTGAAATAGAGAACAGGCTGACAGTGACCAGGGGGGAGAGGGGAGGAAATTTCAGGGGAAATAGGGGAGGGATTTAAAGGAACATATATAAAGGATACATGGACAACAACTGAGAAGGGTGGAAATGGGAGGGAGGGGGGAGGATGGGGGGTGGGATGGGATGGGAGTAATAGACTGAAAACTGTACTTGAAAAATAATTAAATAAAAAAATTGAAAAACAAACAAACAAAAAAAACAGTTGTTTGGGATACGACATTGTTTTAGGCCCAGTCCAAAGGTTAATTTGCTCTGTTTCAACATTCCAAAGGTTTGAAGCATTAGACCTACAAGGCAGTCCTCTGGGTTGACAGCTCTGATTCCATTTTAAAGTGGTGCTCTTCACATTACATTTTTACAAAAGAAGTTAAGAAACTTTCCCAAAGTACAAAGTAGTAGGTAGTGTAGCCAATAGTTGAATGTAGAGAGTTGCTTTGGACATGTTTTGTTCCATTTCTGCTTTTCTTTTAAAAAATTATATAAATATTAATTTTGGAATTTTTATTATTTGTTACATATAAATACTTTTTCATTATTTAACATTATATGAGGCTAAAATTCACTTTATGTCCATGTCCACAGGATGATTTTCTGTTGTGTTAGCTTGGAAGCTCGTTTTTGGGACCCATCTAATATATAAACCCCAAGTTATTTCTTTTAAAGGGCTAGACCCTAGAGTGTTGACAAATCATTTTGTATGGCTGCGCTTCACTATTTTGAATGTAGCAAATATAATCAGTGTTTGACTGATTAAATATGTTACTTGGAAAATATTTTATAAGGTTTACAAACTCTAATACATGGCCTGCTGTCCTGTTTCTGATAGCTAAGTGTGGATATGAGAACTTTTAATACATGAAGTGTCTTCTCTTTGCTGATAGATGTTTCTGTGAAAAATGGATAAGGTGATGAGATTAGAATCAACTGTGTTTCTGATGCAGAACCAGTGCTTGAGATGCATGTTAAGTCCCTCACTATGCATCTCATTAACTTGCCTGGCACTTGGAGATCTGAATACTGACTTCGAGACTATCTTAGTACTGTATTTCTCCAAAGGAGGTTTTACATTTGCCAAAGAACTGAAAAAATCGCTGTCTCTGTAACTCAACTAGTCATAGATTGTGATCAATATGAAAGATTGCCTCTGATTGCCTGGGGATGCCAGGTGGGTGTTAAGCTATATTCGGTTTCTGGTTTATTTTCTGATTGACTGGATCCTGTAAGATCAGGAAAAAGAAGTGCATTGAAGAAAATTTAAAAATGTTATTTATTTCTACTTAGCTCTTCTCTTTAAAAATCTTTGTCTACTATTTGTCCTTTGATTTTTGCAACAATGTAAGAGAAAAATGAAAAGACAGTTCTGGCCATTTTACAGTTGACAAACTAGAAAGGAAAACAAGTTATTATTCTATTGGTGCTATAACAAATTATCCTGAACTTGATGGCTTAAAATGAGTTTATTTATATCTTACTGACCTTTAGGTCAGGAGTCTGACATGAGTCTCACTGGGCCTAAATCAAGGTGTCAGGCTGACTATGCTTCTCTCTAGAGGCACCAGGGGTCTTCCAAACTCACAGGGGTCCCCACCTCCTTTGGCTCTTGGCCCTTCCTCTGTCTTCAAATCCAGAAACAATAGTCCAGTACCTGTAAGAGTTCCAATCTCTCTCCCTTCTTCCATCTCATCTCTTTAAATCATCCAGCAAAGGGTCTCTGCTTTTAAGGGTTTATGCTTAGATTGAGTCTACCTTGATGATCCAGGAGAATCTCCCCATCTGAAAACCATGCCACTGCAGCGTCCTTTTTGCAATGTAAGGTAATATTCACAGACTCTGGGATTAGGACATGGACACCTTTGGGAGTGGGGGCATTCTTTTGCCTCCCTCCAGTTCTCCAGTATTAGAGCACAGATTGCAAAAGGATTTTTAAAAAATTTATTTATTTATCTTTAGAAGGGAAGGGAAGGAGAGAAGGAGAGAAAGACCAATGTATGGTTGCTTCTGGTGCATCCCCTACTGGGAACTGGCCCCTGCTGGGAACTGGCCTGCAACCCAGGCATGTGCCCTGACTGGGAATCGAACCGTGATCCTTTGGTTCACAGGCCCGAGCTCAGTCCACTGAGCTACACCAGCCAGGGCGCGAAAGGATTTATTATAAATAAAGATCAGTGTCATCCTTTCAGTTATGGAATTAAATACTCTGAAGTCAACTTTCTGAAATGTAGCGTAGTTCGTAGTAATTTCAGTGAACTCTAATGGAATAGATTTCAGGAAATGGCAGATATGAAAGAGGGTGTCTCTATTTACTAAATTTCTCCAGGTTAAGCCAGATCCCTAGGATTATAATTGAGAACGTTTGTTATGGTCATATGTGGTTTATAGTCCTTTTGTATGTTTGTTATAACTTCCATATAAACTGTACCTCCCAAGCAAACTGAATGAGGTGAAGTCGACCCATCCTCTCTTTCCCCAGAGTACCACACTTAGTGCTGAACTCATGGTTTCTTGTTCTCTCTTAATTGCTACTAAAGAGCTGTTTGATTGCCAGGTAACCTCAGTAGGACTGGTTAGATTGGGCAAGGCTCAGACTGTTCTCCAGTTTCAGCCTCTTTCTTCCTCTCTTCCCCTCTGTTTTAGACTGTTCCATCTCGCTTCCTCTGGAAGGTAAGAGGAGCCTTTTGTTCTGGCAAAATGTGCTGTTAAATTCTTTATTTGTGATGCCTGGCAAAATGTTTATTTGCATTGTAATAGTGATAAACTTTCCAAAGAGAGAGGTGATAAAAAATGCCAACCAATAAATAGAAGAGAATGTTTTTAACAATAAAATTTTCCTGGTAGTCCTCAAATCACACTGTGCTTCCTATTTTCTCTGTACTGGATGATGTCTCCATTGCTACAAGATCAGTGATGGAAAAAGAGTGATCTGATGTATTTTAGTACTTGCCTTGAGCCTAGTATCTACCTCTGGGTAGACTTATTGATTCATTTGTTAATTTGTATATTTATATTCTCATTTCTTTGAGTGCAGAGTTTCTGACTTTTATCAAAGGGTACCTGCTGATAAATAAAGACATAGAATTTAGGAGAGCCGCACAAGAACATGTTGGATATTAATGTAGTTAATGTAGTTTCTGTGATTAATAAGCAGATTTGACCCTCTAATAACTATAGCTGAGAGAATCATGAGAAGTCATGAATCCCTCTGGCAATAGGTCATCTCCATACTTATCAGGATTTTAAAGCCAATTTTTAGGGGGCAGACCTATGTGTCTCTCACTGATTTGGAATACACAGCATAATAAAGCATGTCACAGTATGTTAGATATCTAGGAAATTTATATTTATAGTATTCTGATATCCAGACCTATATGGGCCAACATCCTGAAAAGAAGATTAATAGATATTCCTGGAGTTCCAGCCAAGATGGAGGCATAGGTAGAAACACTCATAGGTAGGAAGCATCCTCATACAACTAAAAGAAGGATAACAACCAAGTTAAAAACTAAAACAACCAGAACTGCCAGAAAATCAAACCCCATGGAAGTCCAACAACCAAGGAGTTAAAGAAGCATTCATCCAGACTGACAGTGCCACAACTCAGTGAAGAGGGTTTCCCTGCTCTGGCTGGTACCTAAGGCTCAGCCCCTTACAACTTAGCAGGTATGCCAACACAAAGAAACATGGTTGAAATGAAAGAACAGATAAAACTCTAGAAAAATAACTAAGCAATGAGGAGATAGACAACCTATTATTAGATGCACAGTTCAAAACACTGGTAATCAGGATGCTCATGGAAATGATTGAGTTCAGTCACAAAACGAAGAAAGAAATTAAAGCTATACAAAGTGAAATAAAGCAAAATATACAGGGAACTGACAATGAGGGGAAGGAAACCCAGATTAAAATCAATGATTTAGAAAACAGGAAGAAATAAATATCCAACCAGAACAGAATGAGGAAACAAGAATTTTAAAAAATGAGAAGAGGCTTAGGAACCTCCAGGACAACATTCCAACATCTGAATTATATGGGAGCCAGAAGGAGAAGAGGAAGAGCAAGAAATTGAAAACTTATTTAAAAAAATAAGGAAGAAAAAGTTCCCCAATCTGGTGAAGGAAATAGACTTTCAGGAAGTTTAGGACACTTAAAGAGTACCACAGAAATTGGATCGAAGAAGAAACACACCAAGACACATCATAATTAAGTTATCCAAGATTGAAGCTAAGGAGAAAATCTTAAAAGCAGGAAGAGAAAAGCAGAGAGCTACCTACAAAGGAGTTTCCATAAGACTATCAGCTTAATTTTCAAAAGAAACATTGCAGGCAAGAAGAGTCTGGAAAGAAGTATTCCAAGTCATGAAAGGTAAAGACCTATATCCAAGATTACTCTATCCAGCAAAGCTGTCATTTAGAATGAAAGGGCAGATAAAATGCTTCTCAGATAAAGTCATGTTAAAGTTCGTCATCACCAAGCCCTTATTATATGAAGTGTTAAAAGGATTTATTTAAGAAAAAGATGATCGAAAATTTGAACAGTAAAATGACAACTCACAACTATCAACAACTGAATCTTAAACAACAACAAAAACAAACTAAGGAAATGACAAGAACAGAAACAGATTCACAGAAATAGAGATCACAAGGAAGGTTATCAGTGGGGAGGTAGAGTGGGAGAATGGGGGAAAAAGTACAGGGAATAAGAAGCATAAATGGTAGGTTCAAAATAGATGGGGGGAGATTAAGAATAGTATAGTAAATGGAGAAGCCAAAGAATCCATAGACATAAACTATGGTGGGGGAGAATGCAGGAGGGTGGGGTGGTGTGGGACAAAGAGGGATAAAGGGGAGAAAAAATTGGGACAATTGTAACAGCGTAATCAATTAAAATATACTTTGAAAAAAGATATTTCTAAAGTGCTTGAGGCAAACAGAACCAGAGTCATGTGTGGATTTAGGGAGCAAGGAGAGAGAAATAAAAGTTTAGTTATGCAGGTCAGGCCAACTGCAACAACTCGTCTATACACTAAGGGATGAAAGGGAAGTCTTATTTGACCAAAGAATATTCCTTAAATGGCCAGCCTTGGTTGCTAATGTGTTGCTGCAGTTTAGTGGAGGTTGACAAGAAGGTGATGAGTACCGGAAAGCACCTCACAGCCTCAGATGCTGGATTGAAAACCAAGCAGGAAGCAGTGTGTCATGGACTACCTTTTTTGTTTTTTGATAGAAGAATCAGGCAAATTTCTCAAGTTGACACTTAACAAAGATGTGTTAGTTGCCAATAAAAATAAGATATTTAGAAACAGTTACATGGAAAGGAAGAAGAGAGGGAGAGAGAAAGAGAGAAGGAGCACATGAGTAGATAAAAGAAGGAACTCATTTCATGCTTTGTTTTTTTTTTAGATTACAAAAATTGAATTTAGCCCACTTTTTACCTTTTTAATTATTCAGGGGAGGGAGTATCAATGTCTAGTAAGTGATCTGACGGGTGTGTGTGTGTGTGTGTGTGTGTGGTAGTGTATGTTTGTTCTTAGGTGTTCTACCAGTGGACATAACGTAGGAGCCATGAAGATGCTAACAGGTGAGTGAAGGTTGACATACACTTTTACTCTTGTCTTCACTACTTGATTTTCAGTTCCTTTCTTAATGCATACTTATCTGTCACTTGATCTCTCACACCACCTAAAATTACTAAGGTTTCTGGTAAGCTTTATGTCTTTAAGCTCAAAGTTCTTAAGTCTGAAGAGCATTTGGCACTTAACATTCTTTCCTTCAAAATAGCTCTTTCTTTGTTCCCTTCTCAGTTAAGGCACTATCATTCATTCTGTTATGGAAATCAGAAAAATAAAGCTATCCTTGGTCACTCCTTTATAATACCCATACCCACTTCATCAGCAGATTTGGTCATCTTTACCTCCTCCATCTCCATAGCCACCACCCTAGTCCAACATGTCATCATTTCTCCAGTGGTCTGTTGAAGGTCTGCTAACATGGCCTGCAGAGCCCAGCATGCCTGGTCTTGAGTCTCCCTGAAGCATGATCTTGCACTTCTTGCTCTTGGCACACTAGCCTCATAGCTTTCTTGCAATTCCTAGGACCTGTCAATCGCCTACTTGCCACAGGGCCTTTGTACACGGTATTCTCAGCTTGCAATATCTCTTGCCTATTCTGTTTCACCTGGTTAAGGCCTTTTTGTCCTTAGACTTTAGCATGAGTTCCCACTGAATTTCCTTACTAGATTCCTTCCTCCTTTTCACTCACACAGCAGCATGAACTTCTCCTATTAAGGACTATGTCCTACTGGGTTGTAAGCTCCACAAGAGCAGGAATTATGCCTGTTTTTGCACCTGATCCAGAGTGTGTACATATTTGCGTACCAAAGTAAATATTTGTCAAATGACTGGAATCTTTCTTCCTCTGTGAAATGTTCATTGGCTATTCATGCCACAAAGTTCTCTGGTTTCTAGGTTACTCTAGTATTCATCACTTAGTTATGTCTTTCCTTGTTCTCTTTTTCATGTATATTGGGGTGTTCTTCTAACTAGACAGTAAGTCCTTTAAACTTACATAATGTAAGTTTTCTGAGGACAAGAACCATATGTTAAGCTTTAAAAAGTCCTCCACAGTGCCCAAAATGATTCTGAGTACAAAGCAGGTTCTGAGTACAAATCATTTTGAAATGATTCTGAGTACAAAGACTTGGGGATTGACTTACCTGTATTCATATATGTGTGGAAGTTCAGCCATAATGTTTTACACATGGCATCTCTTTTTCTTGGCTTCTGACTGCAGCCTCTTTAGATATGAAATTCATGGGGATAAATGAGAAGTGGAAGCAGTATAATTGATTTACACTCACTTGTCTGTGGGAGCTTTATAGAACCTTAGAGAGAGCAGTCTTCAACTCTTTACCCTTCAGGTCAGGAGAGTAAGAACTGGTGAGGAGAAGCTCTTGCCTTAGATGAGGCAGGTGCACGGTAAATTGGACCAGCTTGCATAACTAATTAGAAGAAAAGCTGTGGCCATAACTTGGGTCCCCTGATTGCAAACTCATTGTTCTCTGCTGGGTTGTCTCATTTAAATTTAGAGAAGAAAGATTAAGCTCTCATTAACAGGACGAGGCACACGTGCTGGGGATTGAAATTAATAGGAACAGGGAAAGCCAAGAAGCTCCTCAGGGAGCATGTGGGTGTGTAGGTTGTCAGGTGAAGGAGGGATGGGCTATATATTTGGTGAAAACCATTATCTAGAATTTATTTTTGTTTGAAACATACCCATTCTATGTAACTTCCTTATGCCTTGCTACATTAATTTTTATTTATAGAATAATTACAGAGTAAAAATCCCCTCAAAATCTTTTCTCTCTAGCTTCCTTTTATCTTTTTATATATTTAATATATATTTTTGTATATTTACTATTATATGTATTTTTATGCATATTATGCAAAACACACACTTTGACCTCACAGGGCATCATACTCTATAGCTGAGAGTGGTTGTGTGTGTGGTTTAGTTTATGTTCATACAAATCTCATTGCCTTTCCTCCTAGTCCTTTAGTCCATGACTTAGAAATTTCTAAGTGCCAGGTGTCATTTCTTCCCTGTGCACCCATGTGTGAGGGGACACATGTGCACACACATATACCCCCCCGAATGTGCAGAAACAAAGGCTGGGAAATGACAAGGGAAATAAAAACTGAGGGGAAATACTGTGGCATATGGTACCCGAACCACCAGGGCCTCCATAGCAGGGCTGCAATCAAGGGTGCAGATGTTTGGCATTTGAAAATTTGTAGGTAAAACTGTTATAGTACATCAAGTTAAAAATGGAAAATTAGCTGCATATTGTAATGGGCATACACGTCTTTCCATTGAAAAGGAATAAAATGGGAAACTCCATCAGACAAGTAGGTTAGGCCCCCACTGACCTCCTGAATATCTTTTATCCAGGTTCTCAGGTTTCATTTTTATTTCCTCTTGGGAGTTCTTTGTTTCCTCCTCTATTATTTAGCTTTTGCAGATAGCATGGTAAGGTGTTTTGAATGTCATTAACCTTAAAGTACTTGGAAATAGACTTTCAATAAAATACTTTAATGTTTTCTTTCTTCAATGTCAAGTTTTACTATGAATGAAAATGTTTCTTCTCTTTAGCCTTCCAGACTTTCAGTTCCTCATTTTCTCCCAGTTTCTAAAACTTCTCTTCCCTCTTAACTACCTTCACTTAGGTATTTGAAATAGACAATGGATATTTTTCCCAAATATATTTCCTTGGCTATAGTATTATTATTGAATTTGGCTCAATACATAATTTATCATTTACTTTTTCCCTGTCTAGAGTTGCTTCTTGTTTATTGTTTGCTAATTTTTACTCCCCCTTGATTGTAGATCTCTGGGAATTAGAGTTAGATCTTGTGGTGATACTTAAATACCCACTGATTAATTTTAGATTGTTTTTAGTAAAGGAAGGAGTCACATTGCTTAGCAGAAAATGACATATGCGGATCAATTATAAATGCATAAAACACTCAACTGGTAACTGCTATAAGCAAAACTATTTAGCATTTTTTCTGTCCGTCTTTTGGAACTGTACCCCTTATCTTCTAGTTTGCCTTATTTGGATGGTGCTTCAGGTTCTAGGCCTGCAGGACAACTCTTTTTAGGGGTGTTCTATTTGCCAGGGGAGTTTTAAAAATTCTCTTTTTATCGGAGCCAACTCAAAATGAGATTTCCTAATAGTGTCTTTTAAGAAGAAATAAAGATCTTAACTGAAAATGAAAAATAAATTTAATAACTAATATTTTATCTTTTCATTTATCTTTACATTTGACCCTTACAAGATGCAGTTCTATAGGTAGGTAGATATTTATATTCTCTTTATGAGTGATGAAACTGAAGCATCAAATGATCAGGCAAAGGCCATTTAGCTGTTAAACAGCAAAGCTTGAGCTTCCATGTAATCAGCCGGCTTCAGATCCTTTGGGCTTTCCTCTACACATCTCCGCTATATCTTTGGTAGAATAGCTAGCTCAAGAGTGGACACTGGCATGCTTGAAGTTCCATACAAACAGGAGCTCCCAAAATACATAATGAAGACATTTCTCTATGGTAAAGACATCTCTGTTCCACTATTTTGTCTACCAGTACAACAGGACATCAGCTGTTGGTGGACTTGTGAAGGGTTGGTGTACCAGAGAGAAAAGTTAGTAGGTTAAAGAGTCAAATGATTTGGAGGCTTTAGAATTTCAGGCTGTACTAAATATTACTCTGTGGAAATATACTCCTTAGTTTTGGCAGATGACCTTTGATATACTGCCTCCCTCTACTGCCCTGGCTGTCTTGAATTAAGGCTTTTCTTGCCTTAAGGTTTGGCACAGCCTCCCTTGCAGGCCTTCTCCAGGGTTCCCAGGACACTCCTGAAATAATTGTCTGCTCTGCTCATTTAGCATTTAGCAAATGTACTAGCTTACTGTTTTTGTAACTTACACAGTTCTTCAACTGGATTTAAGGTCTTTTGAAGAAGGAACCATGCTTATACTGTTTTGTATTTCCAGTTTGGCCACAGTGGGTGGAATGGTACTGTCCCCAAACTTCTTTGTCACTGTCTGTCCCAGTCTCCAGTATATCATGTACTAACTAGAAAATATAGCTATCAGCCCTGACTGGTGTGGCTCAGTGGATTGAGTGCCAGCCTATGAACCAAAGTATCACAATTTCGATCCCCAGTCTAGGGCACATGCCTGGGTTGCAGGACAGGTCCCCAGGTGCAGGCCAAGGAGTACACAAGAGGCAAACACACATTGATGTTCCTCTCCCTCCTTTTCCCCTCCCTTGCCCTCTCTAAAAATATATAAATAAATAAAATCTTTTGCAAAGAAGAAAATGCAGCTATCATTTGTCTTGCATCTAGCATATAGCATACACTATGCCAGCTAGATCCTTATGGTATTGCTTTCCCCATTTTATAGTTGAGACGTACAGGTCAGGATGTTAAGCACCTTGCTAGTCAAGGTTACCCAGTAAGTAGCAGATGTGGGGTGCACCCTTTCTTCCACCATGCTGTCTCTTGAAGTCAGCCCAGTGTTCATCCTCTAGATGAAACTTTAGTCTTGCTTTTGTCTTTGCCGTCTGCCTGGGAATATTGGCAGCTAGATAACAATTTGGATTTTCCAGATAAAACCATCACTCTTTTAATGGTCTCTTGGAGGGTTGTGTGATGGGTGATTATCATACTGATAGAAATTAATTCTCTAAGTTTCAAAACAAAGGACAAAGGTGCACAGATCTTGATTATTTTCTAGAAACTTGCTCTTATTCTGTATTTTTGTTATAACTAGGTCTTTGGTACTTTTAATAGCCCATCTTTTTCTTTTTAGATTTAAAGCAATAATTAGAGTTAATAGGGCTGGATAATCATGAAGGGTGAAGTGTGAGTCTCATATTTAAAAGACCTTTGCAGTGAATATTGTTAGAAATATTCAATATTGTAATTTTACTTTTGTGTATCCAAGTCACATTTCTAAAAATTTGGATTTACATCCTGGTTCATAAAAGGCAGTGTTTTTCACTCAGGCAAAGTGCAAAAGGTGAACTAGAATAATTTAGACCATTATGAAGCATCTTTTCCCTCATGCGTAATAGGTCCACTTGTTCAGTCTTTGGTGAGGTCAGGAATGAAAAGAATTTAGGATCAGATAGAAGGAAAGTTTGTTGAGACTTAGAAAATCACTTTAACTCACAAAAATTATAAAATTCACTAACATTAAAATAAAACAGAATTCACTGTATTTTTACTCTTTATCTAAAAGGTGTGGCATACCCTCCAAATGGCTATAGGTTTTTTTTTGAGATTTATTCCTGGAATTTTTGATCTCACTAGTGTAGCCAGCACTTTTCACTGCTGAGTTGTTCCACGACTAATGTGTAGCTAGTACATAGCAGTATGACCACATTGCTTGTCAAAATATTGAAGTATTTTCTTGCTGGTTCATAAAAGTCACTGCCCCAACCTGCTTGAATGTCTCATAATCCAAGAGCTAGAGAGTTCATGTCTGGTACATTAGAAGCCACCGAGGACCCTGCTCCTTTCCAGTATCCATCTGTCGTTGGCTGAGTGTTTTGAATGTCAGCTGTGGCTGTTGTTATATAGGCTCTTTGTTGTGACATAAGAAACACCAACTCAGAAGAGTATATATACACCCCTACAAAAGAAAAAAAAAACAAATGAGGCTTCATCAAACTCAAAAGTTTTTGCACAGGAATGGAAAACATCCAAGAAATTAAAAAGGCAACCCGAAGAATGGGAGAACATATTTGTGGATACATCCAATAAGAGGTTAATGTCCAAAATTAATAAAGAACTTACAAAACTCAACACCCCAAAAATTAACAACCCAATTAAAAAGATGGGCAAAAGACCTGAATAGACAATTCTCCAAAAAGGACATACAGATGACCGATAAGCATGTAAAAAGATGCTCAACATCACTAATCATTAGAGAAGTGCAAATTAAAACCACAATGAGAGAACACATCACACGTGTGAGAACTGACAAACGGCAAGTGCTGGGGAGGATGTGGAGAAGGGGAACCCTTGTACACTGTTGGTGGGAATGCAGACTGGTGTAGCCACTGTGGAAAGCAGTATGGAGATACCTCAGAAGATTAAACATGAATCTGCCTTGTGACCCAGTGATCCCACTTCCAGAATTATATTCAAAGGAACCCCAAACACTAATTTGAAAGAGCATAAGCACCCCTATGTTCCTTTCATTGTTATTTACAATTGCCAAGATATGGAAGCAGCCCAAATGTCCCTCAGTAGATGAGTGGGTAAAACAGCTGTGGGCATTTACACGATGGAATATTACTCAGCTCTGAAAAAGAAGAAACTTTTACCCTTTGCGGCAATAAGGATGGACCTGGAGAGTTGCTTTTTAAATGTTGTTTTCATAGACATAGTTCCAATTTAAAATTAATACTGAAATCTTCCAATTAATAGATATCATGCCTTAAAAAGTCCCAGATATCTAAGCAAAAGTGAGTGGAAGACTGCCTGTTTTTGCTTTCTTGCTCTGTCGCTAGCATTATTTCCTGAAGGAATGCACATATGTTGACTGTGTGACTTATTTGTGGAGTTCTTAGAGTTTTATGCTGGAGGCTTTTAGGATGGAGATTATAGGTTGGTTATATATGAGCGCAGATGCAAATACATCCTATATATAGGTTGTTGAATTGCTTTTGACTACAGGATTTATTAAGAGAAGGCCAAATTGGTGGCTTGTGACAAATTTATGTTACCTTCTATGTTTTGTGTAGTAATAGAATGTTTTATTCATGAAATAAGGTTGAATGTAAGTAGATACTCAAATATTCCAATTGTATTATAAAATCAATTAGAAGTCGCTACTATGTGTAGTGTTTAGATTGAATGACTTGATTGGAGCCAGATGCTCTGGACGATGAAACTAAAGCCGAAACCTCAGGTCTGGCTCTGGAACCCACACAGAACCACTCCCCCTGCTGTGATATGGGGACATCTCCCAGTTGTCAGGACCCTGTCTCCATACCAAGGCTAACATTTCAAATGAGGTACCTTTAAAGTTAGGAAACAGAACAAAATGAAACAAAAACTCCTGTTTAAATGTAAAAAGGGGATGCTGTGCTTGTGTTTCTGCACCATTCACAGAGAGAGGGACCAGGGTAGTATTTTGAGCTTTTAATTGAGTCGAGGTTTAATTCTCTAGTGACTGGTAAACCATAGGATTATGAATGCTAACTTGCTTCTTAGGAGATGTTATTGAGTGTTGAGAAACTTTTAACGTAGGGATGTTGATGATGTAAAGTACATAATGTAGAACATGAATTCATCAGGTTTTGCCGCTCTGGAGAGGCTCTGGCTGCCGCGTTGTCCCTCTGTTGATGTCAGCAGTGGGTTAGACCCTTTGGAGAGATGACTTGTGCATCCTTTCCCCTCTTTGCTCTGTGGACAACCCTTTAAATTACATCCTTGTTTTTCTTGGAGAGGTAACCCTATTATAGTATTTTGCTTTAATGTTTTTATGCTTAAGAATTAAGAATATCTTAAGTATTATCTCTTAGAATTTTCCCCCACAAACAATGGTGAAATAAAAGACTTAGATACATTTTTTTTTAATTTCTGAAAGGCCTGCTATATTTTCTGAATCTTCCATGCTTAAAAAAAAAGAGACTGGCACACATTTGAGATGTTAGATAAAGGATTGTGTCTCCTCTGGATATTGATAAAAGAACAGAGAAGTTTGAGACTCATAAGGACAGAAAATGACTTAGAATTAATGTCTGTTTATCTTTGCTTTTGGAGAAAAAATTAAAACTAATCTCATCAAAGTTATTTAGGAAATTTCTGACTGTACTCTTTAATCTTTGTTTCAGAAAACAGCAGCCTGCATTATTAAAAAGGAGATCACTGCATGTGGGAAGAGCATTCAGCTGGTGTCTGCTTCCAAATACGAAATTAAAGAATTTGAAGTTAATTTTAGACAAGGAAACTGCTAGTCAAAACAGTGCAGGCCATTTTGAAAATGTTATTACATTATTTAAAACATATTTATTCAAAAATGTGTATGTGAGCTGCTGCTCTACAAACATCCTATGGGTGTAATCACAAAGCAAATTTCACTGATGCTGAGCTTCAGCTACAAATAGGATATTAATTTGATCTGTTATTTCTTTTTTGAGTTGCTACATACTTACCCTTTGCTAGCATTAAGAAGACAGAACCAAGAAGTCTTTTTCTTTCTTCACTGTCAGAAGGTTTGTGTACACACTGTCCGCTTCAAACATAGTATTTTAATCCTGCATGGCCCAGTTCTCTGATTAGTAGGAACGAGATTCATTAGTTTTTGTGCACCAGCATGTTATATACAGTACAACAATTGGAAAAAACCAGTTTACAACCTATTATCCTACAAGGGAGTTTAGAGCCTAACTGGTTGTCCTTTCTCCATTATTTTCCCTGGATCCCCATCATTTGTTGGCCTCTGAGTGTTGGATGCTCAGGGCTCAGTTCTTGGACCACTTCTTTTATCTAATCCAACCCCATGGCTTTAAGCCACCTATAAGGTGAATATGTCCATATTTTTATTTCCAGCCCTAGTCACTCTTGAGTTTCAGACTTTTGTGTACATTGTCTATTGTATATATCTATTTGGATGTCTAAAGTCATCTCACACCAAGTTTGCCCAAAATGGTAGCTATCAATACCTGCCATACCTCTCTATCTTGCTTCTCTCTTGTCTTCTCCAATTCAGTACATGGCATTGCCATTTACCCAATTGCCTGAGGCAAGAAAACTTAGGGAGTCATCTTGAGGTTTGTCTTTCCCATCCATTTCACATTCAATCCATTAGCAGGTCTTTTCAGCTCTACTTTCAAGATATATCCCACATATACTCCAAAATAAATCCCAGCAGCTCTTCCTAGATTGGACTGGCTGTGTCCTTCTCAAATATCTCTTTTTTTTCCACTGTTAACCTGATGGTGGTCATTATACACCCTTTTATCCAGAGTGGATATAAAAATATAAAGCTAATCCTATGTCCCTTTGTTCCAAAGGCTTTCTGCCATACTGAGAATGAAATCTCAAATCTTTACCATGGTCTTCAAGGTCTACCAAGGTCTGGCCATTGCCTGTTGATCTTTGTTTGTTTCTACCACTTCTCTCCTGCTCCCACCTCATTCACTCTACTCTAGCTGTGCTGGCCTCCCGTCTTGCCCACTAACTCTCTGCCTCAGGGCCCAATGCATGGCTTACTTTCCCCCATCATTAAGAACTTCTTTTGCTTCTCCAGATACCTGCAGGACTTCCTTCCTCATCTCTTTCAGAACTCTGTTCTTTGACTAGCTAAAATAGCAATCTCGTCACTATTGTTGCTTAATATTTTATAGTACTTCCCATTACCTGAATTAGTACTGGTTATTTCACTTTTTGCTCATTGGCTTCTTGGAAAGTATGGAAGCTCCATTTCAACATGGCATCGTGTGTTTCTCCAGCAGTGTTATCTGGCATATGATAAGTGAATGAATAAATAAATAGTATAATTAAGCTAATCTGTCTGCCTTAATATCCTTACCCATTCTCTAGTTTTTATCTTGTGATGATTTAAACTGTTTCTTTATATCCCATGCTGTATTACTGTGAATATTCAACCATGTTCTGGTCCCTTTAGAATATAGGAGCAACTGATTTAAGAGACAGTCAAAAGATAATAATAATAATAATAATAATAATAATAACAATAACTCAGAACTGTTTCTTTTGCCAAACCCTGACCTTTGAGATTATTGTCTCACTGTAGACTAATTAATTTAAGCTTTGAGACTGAATATCTAGCACTGACTTTCTTCCTACAGGCGAACCCTTCCCTCCTCTTCTTAGGAGATACTTGACCTTTAAAGTAAAATGAAAAGACTTTTCAAAGAAATGACAATGATCTCTTTAAGATATTGATAATATTATTTCATTAAAATGTGTCTATTTTAAAGATTTTATTTATTTATTTTTAGAGAAGGGGAAGAGAGGGAAAGAGGGACAGAAACATCAATGTGTAGTTGCCTCTCATGTGTCCCCACCCAGGTACTTGGCCTGCAACCCAGGCATGTGACCTGACTGGGAACTGAACCGGTGACCCTTTGGTTCACAGTCTGGCACTCAATCCACTGAGCCACACCAGCTACGGCATCATTAAAATGTTTTATAGTTCCCTTTTTCTGCTGGTTCTATGGACCCTAATAAGCATCTAGAGCTCACCAGTTTATGTTGGTCTTGCTGATTTTGTGATGTCCACCAGTGAAATCAAACAGGCCCAGATAGCTGCATGTATCTGAGTAGAGTCAGTGGGCTTTAAAATGGCAACTCTTATGTATATGTATATATGTCTTATAGATATCTTATATACATGTCTTATTTCAAGTACATGTGTTCAATAAGCATTTATTTAGTGCTAACATGAGGCTCATATTGTATAAAGGTCTGGGGATATTAAAATGAAAAGACAGATTTTAGATTTAAAGAGAACCCAGTATAGTAAAGGAAACAGGCAGATAAAAAATAAGTACAAGGCAGATTGACAGCACTGTTAAATGTATGCATAACAATACATACAGAGTCTGGAACAAGGAATTGCCAGTTTTATTGGGCATTTGCAAGTCAGGGAAGGACCTGTGAGGAGGTTACTGTGGAGTTGGGGGTTAAAGAGCAGCGTGGCAGGCAGATAAAAGGGAAATAGTATGAGCAAGTCACTGAGTCAAACATAGTAAGTTTCAGGGACCATAATTAAATTTGTATAGTTAGGGCACAGTCATTTTAAAGGGTTGACAAGAAATGAGGTTGTTAAAGTAAACAGGGTCCAGATCACCCAAAGCCTTGGATGTCTTGCAAAAGAGTTTGAACTTTAAAGATGGAGGCTATTACAAGATTTTAAACACAGGAGGGGTATCATCAGATGTTGTAGACTGCTCTGCCTGGAATCGTATCTCGACCCCTTGTGGCTAAGGGTGAGGGATGACCTCTGGAATGCCAGCCAAAGGAGACAAAGCTTGTCTCTGGTAGCAAACGCTGCCTCAGTCTCCTCTCCCTGCCCCCAAAGCTTGGTCAGAAGTCAATGACGGGTAAGACCCCTCACAGCAGGGGGGCAACCTAAGCCAGACTCGATTACTTGGGAGGCCTTCATGGAAGGACTTGGGGGGCTGCAACAAAGAGGGAGCAATGGACTCTTGCCCTCTGGCTTCGATATAGCCCAAGTCCCCAAGTTCTCTGGAAGAAGTGCTTCCTGGCTCTAATCCCCTTAAGCCTGAATACCTGATGGGGAGGGGTGCCGCTCCTTGCCTTGCTAGAGTGTGTCCTGGGGGAAAATCTGGCACCACAAAGACTTCCTGATAAACCTGTGAAATCTGCTCTGCTTTGAGTGTTTTCATTCATATGTTAAGGGTTCCAGCAAAAAACTCTAAAACTCTGTTCCTGACAGACTCTGACTCTGACTCAGACTAAGCCCTCAGATTTCTTTGAAATGCTATCTACTGTTTGATCCTTGCTGCCCTGTATTCCTGTGTATTAGAACCTAATAAAAGGCCCTGGAGGAAGGGGCTCGAAGCCTTTTTCCCCTGAGAAACTAGCCCCTGCCCACGGGCTTTTTCCTCTGGGAAAATGGCCACTTCTCCTCCCTAAGTAGATAACCTCATGTCTCAGTCATATTTACTTTCATCCGTGGCACAAGGCAGGGGACTTTCGAGGAAAGTCGCTCCCACAATCAGACTTGTATTCCAGGGAACTTGCTGTGGTGTCATGTGGAAATTTGGCTATATGGGGATGGGCCTTGAGGGAAACCAGGTAGGAAGGAGCAAAAGAAAATAGGAAAAATGTACAGTCAAGAGGCATGTAGTAAGTGAAAGCACAGGATATTAGGGCTGTGGGAAATGAGAGAGAAAATATGGAATGACTAGAGAGTTTTGGTGTTGTTTCTTTGGATAGTTGGTGATGCTGCAAAGAAGAGGGAACATAGAAACAGAAGCTTCCTATGCTGTCATCACTGTAGGTAGCATTTATTGTGCACATGCAATGTGCCATGCCCTTTGCAGTCATCATTCAAAAACCCTATTTGATAAGAATCATTACTTTCTCACCTTCTACGTCCCAAACCTCAGCTCCAAGGGATTAGATGCCTTGGACAAAGTTATACAATTGGAAATGTCAGAGCCAAGATTGGAACCCATTCTGACTTCATAATCTGCTTTAAAATATTTTAATTTATATACTTAATCTTTAATATAATTTAATTTTAAAGGTAACAAGCATTCAGTATATAAATGAGAAAACATCTGAAAACAGGAACAGGAAAAACAGTTATCCTAGTAAGATTTTGCCATGCAAAAAGTCAAATCTTGGCTTTATTGTTCTGGGTGAACTTTCAGGTGGGGACAGAAGGACATTGGCAGATGACACAGTTGGGTTTGAATATATGAGTCTGGATCTCAGATTAGCAATCACAGTTAGAGAAACAGATTTGAAAATTATCAGTGGATGAGTGCTATGTAGATCATATCAGTGGAGAAATACGTTTTTAAAAAGAGAGCTGTGCCAGCCACACCTTCCTTACACTTGCAGCTGTGTGGGGCCTGACCCCTACAAAGAGAATAGGGGCTTTAGATTTTCTCTGAAGAAGTGAAAGGACCAGTTGCTGTAAGTGAATTTGTATGAATTCTGATGTTTACGATAAACCTTTCTCAGTGATTTTGGAGGTTCTTATGTTAGTCTGTTGCTGATTTGTCAGCGTCTTCTGCTTTACCAGTGCGGTACTGAAGTCCTTTTCACAGGCTGGTTGAACTCTAAACATGATACTCTGAGGTAGCTAAGTCTTTAGAAGCACGAAATTGTGAAGAAGAAGGATTTAAAGACAATTGTTTTTAAAGAATAGCTTGCACTCTTGCTTTATCACTTTTGCTTTTATCCAAGTAATTTCTGTATTCTTGGGAAAATGTTGGTGTTCATCATTATTAAGTTGGGAAAAGAAATAACCACACCAGGTTATTTTACAGGTGCCAAAAGTGGCACAGGAAGTAAAGAATACTACTAATAGTAGGCAGCACTTTTTGTTCCTTGTACCTTGTCCGAAAATAATTGACTCATTAATCTCAACTATATCAATCTGGTCCCATTATCAGGGTCAAAGAGAGGTTAATTTTAATAAGCTGTTGAGTATCAGTTCACAGATAAGCATGCACTTCACAGATATTATCTCAGAAAGAAAGCAATAATTAGAAAGATTATTTTGAGGTAATTTCAGGGGAAAATACCAAAAATGAAACCTTCACCTTCTACGTCAGGATTATCTGGAGAATACAAATTGAGCTTTGCTCCTAAAATTGACAGTTGGAAGTACAGCACAAAGTACATTTCTCTACTCTTTAGGATTATGTTTCTGGAAATAATAAAATATTTTCACAAAGTGAACAATAATTTAACCCAAATCACAGGACTGTAAGGGTGACGAATTATGGGGATGTGACATTAGATTGCTTTAGCTTTGAGTCCTGATGCCATCTTTCACTATTTGACTTCAGGCAAGGGATATAAATTTTACAGGTTTCTGTTTCTTTTTCTGTGAGTGGGGCAATAATATATTTCACAGACTTACTTTAGTGGTTGAACAATAAAATATATGTAAAAGCATCATGCACAAATCTTCATGTACTATAATTGTTCAATAAATATCTTCCCCCTCCTCAAATAATAAACTTTAATCGTGTACTTATTGGCATGGTCTTGCTTTCCAAAATTCTGTTATTGTAATTTTGAAGCTGAGCAAAATAACTGTTCATTTTTAACAAGTGGTTTCTTTTTTTTTGCTTTCTTTCCTTTGCTTCCAACTAAGACATTGCTTTCTTTTCTTTCATTTAACTTAACAGATTTAAAAGCACTGTTTATACTTCTATTGTCAAGGGCAATCATTCATTTGAAGTAAGGTAATGTTCCATTGTTACATTTATTGGTGCCTATTGGAGGGAAAGTTAGAATTTTATAAAGTCTGTTTAGAAATCACCTTTTTTACATTCCCCAAGAGGAATTCTTGCTTTGACTAAAATTCTTTCTGATGATATCTACATTAACATACTTTCTCTCATTATGGAATGATATTCATTAAGGTCCTAGATCCTCTTCTCCTGTATTGTTACCATCCCGCATGTATAATATGTAAGCCAAAAATTTAAAAATGGGGAAAAAATACTAAATAAAAAATTTTAACATTCAAGATGAACTTAATGAGAATTGACTATATGCCATGCACTTTCTTACAGGTGCCATTTGATAAATAAGACAGTTATTGCCATATTCCAATGAAAGAGACAGGTATATAAAAAACAAATGGTGAATACATACATCTATTATTGTAGATATCTAAAGGTGACTCATGTCACCCCTCCCCATCAGGTATTCAGGCTTAAGGGGATTAGAGCCAGGAAGCACTTCTCCCAGAGAACTTGGGGACTTGGGCTATATCGAAGCCAGAGGGCAAGAGTCCATTGCAGGTACTCATAACCTGGTTTGCAGATGAAAGGTACATATGTTAGGTTGTTTCTCTACGGGGCCAGTTAGGAGGTATCCAGCATAGGGCACCCTGACAGGTCTGAGGTGGCTGCTAATCTGCTGTGTTGTCACATGGTTGGGTTCTTGGGTACTCAGTGTTCTTTTTTGAGCTCTGGGAATTTTCTCCAGTTTGCATGCCTCTATGATCCAACAGTGGTGCATTGCCCCAGCTGTGGGTGCAATGTGTAAAGTGATAGTTGAGGGTCATCTGTTGTGGACTGCAAACTCTACTCTGAGTGGCCAGCATTGTGATGGGGACAGAGAGCAGTGCTTTCAATTCTCTTAGGCAGTTGGGCTTCTACATATACAACTTTTGTAGCTGACAAAGTTGTATTAGTCAGGGTTTAGTTAGGCAGACAGACATTGTAGATTTTTCAAACAGAGAATATAACAGAGGGAGGTGGTAATGTAGGTGATAAAGAGCTGAGGAGCTGACCAATGGACAGTGCGTTAACTACAAGTGACAGCTGGAAGCTACAACCATTCCTCAGTCTGGAGAAACAAGGTTGAGGGAGCCCAGGACCTGAGGCCACTTGGTGGAAGGTGGAATTATGACTGGTCTGCATATTAGATGCTGGGTCTATAAAAGGCAGAGTATTCCAGCAGGAGGTGGAAGCAGTGGAGAGAAGCTACCCAAATAGAGTGACAGGGAAAGAATACCCTAGCTTTCAGTTTTCTCCTGCTCTCTAATCTCCTTCTGTTGGCCAAACATAGTAAGGGAATTGGGAACTGGTGAAAGGTAGTTTCTAGGAGAAGATCAAAGATTGAATCTGTGTCCCAACAGGTGATAACCGCTGAGGCAGATATGGAGATGAACTCTCCATCCGGGAATGCCTAGCTGTGGGGAGTGTGGTCAGCAGATGGCCTTCAAATATCAGCTTCTTTAGTTTGCCTCAGCTGCCTCGAGCCAGAGGTCATGCCCAATCTGGGGTAGCCCGCATCTGGTGACTGAGCTGGGAGAACACATAAAGGCCTGGTCTTCTGGGCAGGTGGCACAGCACTGCCAGCAGCGTGTTCTCCAAAGCTCCCAGACGTGTTGGCCAAGACTCTGTCTAGCCCGAATATCAGTTTGATGTCTCCCTCTGCCCAATTCCATTTTCTCCATTTTCTTTCACGGGTAAATGTTTCATATCCCAAACGCCATTTCATCACCTCTTTCTAGATAGCTTGAACTTAGACACGGGTATATTTATCAGCTCCAACATCAGACATGATCCAGGGAAGAGGGAGAAAAGGACAGGTCATGGATGGATCTAGGAAGGAAATAGGATGGTAACTCTATAGTAGAGAAGCAGCAGAAAAGGGAGAGTCCCTTGAATGTTGGAGCAGCTGGGCAAGTCATCAGCAAGGAGGTGGAAGGATTGGGAGATTCTAATTGGTGAGTAGCAGTGAAGGGAGGATTCTCGAAGAGATGAAGAGCTCAACCAAAGGTGTAAAGATGTAACACTGGGAATTATTATCTGTAGGGCAAGAGGTAGTATGAGAATTTAGAACCTGGCATTGGTACTAAATTCTGCTCCAGAGAAGGACCAGAAGTCGTAATCAGAGAAAGCAGTATTTCTTTTACACTTTGCAGCATCTGGGAAAACATTGCTTAGTGTGGCAGAAAGAGGCATACAGATTATAAATAAGCTTTCTAACAAGATTTTGTATACAGGTTCATTTTTTCCCATACAAAGCTTTAATCACAAAAGCATAATCGAGCCAGGTAGAAAAAGTCATTTTTTAACTATAAATTCTTTTTATTTTCCGGTGGTTTATCTCAGAAGGGAATAAAAATCAGAAAGGCACTCTCATCAGCAATTACATAATGGAATGGCGTAGTAACTTACTGCGAGCTTTGGTTTAGGAAAGGAGTTGTGCTAGTGCAAAAAGGCAAGGTGTGATTTGGGGTTCTTCCAGAGTGCATCGAGGTTGTCTGGGAGCATGAATTTACCATGCTTCTAAAAGAAATAACTGCTGAAAATGCAAATAATATTTATAGCTATGTTGAGGAAAGAGGGTATCGTCAAAGGTTACTCTTGGACCTTGCATGTTCCTACTGATTTCTTGGGATAGTGTACAACCCTGGGATGCATGTGTACACAAAAGGAATATTTGGACCATCCTCAGTACTGGCCACCACGGTGTGAATGATTCTCATCATAGCCCCAGGGGGCATTCATGGCCCCAGTGGCCCCAGGGGGCCACTCAATTTCTAAGACCAACTAGAAAATTTCAATTTTTACTGATGACGATGCTTATCACCAGAGAACAAATCACAAATGGAAAACTTTTCTGGTACAATGAAGTCTCTGTTGCCATGGATAGCCCCATCTGCAGTGATTAGGACTTTAGAAAATATATAGCCATGCCATTGACTTTTCTAATAGGGATCTGAATATGGTGACAAAGGAGACATCAGGTGCTGGACAACTGTCTGAAAGCCTCTCTTAGGATTCTCTTTTATGCTTAGTGTTGTGTGTTAAAGGAGCCATAACAAGGTAGTGCAATCATTGCATTTATTAAGGAAATGAAAACACTTTCTGCTGCTGGAATTTGATAGTAATACACGCATACACATATATTGCAAGAAGCAGAAGCAACACCTCAGTACCTGCATGATTTTCTTTAGTTACAAAGCTGATGCTCAGCAATCAACATGAAAATTGTTTATAGACGTCTTTGTTTTATTATGAAGCACTTGGTGATTGCATTTTAACCTTAGTAATTCATACAGAATGCAACCAACAAAGGCATCCGCATAGTTAAATGTTGAAAATTGCCTTACTAGGATATTACTTTTTCACTTGTGTGATGTGGACTTCAGGGAGAATATGTCCAGAGCTTTCTATGTGGGGAAGAAAATCACACACTGAAGCACTGTAGGGGTTTTATGATACACAGATTCCATATTAACTGTAGGGCAGCATTAGAATTTACCAGCGACTCTGTTTCCTAGGACTCCATTGATATGCAATAAATCCCTATCATACAAATAATGGTGAGAATTTGAGATTTCAATTTTTACATACCCTACTGGATCAATATGTAACCATATTTGTAGGGTATTTAAAGTTTGTGTTAAAGCTTAGCTCTGGCCACAGGAAATGTATTTGAAAGGGCTTTTATCTGACAAAATATTCTTATGATCCTTCTCACCTCCCCTCCCTGATGAGGAAGAATTTTATTGCTGAATTAAATGTGGGAATGAAGATGTATTGTGAACACATGGGATTTGGGATGGAAATAAATAAAATCTCTCTGATGTGGAGTAAACCTTCTGGCAAGAAAACCTGCCACCCTGTTTAGGAAACACTCTGCTGTTGGTCAAGTGGCCACTGTGCTGACAAAGTCACGGAGGCGCCAGAATATGCACGGGATGAGAAAGTCAGGTTTCATCAGTGGAATCTGAGAGTGGACCGTACGTGATGGAAATGAATATGCATTGTGGATTGCTTGAGTTTGGTACCATCTAGAACTCTCAGGAAGGCAATTTTTGGTTATCAGGAAGCTTCTTTTTGTTGTATAGGGATTATAGGTTGAGAAGGAATATTTGGCAGGAGGGCATTTGGGGATGCTTTCTGTCTCCTGGATCAAAGGGGCTGGAGATTCCTGGGAGGGACACCATGCCCTTCAGAGAAAGGCTTTAGTGGGCAGTGGAAACAGATAAACATATATCTGGGTTTAGTGTTAACTTTGAAATAGTAAAATATGTGATTTATCATATACAGCATGGTAATTACAGTTTTTATCAAGAGGTTTCTCTGTAGTAAGTCTGAGTAAGAGATGCATGTATACAGTGGTCAGTTGGTGCTCAATAGAGGCACAGAGTGCTTGAACCGGACAGGGTCTTTCCGGCAGTGCCCATGTGAGGCTGTCTGCTGAAGCCTCACCCTCCAAAACCCTGCCAAAAAGCATGTGAGCAGATCTTTGTCTTTTGAGAATCCCATATTGCTTTTGATTTTTACTTGAGACACCTGCAGGGTTCTTTCTCTACTTGAGGCTTTTATTTAGTTTGAATAAATACATTAGGAGCAAAACATGTGGAATTCTAAAACCACACAGCCCAACTCAGCCTTATACATCAGTTCTAATAGGAAAACATTTATTGTTTTATTGGTGAGATAACAGCATTCATTTGAGCATTCTCCCCAGGCCATGTGGGTTGGCTTTTGTGGAACTCTGGGGCTGGAAGGAATCTAAAAGGTGATCACGTGCAATGCCCTTCTCTGTGCTTTGAAGAATCTGAGTACAGAGACCATTACTTGTAGCATCTAAGACATAAGGGAGCTGACAGGTCTAATCCAGGCCTAATCCCGACAAGTTCTTTGCACGGCACAGCTCTGGCGGATGTGGTCAAGGTACTACAAGTAACACTGGGCTGTTCCCCTCAGGATTTGGAAACGGAAGCTCTGCTATTATGTCATCCAGTGCTCAACTTTTAGTCTGTGTCAGAGTCACTGGGAAGGCTGTGAGACAGATTGGTTGCTGGGGCTCCATTCTTGCAGTTTTTGATTCAGCAGGCCTGGGATGAAGCCGTAGAATTGGCATTTTTAACAAGTTTCTAGGTGCTGCTGGTGCAGAGACCATAATTTGAGAACAAAAATATAGTAGTTTTGGATGATTCCTGAGGTTTGAAATTTAACAAAAGATCAGATAAAGAAAGACGCTATAGTGAGTGTACAATATGAATTCTAGTAACTTTTTCAAGAATGCTTCTCAACAGAAAATCTTAACTTCTCATTTAATTTCAATTATGAATGTACTAGTATTTTTTGAGAGCACTGAAGACTTAAGACCTGAGCGTGTATTCTATCTTTTAAATCACTTTTTGCCAAGAAGTAAGTCTGCCAGTCATTTTGAGAAAGCTGTAGGGGATTTAGTTATGCAAAGCTTTGTTGAGGATGAAATGTTCTTATTCTCTTGAAAGCTTGTGCAAAGACGTATTATATTGAACAACAGTTTTAGTGGTTTTAAACATCGTAATTAATTTCTCATTCTCTGATCACAAATTCCAATTTCTTCTTCTCTTTTCAGAGAATAAGAACAGTGATAACAACAATAATAGCAGCTACTGTTTACTGCATGGCTGAATTGCCTTTTTGTCCCTAGCACCTTATTATTTGGGGTCTCCAAGTTTCCCAATAACTCTGCAAGTTAAATGTTTTTTTCCTATTTTCCAGATGAGGAGATTGATACTGAGAAATGCCAGGTAACTTACTGAAACACATGTGCAATTTGGTATTTGGTGTTGTAAAGACTTGTATTTCCTTCATTACAAATCACATTCCCCACCTCCCCAAGTGATACATCTGGTTTCCGAAGCATTTTGTTTTTGTCTACATCAATATTGCTTGAAGGAAATTAAGATACTTAGCATGTTGAGTGCCTACTAGATGGTGTACATTGTATATATTTGACTTCATGTATTCCTCTCTCTACCCTGCAACTTAAATAATGCTAACCTCATTTTGAGGATGAAAATTCTGAAACTTCAAGAAGTTTAATTCACTTCATTTACTTCAAGACCTCCTTAAATAATTTGAGTAGCAGTCTTTGAACTCAAGTCTTTCTTGCTCCTAAACATGTACTCTTTTGAAGACAACACTGTTTCTATAAGCCTTGAAATGGTTTTAGATGTTATTAAAGTTGATAACTGTTTTGGTTAGTTCACCTGACCACCATCAGACTTACCCATGGGCAGAACAGGAAGCCTTGCTGGAGAGATTTTTGAGTGTGAGGAAGTCCTGTCACCATTTAACCTCCTTGGTAAACCATCGGTGGCTGGGCAGGCTGATATTTGTCCATTAGTGTTTTATCCACTGTAAATGCAGCCTTGCTCTCTCCAGTTGTCTCCTGCAAATATGTCTGCCCTTGGGAGGGCTAATGCACTGAAGTACCCTCCCAGATTGCCTTTCATTTTCTGTCGAAATGAGCCAAATGGTCTTTAGAGAAAAATGTTCAGATATTTTTGTTATAGCATATTAGAAAAATACATAAAGGTAAAGCAAGTAACATTTGTGTGTATAGCAGCCAGCTTTATCAAGTTGTAATATTTTTTTATATTACTCTAGAAGTTTTTTTTAATACTGTAACTACTTTTTTAGCATTGGAAACCTCTCATGTTCTTTGTTTCAAATTCATTCTTTGTCACTCTTCTGCTGAGTTAAGCACTAGCCTGTATTTGGTGTTTATAATTCCAGTATATATTTTATACTATCACTGCATATATGTGCATTTATTAAAATATATTGTACTGTTTGATGTTTTTCAACTTCACATAGTTCATACTTTATGCATCATTCTGCAATTTGCTTTTTTGCTCCACCTTCTATTTTTTGAGATTTAACTATGTTGACAAATGTAATTTCAGTTCATTGATTTTCACACTGTATAATGCTGTATTGTGTGAGAACACGAATGCAGATTTATGCATTCTCTTCTGAACAGCTATTTAGTTTGTTTCCATATTTTTCTATTAAATACAGTGACATAGTGACACTTTTATATATTTTAACCTGGAGTATATTTGAAAGACATCTATAATATTCCTAAAAGAAAGGTAAAGCCCATGATTTCTGGTACTTAGAAGTGGAATTGCAGAATGAAAGACACATGCACCTCTGGCTTCCCTAGATAATGCCAGTTTCCCAAACGGGCTGCAACAGTGAGCACTGCCACTGGCAGTCGATAAGAATTTCTTGTGGTAAGACTTTATAGTATCAGCTTTTTAAAACTTTTTCAGCATGAGGAATATAAAATGGTATGTTAATGTGTTTTCATTTTCATTTTACTAATTAGTGACGTTGAACATTTTTCATATATTATTTAGTAATGGGTAAAGGATGGTTTTCTCTATTTTTAAGTACAAAAAACTGTGTTATAGCTAATATTTAATTATATTTTAAATTTACTAATTAATTTTCATCATGCTTTGTGCTATTACTTCTTACATCCTAAATATTCTCTTCAGTTTCAGTTTTCCTCCTTCTAAAGCATACTGTTTAATAGTATGCTGATTTTTAAATTTCCCTAGTATTTGTATGTCTAAAACTAAATATTGAGCTCAGCAGTGGTAATTTATAAAATTATAAAATTAGAGGTCTAAATTTGTTTTCTCAACCATTTAAAGATATTGTTCCATTGTTTTGTGTTTTTTGCTGATGAGACCTCTGTTAGAATAACTGTTCCCTTATTGATAATTTTTCTTCTCATTTTGACAATTCATAGTCTTTTTTCTTTACTTGTTCTCTGTACTTTTTTTGTATGTCCAGATATAAATTGATCTTTAATTTTCTTACTGGATACTCAACATATTCTTTTAATCTGAGGATTCATGTGTTCTCTAAACTATGTCAAGTTCTCATTTATCTCTGTAAGTATTCTTGTTCATCATTTGTTTGATTTTATTTTTTTCTGTACTGTCAGTTGCCTTTATACAGCTCTTCATTCTATGCGTTAGGTCTCTTAACTGCACCTTGTTGTGGCTAATTTCTTTTTTGTCTTTGAATGGATTCTGGATGAATTATAATATTTTTGAATTATTTAAATTTTTCTTTTACTCCCTGTAGGCTAACATTTATCTCACTGTATTGTTAGCTACTGTTCTTCCAAATCATCTTCCAATTCAGTGACGTAGGATGATTATCTCTCATTATTGCTTATTTGTCTGTGGGTCAGCTGGAAATCAGCTGATTTTGGCTGGGCTCAGCTGAGGTGGGTTTTTTGTTTGTTTGTTTTTGCATGTGTCTCTCATCTTTCTCGAACCAGGGACTAGAGAGGGATGCTCTTCTCATAGTGATTGTTAGAGAAATAAGAGAATGAACAGAAACACTCAAAATTTCTTAACTTTAGTCTTGAATCACTTATTCCTCTTTGTATTAAACAAAGTACATAATTCATGTTGGCTGAACCCAAAGTCAAGGCATGGAGAGATATAGTCTGCTTTTATGGGAGGAATTCCAAAGTTAATGACAAAAGGTATAATAGCCATGGAGAAAGATGAAGAGTTAAGGCCAATAATTCAATGTGCAACAAATATAGGTTTTTCATTTTTGTAATAGCAGAATAATAGCCCACAAAAATGTTCACACTCTAATCCCTGTAGCTATGTTCTATTTGTATATTTAATCAATGTTATGATTCTTAAAATAAAGAAATGATCCTGGATTATCCAAGGGGCCCAATATAATCTCATGAGCCCTTAAAAGCAGAGAACTTAGTCCAGCTGAAAGTGAGTGATGTAACAGAAGATGAAGGCAGAAGAGACATAAGAGAAGGGACAGTCAGAGAGAGTCCAAGTTGCCCCATGACCAACCTTAGGCCGTGAAGTATAGACAGAATACCATAGGAATAATTCTCTGTGTTTTTAGTGTGTGAAATCAGGAGAAACACAGTGTTGGCCCACCAGGTAACCACTGATGCTAACCTTTATTACCTGGTCAAGATGGTATCAGCTATGTTTCTTACCTTTAAAAATGACATTTTCCCTTTTGCAAGTTTCGTTAGCATTTTGTGGGGAAATACTGCTATATTATGCCAAATTTCTACTGATCAGATTTGGTATTCATTGATATTTATGCTCATATTAAATACCACTATCATGATTGGTAAATGGTGATTATCTAGTTTCATCCTTTTCACATTTGTAGATTAGCATTTTGCTGTGAGAAAGAATTTTCTCTGATTTCCCGTTTATCTGTTTATTCATTTATTTTAGTTACATCAGCAAGGAGTCTTGGATTCCTCTTGTATTCAACAGGGTGTAATTCTGTACTCTTATTATTAATTTTGTTTGTTTTGTTGATGCCAGATTGTTCTAGATTAGCCTTTGTTAGATCTTCAAGGTAGTGTATGTTCTTTTAATGTATCCTCCTCATTCTTTGAGTACTTCCTTACTTTCTGGTGTAACAGGATATTCTAGGCTCAGCCTGTTGCCTTGTACTTTTTCTGACCTAGCCTGAAAACAGCTATTTTTCCTGGAGGTTGGTATTTTAAGACCAGATCAGAATACTCAATATGTTTACTGCTGCTGGAATGTTATTGCTTTCAGAATGACTGGATATCATTGCTCTTAAGAGACATTATTTCTTCTTAAGAAACAGAGCTCATCCTTCATGAAAAATTATTCAGTGTGTAAGCATTAAATAAAATTTTAAATTGGTTATATTGATTTTAAATTTGCCACCAATTTGGAAACATGAGTTCATGGAATTGTGTGACTGAGTTTAAAAGTTCAACAACAGACAAATGACCAGTTTTTGAGTTGCTTGAGTCAGGCTGTTCGTGTGACGTGTGGTATGTCCACCCTGTGCTGAGGCTATGGGGTAGAAATGCACCAATCCCACTGGGCTTATGCTCCCATGGCCAGCCATGGAGCCCAGAAACTTTACATTTCTACTAGACACAGCAGTAAGTGGCTGGAAGGCGTGGCAACTTGTGTTTCTGTTTCCTAATCCTGAAAGTGTTAAAGCAGATGTCCTTTTTCCAAGTTCTTCTAGGCATCCTGTCTTTTTTTCTCCATTGTTTAATTTTGTAGTTGGATCTGTTTTGTTCAATGTCTACGAAATGTTTCTATACTTAGTAAAATTTGCGGGCATAATGTATCTGGAGTAGTGATAGGGAGGTCCACCAGACAATCAGTTACTAAATTTGTACAAGACAACTCCAACAAAATCTCACACAATACTTGAACAGTTTTGTAATAAATTGAAAGGAAAATGGAGCCATGTGTTCTATAATAATCTTTTTTTAAAGATTATATTTATTTATGTATCTTTAGAGGGGAAGGAGAGAGGGAGAGAAACATCAATGTATGGTTGCCTTTTGTGCATCGCCTGCTGGGAACCAACCTGCAACCCAGGAATGTGCCCTGACTGGGAATTGAATGGTGATCCTCTGGTTCACAGGCCTGTGCTCAATCCACTGAGCTACACCAGCCAGGGCTCTATAATAATCTTTATATATTGTTGAACATTGATATGTTATCTTTCCTCTGTCTAAAACAAAATCTTGTCTCCTGCACCCGCAGCTTAAGCCCATTTCTTGCTGTTTTAGCATCTGCAGAGAATAGCAGTTTGCTTTCTTTGTCTATCTACTACCCATCATATTGCTTGGAGGCGATTATGTGTATTCACTGGCTGTCTTCTTTTGTATTCTGAAATATTTGTAGTTCCTGTTGCCTTTATTCCTGAGCCTAGTATCTTAACTTTTTACTCTGGATGGGTGCAGCATTACAGACAACTGTCTTAAAAACATAACATTGGAGGAAAAATAATTAACTATTTAAATGAATAGAGATTTGATATTTATGTGTGCTAATTAAAAGCTTAAACATAATGATTATTAAAGAAACAGCTTTTTAGGCTTGGGTAGCACATTTTTAGTATGTTTTTGGAATGTTTTATTTTGGGGTTTGAAAATACCTAGTTTGAAGAAATCAATAATTAATGAGAGAGAGATTTTATTTTAAAAAGAAATCTAGTTCTATCCAATGATTACTGCACTTAATTTGGGAATTTCTGACATGCAAAAATGTGGCTCATCCCAGGCTCATCTTAAATTGCTATTTCCATTGTCTATTCATTCCAACAATATAATTGCAATTTCCACTGATTAAGGCTAATGGTCCTTCACTTTTTTGTTCATTTCCAGATCAACCTTGGGCATCATGTGAAGTGCTTAGGTAATATATCAAAAATATCTTCTTTTACACAATGCAAACTATTTGGATTCTTATGCTTTGTTTGACAGCAACCTCTGCCTGCACTGTATGTTGTTGATATGATCTCAAAGTGATGCTGTTATGATCATGTAGCTTCATAAGTTCAATGCCTTTGTGTTCTTATTTTTATATTTCATTCAGATATGTGTGGGAATGCTACACTGGGAAATTGACCTAGTATTTCCAGGTGATGAAGTATCCTTCTCTTGCCCATTATTTGAATTCGTTTTGCCACCCAGTGTGAAAATGGAAAAAAGATTTAGGCTGATGTCCCATAATATCTTCCCGTGGTGTGCCCTTATTGAATTATTTCCAGGTGGATGCGACAGATGTTCATCAAGTCACTCCCAGCTTCCACTGTTAATTGAAGCATAATGGGAATAACAGCAGGGAAGGACAAATTATGGGAGTAGAGATACAATTTGAACTCTGCATTCTTATGACCTTCCTGGAAACTGGGGTTGGGCTGACAATTCTTTTATTTTCATATGCATGGGAAAGAATGTAAGATTGTTTCAGCTATAACACATCAACGAGCTAATGTCCTCTGAAATTAGTAGTCTCATAGTTGACACCTATTATTAATCAACTTGTCATTTGTTTAACTGTGATGTGTTAACAGGTTCCTAAACCAGGAGTCATAAGTCCTAACTATGAATCATGGCTTTACAGAAGTCACTTAATCTTGATGAACTGTAATTTCATTGTTTTCAAAAGGATAAAACATAACCTATATGAAATAACACCTTCCTGTGTTTGCAAGTTATTTTTGAAAGGAGATAAGCACTTATGCATATGTCTATTTTAAAAGTTATTTGAACTAGAATTAAAAATTTCTACTCAAATAATTGGATTTTATTTAAAATATGGACTCAAAATTGGCCAAGTTTAACAACCACTGTACTGATGTGCTGATAGATGACTATAGCAACTAACAGAGAAGACACTACATTGAAAATGTAGTTGATAAAGTTCCTAGAAATGAGTTCAGAGGAGGGCAAGTGGTAGTCCCCAAACAATATTACAAGAGATTGGCTGGAAGGGTGGAGGGCTGTGAACATAAACCTCCTACCTGCAATTGGCATCTAACAGGGAAGACTGAATGGCCAAGCACACATAGACACAGGATGTTTTTAATGTTTGTTGGAAAGAGCCATCCTACAAGATCATTGGAATTTTCCTTTAAAATTTTTATTTATCTTTCTTTAAAAAGAGGGGAAGGGAGGGAGAAGGAGAGGGAGAAAGCACTGATGTGTAAGAGAAACATCGATCAGCTGCCTCTCCCATGCCCCCAGCTGGGGAGCTGGCCTGAAACCCAGGCATGTGCCCTGACTGGGAGTGGACTGGAGACCTCTCAGTTTGTGGGACAATTCACAATCCAGTGAGGCACACCTATCAGGACTTGTTGGTATTTTATTAAAGATCCTAGTTATTTATTTTTAGACAAAGGGGAAGAGAGGGAGAGAAACATCAGTGTGTAGTTGCCTCTCATGCACTCCCCAACAGGGACCCAGCCTGCAACCCAGGCACATGTCCTGACTGGGAATTGAACCATCAGCCATTTGGTTCACAGGCTGGCATTCAATCCAGTGAGCCATACCAGCCAGGGCAGTATTTTTTTTTTAAGAGAAATGGTATGATCACAAAAGAAAAGCCCAGTCTACGGCCATACCACCCTGAACGTGCCTGATCTCGTCTAATCTTGGAAGCTAAGCAGGGTCGGGCCTGACTAGTACTTGGATGGGAGACAAAAGAAAAGCCCAGATCTAAAATTTCCAGGAAAGGAGGGAAGGCAGAATTCAAACACATAACTGAATTGTAGTGGGAACGATAACAGGAACTGATAATTAGTTCTCCCATTGTTTCTTAGTGGATGACGAGGGCAGCAAGAGAAACCAAATAAATCATTCCAGAAATGGGAATTGGAAGAGTTCAGTGTGGAACTCAGTTAAATATTAGAGAGGATTGAAAAAGATGGTTCATGGTTTATTTGAATTGTGGAGGGCACTATCTCTGGAGGCCATGGAGCGGAATGAGGCAGAACTCAGAAGAGACAAACATGTGGGTGGAAGGAGTGTATGGTTGTCGATGGTGGACTTGGAGCAGTCAATCCTTGGTCTCTTCTGTCCTCACATCAACGTGAAGACCTTATCTAACCTCACAATATTTATAACTAATGTCTTCCAAACATCACTAGCTAAGGTCTTTTCCCTGAACTACAGATTCATAGATATAATTTCCAATTTGTCATTTCAACTAGGATATATAATAAACACTTCAATCTTATTGTCTGAAACTGAAGTCCTGATATTCCTCCTAACTCACATCAGCACTTCTCACCTCAGAGACTCTCCCTTTCTGCTTTTTACAATTTGTTCTTTCACTTGCTTATATCCAAAATCTTGGAATCATCCTCAGTTCTCTTATACTTACATCGAGTCCATCAGCAAAGCTTGTTGGCAGTGCCTTGAGAGTGTTGGTAGAACTTGACTAATTCCTACCACCTTTGCTTAGCATTGCCTAATGTCTAGTTTCCCTGTTTCTATATTTTTCTGTCTTAAAGTCTACTCTCAACACAGTAGCTAGAGAGATCTGACTAAATTATGTCACATGATGTTACTGTTCTGTTCAAAACACTCCAGTGGCTTCCCATCTCATTTACAGTAAAAGACAGAATTATTTGTCTTTTTAGTGGTCTACAGAGGCCCTGTACTCATTCTGTTGCTTTTTTTGGCATCATTTCCTCTATCTCTCCTTTTGTTCACTTTACTCCTTCATTGGCTTTCATGCCCGAGAACTTGGCACTTACTGTTCCTTCTTCCTGGGACGGTATTTCCCAGATGTCCAGATAGCTCACTTCTTATCTACTTTATTTTGTTTACTGCTGTATTTTTATCACTCTGAACAATACTTAGCATACTGTAGGCATTCACTAGCTATGTATTGAGATAATTACATTACTTTGAATTCAGATAAGTACCTGAAGGCTAACCTAGCTATTTGGGTAGCATGGGAGGGACTTGCTGAAGAAGTGAGATAGACCTATTATGCCACATGTGGGAGGCAAAACCTGATATAGAAATATATTGTGTGAGGCAGAAATCTAACTTTAGGACTCATTTTTTTGTGGTTTACCTTCTCTAATGGTTTTTCCCACTTATTTCTTAGCTTTTTAATCTGGTTTCTTTTTGAGTTGTCTCTAGATTTTTATTCAGTTCATATTTATGAAGCATCAGAGATGTACTAGATCCTATAATGATGGGTCCTCAAGAAATTTTATCTCATTTAAGACAATTCTATAATAAACCTGTGTGTTAGGTATTTTTGTCATTTTTTAAAGGCAGGTGCAAATAGAGGTTCCGAGTAACAGAGTAAGTCAGTGACAGAATGAGGACTCAAGTTTGGTTCTTCGAGTTCTGAGTCAGGTTCACTCCACTTTGCAGTCCTTAACCTGTCAGAGGAATCATGTATCTACTCAGTAAGAGTCATTATCATTGACTAACCCTTTTTATCTTTTCATTTTGGGGGAATACATCTGGAGAAATGGAAAGAACCTCCATGTGTTAGTCATTTATTGCGTGTAATAAATTACTCCAAAATTTAACAGCCTAAAACAGGAGTAAACATTAATCATCTCACACAATCTCTGTAAGTCAGGAATTGGGCCTGGAGTCTTTTATGAGGTTGCAGTCATTTGAAGGCTTGACTGGGACTCAGGATCTGCTTCCTAGGGGACTTGCCTGAATACCTGGCACCTCAGGGCTGCTTGTAGGCAGGAGGTCTCAGTTTCGTGCCCTGTGTACTCTCAGTAGGTTTGCTGGAGTATCCTCATAACATGGCACCTTGTGTTTCAGGTGAATGAGCAGGAGAGTGTAAGGCAAAAGCTGCAATGCCTTTTATGGCCTAGTCTAGGAAGTCACACACCATCACTTTCACAGTTTCCTATTCAGTGTGGGAGAGGACTATATGAGGTGCGAATACCAAGAGGTGAGAATCATTGAAGGCTATCTTGGAGGCTAGCTCTCACAGTGTTCCCTATGCCACCCAGTGATTTCCTTCTTTCCCATTCATCCCCTTTCCAGGCACCGCCCCCACCCACAATTCCATCTCTAGCATCAGTTCAGTGTCCAGATCGCATCATCTAAATGATATCCAGGTATTATCACTATTATTCCATAACATTTTGCTATTTTAGGTCCCCTCCTACCTCCTACCTGTCAGGTTATTTTTCCTCACCTTTGCTGGACATCAAATATTTAAAAAGCATTAAGCATTAAGGCACCATGCTTGAAACATAAAAACTGATAAGGAAGAATATTTATCAATGTGGAGTTGTGAGTCTAACGAATGAGAGGTATGCAAATGATTATTGCACAACCTACTTTGTAAGTAAATTGAGTAGTAACTCTGCCCAGATGAGCTATAGAAGATGCTACAGGCGAGGTGCCACTTGTGCTAGCCTTCAATGTTGCAGACAAGTTTTTAGAGGCTTAAAAAAGAGCTTATTACTCAGAAGAGGTAACATGAACAAAAACTATTTTTTGTCCTGAATATGAGCAGACTATAAGGCTTAACCCTCAGCCTCCTGATCTTTCTGTACTGAAGTCTCTCACTTGAAGAGCTTGCCCTATTTTCTACTTTCATGGACTTAACTACCAACTTAATGTACCTGATTTTCCAAATCATAAATCTAATATTGACCTCTCTCCATTTCATGTCTTCCCCTTTCTAATAGACATTGTTACTTGGATGTTACATCATCACATTAAACTTGTGACAAAGCAAAAGTGTCATCACTCTTCTTAACTAACTTTGCCTTCCAACTTTTTGTCAGCTAGAAATCTCATTGTTAGTTATGATCATCTCCTTTTTCCTTCTGTGTGTACTTTTTTTATTACTCTTGCTGTCTTTCCATTGTTTTCATTTCCACAGTGGTCACTTTATCTACAGCAGGTCTCTACATAAAAGTTATTGCTCTACAATTCTCTGAGCTCATCTTTCTTAATCTGCCCTATATGCTATGCCAGTTAGTTACACACAGAAGTACAGTTTTATATTGCCTCTTGTTGGAAGACACTTGATTGCCACACAATTGCCTACTAAGTTAAAACAGAGGCTTTTATATTTCAGACCATTTGCCTGTGGTTCCGATCTGCTTTTAAAGCATTATCCTAACTCTTAGCACTTCACCTCATGCAATTGCCTCCCTGAAATTCCATGGGTGACCCCATGCTCCAACCTTGTATAAAATCTATGTATTTTTCAAAATGTCCTCTTTGAAGTCATTCTAGAAACTCATGATCTGTAGTGGGAAATTGGCACTTACATAGGCTACTTTGTTTAGTGAAGTACTTAATAATAATATGTCCAATAAGTTCAAGTAGTTGATAAGCATTTTAAAAGGAGGGACCATGTCTGCTTCTTTTTAGTTTCGCCTGAGCCTAGCATGATACTTTGTCTTTGCATTTTGGTATTCACTAAATATTTCATGATGGCAATACTTTATATGAAATGCATTAGAGTAGGAGCAGAATCATGGGATTCTTTCCACTATATTTCTGAGACGTAACATCATGGAATTAGGTCAGTTTTTAACAGCAATCAAGGGAATATTCAGATCCTTTTCACTAGAAATTCATATAATATTAAATGAAATAAGCTGGCAGTTGGCTGGGCAGTAACTACCATTGTGATAGAATTTGGCCTCACTTTTCTGAATGCACAGCCAAATGGGGCAGAGAATCTTGGAAAAAAGATATGATAATGGATTTTGGTTGGCTAGGAAGAGGATTTCCCCTTTGACTAGGAAGAGGATCTTATGGCTGGTACAACTATGAGTAATGGGAAAAGAAAGAAGAAGGAGTAGAAATCATAATCTATGGTTAATTTTAAGCTTTCATTATTGAACACCTGAGCAGCTTCAATAAAATAAATCAAACTTGATGCCCTGGCTGGCGTGGCTCTGTGGATTGAGTGCCAGGCTGTGAAGCAAAGGGTTGCCAGTTCCATTCCCAGTCAGGGCACATGCCTGGGTTGCAGGCCAGGTCCCCAGTTGGGGGGCCCATGAGAGGCAATCACACATTGATGTTTTTCTCCCTCTGTTTCTCCCTCTCCTCCCCCTCTCTAAAAATAAATAAATAAAATCTTTTAATAAAATAAATCAAACTTGAAAGAGGCAAATTGTTTACATTTATTTTAATTTTCATGATGAAAGATATAAAAGTTATCCTGCAAGAAGCCTAGATTTTTCACAGGGACCACGAAACCCAAGGGTCTACTTTTTGTCATGCTCCAGGCATTTCCATTAGAAGTTGAGAGCAACTGTGTTTAGATGAGCTTTGTGGAGCACAAAGGAGTAGGGAAAACCTGTCCCCTCTTTGCTACTTGGAGAAGAATGGCTACGCAGGCAAACAGTGCTTTTTAAAAGTATTTATTAAAGTTTCCTTTGCAGCAGATTATTTTCCTTCCTGTGAAAAACATTGTTTCACTGACAAATTGCCCAAATCTACACAGTGCAGTGACATGGTTTGGCTGAGTTAGCTTCTTCAAGGAGGCAGCAGATGCTTGCTAAGCACTCAGTATGTGCTCCAAGTTGAGCCATATTTTATGTTGACTACACACAGTGTGTTCTTTGAGTTTTCTTGAAAAACTCTGCAGAGTAAAGGTAGTGTGAATTATACATTCTAGTTAAAAATTTTTAAAGTTTCAGAAGAAGACAAAGAAGAATAAAATCTCTGATGTTTCTAGTAGATCAATACAACTAACATTCTTAGTATATTTTTTTCCAAAAAAAAATGAAACACATAGATTTTCCCTTGTAATTTTGATCAGATGTAATATAATATTGAGTTTTTCAACTTATCATATATATATATTTTTTATTTTTATATTCTCTATAATTGTATAATATGGCTACACAATACTCCATTGAGATGATATAACAAAGTTAATCAATTATTTCCTTATGGTAGATTCTTAGGTTATTGTGTTTTAAATTAACATTGCCATGTTTCTAACTAACATTAATGGTAAGTCCTGACTGTCCCGCCCTTCCCCGGAGAACTGCCCAGCTCCTCCTGGCAGCACATCCTGAGAAAGGCTGTACTGATGAAAGAGGGAAACCATGAGTAACGGGGAATGGTTGTAAGAGTGGGGCATGTTTAGCCTAGCAAACAGTAAAGGGCAGACACCTGAGATGTACTTTACCTATAACTGCAAGGGAAGTGTTATGATCAAGGGCTTTAGATAAAGAAAGGAAAACAATTATCCATGGTGAGATGAATATCCCAATAACTGGAGCTATCCCAAAGTGGAATGGGCTGCTTTGGGGGGGCACTGAATTAATTGCCTATCATTGGAGATACTCAATTACCACTAAGGGTTTTAGAGAAGCAGAGTTATGGAGAGCTCTTCCAGTATTCTTTTTTAAAAATATATTTTATTGATTATACCATTATAATTGTTCTATTCCCCCCCTTAACTCCCCTCCACCCTGCACACCCCCTCTCCCACCATTCCCCCCTTTAGTTTATCACCACATGTTTTGAGTTCTTTAGATTCTATATTTCCCCTACTATTCTTGCCTTCCCCCTGTCTATTTTCTACCTACCATCCATGCTACTTATTTTCTGTATCTTCTCCCCCCTTCTCCTCCTCCCACTCCCCTGTTGCTAACCCTCCATGTGTCCTTCATTTCTATGGTTCCACTCCTGATCTAGCTGTCCTCTTGGTTTGATGGTTGTTAGTAACTGTGAGTTTGCTGTCCTTTCACTGTTCATATTTTTCATCTTATTTTTCTTATATATGTCCCTTTAACATTTCATATAATAAGGGCTTGGTGATCATGAACTCCTTGAGTTTGATCTTATCTGAGAAGCACTTTATCTGTCCTTCCATTCTAATTGAAAGCTTTGCTGAATAGAGCAATCTTGGTTGTAGGTCTTTGGATTTCATGACTTGGAATACTTCTTTCCAGCTCCTTCTTGCCTGTAAGGTTTCTTTTGAGAAATCAGCTGACAGTCTGATGGGAACTCCTTTGTAGGTGACTGTCTAAAGCCAGTATTCTTTTAATTCCTTGATTCTATAGTATTTGTGTCTGGGCTATCATTATTCTCTTACATGTTTCAACATTGATTTCAATATTCACTTTTCTTATTCTTGTGAGCTAGAATAGGTGCAAGAAGAGTTGCTTTACTGGAAGAGGAGAGGCAGGTTTAGAAAAAAAGTGGTGTGTTTTGGAAATTGATGAGGGAATATAACATGGTCATTTAAGAGTTGATATCGTCACTGTATTGTAATGATAAATATGTGTCATTACACATTTGTCTAAACCTGTTGAATTTGCAACACCAAGAGTGAGTGCTAAGGTAAAGTTTTTGGATGATTATGGTGTGTTAATATAGGATTATGCTTTGTAAAGAGTGTGCCATTCTGGTGAGTTATGTTGATAACGTGGGGTGGGGGCATGCATGTGTGGGAGCAGGTGGAAATCTCTGTATCTTTCTCTGTTTTGTAAACCTAAAATTGTTTTAAAAGTTAGTCTTTTAAGAAGTGAGGGGAAAAAGGAATGATATCACTGGAAGCTCACATCACCAATTAAAACTGGTGTTCTTCTCACAAGACTATAAGAATCATTCTATTCTTTTTAAAATAATAACAAAGATTTGTTGAACTGTGCCATCTGCACTTATGTAAGCTTATTTCACACCCCATCCTATGACAATGGCATGCATTTTGTTTTTTTAAGTTATATTTTGTTGATTATGCTATCACAGTTGTCCCAGTTTTTCCCCCTTTGCCCTCCTCCACCCAGCACCCCTACTCCCTCAGGATATCCCCACACCATAGTTCATTTCCATGGGTCATGCATAGGTTCTTTGGCACTCCATTTTCTGTACTGTATTTTACATCACCATGGCCATTCTGTAAGTACCTATTTGTACTTCTTAATCCTCTGACATCTTCACCCGTGCTCCCAAACTCCCCCCATCTGGCAACCATCAAAATTTCTCCATGATTCTGTCTCTGTTTTTCTTGTTTGCTTTGTTTGTTTTTTTTAGATTCAGTTGTTGATAGATATGTATTTATTGCTATGTTACTATTGATAGTTTTGATTTTCTTCTTCTTCTTAAATAAGTCCATTTAACATTTCATACAACAATGGTTTAGTGATGAAGAACTCCTTTATATTTTTTCTATCTGGGAAATTCTTTATTTGCCCTTCAATTTTAAATGATATCTTTGCTGGGTAGAACAATCTTGGCTGTAGGTCTCTGCTTTTCTTGTGTTCTTTATTTTAATGAGTGTATCCTTCATTTCTAACTGACTATCTTTTATGCTGTTGAGGTCCATGTTAAGTTTCTTGAGCATCCTTATAACCAGAGTTTTGAGCTCTACATTGGATAGATGGGTTATATCCAGTTCTTTTTCTGGGGTTTTGATCTGTTGTTTCATTTGGGCCACATTTCTTTGTTTCCTCATTTTGGCAGCTTTCCTGTGTTGGTTTATATATTAGGTAGAGCTGCTATGACTCCCTGTCTTGGCAGCATGGCCTAATGTATTAGGTGTCCTGTAGAGTCCAGTGGTAGAGTCTTCCCTGTCACCCAACCTGGGTACTCAAGGTGCCCCTTAATTTGGGCTGAGTCACCCTCTTCTTGTAGTTGAGCCTTGATTACTGTTGGCAGGTCAACGGGAGGATTACCCAGGCCAGTTAGCTTCAAGGTCTGGCTGTAATCACTGTTCAACAACCTCCACCCTCCATGGAAGATCAGCTGTGCAGGGGCTGGTCGGTGGTGCTCTTGCATGGTCTGTAGTTGTCTACTTGGTGTGCAAGCCCTGCTGTTTCCCAGGTGCCACAGACCAAGGTCAGCCTCCACCTGTGTTTTGCCTGGGTTCACCCTGCCTGAACTATAAAGCAATCTCAGAAATGGCTGCTACCAGTGCTGGGCTTGGAGATTCCTAGGCAAAGCCAAGCTGTGAATCTGTGCTGGTTGCTGTTCATGTTGGCCTGGGGCTCCTTAGCAAGAAGTGTGGGAGACTGGGAGCCATCTGAAGCTGGCTGCTGCTTATTTGACAGGATTTAGGAAGGTGTGAAGCATGAGCCAATGCCAGCCATTCATATGGAAGAGTAGTTTGGGTGAACCCATAAGTTGTGTGGGATGGAGTCTCTGGAGATCTCTAGAGTGAGGCAAACAGTGTGAGCCAGGTTGATTGAGTCTCAGATATGGCACCAGTTTCTGGGTCTGTGGCTCTGTAGGCAGAAGGTTCAGAAAAGGGACAATAGCCCACTTTTCTGTCTGGGAGAAGGCTGTCCCCCAGCTCTCATTCTGATGCCAGATAATTCACTTTCTCTCTGTATGCCACTGGTGCTTTTCAAGTTGCTACCTTGGTGACTGACCTCAGAAGGAGCACGTCTGATTAAGTCTGTGTATGGATTCTTGGGACTCCAGAAGTTTCTTCCACCTACTCAATCGCTGCTGGTTTTTGCAGCCAGAAGTTATGGGGGCTTATGTACCTGGCACTGGAATCCTGGAATGAGGGGCCTGGTGTGGGGCTGGGACTCCGGAATGGACTGGACTGTGCACCCCAGACATTTCTCCTGAATTTTTATCTACCACACATGGATGGGGGACCAACTCATTCCATGTCTCTGCCCCTCCTACCAGGCTGGATGGTTGTGGTTTCTTTAATTCCATAATTGTCAGACTTCCTTTCAACTCAATTTCTGATGGCTCTGAGTGATGGTTGTTCTATATTTTAGTTGTAATTTTAATGTGGTTGTGTGAGGAGGTGAATCATGTTTCCCTATGCTGCCATCTTGACCTGGCTTGCATTTCTAAAACAGGTGGAGGATTAAGGTGCATCCTTGGCCATAGAACAAAGTGATCCAAGTAACCCACAAGGTGACAAATTTTGTTTCTTTATGTCTCCTTAATTTACAATTCAACATGAGTATGTCTTGATGAACCTGAATGGTGATTTTTACCTCTGGTTTCTCCAAACTATTATAAACTCGTTTGGAGTGGGTGTGATTGTCATTTTTCCAGTGTCTTTCCCAATGGGGCAGAAAGGATATTTCTTTTTTAAACATTTGTGGGAGTAATAGACAGAAAACTGTACTTGAAAAATAATTAAATAAATTTTTAAAAAAGAAAAAAGTAAACATTTGTGGGAATGCATGTTTCAGTTTCATTCTTGTCATTTGTCTGGTTCTACATAAGCAAAAAGACCTTGTGTTTGCACTTGTGCATTTGGGTTGCATCATTTTTGTTTAAACAATTTTAGGAAGTTTCTGAGATCTATCTCTTTGATCTATTTCTTTGTTTGTTCTCAGACTACAACGTTTGTTCCTACAGACATCTCTTCCTGACTTTCAGATTTTCTGAACATTACACCTCTTTTCCTAGCTAACAGAGGTCATGCCTATGTTGTTATTAATATCTAGAGTTCTGTTATAGCAAATTTTAGATCTGAAGGAAGGTATATTCTAAATTTTAATAAAAATTACTATGCTAAGCCATATTATTTTTAAAGGCTCGGTTTTTTTGAAAGCTTCTAGAAACTCACTCTTAATTCTAAAAATAAATGATTGTTTCTAGAAATTATAAGGCATCCGACAGTTCAAGACCATTAATCAAGGGGGCACGAATCATTTATTTTTTTCAAAAACTTTATCTAATCACTAATGTTTACTCATTTCATTAAAATATTTATTTGGAAGTTAATTTTTCATGTGCTGTTACACTCAGAAAAATTTCCCTCATTGGGCCTTTAGAGATCCTCCTACATTGTACTTGTTGGTACTCACTCTAGCTGTGGAACTGGCACGTCTGGGAAGTGTGTGTTAGCAAAGGTGTAATGTTTATTAGGTGAATGTAAAACATTAGGTGAATTTTGCACTGCTTTCTTTGCAGGGCCGGTGGAGCATAGTCTGAATCAACTTTTTGTATGTGTTTGTGGTTAATGGCTTTTGTAGGCCAATTCTTTTTTGTTCATTACAATTTTATTAAAGTAGAATATACCCTGCTGTAGCTATTTGCTTCTTTCATTTTTTCATTTACTCAACATTAACCATGCTCCCTACTGGGTTTAGATATTGGGCTGCAGGCCAAGAATACAAAAAAAGAAAACATGATTCTATTCAAGGAGCAAACTTTTGGTTGGACAGTACAGAGGCCACGGGAAATTGTTGTCTTCTCTGTGTGCGTTTTAAGGTTTTGTAATGTTAAGTATAATTATAAACTTTCTTAAATTGTGATGCTATGAGAAAGCAGCATTTGTCTATGTAGAAATATTTTTTTCCTAGCTTTATTGAGGTGTATCCTACACATGATCATTTGATATACACATATATTATGAAATGACCACCACTATCAAGTTAAGGAACACATCTCCCCTCATGTAGTTAGCCTTTCTTTGGTGGGTTAGGGCCAGGGATGAAATATTCAGTGAAACTCACAAGAAACTAACTTTTACTTTTCTCATATGTAGGATGGCCACGGAGTACCTAGTTGGAAGTTATGTGTATTTTCCCTCTATTCTGTGTATGAATCACAATTTCTCTGTTTGGGGGTAACATCTTTCATATTAATGATTTGAAATCATGAAATCAGCCCCTTATGGAGTTCTTTATGTCTTCAACTAATTTGTGGCCACTAGATATTTCAGAATAAAATCTAAATACTTTGCAATGAAGCTCTTATAGTTCCTTCCCATTCCATTTCTCATCCTGAATTAAACATTCTAAGGTAAAGAATTCTAAGGTAAAACATTCTAAGGTAAACATTCTAAGGAATGCCTTTTCATTGTATCAGATCCCATTGTGTCAATAATTGGAAACTCATTCCTAATACCAGATTTCTAAAGTTTTTTTTTTATTTAGCAGAATATCTAGCTTTCTTGCAGGTTATGGAATTCATTTTCACTTTCTTCAGTTTCAGATTCAGAAATTACTGGGATTTTTCTGTGTGGTATATTGAGTCTTTTGAAACTGCATGTATTTAACAACCAAAAACCCTAAGTAAATAATTAAATTAATGCCAAAAATAAATGTACAGGCCTGTGATGTTATTAAGCACCAATCTCAGCTGTCCTCTTGGCTGTCCCAAGTGGATCACTGCTAACATTCAGTGGACACTTTGGTGGTCACTGTTGGCCCATTTGTCTTCTTCTGAAGTCTGTGGGTTTCATGCAGCGTAGAGTTACCAAGTACAGCATATAAACAAAAACGTTTCTTCATTCCTACCCTTTACCAATAGACCCTTTCATTCTTCCATACCCAGAATTTTCTCTACTCTCATAACAGAAATTGACGGGCTTAGGCACACTTTATAGAGTGGAATGGTTTCAAATAATGTATTCTACAGTAAATAGATTGAGAGAACTATGGGTAATAGCAATATCATTTTGCAGAAGGGATCCATCCCATTGCTATTTAATTAAAATCTTTCTGCTGATGGAAAGTTCTCTCTCTAGTGTTTTCTTTAATGCATTCATGATGCATCTGTTTGGGCTCCCTTGCTAGAGATAGCTTTCATTATAATCCGCCTACCTAAGTTTGTAATTAAAATTCTAACGTAAAATTTCCAGTGGCAAATTGCCAGAGGGCCCAGTGAACTTGTCTTATTTCTCTAAAAGAAATCACTCTTTGAAAAATTTGGTTTGTGTTTTGATCATTTTATTATTTTGAAACTTTTTTGTATACACATATGTACATACACTGATGGGATAGTATGAAGATGGAAAGTGACTTTTCATTTGAGATCACCAATTTCTGCTTGCTCCTGTAAAATTAGAAATAGATAAAATTAAGTAAGTGGGTTGCATTTTTTAAGGTAGGAAAATGGTAAATAAAATATATATTTCAAGACAAATGCCTTGAGGCTTTGCTGATTTACTTAAAATATCTAGAGAACACTAAGAAAACAAAAGAAAAAAAACCCTTAGAGATGCTTAGTAGAAATAATATCTGTTTTATGTTGATCAAGAATGTTCTTTCAAATTTCCTTGTGGTTTATGCAATAAAAGATCTAAAAACACCTTTTGCATTTCAATTAAATTTGGAGTGTTCTCTTTTGGGAAGAATGAGATGAGACAGGATTAAAGTAAATTCTTTCAGATCTCCTGAATCTAATGAGCAAATTATTATAGTCAGTGCCAAACCATAATAAATGAAAACTTATAAAAGATAATGGAAGAAATTGCTAGAAATTTTTATAGGCTTATAAATATGCTATTATTTTTATGTCAACTGTGGACACATTTTTCAATAAGTTTCTTTGCAATGGTAGATGCATAATTAATCAAGAGAACACAAAGCTATATTTACAGTTTATCTGAATAATTCTGTTGACATTAAATATTTATAATCTTACACTGCAGAAAATATTAATGAGTAATTAAGTATTTTTTAATTTCAAAGGTCAATAGCTTGGCAAGGGGTTATCTTGTTCACATATTCTAGGTATACTGAATTCTTATAAAGCTTTTTAGAATAACTGTTATGTGTAAGCCTACAAAAAAATCACTGTCTTTCTTCATTTTTATATAGATAGATATATATCTCTATATAAGTACAGATCTATTTTGTTATATACTTACATATATATGACTTTATAAATAAATATTTATTTGTAAAATTTGGTTAAAAGAGATTATCAAGTTATTTCCTACAATTTTTTAAGAAGAATGGACTATAGAATAATATAATGTACCTATTTTATTTTTTAAATGCCTATAGAAATAATTGTACTGATTTTATTACTTTCTAAAAATCAAAGCTTTCAAACTGAATGCATTTTCTTTTTATAATTAACCTAAGCTCCTCCAAACAGATTATAAAAATTTTATTTTTTTCCTCTGGTGACTACCTTGTGTTTTTTCATATTATTTCCATTAAACTATTTAACTTTCATTTTTCCTTACCTTGTAAAAAAATAGTCCTTCACTTGAGGATTTAAAAGTATAGAAAACATATAACTTTTTCTGTTCTTCCATTCTTTGGGGATGATAGAGTATTATGTTAGTAATTTATTTATAAAGTAACAGGAAATTTTCAGCTATTTACCATCACCAAAATGATTTTCCAGGTTTCACAACTACTAAATTAAGTTTACTGAGCACAGAGGAGGGAATTCATAAACTTAAACCAAAAGAAACTTATAACATTATAAAGTTTATTATTGGCCTGTGCAAAAACTAGCTTAAATGTTATTTGAGAGATAACCTGTTGCTCTTCTTAATTTAAATAATTTCCATTTCACTATAAGCTAAAAAAGTTAAAATGACAAATTTGTGTTCTAATCAGCAGTTTTCTTTTTGCTTTAAATACAAAGATTAGGAGCTTTACAACATCTCTTATTGAAGCACGTTAGCACTCAGTAGTTACAGTAATTGTTGAATAATCATGCAAGGAAGGCCCTAAAATAAAAAATAGGAAATTATACATTTTAGAAGCCAGTCCTTACCTTTTAGATAAATTTTATTTTTTATTTCATAGTCTAATTTTTTCCCATAAGAATCAAAAACTTTATGTTTGGAAGCTATTTTGTGCTTTAAAAAAAGTAAATGAAAGACTAGGACTAGGTAGCTTTACTAGCAAATTCTATCATAAGCATTCAAAGAAGATTTGATATCTTCTGTTCTTCCTCAACTCTCCCCAAAAATTGAAAAAGAGGCAATTCTTTCTAATACATGTTATGAGGCCAGCAAAATTCTGATATAAAATCTGGCAAGAAAAAACACACAATGAAGAAAACTATAGACCAGTATATCTGATGAATATAGGCACAAAAACCCTAAACAAAATACTAGCAAATCAAATAGAACAATACATTAAAAAAATACTACATCACGATCAAGTGGAATTCATTCCAGAGGCACAAGGTTGGTTCCACATAGACAAATTCATCAATGTAGTACACCACATTAACCAAAGGATAAAAATATGATCTTATCAATAGATGCAAAAAAGTATTTGATAAGATACAACATCATTTATGAGTTTATATTAGCATTCAGTAGTTATAGTCATTGTTGAATAATCATGCAAGGAAGGCTCTAAAATAAAAAATAGGAAATTATACATTTATAGTTTTCTTTATAGTTTTCTTCATTGTGTGTAAAAACTCAGTAAAAACATCATTGTGTGAGAAAAACACTCAGTAAAATGGGTTTAGAAGGAAAGTACCTAAACGTAATAGAGGCTGTATATGACAAACCTTCAGCTAATATCATCTTCAATGGTACAAAACTAAAAGCTTTTCCTCTAAGAGTGGGAACAAGACAAGAATGTAGACTGTCACCACTCTTACTTAACATGGTTCTGGAAGTTCTAGCCAGAGCAGTCAAGCAAGAAAAAGAAATAAAAGGCATCAGAATAGGAATGAAAAAGTAAAAGTGTCACTTTCTGCAGATGACATCATTCTATGTAAGGGGGCAAAAGCAGGTTTATAGTTGTGTGTACTCAAAACACAGTGCTTATTCTTTCATTAATTGTGTATTATTTTCATCATGAACAACTGTAAACTTACTTTTGTCCCACCCTGTATAAAGACTCCACCAAAAATTATTAGAAACAGTCAAAAATGCAGTAAATTTGCAGGATACAAAATCAATGTACAAAAATCCACTACATTCCTGTATAGTAACAATGAAATTTCAGAGAAAAGAAATGAAAAAATAATTCCTTTTGGTTTGAAACAAAAAGAATACAACACTTAGGAATAAGCTTAATGAAGGATGTGAAGGACCTACATACTAAACTTACAAGCATTGTTAAAACAGATTGAAAAAGATAATGAAATGGATATTCCATGTTCATGGACTGGAAGAAACAACACAGATCAAATGCCCATACTACCCAAAGCAATGTATAGATTTAATGCAACCTCCATAAAAATGCCAATGTTATCTTTTTAAAGAAATAACCCCCCCCCAAAAAAAAACCCATCTGATTTGTATGGAACCACAAAACCCCAGAAGAGCCAAAGTAATCCTGAAAAAAAAAAAAAGAATGAACCTGGAGATATCACACTATCTGACTTTAAATTACATGACAGAGCTACAATAATCAAAACAGCATAGTATTAGCAGAAAAACAGACACAAAGACCAATGGAACAAATAATTTTTTAAAGATTTTATTTATGGCCCTGGCTGGCATAGCTCAGTGAATTGAGCGCGGGCCTGCGAACCAGACGATTGAGGTTCGATTCCCAGTCAGGGCACATGCCTGGGTTGCAGGCCGGTTCCTTGCAGGCTAACTACCAGCCAGGATGCACAAAAAGCAACCATACATTGATGTTTCCCTCCCTCTCTCCTTCCCCTCTAAAAATAAATAAATAAATAAATCTTAAAAAAAGGTTTTATTTATGTATATATGTATGCATGTATGTATGTATTTATTTTGGGAGAGAGTAGAAGGGAGCAAAAAGGCGAGGGAGATAGACATCATTGTGTGAGAAAAACATTAATCAATTGCTTCTCATGCATGCCCCAACCAGGGACCAAACCCGAAACCCAGGCATGCACCCTAACTAGGGATGAAAGCAGCCATGTTTTGCTTTTTGGGACGATGTTCAAACAACTGAGACACACCAGTCAGGCTTATGGGCAAATAATTTTTGATGGAGGAGCCAAAAACACACAGTGGAGAAAAGAAAGCCTCTTTAATAAATGGTGCTGGAAAAATTGGAAAGCCATGTGCAAAAGAATGAAACTAGACTGCAGGTTGTCCCCAAGTACAAAAATCAAAATGTATCAAAGCCCTAAATACAAGATCTGAAACAATAAATTACCCAGAAGGAAACATAGGTACTAAACTCATGGACTTTAGCCTTAGAGAAGATTTTATGAATTTGACCTCAAAGGCAAGGGAAGAAAAGGCAAAAATAAATGAGTAGGACTACACCAAACTGAAAATTTCTGCATAACAAAGTAAACTGCTAACAAAACAAGAAGCATCAACAAAATGAGAGATGATATTTGCAAACAACAGCTCTGACAACAGGTTAATATCCAAAATATATAAAAAACTCATGCAACTCAACACCAAAGTACAAATCCAATTAAAACATGGGCAGAGGACCTGAACAGGCACCTCTCTCAAGAAGACATACAAATGGCCCACAGTTATATGAAAGTATGTTCGACTTCATTGGCTGTTAGGGGAATGCAAATCAAAACTACAATGAGATACTACCTCACACCTGTTAGAATAGCTGTGATCAACAAAACAAGAAATAAAAAGTACTGGAGAGGTTGTGGAGCAAAAGGAACTCTCATTCACTGCTGGTGGGAATGTAAACAGTGACTGGGTACAGTCACTGTGGAAAACAGTATGGAAGCTCCTCAAAAAATTAAGAATAGAGTTGCCATATGACCCAGCAATCCTTCTTCTGGGTATTACCCAAAAATCTTGAAAACATTTATTTGCAAAGATACATGCCACCCCTATGTTCATTGCAGCATTATTCACAGTGGCCAAGATGTGGAAACAACCAAAGTGGCCTTCGAAAGATGATTGGATAAAGAAGATGTGGTACATATATACAATGGAATACTACTCAGCCATAAGAAAAAGATGAAATACTGCCATTTGTGACAACATAGATGTGTCTTGAGAATATTATACTAAGCAAATCAGACAGAAAAAGCTAAGAACCATATAATTTCACTCATATGTGGAATATAAAACTAAAACTCATAGACACAGAAAACAGTATGGTGGTTACCAGAGGGAAGGGGAATAGGGGTAGTGAAGGGTAAAGGGAGCCAAATGTATAGTGACAGGAGATGATTTGACTTTGGGGGATGAGTACACAGCAATATACACATCACATATCATGCAAATTTATACTTGAAACCTATATAATCTTATAAATCAAGTCATCCCAATAAATTTAATTTTTCAAAACAAAGGCTGGTTAGAAAAAATAAAAGAAAAAAGTAAATGAAAAAGCTTTTTAAAATATGGAAATATGATTTATTAAAAAACAGAGTCAGCACTTTTAGTTCAGTTCTTTGTGTTGAAAAAGACCCCATACTTTTGTGTTTGAATATTTTACATATGTTCCAAATGTTAGAATTTTCTACATCATTTTTAATAGATTTCAAAGCAGTCTAGTTTTCCAGGGATATGGGCTTTTCTAATCATCTGTCTCTCATTGTATGCTAAAGAAACTTGATCAAATTTATGGTCCAACACCAAGAAAACTTAACTAGAAAAACAGCTACAAGTATAGATTCCATAATCTATTTATTCATTTAGTAAATTTTTATTGAATATCTACTGGTTTCTAGGCAATGTATGAGGCACTGGGCATATAACAGTGACCAAGGTAAAGTATGCCTCTAATACTGTACTTAAGGAAATGAAAATAAACAAATAAACCAACATGTACTAGATTCTCAGGTATTGATCTTTTCTAAGTGTTGAGAACGAACAACAAATAAATGTTAAGAGGATAGAGTGATTGCAACTGTGATGAACAGCTTGTGGTCTGGGAAGGCCTTTGAGAATAATTGAGTGAGGAAGTAAACCATGTGCATACCTAAAGAAAAGTAGTACAAGGACCTTGAGAAGGTATATCCTTGAAGGATAAGAGAAAGACTAGTGTGTCTAGGCTAGATGAGTGAACAGAGACTAGAAAGAAAGGAAGCAGAAGCCCGACCTGGAAAGTCTTTACATTTATTCTGTAATGGGAAGCCATGAGATGATTTTTAAGGAGGAACGTATGGTTTTCTGTTTAAAAGGTTACTCTGGATTTTTCTATAAAGAATACATAAAAGGCAACTTGAGCAAAAGCAGAAAAGACAATTAGGCTGATGCAGTAGCTCAGGGGAGAAATGATGATAGATTGCACTAGGAAGGTAGTAGCAAAAAATATGGGAAATGCCTTGATACTCACAGATTATGAAGGTGTTGCCAACTAGGTTTGCTTGTGGATGGCTTTTAGATGTGAGAACAAGGATTTCAGGACATCTGCTGGATTCTTGGTCTGCTAAAGTGTGGTGCCATTATTGAGACAGAGACGCTGAGGGAAGAAGGGGTCTGTAGGCTACACAGGGAAGCCACGAGCTCTGTTACGCACGCTACATGTGGAGATGTTCAGTGCTAAGCTGGGTGTACAAGTTCAGGAACAAGCCAGGACTAGAGATATGAGAAAGGATGTGGAAAAGTGGGAATCGTGAGGCATGGTATTTAAAGCTAAGGAACTCTTCAAACACAACCACTGGGGAAGTGGGCAAAGCGAGAGAGGAAAAGGAGGCTGAGGACAGAGTCAGAGAGATGAATTTAGAGGTCAGAATGAGAGAAAATACTAGAAAAGGAGGCTGAGAAGAAGTGGCTGGTGAGAAGTAAAAAAGTGAGAAAAGCTTGGTGATCTTGTCTTAAGTGAAAAAAAAGGTGATTAAGAAAGAGGGAGTGGAAGATTTGTGCACCAACCAGGAATGGTGCACAAGGGGTAATGAGGACACGGTGCTAAGGGGTAATGAGGACATGATTCCATGCGGTAATAAGACTTTCCATGAGGTGATAATGAGGTAGTTCTAAACTTATAACAGTACATCTATAACTTCAGAACTAGGGAGGTCTTGACAACTGCATAGATATGGCTACATACATCTATTCTTATTTTAGACTAGGTCTGTATAAATGGATGTTTTCACTGGGGATTTGAGACAGCACCCTTTCTTCACTGTAGTGCCACTTATAAAAATAACAACAGACATGTTACTTTTCTTTAAGGCAAATATAGGGAATAAACCAACCTCACCTACTTAGAAATAGGGACATCCACACTCAAGTGTATAGAGAGTTTCAGAGTGCTGCTTGGATCATGGGAGAAGCTCTGTAGAGGGGCACTCACTCAAAAGTTATGTCTAGGGACATGGACACTGAAGGAGTGAAAGTTGTTCAGCTCATGTAGCAGAGAGCTCAGAACAGTGTCTTAAAACAAGACATTTATTTTTCTCACATAGCAGTAAGTTCAGAGGTTGACAATAGGGCAGTTGCTGAAGCTCTGTAATGCCCTGGAGTCTCAGGCTTCTTCTCCATCCCTGCTTCAGCATCCTCATACTCTCAAGGTAGCTGCTGTACCTCCAGGAAGTTTGTCTGCTATCCAGGCAGGGATAATGGGAAAGGAGGCAATGGCAAACAATGACACTTTCACACTTTCTCCTTTGGGGTTTTATATTTGATTTGGAGAAGGGAAGACATTCCCCCACCCTCATCCTCTTGACACTTGACATACTACACATCATTGGTGGGAACTGTCATGTGGCCACTCCAGGTGCCAAGAAATCTGGAAATGTCATATTTATGTGAAATAGGTATTTATATATTTAATCAGGGCAGGCAGACATTCTGAAGAAGTTGTAGTTCTCGAGGAAAGGGAGAATGCAGCAATGTCTGCCACAGCTGTAGTCTTAAAGGTTTTGCCAAACTGTCAAACCTGTTTCAAGCTCTGTTTCTGTCTTTTGTGTCCTATGGCAAAAGTTTGTTCAGAGATACATCAAACATTTGTGTAGACTTTGTGCAAAATGTTCTGTGGCTTCATGACATGAAACAAACCTACTGCAATTATTAATACAGTAACCCAAACCACAAGTTTGTGCATTTTTATGGTATTCTTGCAGGTATCTCATGCTTAAATTGATGTAATTTAGGATTCTGCAGCATGAGGTGCATGGAGGAAGAGGTTGGTGGTTAAAAGGCTTGAGGAAGTTACTAGACATCGTGTCATGTGAGGCCAGAGGTATATCTCTCTTAAAATAGAGATGATAATACCTATTTTCTCTCCTTCACAGGGTCAGTATGAATCTTTAACGAGGCTCTTGGTACAGAGTGCTTTTAGCTCTTCTAAAATAAGGCACTAGTTTACAAAGTTGGGCAGTTGAAAAAAAATCATCTCTCATTCCTCTGCTTCAGGGGAGGTTTGCACTCAAACCATTGCTTAAATATTGTTGAAGAAAAGGTTTTCTGAATTTTGAGAGAATAATGGAAGTAGTAACAATGGTAACCCTTTAGCGAATGCTCATTCTCTGGCTGACAGTCATCTAAGTACTTTCCATCCATCCATTATTTTAGTCCATCCTAACCCACTAACAGTTATGAGATCACCGCTCTCCTCATGCTGTAGTTGAGGGCCTTGAGCCTCTGAGGCCAGGTGACCTGCCAGGGTTACCACATGCGATACAGCAAACAGATTAGGGCTGTTTTGTAATCTAGCTTTTGATGTTTTCTGGTGGAGGAGACCTTGGAATAATTATTTAACATTCTTATGATCAGTCTCTTTTACATCTGAAAAATAGGAATAATTGCTCATAGTGTTATATGAGGATTAAGTGAAATGATATACAAATGGCCTTGCAAAAGCTTCTGAGAAACATGGAGTAATAAAGGATCTACATCTTCAGAGTTAGGGAAAATTTCTTGCATTGGTAATGGGTTACAATGTTAATCTCTCCCATTTCAGGAAAAAACCATTGAGATGACTTGCAAACAACTCACTGTCTCTGTGACCTTGGACTTGTCATTTAACTTTCCATGCCTTAGTTTCCCCATCTCTAAAATGGGAGAAAATAGGAATAACTGCTGAATGGGGCTTTGGTTAGAGTTAAATGAAGTATGTAGGTCAATATTTTGTGTATTCACAGATCATGAAAGATAAAGTTAAATGTACAACATTGCAGTCAGAAATTAGGCAGATAGCTGAGAAAAAGCAAGTGCTTCTGTGCTTTCTCCAGTGATTATTTAGTTAACAGTCACTTGCATTGGCATCTACTTGGAGTCTTCATCCCAGCAGCTGAGTCAGTGTGGACAATGGGTGTCCTCACCCCAGCCCATTACTCAGCCGTCTTCGTTGAACTATCTCCTCTGCACAGGTGCCATGAGATGACACTACGGGGATAGGGATGGTCAACTTTGCTTTTCTCCCGCTTATTGCTGTTCCACTAGGCTGAAAGCAAATTGGAACTGTTTTTATTGTATTTTATATTAGTATTTTAAGTTTTGTGCTTTTCAGATATTTAAGGGCTCAAGCTATAAGAATACATTTAAGGGAAAATGAAATGCATATGAAGTTTAAGATATATTTTTCATAATTTGGATGGTCTTTAAATGATTAGAAAACTGAGGCTTAGGAGAAACTGTACTTTTTATTTCTATTAGTATTCATCAGTTTAGAGCTAACCCTGCAAGTACATTTTAGATGGTAAGATATATGGTAAATAAGTTGATTTGGAAACTCAGTGACCTTCATGATATACATTATTCATGCTATTGTATTTCTTGCATAATATACATTTTCACCATCATTACAGTATTTTTAACTTTTGTGTTATACAAAGGAGAGGGATCTAATTGTTTCTTGTTTCCTCTCATTTTGTTTGTTAACTCTTGTGTGGCTTTTCAAGTAATGGGTGGAAGAATGACTCTCAGTGTCTTCCAAGGACTAATTTACTGAGTTTCAGGAATTTGGAGCAAAGAGAAGTAATATATGTTCAGCTTCCATCCTGTACTTTCCATCAAGTCAGCAGAGAGTCTCATTTTACTTATGTGTGTAAACCATGCAGCATGGGGACTGGAGGAAGCTTCTTCAAGCCTGGTTTCCCAACATCTGTTTTCAGGGTTATTGGGAAAAGGAATTAGTGAGGTCTAGGGTTATGAGTAGTATAGACACTGAAAATGTGTGACTGTTTTTAGGAATAGGATCACTGTACCATCCCAAATAAAGATGTTTTTGTTGTTCATTCTCTAAGATAATATTTCAGGGTGTCTTTTTAAAAATTTTGTTAAAATTGGTGTTGGGTTTCTACTGGCACTGTCCTTGTTAGTCACTGATAGCAGAGAGGTGTAGTGGCTGTAGGAGTCTGGCAAGCTTTCCAAGCACCTGCCCAGGGATCTACCATGGAGTCATGGTTCCTGGCTTAAGTGAACAGAAAAAGAACCATAAAGACATTGGGTCCCTTGGCAGAGTCTGTACATGGCTCTGGACCAGTGAGGAAACCTATGAAGAGACTGGCATTCATAGCAGCCTATGTTCAGAAATTTTTAATGCGTTTTTTCTGCAGTTAAAATCTAAAGATTGATGCAAAATTCAAAGCATTTATATATAAATTCTTGGCTAATCTTCCAGCTCACGTAAAATCTCACTGGAATTCCTAATTCTTTTATAGCTCTTTTTGGCTTCCCACCTATAGCTATTTAGAACATAGCAAATATGCTTTTGGTCTTCCTTATTTTTAGTTTACATTTTAATGATTTGAATACATTTTTTTATACATGCTTGATGTTTGTCTCCCACTAGTAAGAATGGACAGAGTCATCTCCTATACCCTGGAATTTTCTGTGATAGAAGAAGTGATCTCACAGAGGGCTGATCCTGTTAGCTTTTTACTCTACTAATAATTATTATAGCTTAGAATCAGCTATCCTAAAACATAAATCATCACTTTTACCAAAACTTCTCTAATATTGCAGTGACTTAAATCCATCATTATACAGAAGGCCAGTTCATTTGTTTTCCCAGGAGTATATTTTTCAACTAATTTGTTTTATAGGATCCACTAGGATGTCATATAGTTTTATGGGGATATTTATAGTTTTTCAGCTGCCTTAGTGGTGTCTTCTAAAAATGTCCAGACTAAAGGCTTTGATCAAATCTATATTAAATTGATTTGCTTGTGTGTGCATGTATGTGCACATGTGCACCTACCTGCCTGGAGAAAATCCTATGTTGGTTTCTGAGGAAAATAATGGCCTGACTTTAGTTCACCTTTCGGCAGAAGTGGAGTCACTATTCATTGCGAAGATGTAGATGTAGATGTAGAAAGATGTAGGCAGACTTGAAAATATCATGATGTAATTCCTAAAGCATTTGTTGTGTTTCTTCTTTAAGCAATGGATTTGACATCAGCAACATAAGATACCCACAGTCTAGGGTGTGTGCGTGTAATATATATACAAAGAGGTCTCAGGGGACACAAGTCACATGGTACACAGATGCTAACTTGCATGAGAGAGCCTGCATGGGAACTGAGATTCTAGGGGTTCTAGGTGGAAAGGAGAGCCCCTTCCTACATAAATCCATAATGGCCCCCGTGGCCTTTACACTCAGCAGAGCAGGCACCGAATGGTCAACACACGTGCTGTGGCTGCACTCCATTCTCAAACTACTCCAGGTGTCTCCAAGATACTTTTATAGCTCCTCACAGCTCCAATTCTGAATGTGAGATTGTTTCTTCACCTAGAAAGTAAGAGGGAGAGTGCAGGGTATTCTTCCTGGTGGTCTTATGCATGTCTGTAAGTCTTCACGTGTGCAAGGGGAGTGAACTGGCTTCGTGTGTACACACAGGTGAGGCTACTGTCCACTGGGCTCTGGGCAAGATCTCACAGCCAGAACAATTCAGGTTGTGTAATAATATACTCATTTAAAAAGGTTTTCACTTTTTCTGATTCATACAAAAATACCATATGAGCTAGCAGCAGCCTTGGAATAAACTATAATGAATATCCATGTCACCCACCTCAGTAAAACCATAGTTGTGGTAAACCATACTCTTGCATGTTTGCTGCAAGGAAATGTGGCCAGTTCAGTTCTCCAGACCAGAGGTTGTTGGATTGTGTCCAGGAGTGTCCCAAGGGTTTCATGAAATATTTTAACAGGCCCTTGTGGATAAAGAGTCAAGCACGAGAGCCCTATTTTATTTCTACTAGAGCACTCCACTTTTATGCTCCTCAATACTGGTATGCAATGAAGAAGTGTGAAGAAAAGCTTTTGGTTGCTTTTCCAAGTATCGCCTTCATCTCTGCCTCACGGTAGGCCATCTGAGAGCAGTATACTTGAACTTCATTGCTTGACTCCTTGTAGATTCACTTTTACTGATTTGTACTTTGTCACTGCACCCTCGGAGTATTCTAGGAGAGCCCTGAGACTCCACTGTATACAGATTTCCCTTATCTGTTTTATTAGTGCACACCATCTGTATTTATGAGGACTCTGGGGAATAGTCCATCAACACTTTTGAGCAGGGTCATGGGTCTTCTAAAACAATAATAATAAAAAAGAATATATAGTTTACTCTTACATACACTATGGCTGTTATAGTAGCTACTTTTTTTCTTTGGTCACTAGGAAGCTCACAGTCACCCCAGTTTTAGCATGTCTGTGGCTAAATACTCAGGGGTAATAAATTCTACCCTTGCTATTGTTTTATGGTTCAATAATTTTATTCCTTTTTACCTATGTCTTTTGATGTATTTTTTTCTAATACATGTATCATGGCAGGTTATTTTAAATCTTCTAATTCAGGTAGAATTTTCTTGTTATCATTTGGAAAACTCTACTTGGATATGTTATATGCACATCATACTTAATATTTTCTAAAGGGAATTTTTGTGTCTTTTCAGCCTTGCCCCCTTCTTGTTTCCCATCTTTGGTAAAGAGGTCCCATGGGTCCAGTCATCTAAGTGTGCAGTCATGCTGTTGTTTTTTATCTTCCCTTTCTCATATCCCATCCAAATTGGTTTAATCCAGCCTCAGCACTACCTTTCAAATTTCCCCTGATTAATCAATACTTGCCTAGATTAGTTCACTAGTTCTCTAACTGGCCTGAAGTTCACTGGTATCATCCCCTGATAATCCACTATGCATGCTGATATCAGTTATTTAAAAGTCATTTTCTCTCCTGTAATTCTTATTGCTATTTGCAGAATGAAGCCATATCCCTCACATAACATTCAAGGCACTTTATAATTTGCTCCCTAGCCAATGTTCTAGATCTCACCTCCATCCATTCCTCTCTCACCTTTTGTGTCTTTCATAGCAGCCATCAGATCACTTGCCAGTCTCCAAACAGAAAATGCATTTCGGAACCTTGTTCTTTTTCAAGAAATGCCCTTCCTGGCAACTTTAAGCCCTATACTTTCCTGAGTCACTTGTCAAATATTTTGTGTGAGATTTCTCTCTTCTTATTGCCTCTTTGTCAGATTTTTCCATCTCACTTTCTTAATGCTACTGTTAGATCATTCCTCCCCCTATTTTAGACTATGTTGTGTATGTGTATCTTCCTCCCCAAATCATGAGCTCCTCAAGGAGTTTGGCTGGACAGAAGGTGGAACATACCAGGTATCTGCCAACCCTGCTTTTAAAAATCATAGTAAATGGAATAAGAGATTGTGGAGTTTCTAGAATTGATGATGTCTTCCTTGGGTAAAGATAAAAACACAGCAATTGTATTATATGTACTCTTTGAGATAATGGAAAATTTGTAATGCCATTATGATAAAAGTTCTAGCAGTCAAAGTGAATTTTTATAATTTATGTGCAGAAGAAACTTACCTGATTTTCTTTTTTTGTTTTAGGAATAGGCAAGTCAAGAGGTTGACAATCTGAAGAATGTTTTCAAAGGGCAATTTGGCTGTCACTTGCTGGGTATGGAGGAAGATGAGGAAGCTATTTGTATTCCTTTCTCTCTTGCTGTCCCATGCAGCTCATTTGGAAGGCAAAAAGGATAATCATTTCACCTGGAAACCAGGTAGGGATGTCCCGGCTGTTCTTTTGTCCCATTTTCATTAATGAGAAGAATATTTTTCCATGCCTGTTCTTATTTGTGGAGTAGCGGGAAATACCCAGAGAGGAAAAATAGATTATTCTTCATTGTAATAAAACTTATATTTGATTTTTATTACTGCACAATTGTTGTCTCCATCCGTGGTGCTTGTTATCCTTTTGAATTTTTATCTTGTTGTCAATTAAAGGTATGATTTCCATAGTTACATCTGCTTCTTCTTTGTTAACTATATCACTACTGTACAACACACTTACAGTAAAAATGACATCTTAATTTAGCTGATATCCCCTGCTAAGAATGATATGGACCAGTTCCATATATCTCTTTCTTTTAGGGCAGGGGTGTCATTTGCACTGGGGGCCACATCAGCCTCGTGGTTGCCTTCAAAGAACTGAATGTAATTTTAGGACTGTATGAATGTACCTACTCCTTAACAGTTAAGCAAGAGCTTGGTGTTGCCACTGGATAGAAACAAGGTGGAGGGCTGGATTTGGCCTGCTGGCCTTATATTTGCCACCTGTGTCTTAAGGTACAAACTAGTTAACTATTAATTATTGAATGCTTTCTAGTAAACCTGTAATCTAGGTTTGAGGGCATGAAAAATTATTCTAAAAACTTGGTTCATTAGTTGTGACTATAAAGTCACCTGAATGTGTTTTGTACCTAACTATATTAATAAGTTGAATTGAGTCTTTATATAACTTATGTCCTTCTCTAAATATTTCCTTAATTGGGCTGTAGAAAAGATCTATTGAATTTAATTTCAAAGGCTAATAATTTATAAACTTAAATTATGAAGCCCAGGTATCTTGGCTCTTTGTATCACTGATGTTTTTCTTTGCTCTGGATTTTAATTTTCTCAAAGTTCTACAATTAGATCATTTAAAAAATTTATTACTGTTTCAACAGTCCATTCTTGCAAATACAGATAACTTATATACTTAATATCTTGAAATGGGAAAATGTGATGTTGTAGAAGATGTATGATCCTCAAAGAGTTTTCATTTTAGTCTCATCATCTGTAATTTAAATAGACTTTCAATGTATTGTGTCATCATGAGAATATGTATAAAGGACATATTTATAATATTTAAATGACTTTGCAAAAATGAAAGTAAATTATGCTTTAAAGTATATTAAGTAAAAAACCCAGCACCGTTAGAGATACAGTTTGGAGGAAATTTAATTGCATTAAGGCCACTATAAGTTAATTTAATTGTGGGCTATATTATCACATTGGTAATTTGCATTTTTTACAATGGTAGTTTTAGGAAGCTGTGGAAATAGTTCTAAAAGTCAATATTGCATTTCTAAAAATGGGGCTATTTTATTTTAATCTCAAAAGACTAAATATTTTACTAAATTTAAATAAGCACATTTATATGACTGTACTCTTGTCTAAATTTCTCAAAAATGTGCAGTTAAAGTAAAACGTAGCAAGTCTGAAACACAAAGGTATGAACCCTGAGACAAAAAGACACTTGCTAAGAAGGACTTCTGGTTGCTAACTCAGCTCAAATTTTATAAACAGCCTAGCAGCCATTTCTGCACAGGGCCCTCTCTTGCAAACTGCACTTTGTGGAGAAAAGTTGATGCTGCACTGCTTGCTGCTGCACTGAGCGGGCTGCCTCTGTAGTGAACTGCTTGTCTTTGCACTGAACTATCTTCCTGCACTGTGTTTCTGCCATCTGAGCCACACCTTATAAAGGAGTTCCCGGAATCCTATATGAACCAATAGGATCGAGGCTTTCCCCATCCAAGTGGCACTGTGTAGGTCTGGTCAGTCAGAGTTGGCTTTTCTGACCTATCAGGACAGTCCCTTTTGGACGAATCAAATTCCGAGGATTTGGAATCCTCAGTTTGCATGAGGATGGACCAATCATGGACCAGGTTTGAGGTTTCCTGTCCATCTAAGCCGGCTTTCCTCTGACTTAGCAAATACACTTTCCCTTGCCACTGGAGAATAGAAGCTGCATCTCCCTGGCTGAGCTGAAACACCGAAGATGTCTCACTAGAGGAGAGCAAAGCAGACCATCACAGAGTGGAGCAGACCAGCTCAATGAATAGCAGACCTGCACAGAGCCTGGCCCTGGAGCAGTTCTATAGCCATGCTGTTCTACAGCCATCCCGTACCATTGTTGAGCTGTTTTGCACTGAATCAAGTTTGCTACTTGACTGTATGCCAAATTTGGGATTCCTCTTGGGAATGAACATGTGCCAACTACCATTAGTTGACAAAGGAGATGTTTTAAGGAAATGGGCTTATTTTGAACACAATTTTAAAAGTAAGTCTGCTTTTCTAAAAGTAGGTCAGTGGAACAAGGTGTTACAAACCTTTTCTCATACTCTACAGTGGATGACTACTTTGATAATGGTCAAACCTAACCTTCAGAGTGAGAGTACTTCCCATCAGACTCACTGCATCATTCAAAATGAACATTGATGTCATTACTGTCACTTTTCCTGGTGCCTTACTTCTTTCCCTCCTTTATGTACCTGAGAAAACTAAAAACAATAGTTCAGACCAACCTGTGTATATAAATCACACAAAGCACACACACAAATATTATTACTGTTATCATTAATTAGGGTTTAGCCAAAAATAAATGGCATATGCAAAGTAGGTAAATGAGAAGACTTTAATAAACATTATTTATAACAGTAGGAAAGTGTGAGCAGGTTTGAAGAACAGCTATAAAGAATTGTGGAGTGCCCATGGGCTAGTATTACTCTTTATGATTTCTGGGTCTACAGAAACAAAGAAAGGAAGTGGTTTCTAGAATTTGGGGAGAAAACTTGAAGGAGAGGTTGCTGGACAAATATTGTGACCTTTAGAGGGATATAACCAACTTGTAGTAAAAGTAGGGTGGGGGGCTGGGGGAATGAGCAACCTTGTACTCGATACCTCCTGCCAGGGTTTCCATTGGCTTAATCATACCTGAAGCTACACTGCAAAGGAGCTCACTGATGTGCCCAAACAGACAGCCTTCTGGGCGGGGGCATGGTGGAGAATGGTGGGAAATGTGGACGTAGAAATTGCAGATTCAAACCTACAGATACATGCATATCTACACACACTTTGTTTCATACAATTAGAGTCATGCTCTGCATCCTTTTCTGCAGTTTGCTTTTTATCATATAATAATGCTTTGGTGACTATTACTTATTAGTTCACATGGATCAATTTCATCTTTTAATGTTTACATGATATTTTTTTTGTATTTGTATTCAACAATTTATCCAGCACTCTGTTGCTTTATTTTTTCCCTATTGCTTGCAATTTTGGTGTTTTTTAGTGTTTTACTATTATAAACAATACTGACATAATTGCAACATTATTTTAAAGGTAAGCGATAAATCAGTTCGCAGATCCGTATGTCCTAGAGTAGTTCTGGGTCATCACTTTCAAAGACTCCCCCAACATCTTAGAATCTGTGTATGGATGAGTTTATTATATTTCATTTGGATTTTTAAAAATAACTGTACTGCAGTTGAAATTTGCTGAATTTTTTGGAGTGTGTTATCAAACCCAGCAATTCAGGTCCATGTAATCTGGAATTGAACAGATTTCCATGGAGACCCAGTTAAATATATTTCACTGTAGAAACGTGGAAAACATTCTCTGTTTTAGGCTGTAGTGTCAACCACTTAAGCTCTTTGCTGATATTGTGTTTTTTTCCCTGAGCCAATAGGTTGTGTGCTAATTAACCTTATCCAAATTAGAAGCATTTCTAAGTGATTCCTGGATTTGGATTAACAGTGGATTGATGAATACTAAGAGAATGGTGTATGTGTTGTTAAGGATTTCACTTCTCAGGGAGAGACTTGAGAACCTTAGGCTGTAGGGTCATTGATTTGGTAAGGTTGTTGAATGTCTGTCATCATTGTGATAAGATCCTTTGATCTGTATTTAGTGTCAGGCAATCTGTTATGCATGACAAGAAAGAAGGATCATGTCAGCAAGAATATCACATAGACAATGATGTTTGTTGTTTTAAGTAAATATAACTGTTCATGCCTGCATACTTTGAGATGAACAGGTCATGGTTTCTGAAGTGACAGTGACTAATGCTCTCTTTAAAAATTTCTCAGTGTTGGTTCTAAGAAGTTTGTTCATTCCACTAATACTTGCTGAGACCTTACACTGTGCCGAGTACTGTTACAAGCACATGAAATAAATTGAGGATAAAACAAACATTCCAAGTCCTCATAAACAGGGTAATAAACACAATCAAGAAGCTCAGTAGAGTGCATGTTAGATGGTATTAAGTGCCTAGAAAGAAAGATAAAGCAAGGAAGAGGAATACACAATGATAAGTGAGAAAGAGATTTTAAGTAAGTGGGCTCTAGGGTGCCTCACTGAAAAAGTAAATTTGAGTAGAGACTTGAAGGTAGTGAGGGAGCCAGTCATGGGGATATCAGGATGAAGAATATTCCAGTTGGAGGGAACCAAAGGCAGAAGGCCCTGAGGCAAGAGCATGTGTGGCATGTTTGAGGACTTGAGAGAGGGTCAACATGTGGAACAGAGCAAACACAGGGATTGTGACTGTAGGTTCAGCCGGAGAAGAATGGGCCCCAAATCAGGTATGTCCTCACAGGTCAAAATACAATTTTGGCTTTTACTCTGGGTGAAATAGAAAGGCCTTGGAGAGTTTTGAGAGAGCAGTGACATGATCTGACTTTTAGTAAGATTCTAACAGAACTGTGGACAGTCAGTTGAGAATGATAAAAGGGGAGACCCATTAGGAGGCCACTATGGATAAAGAAGTGTGGTTATAACTTGCATGAAGGTCATGGCAGTGAAGGTGGTGAAAAGGGGTTGAATTTTGGATGTATATTTAAGGCCTTGGTTTTCAACCAGGGGATACTTTTCCCTAGGTGGGAGGACACTTGGGGATATCTGGAGATATTTTTTGGTGGTCACAACTAGAGTGTGCTACTGAAATCTGTGAGTAGAAGCCAAGGATGCTGCCAGACATCCTATGCACAGGACAGAACCCCACAACAGAGAATTACCAGGTCTCAAAATACCGATAGTGTCAGACTGAGAAACCTTGGTGTAAGGTAAAACCATCAGAATTTACTGAGGTTTCTGTGGGAGTGCATCTCCAGAGGTGATACTGAGGCTTTACCCTGAGCCACTAGAACAGTGGATTTGTCATAATATGGACTGACTGTGAAGAAAGTGGTGTGGAGGGTATAGGAACTTAGTATTAAATGTATTAAAGCTTTTAGCTTGTTAGAAATTCATGTGGAAATGTTGACCAGGTAGCCAGGTACATGGGTCAGAATTTGGGAAGGAGGTCTCTGCTGGAGATGTAGATCTGGAAGTCACTAAAAAATTGAATTTAAATGTGTGGCCTTAGAAATGAAGTGGTAGCCTTGAAACGTAAGATTCTGTATAAGTAGGGATAAGTTTCCAATGTACTTCCTGTGGGACAAGTGACATTTAAAAAATTATCATGATAAAATACAAATAACAAATTTTACCATTATAACCATTTTAAAGTATACAATCAAGTGACATTTAGTATTTTCACAGTGTGGGGAAAACATCATCATTATCTAGTTCCAGAACATTTTCATCACTCCAAATTGCATTTGCAAGTGAGTTTATAAAAAAAAACCTGGAAAACAAATTTTACTATAAATAATTAGGTCTGAAAGGAAAAAATATATATATTTGTCTCTTTGTGAGAGGTTCTTTTTTCTTAGCATTTTAATTTATTTATTTAGAAAGAGAAGAAGGGAGAGAGAGAGAGAGAGTTTGTTGTTTTACTTGTTTATTGGATTCATTGGTTGTCCTTGAATGTGCCCTGACCAGGGATCAGACCTTGGTGCTTGGTGTATTGGGATGATGTTCTAACCAATTGAGCTCCCTGGCTGGGGCTTACGAGAGGTCCCTTTATCTTAAGTCATCCTAAGAGATCACTCTAGTGTACTACAGAGATCTAGAGCCTTGTACATGGGCAGACCCATGTTCAAATCCTGTCTCTTAAAGAGAAGACAGTTATTTTACCTCTCTGAGATCTATTTACCCATCTGCAAGTGTGGACAATAAATACTTCACAGTACTGTTCTGAAAATTAAGAAAAATGACATATCGAAATACCAAATGTATAGTGACTACTCAATAAATGTGAGCTATTAGTTATCATTATTATGTAATAATTTGATGTTTAAAATATTCTTTCTTTTATGCAGTATGATTTTTGTGTACTTTTCTTCCTTACACACACAAAAGAAGATCAGTTTGATAGCTATATAAATTTTATTAATAAATGGTCATAAGTAATCTCACTTACTTTGTAGGTCTAAAACTTTCTGTATGACAGACTCTTAAAAAGTTTTAATTTCAGTAGCTCCTTCACAGTAAATAAAAAAGGTCAGTATAATGATCTGTGTTCTAAGAACTAAGTGGATAAGTTAAAATTAATCTTCTTGAAAGGAAAAGAGATGATGAAAATGACATAAATTAAGGAAAAAAGGAGCTTACATAAGTTAATATTTAATTATAGCTTACATAATAATGTGTTTTTTTATTGTTGAAACTAACTTGAGAAACAATTTATAAAATATATGTGTATTTTAAGTTTAGGAATCTTGGAGAAAATAAAATGTTCTTAGTAGAGAACTAATTTTTTAATATGTACTAGAAGTCCATGAAATATTTCTTCTGTGAAATTGATTAAGTTAAAATTATTTTAATTATTTCTGTGGATATTAATTTATCTTAGAGGCATATGTATAATGAGCTCTCAATAGTGTTGTTTCTGTGATATTAAAAAACAGGCATATAGCATGGGATTCATGGCTGCAAATTATAGTTTTTTTCTTGCAGACCATAAGTAGTAATTTCATCATGCCCCTTGTAAAGTCAGAAGATATCTATATTACCTGAATAATATAAAATAAACTACTCTTTTCCCCCCTAAATAGTATTATAATATAGGCTCCCTAAGGACAGGATCTTGGCCAATCTTATTTATTGATAAATTCTAACTACTTAGAACATAAATAGCTATTGCATAAAATATCCCCAGTGCATTAAGTACAGGTAGAATGAGGAGCTCTGTGGGTTTTTTTGTGTGTGTGTTCTTCATTCGGGCCATTTTTTGTGTGTTTGTATGTATGTGTTTTCAGAAGGGATGAGAAGTGATAAGACTGAAGAAAAAAAAATTATTGGAAATTTCAGCCAAGATGGAGGTGTGGGCAGATACACCATGTCTCCTTGCACAACCAAAAGTAGGTCAACAGTAAATTTAAAAACAAAAACAAAAGAACCAGAAATGACAGAGAATCAAACTGTATGGAAGTCCCACAACCAAGGAGTTAAAGAAACATTCATCCAGACCAGTAGGGGGCAGAGATGGCCAGCCTGGCAGAGCTGGAGAGGAGGCAGCTGGCAGACTGGGCAGTGCTACATACCTGTGCAGATAAACTGGGAGGAAAAACTAGGGAACAAGACAGACCTTGCAACCCAGGGTTCCAGTGTGGGGAAATAAAACCTCAAAACCTTTGACTGAAAAGGCATGTGGAGGTTGAGGTAGCGGGGGAGACTCCCAGGGGTTTGGAGAAACTCTCCAGGAAGAGTCTGTTGGAGAGACCCATAGGGTCCTAGAATGTACACAAACCCACCCACCTGGGAATCAGCATCAGAAGGGCCCAATTTGACTGTGGGTAATGGGAGATGTGACTGAAAGCCAGCCATTTGTTCAGCCAGAGAGCTGAACAAATGGCATTATTTCCTCTCTTACCCCTCCCCCACAGACAGTGCCACAATGCAGCATAATGGGTTGCCCCGCCCTGGTGGATGCCTAAGGCTCTGCCCCTCACTATTTAACAGTCATATCAAGATAAAAAAAAAATGAAGAAAGTGAAGAAAACAGATCAAAGCTCCAGAGAAAATACAACTAAGTCTCAAAGAGATAGTCAACCTACTAGATGCACAATTCAGAACACTGGTAATCAGCATGCTCACAGAATTGGTTGAGTATGGTTGCAAAATAGAGCAAAAAGTGAAGGCTATGAAAGGTGAAATAAAGGAAAATGTATAGTGAACCAACATTGAAGGGAAGGAAACTGGCATTCAAATTAGCAGTGTGGAGCAGAAGGAAGAAATAAGCATTTAACCAGAACAGAATGAAGAGACAAGAATTCAAAAAAATGAGGAGAGGCTTAGGAACCTATGGGGACAATGTGAAATGTTCCAACATCCTAATCATAGGGTTTCCAGGAGAACAGGAAGGGCAAGAAATTGAAAAATTATTTGAAAAAATAATGAAGGAGAACACCCTCAATCTGGCAAAGGAAATAGACTTCTAGGAAGTCTGGGAAGCTCAGAGAGTCCCACAGAAGTTGGACCTGAGGAAACACACACCAAAGCACATCATATCACATTATCCAAAATGAAAGCTAAGGAGAGAATCTTAAAAGCAGCAGGAGAAAAGGAGACAGTTATCTATGAAGGAGTTGCCATAAGACTATCAGCTGATTTCTCAGAAGAAACCTTGCAGGCAAGAAGGGACTGGAAGGAAGTACTCAAAGTCATGAAAGGCAAAAACCTCAATCCCAGATTACTCTATCTAGCAAAGCTTTCATTTAGAATGGAAGGGCAGATAAAGTGCTTTCCAGATAAGGTCAAGTTAAAGGAGTTCTTCACCACCAAGCCCTTATTCTATGAAATGTTAAAGGGATTTATCTAAGAAAAAGAAGAAGATCAAAAATAGAAACAGCAAAATGACAACAAACTCACAACTGTCAACAACCAAACCTAAAACAAAAATGAAAACAAAAACGAACTAGGAAAACAAGTAGAACAGGAACAGAATCACACAAATGAAGGTTACCTGGAGGTTATCATTGGGAAGGGCAGCGGGAAGAATGGAGGAAAAGGTACTGGTAATAAGTAGCATAAATTGTAGTTAGAAAATGGACAGGGGGAGATTAAGAATATAAGAAATGTAGAAGCCAAAGAACTCATATGTAAGACCAACGGACATGAACTAAGTGGGTGGGGGGGATGCAGGTGGGGGTGCAGGTTGGAGGGGAATAAAGGGAGTATATTTGACAACTGTAACAGCATAATCAGTAAAATATGTTTAAAAAACAACAAAAAATGTATGGTCCCTATTCTAGAACTTGACATAAATATTCAGGAGGTAATATACAATGAATAAAAAGTAGTTGAATTTGTAAATTAGTAAATTATAAAAATAAATCCCTTGCTATATCCTTACTGCTTGATTCCAACATCATATCCAAGTATCTCAGGGAAAGACGTTGAATGATATTTTAATAAAAAATAATAAATACACAAAAGTAGAAAATCAACCTTATTCCAGTTGTTATAATGAGATATAGTTGCATGTCACCTTGTATTTTATTCCACCGAGGCAGCCAATTTTGACTCTTTTTTTTTTATTTTTTTAAAATATTTTATTTATTTATCTTTTTAGAGGGGAAGGGAAGGAGAGAGGAAAGAAACATCAATGTATGGTTGCTTCTCGTGCATCCCCTGCAGGGAACTGGCCCCTGCCGGAAACTGGCCTACAACCTAAGCATGTGCCCTGACTGGGAATCGAACCGCAATCGTCTGGTTTGCAGGCCCGCGCTCAATCCACTGAGCTACACCAGCCAGGGCCAATTTTGACTCTTTTTACTGTGTATTCCCATGTTCATCTCTATATTTCTAAGTAATATATTCATTATTGATGTTTATTGATTTATAAATATTGGATATTTTCTACTGATTTTATGTTATGTTGGTTGAGGGTTTATCTCTCATCTCCCTACCTACTTTCCTTTTACTGCCTGTCTTCAAAAATAATTACATCAAAATATTTAAATTGGTGAACAGTACTTATTATATCTACGTAGCTATTTTTCTTTGCTGTACCAAGCAGGTTACAATGCTTCTGGATCTTTTTGGCTTTTTGCTTTACACAGAAATTTGTTTAAAAATGCCTCTTGTTTTCTTAGCTTCACTTTCTTTGAGCCTACATGCCCATTTAAAATTTGTTTGCACTACTCCTGCACTATTCCAAACTCTACCACATGTGTTCCACGGAAGCTCTTTCCAGAGCCCTTGTCTTTCAGATTGAGTCCAGCCTGCCGTACCTGTCATCTTTGGAACCTCCTTTGTTTTCTTTTCTTGAACCCCATTGCTTTATTCCCTGATACTGCTAAACTTGTCTTGCAGAACTGCTAAAATAGGGTCTGTGGGAAGTAATTTTTCATATCTGAAAGGGTCTCTGTGCTTGTCACATACTTGACTGATGGCTTGTGTGTGGAGTTCAAGGTTAAAAGGCATGTTTCCATCAGAATTTTGAAGGAAATTCTGTGTTCCAGCCTCCAGTGTTGTTACTAAGAAGTTATTCTGAACTCAACTCTTTGTACATTATCAGTTTGTTTTCCTCTCTGGACTTTACCTAAGTTAAAATTTTAAAAAATCTAATTCAAATGTTTATTAGCTCTGTAAGATTGGGGTTGGACTGAGCATTGGATTGGTGATTGATATAGGAATGATTTCTCCCCAGCCATCAGGGCATCAATGGAGAATTTCCTTTGTAACTACCTGGAAATATCTCCTGTCAACTTTTTCTTCTATGGAAGAATTTTGATATGTAGCCTAAGTTTAAATTATTCTTAACTAGGAAAACATAAGATTCTCTGGAGGAGATGTAAAAGTCAAAGATGAAGATAGGTTAGAGCTATCAAAGTGGGATTGAAATAAAACTAAAGACTAAAAGACAGTACAGTGAAGTCATAAAACAACCTGAAAAGCTTACTTTATAAATATCTTTACAATCATCACCTTAGGTACCATATAGCACAATTTTGGTTGGAACCCAATAAGGGAAAATAAGCCTATTTTTGTATGTTAATTATTGATTAACTCAATTCATGTAATTATTTTGATATTTCAACAAAGTTCTTCCAACTTTACAACTATAGATGACATAAGTGTTATAGATATCAGTGCCACAAATAATATCTGAGACTCACTAGAAAAAATAGTTCAAAAGGCATATTGTTTAACACTACTTACATTCACTGCTCTCCAAGGCCAATACTATGTACTTACTGTTTAAGCTTAACTTCTTAGCAAAAGCCTGAATATGAATTAGCCATCTCATTTTATGTTTCTTTTTCAAGTTACTATGGTAACTCAACTGTGGTTAATGTAGAGAATCTGAAATGCTATTACCCTCTTACATTGATCACTTTTGCCCCAAAAGAGGAAAATAATGAACTATCGTGGAAATAAGTAGTTTTACCACCCAATATTGAATTTCATTCATGGATACACTTCACTACAAATGTAACATAAGAAATGGTAAGAATAACATATGGATATGGGTTTGTGTGTATGGATGTTTATTTTTCCTTGGGGTTAATAATTTTTTAATTGAATGAAGCTGCTCAAAGATTTTTGTTGTTAAGCATACACACTATATTGACAAGAAGTGGATGCATTTAAATTTTTTTTAGAAAACCATTTGAAGTTGAATGACTTAGATGTATTTTTAGAGAACCTATAAACAATAAAGATGCTGACACTACATACCAGCCAGAGTGATGGTCAGAGGGCTGACACAAACTGTCTGGGTGCTCAGCTAAGCTAAGTGTAACCCCAACTTTATGCCTTTGCTTTCTCACAGTAAAATGGGGATAAATAAGAAAATCTGGGTAAAACATTGTTCATATTCTCTAGTACATACTCAAATACACTTTCTGTATTCAAATAAATATAACATGATCAAACTTCTTAATAATTAAGTACTCAATTAATGCTACTTTTTATTGTTATTTAATAGCTGCTACTTTAAGAGACATGAAGCCTTCCCACCTTCTGACATGTAGAATACAATGTAGTTGGGATATATAAACATACACATATAATAAATTTAATTTATCTTGAAAGGTCATTTGATAATATTTCTTCGCTTTAAAGTTTATTTTTCAGAAGAAGTTTTCCATTTTATTGCTTATTTCTAGTAGCATCCTCACACACCTGAGCTGTTTCAAATATTGGGCCTCTAATATTGTACTTCCCCCTGACATTTCCATTCATATCACTCTGTGTTATTGTTTTCAAAGCAAAGGCTATGGGATTCTATCAACACCATTACCAGGCAGAATGCAGTCTCTAAGAGTTCTTAAGAACCAAGAATGTGAGGACTGTTTGACCAAGCATTAGTTTGTACTTAGATGGGTCCATAAGCTTGACTTCATCGATCAGACAGCTTGAAATGAGGAAACCTTGAAATGGGGAAAAAGCAAGGATGCGAATGATACCTTTATATTTGGCAATAGGTCAAATTATTATATTCTAATATCTTTCATTTGATTTGACATTCACGGTCCTCACAACATCTGAGATGTTATAGGCAGGGTAAGGATCTCAATTTATCCTGCAAAGGAAGAAACTGAGTTATAATAGCATAGGTATTGAATGATGTAACCACAACTAGCTGGTGTTCTTTCACTACTTGAATCTTCATTTGTCAGAGTCTTTGGTTTTCTGCTTTTGAAACTTTGAATGGAAAACTGCATATGATGTTGCTGTTCTCAATACACAGGCTTGTGAACCAAAAATATTACTACCTTTTTTGTATTTCCTCAGGTTTTATGTTAATGAGTTATCATTTTGGTGGTTGATGATCCAAATAAATGTTTTATGTTGAGCGGAGGCTTCTATTTAGAGCATTCTGTGCTGTTAAAATACTAGTTATCTTTAGCATGAAAGATTATTTTAACAACTTTATTGAAGTATAATTTGTATACCAAAATTTTACTCATTTAAGATGTGCATTTCGATTTCCAGCCAAGATGGAGGCATAGGTAGACACACAGTGCCTCCTTGCACAACCAAAAGAATTACAACAAAAACTTAAAAACAGAAACAAACAGAACTGACAGAAAAATCTAACTATATGGAAGTCTGAAAACCAAGGAGTTAAAGAAGAAACATTCATCCGGACTGGTAGGAGGGGTGGAGATGGGAAGCCAGGTGGAGAGGTGCCGGCTGGTAGACTGGGAGGCCCCACATAAATGTATAAACCAGGAAGAACACCTGGGGAACAAGACAGACCCTGCAACCCAGGGTTCTAGCATGGATAAATAAAACCTCAAAAACTCTGATTGAAAAACCTGTGGGGGTTGAGGCAGTGAGAGAAACTCCCAGTCTCACAGGACAGTTTGTTGGAGAGACCCACAGGGTTCTAGAATATACACAAACCCACCCTCCTGGAAATCAGCACCAGAAAGGTCCAATTTAAATGTGGGTAGTGGGCCCTGGCTGGTGTAGCTCAGTGGATTGAGCACAGGCCTGTGAACCAGAGGATCGCGGTTCGATTCCCAGTCAGGGCACATGCCTGGGTTGCAGGCTGGTTCCCTGCAGGACAACTCCCAGCAGGGGACGCACAAAAAGGCAACCATACATTGATGTTTCTCTCCCTCTCCCCTCCCCCTCTAAAGATAAATAAATAAATAAAATCTTCAAAAAAATAAATGTGAGACCAAAAAAAAAAAAGTCACAAACTAAAAAAAACAGATCAAAGCTTCAGAAAAAATGCAATTAAAGCTTCAGAAAAAATACAATTAAGTGTCAAAGAGATAGTCAACCTACTAGATGCACAGTTAAAAACACTGGTTATCAGGATGCTCACAGAATTGGTTGAGTATGGTTGCAAAATAAAGAAAAAAGTGAAGGCTATGAAAGGTGAAATAAAGGAAAATGTATAGTGGACCAACATTAAAGGGAAGGAAACTGGCATTCAAATTAGCAGTGTGGAGCAGAAGGAAGAAATAAACATTCAACCAGAATGGAATGAAGAGACAAGAATTGAAAAAAAATGGAGAGGCTTAGGAACCTATGGGACAATGTGAAATGTTCCAACATCCTAATCATAGGGTTTCCAGGAGGAGAACAGGAAGGGCAAGAAATTGAAAAAATTATTTGAAAAAATAATGAAGGAGAACACCCTCAACCTGGCAAAGGAAATAGACTTCTAGGAAGTCTGGGAAGCTCAGAGAGTCCCACAGAAGTTGGACCTCAGGAAACACACTCCAAAGCACATCATATCACATTACCCAAAATGAAAGCTAAGGAGAGAATCTTAACAGCAGCAGGAGAAAAGGAGACAGTTACCTACAAAGGAGTTGCCATAAGACTATCAGCTGATTTCTCAGAAGAAACCTTGCAGGCAAGAAGGGACTGGAAGGAAGTACTCAAAGTCATGAAAGGCAAAAACCTCAATCCAAGATTATACTATGCAGCAAAGCTTTCATTTAGAATGGAAGGGCAGATGAGGTGCTTCCCAGATAAGGTCAAGTTCAAGGAGTTCATCATCAGTAAGCCCTTATTTTATGAAATGTTAAAAGGACTTATCTAAGAGAAAGAAGATTAAAATATGAACATCAAAATGACAACAAACTCACAACTGTCAACAACCGAACCTAAAAACAAAGACAAAAACAAACTAAGCAAACAAGTAGAACAGGAATAGAATCACAGAAATGGATATCACATGAAGGGTTATCAGTGGGAGATGGGTGACAAAGAGGGAAAAGGTGCNTCATCATCAGTAAGCCCTTATTTTATGAAATGTTAAAAGGACTTATCTAAGAGAAAGAAGATTAAAATATGAACATCAAAATGACAACAAACTCACAACTGTCAACAACCGAACCTAAAAACAAAGACAAAAACAAACTAAGCAAACAAGTAGAACAGGAACAGAATCACAGAAATGGATATCATATGAAGGGTTATCAGTGGGAGATGGGGGACAAAGAGGCAAAAGGTGCCTGGAATAAGTAGCATAAATGGTAGGTAGAAAATAGACAGGGAGTTGTTAAGAATAGTATAGGAAATGTAGAAGCCAAACAAGTTATAAGTATGACCCATGGGCATGAACTGAAGTGGAAAGAATGCAGGCCAGAGGGGTGTGCATGGTGGAAGGGACTAACAGGGTGTGTGTGGGGGGGATGCTAGAAGTGTAATAGCATAATCAATAAAGTATATTTTTAAAATATATAAATTTTAATTATTTTACTACATTTTCCAAGTTGTGCAACCATCACTGCAATGTAACTTTACAGTTAATCCTGTTCCCATCTAAGCCTTAGGCAACCACTGATCCAGTCTCTGTCTCTATAGATTTGCCTTTTCTGGATATGTTGTGTAAATGGAATCATACAGAATACATTTTCTTTTTGTGACTGGCTTCAATCACTCATATACACTTTTAAAAAATTTAAATATTATGGCATATATTGATATTTCATTCCTTTATATTGCTGAGCAGTGCATATTCTATTTTATTGATACAGCATTTTTTTAATCCACTCACAAGTTGATGAACATTTGGCCTGTTTTCACTTTGATGGCTGCTATGGATAATGTGGCTATGCATGTACATGTGCAAGTCTTGGTGTGGACATATGTAGACATGTATTTTCATTTTTCTTGGGGGTGGAATTGCTGGATTGTATGGCAAATGAAGGCTTAACTTTTTTAGAAACTGCAAATTATTTTCCAAAGTAGCAATGTCTTTTATACTCCCACAAGAAATATATGTGAATTCCTGTTTCTCCAAAGTCTTGCTAACATGTTATTATCTATATTTGTGGTTCAATTCATTTTAGTGGGTGTGAAACTGTATGTTACTGAGGTTTTCATTTGCATTTCATTAATGCGTGATGATGTTGTCTTCCATGTACAATATTTATTAGCCATTTGTATATTTCTTGGCAAAATGTCTATTTAAAACCTTTTTAAATTTTTAAGTCGCATTGTTTATCTTCTTGTTAATGAGTTTTAAGAGTTCTTTAAATGTTTAGGATGCAAGTCTTTTATCTGATATGAGGTTTGAAAATATTTTCTGCCAGTCTATTGCTTGCCTTTTCAGTTTTTAATGTGTCTGTGGAGCAAAGTGTAAAGATTTTGAATTTTGAAGTCCAGTTAATCAATTTTTTTAAATTTATGGATTGTACTTTTGGTCTCATAGCTAAAAAAGTTTTGCTTTATTTGAGTACTCAGAGATTTTTATCCTGTATTTTCTTTTAAATTTTTAAAAACAATTTAGTCCTCATCCGTGTAAAGTGATATCTCATTGTGGTTTTAATCTGCAAATTAAAACCACAATGAGATATCACTTTACACCGGTGAGAATGGCTATTATAAACAAAGCAATAAACAACAAACGTTGGAGAGGGTGTGGGGAAAAGGGGACTCTAGTCCACTGTTAGTGGGATTGCAGACTGGCACAACCATTATGGAAAACAGTATGGAATTTTCTCAGAAAACTAAACTTGGACCTGCCTTTTGACCCAGCAATTCCACTGCTGGGATTGTATCCTAAGAACCCTAAAACACCAATCCCAAAGAACATATGCACCCCAATGTTCATAGCAGCACAATTTACAATAGCCAAGAGTTAGAAGCAACCTAGGTGTCCGTCAGTAAATAAATGGATCAAAAAACTATAGTACATATACAAAATGGAATTCTATGCAGCAAAAAGAAAGAAAGAGCTCCTACCTTTTCCAACAGCATGGATGGAACTGGGAAGCATTATGCTGAGTGAAATAAGCCAGGTGTTGAAGGACAAATATCATATGATCTCACCTTTAACAGGAAGCTAAACAACAAAACAAACAAGCAAGCAAAATATAACCAAAGACACTGAAATAGAGAACAGGGAGACAGCGACCAGAGGGGAGAGGGGAGGGAATTTCAGGGGAAATAGGGGAGGGATTTAAAGGAACCTATATAAAGGATACATGGACAACAACTAAGAAGGTTGGAAATGGGAGGGAGGGGGTAGCATGAGGGGGGTGGGATGGATAGGTGTAATAGACAGAAAACTGTACTTGAAAAATAATTAAATAAATAAAAAAATAAAAATAAAATAAAAAATAAAATGACAACAGTCAGCACACACACACAAAAATAATAATTTAGTCCTTATATTTAGGTCTGTGATCACTTTAAATTAGTTTTTGTTACAATGTGGGTAAGGATCTGAGTTTGTTTGTTTGGTTGTTTTTTTTTGGCATGTGGATATCCGATTGTATTAGCATCATTTGTTGAACAGACTATACTTTCCTCATTGAATTGCCCTGGCATGTTTGCAGAAATCAACTAACCCTAAATATAAAAATTTATTTGTGGACTTTGAGCTCTGTTCCACTAATCTATATTATTTTGATAACCAAGGCTTATCTTAACTTTATAGTAAGTTTTAAAATTGGGAAGTCAAAGTCTTCTAAGTTTTTTTCTTTTTAAAAATTGCTTTTGCCATTCTGAGTTTTTTGCATTTGCATTTCCATTTTAGGATCAGATTGCCTGCTGAAATTTTGATACAGATAATGACGACTCGCTAGATGAGGGGTGTCAAACTCATTTTCACCAGGGGCCACATGAGCTTCCTGGTGACCTTCAAAGGGCTGAATGTAATTTTAGGACTGTATAAATGTAACTTGTCCTTAACTAGGGGCAAGGAGCTTAGCACTGCCACTGGGTAGTAGCAAGGTACCAGGGCCAGATTCGGCCTGCACGCCTTGTGTTTGCCACTGTGCTCTAGATCAATCTGGAAAGAATGCCATTTTAACAACATTGAGTCATTTGACCCATGAACATGGAGTATCTCTCTATTTCTTTTGTTTCCCCTAGTAATACTTTATAATTTTTAGTGTACATACCTTTGTTAAATTTGTTCATAAGTATTCTTTTCAATGGAGTCTCTTAATTTCATTTTGAGATTATTCACTGCCAGTAGAAAGAGATACACTTATATTTAATATATATCTTGTATCCTGCCATTAGTGGGTATTAAGCTTAGTATTCGGTGATTAAGCTACTTTCTGATTTGGGGGCCTTAGCTAGTGTCGCTTGGTTGGAGCATCATCCCATTAACCACAAGGTAGTGGGTTTGATTCCCAGTTGGGGCACATGCCTAAATTTGGGATTGGTCCCCAGTCAGGGCTCATTTGAGAGTCAACCCATCAATGTTTCTCTCCTTCCTTTTCCCTTCCTGCCCTTTTCTTTAAAATCAATAAGCATATTCTTGGGTGAGGATTAAAAAATAGAAACAATGAAATAAATAGGGAGCTTTTTAAAATTTTCTGGACTTCCTGGATATTAACTACAGAAGTAAAATTTGCTTGTAGTACTTGCTGCCTAACAGAAGCTTATAGTGTGTTATACCTCACTTGGGACGTAGTACCTGGGTGCTGAGTCTTTCAGTGATCACTGCTGTCTCCTAGCCAGACGGCCTCTCTGAGCACCTTATCATGGCAAGAATCTTTCCCCCCCCAGCAAACAAATCAATAGAACAAATGTCCTTTAAATTACCAATGGACCATGTTAAGAAAAATACCCTTAGTTAAATAAATAGACTATTAAGACAAAGCAGAACCTGGTCAATTTCTTTTAGTTTATATTGTTGAGAGTACCTGGTTTGAGAGCTGCTGTTATTCTGTTTCTTAAAACTCTGTTCAAAGATCAATCCTAAAGCCTATGTCTGGTGCTCTGTAATTCTAGACTGGTGGGAGTTAAATTTCTTGTTTTTGTTTTAATATTTATCAATATCATGTATTACATACTTCAACTACTATTGATCAGTCAACTGTATGTCATAAAGGTGTTTATTGCATTCTTAAATGTGATTTTAAAACTGAAATTTGGCACTGTAATTTTTCTTCTGGGAGCACATTCCAATATTATAAGGTAAGTCTATTGAGCAATGTATTTTAATTAACATAAATAGATTTTGTATAAGAATATGCCTATAGTTTCCAGTGAAGCATAGCTATATTTATTGTCTGGAAATAGTGGGAGGTTTTGAAAAGTTCAAAAAGTAAAAGTAAGTGAGAATCTTGTTCATTGCATTTCAGTGAGTTTATTTTACAGTTGTGAGGTTCCCCAAATTGCTGATAGGAAAATCTGAAGATTAAGAATAAGTAAACATTTATATGTTTGGTACTTCCTAGCATTTATATAGGAGGATCAGAAAATCAGATGGACTTTGATCTTCCTAAGAGAATACTACATGTTGAATATTGTAAATTAATATTAACATTCAGTCATTGAATAATTTAGATAAAGTGTAAGTTCTGTAGTTGTTGACATGTTGAGAATATGCTGGTAGACACTTTGCTGGCAGCCTTGGTAGCACAGCTTCCTGCACATAGCAGGTCTTGTATGGCTAGTCATGAAAAATCACTTTTCAAATTAGAAGTTAATAAAACTTTCCTGATCTGAACTACTCTACTACTTGTGTGATTAGTGGTTTCATTTCTTTCTCAGCAGTTGGGTAATGATTATGGCCCCAGATGCAGTGAGAGTGATAGAGAGATTGATTAATTTCACTTGAAAGGGTGTATATTCAAAGAGAATCCAATCGGAAGGCTCTAAATGAAGATTTGACATCTTTGTAGCCAAGAGCTGTTCTTTGCTGCTGAGAGTTGTACTCTTACATGGCGTTCCATTGATGTTTAGAATAGGATCTCTACAGCAGTGGGATCTCTATCCACTTTGTCTATAAAATACTGGGTCTTGCTCATAATGCAGTACACGTTTGTGAGTGTGTCTGTTCCTGCTGCCTTTCTCTGTCTTTGCTGTAAGCTTTTTGTGACTGTTACAAAGGTTCCTTTGTCTCCTTTACCCTAAGGATGCCTTTAGGTTGTGTGTTGCTATTGATCAATAGAAACAAGGTTGCCTCAAAACGAGGGTTTAATTTAGAACACACACACAGTACACACCCACACTGCACAACAATCTCTATATTTTAGTGGTAAAACATTTTGAATATTAAATCAGTGTGACCATAAAGAAAAATCTTTTAATTACGTTTTATAAAAACAAAAACATCTGTTTATTTAATGTTTGTCAGCATACATTTATTTGATACTTCATATTTCCAAGGACACATTATTATAAATATATCTTTCCTATACCACTCTTTTTGATTTTCATACATTCTGTAACTTTATAAATTTAAAAGTCATTGAAAACTTACTGTTTAAAAAATTATTTATTTACTTTTAGAGAGAGGGGAATGGATGGAGAAAAGAGAGGGAGAGAAACATCCATGTGTAGTTTCCTTTCATGTTTCCCCTCCTGGGAATCTGGCTGCAACCCAGGCATGTGCTTTGACAGGGAATGAAACTGGCAACCCTTTGGTTCACAGGCTGACACTCAATTGAGAGTGTCATGAGCCACATTATCCAGAGCTGAAAACTTACTTTTTTAAGAGAAAAATAAAACATCAAAAATTCTGGGCTAAAATTTTAATGAAAGAAGGGTAAGAATGCACAGCCGTGATTTTAGCATGGATCTTGAATTTAATGAGTTTTTTTTCTGAGTCTATTATTGTGTAGATGTGTGTTCCTAGATAAACAAAATACATGCATCCTCCTTTTTGAAAGTTTCTCATATACAAAAAATATCTACATCAAGGCAAGAGGTGAAAGAACCATATAAATTCATGACACTGCTTAGAAAACTGTCATAACTTTTACTTACTTCTGTAAATCCAGAGAGTGTTCTCATTCCTTGGATTTTCTGATTGTTTTAATAGAGAAAAGTTTTGGTCTGAAATATCTTGGGTTCTTTTTCTTGCCTTTAAGCTTGAATGTTAAGATTCATGCATCAAAGGGTCCTTGGGTGGCTGTATGTGACAGGTGCTATGCTGTGACAGTTACAAAGTGGAGCAAGACACAGCTCCTCTTTCAAGAAGGCGAACTGCCATTTCCTGATTCCCCACTTGGAGCGTATAGCCCACCACCCTCAAAGACCCATGCTCAAAGAACACCGTGAAAAATTTCCCTTTAACTTATATTCATGCAAAACTCCGGATGTCTTTAGAATATACCCTTTTCCTCAGTGGTTCTCACTTTTTAAAGCTCTGAAGGCTATCTGAGAAAGCCCAAGAGCTTCTTAATTATTAAATAACATAGACAATAAAGTTATTAAAGGATGGTAACAAGATAAGTGGAAAGGGATGTTTGAGAAGATTTTAAATGCTTTTTAAACACTCTTCAGCAAGTAGGTTAAATTTTAAACAATTATTGCGGAAGTCACTCTAGCTGTTTAAGTCTTTCTGATATTTGGAAGACATTTCCATTATGGGTGAACTGAGACAAGACAAGATTCCTCAGGGAATTGTGTTTGTAACACTCAAGAAAGAAACTGCTCTCACCAGGACTTTTACAAATCAAGGATACTTAAAAAAAAGTTTTTGTGAAAAACAGTTTGTATTCAATATTAAAGCAAGTGATACATTAAATTTAGGATTTACCATATCTTATTTTATCTTTGTCAGAATCTCTGATTTGTTTGCCCTTGATTGATTTTGAAGTAGATGAGCCAGCTTTCAGAGCAGGAGAATGATTTTATTATTACAGAACCCAAGGCTCAAAATCAGATTTGGAGGTATGTGGAGACAGTGTTCAGAGTGAATTAGTGAGCAGATGCAGAGTATGTGCTGCTGATGTCTGATACCCGATCTAAAAGTAACATACTTCCCTTTAGATCTTTTTTTAGGTTTATCTGATTTATTTTGTTTTTATTTTTAATCATTTTTATTGTTATTCTATTATAGTTGTCCCAATTTTTATCCCTTTGCCCTCCTCCATCCATCTCATCTCCCACTCCCACAGTCATTTCCCACACTGTTGTCCTTGTCGGTGGGTCATTCATACATGTTCTTTGTCTAGTCTCTTCCCCTTTTTTCCATCAGCATACCCCTCCCCATCCTACTCTATTCAATTTTATTTTATTTTATTTGTTCTTTAAATGTCAAAGGGTTGAAGTTAATGGTGCCTCTTAATTTGAAATGAGTTCACTGAAGTTTCATAGTGGAAATTCTGAGACTGCTAAAGAATCTAGAGCTTGGAAATAGAGGAGAGGACAAATGCAGGATATGCTGAATTTATTGGGTGGTTAGAGACCATGTTTTAAGATGATTAAAATAGAAGTCTGAATGTTACTGAACCCAAAGAGTAGGCAAGGAGGTTCTTCTGTTTGCTGCCTACCAGGCAAACCTCCAAAGATGGAGTTCAATGGAAAGGAAAAAGTCTTTTATTTAATAGCAAGTTTCTGCCTTGGGGAACAAAAGTAAAGAGAAAGAACAAGTCAGAGTATGACATCAAAAATAGTCTCATTACAACTACTACACAGTTGTAATGAGAACTGAAAATAACACAAGAACAAAAAGCTATTCACAGTGCCAACTATTATCATCAAGGTCTTTGAAAATAACAGCAAGTTTCTGCCTCAAAGCCCATTCCCTCTAAGACACCCAAAGAAACATCACCCTGTCACCCTTTGCCAGCTCAGTTCAAGGTTGCGCCAGGAACCTCTGTCCCACCCAAAAGTATCATGAATGGGGAGGTGGCTTAGCCAGTCTCCAGTTGCTGTCCAGCTTCAGGTATATTTCCGAGTCCCTGCCTCCAATCCTTTGCTCACAGGCTCACATAGGCCACCATTGACAGGCCTGCTGGTGACTGTTGAAATGTCCCCCTCCTGGCAGAGGGAAAAGAACCAATTGCCTTTTTGCTTCCCAGCACACTCCGTTTCAAGAGTCCTCTCCCAGAACCCCATGCGTGCCTAAAGCCAGTAGGAGTATCCAGCCTCCTACCCATGAGGGCCAGTGTTGGCCGTATGTGCCTTTGCCTCTCTTCCTGCCACCACGTATAACAAGGGAGCAAAGCCTTCAGTCATACATGTGCAGCTCAAACCCCTCTCCTGTTTCCAGGGGTGTGTGTCCCCCATTGCGTGGACACCAATGTCAGTATTGGCACTGTAGAGAAGCTATTGTACAATTTATTACTTTCGTAGTTCCATATGTTACTGTGATTGTTTGGATCATTATAAAAGGTGTTTAAACCAATGTTTTCAAAGAATTTTAGAGCAAGGAGGGGCCTTGTGATAATTAAACCTGGCCTTCTTAAAAACAGATGAGGACTCTGAGGGTCAGGAAGACCGGTTGGAGTAGTAGAGACAGAACTGGGACATGTGTCCTCCGAGCCATTTCAGGTTCAGTCCAGTCTCTTTTTCCATAAGGGCTGATGATGGAAAATACCACAGCCTGGCTATGAGGGAGCAGATGGTGAGCTTTAGAGGCACATATGTCACTTTTTATATTCTAAGGAGTCGGGGTTCATTAAAAATGGGGGCTAAATCAATGAGTTGAAATGGGAGTTTTCAGGAGGAAGGGTAGATGAAAAAAATATAGTAGATTTCTCTCCCATCATTAGGTACAGGAGAGGCACCTGATCAGCGTTGGCAACCCTGGGACCTGGTGAAGAGTTCACCATATTTACATGGGAGGGAACTTTATTTTAACATCAATGCCAAGAATGGCTAAAATTACAGTTTAGACCATCACAGAAACATTTTGAAGATGAATGAAACTGGTTTGTGTCTGAGCTTTTTCTTACTAGAGTGTGGGTTTGAGCAAGTTGTGCATCCTCTTCACGCCTTAGTGTTCTCCTAGCTCTGAATTCCTTGCCTCATCACATGACAAGTACTTATGTAGCCTTTATCATGGCCCCTACAATATTCTGTAAAATAGGGTTAATAATGTCTACCCCAGAAGACTTTTTTAAAATATGAAATTGGGTAAAGTACCCAGTTTCATATTTGGTACAGTGTCTGGTATGTGTTAAATATTCCATAGAAGATAAAATTGAGCGAATGTTGAACTGCTGGCATAAGAAACCAAGTTGGCACCTGGATGAAGCTTTTGGCTCTGTTGCAGGGGCCATCACTGACCTGGCCAGGACACTCAGGGGAAGGACAGCTGGTGTGAGGTAATAATGGTATATCCCAGTTGGAGAGAAGCATTAAGTGGCCTGGAAACCTCCAGGAGCCTTCAGTGATCAGTGATTGGCCCTGGGATTTCACGGGAGGTAATTTTGGAATAAATGAAATAATTTGAAAAAAGGAATTGGGGGAAGTTGAGAAAAGAATTATTTCTAACAAATGTATATTCCATTTGATGTGATTTTTTTTTGTTTTTGAGAACTTTGGTATAGTTGGCCTGGGGATTCCTCAGGCTCATAAAATGCTGGAGCTGATACTGCCTCCCGTTTTTCAACTGAGAAAATCTGTGAGAGGGGAATTGACTCTTTGATTGATGCCTTGGCCTTCATCTTCACAATCATCCAATGTGATCCTCATAGCAACCCTACAAATGTTGTACGTGAGTTTTATTAAGATAATGCAGGAAACCACTGGTAGAGGTGAAACAAAAATTAGGCTTTTCAGATAAGTGGTTGGGTGCTCTTATCATTATCCTACTTAGTTTAACTCTAACTACATTCCTTCAATTGACTGGCATATACTTTTGAGTCATTTACCATGACTCTGCACATTCTAAACCCTGAAGATGCAATGATTATTTCATTTTCTGCACACTCTGGGGAGTTTGCCACCTGGCTGGTGATATAATACAGAAACAGATAATTATGGAAAGAAAAGCTAACAGATACATCAAAAGCATTATGAGAATACAATGATTATGTGAGAATACAATGAAATGTTGCTTTGAACAGCGTAAAAGAACTATAAAAGTCTGTTTAGTGGGCACTATACTAAGTGTTTTGGTACAGTGTCTGGTATGTGTTAAATATTCCATATTTAATTGAATTTTATTGTTTATATATTAGAAAGGTTATTTCATTGGCTTAAATTAAAGCTAGGATTAAAATCATCTTCTCTAATCATGATAGTGCTTGTACTCTTTTCTAAGCTTCAATAGAATCTTTGGTGCCTAATAAAATATTGTATAACTTATAGTTGTAGACAGATAAACCAACCATAACCAATTTGAGACAACTTCATCATAACATTGAGACAAATTATCATAATGGCTAATCTGAAATTGAGGGAGCATGTAGTCTCATGCAAAGATAGAAAAAACAGTAAAATCCAGCTGGAAGAGATCATTTGGGGCTATCAGAGCCTCTTACGTTGGGGTGGGGAGGCAGTAAGTGGCTCTGAATGTTGAAAACCAGTGGGAGATGCTCATAGCTACCAGCAGGATCAAGTTGTGGCATTTTGCTTGCCTGGGACAGTCTTGCAAGTGTAGACTAAGGTTTTTGCTTAATTGTGGTGGAATTTTGTGTCAACACTGTAGCACATTTAATGTGGTATTTCCTCTACCTTCCTCTTTTGTTCTACATTTTGTGATCTCTTTTCTCATTTTCTTTCCATTCTTAATAGAGGTCTTTAAAAACATTATTTCCCTTTTTATCCAATTTTCCTTACTTGGAAAAAATTTTCAGGGGAATCTGAAGTTGGGGGTGAACTCTTAGTATTCAGTTGCAGGCAGGTACCCTCTGACAGCCTCCTAACTTTAAAATACCTGGTATTGCAAAGAGTGTTCCAAATACTGAGTAAAAAGAAAAAAAATATATTTTATGTGTGTGTACAAGGTTTATCCAGATAGTGTCTATTCATGTGATATGAAAAAGAGACAGTTATTGAAGAAGATACAAGATACAAGAAACATTGTACATAGGACAATGACACCTCAGTCCCCTTCAAAGTAGGCACCTTGGGACTTCATACAGTTCTACCAATTGCCATCAGCTGCCCTGTCATATTTTCCTGAATTTCATCGATGATCTGAAATCTCTTCCTTTTCAAAGATGATTTTAGTTTTGGGAAAAGCCAGAAGTCACAGGGCACCAAATCTGGGCTGTAATAAGGTTGAGTCACCTGGGTGATTTGATGTTTCTGCAAAAAATTCTGTACAAGATGTGATGCATGAGTGGGCACATTGTCCTGATGAAGCTGCCAATTACCAGTGGCCCATAGATACAGCCTTCAGAATCATCTGAATAGTTTCCATGAGGGAACGTTCAAGCTTAATGCAAAATTTGATGAAGATTTGTTGCTCTACTTGTTTAGTCATTTTGAGTGCAATGGCCACACAATACACATGCTCACTCAGTGACATGTACTGCTTCTCACTAACTAGTACAGTGAAGTCCTCATTGTCCACACATGTGCATTGCAGTCCACTCTCTTTGGCTGACAGGTTACATTTATATTGCACAAACCATTCTTGTTACATTAACAATGGCTAAACATTTTTTGTACAGACCTTGTATATACATGTGTATGTGTATATGTCATATGTGTGTATGTGTGTGCATATATGTGTGTGTGCATATATGTGTGTGTGTGTATACATACATACATGAGCAGGGGAGCAGGAAAGTGAGGTGTATGGGTGGAGAAAGTGCAAACATTGGTTTTCTTGTATTTGTGGGGTGCTTCCTAAGAGAAAGGTGGATTTATTTGGGAGGAGGGGAATGGGTAAGATCACATAAAAGAAACCCAAGATTTTGGAGCTCATCATACAAACCATGACAGAAACTATGGAGGTTCCTCCAAAAATTAAATATGCTGCTATTGTATGATCTAGCAATCTTACTTCTGGGTATATATCCAAAGGAAATAAAGAAATAACTGTTCCAAAGAAATATCTGCACCTCCATGTTCATTGAAATATTATTTACTATAGCCAAGGCATAGAAACCATGTAAACATCTATAGACAAATGAATGGATAAAGAAAATATAGTACAAATATATACAATGAAATGCTATTCAGCCATATTAAAGAAGAAGTTCTTGCCATTTGTGACAACATGGGCATTATGCTAAGTGAAATAAGTCAAACAGAGAAAGACAAATACTGTATAATTTATATGTGAAATTAAAACAATACAGAAATTTTCTAGATATAAAATTGAAAAAAGGTTTTCACATATTTTTTATTAAAAATGCACAAAAAGGAAGTATAGCATACAATTAAGTAGTAGTCTTCAAAACATATTCATTAAGTCAGTTAGTTACAAAGTTAGAAAATATTATTTTTAAAATTTTAAGTGAAAATTTAAACTTTTTATTTTCGAGTCTGAACAAGTAGGTATATTTCACTCCACTTGTTTATTTACCTAGATTGCATCAAAGAGATGTTTGATAACCAAGAGTAAAAATATAAAACCAAATAAGAAAATGGTAAAATGATAAGAACATGAAATAACTTTAATTAATATCTAAATAATTAAAACTATTATCTTAATGATTTTATAGCTAAAATTAATAGACAATTTAGTTTCATGAATTGTTTTATCAATAATGAAAATCTACTTCTTAGAATCTGAAAATTTTTATTTTGTTTTGTTTCAGAGAAACTCAACTAATAATTATATTCTGAAATAATGAAGTATTGTCTCTTCTTCTTTCGAAAAGGCAGCTACTGTATTTCATTGGCCTGCAAATATTCCAGTTGCTTGTGTTTTTTCTGCCCATGTTGAAAAATAGGTGTTACGAACACTAAGCAGGAGGACATCTTATGTGGTGCAGTATTTTAAGTCATAGCAATGACAGTAATAGTAGGGGAAATTTGGCATAGGTGGCTGGATATATCAGGTTGAAAAATATTTATTGTGAGTTTTTATATTTGCCTCAAAATTTAATATCTTAAAGTTCTCAAAATTGAATGATTCAGTTTTCATTTTTTTTCAGGGAATTTATTCAACAGATTTGATTTAAATTACTTCATATTTTTAATAGTTTTTTTGAGGGGGTGAGTAGAGAAATGTTGAGTGTGACTGCCAGTATTTGTTTCTAAGGCTCATTTTAAAATCCGAGAGATATATAAAATACTGTGTTATGCTAAAATTAATAATGTATAAGAAAAGTCTTATAAAAACTCTAGCAAAATATGCTAGAAAAAATAGCAAGAATAATAATAATGTTTATTGCCAAGTTATTACATCCTCATTGTTTTTACATGCTTTATTTTATTGAATCTTCACAAATATGCTATGAGATTATCATGTTTATATTCCATCTGAGGGAAATGCATCACACAATGAGGTGTGTAGGACAGCTGGAATTTGAAATAGGCTATTCTTCATAGTAAATTTGTGTTCCTAAAGAATTGCTTTTAAAAAATGGAACACTGAGCCTCCGTTGAGGGTCCATCATGAACCTTGGAATCTCATTTGGAGGAGACTACCTCCCCCTGAGCCCTAAGTCTGTAGATCATCCATCTAGAAGATAATCTGCACATATGTGACCATATACCTGCTTAGACAGATAAAAAAGAACAGAGTTTTGAATGAATGGCTCACATCTTAGTTAATTGTGTTGGCTACATCAACAACCTGCAAAGACTGAGTGAATTAGTTTTCTGTGTAGGAGAAAAGTGAGACATTTTGAGGCATGGATATTGCAGATTATGTTTTCTGAGTACATAAGAATGGAATGTCACTTAATAAGTAAAATTAGTATGGGAATGATGGGGCACATTAGTGAAAAGTGGGACTGCCCTAGAAAATGCATCTGAATTGTCCCTTTAGCTTGTGGCACCAACAAGTGGAACAGAAATCAAATTTGTAGTTTAGATGCTAACAAGAGGGCAAGGTTGGAGAGAGGTTGGACAGATGAGGAGTGTGTGAGTAATGAGGCGGGAAAAAGGACAGGGAAGGACACAGGAGAACACTTTGTTTTGTCCATCACTGATGATGACTGGTGCTCCACTGTTTACACTCGTGGGGTAAAAAACCTTTGAGAGCATGACTATTTCTCACTCATCTTTATATCCCTCACCATTTTGATTCTATAGTCTTGCTCAATGTTGAGCTCAGTAAGTATATAGTGAAGAGAAGAATGAATGCATGACAAAATACATACATGACTTTGAAAAAATCCAGTTTGAGCTTCTACTTCTCTGAGAAACCCTGAATACCATTCAGGTTGTATCTAACATATAGTGCAAAATTACAAGTGGATGGCATTATTAATTTAGGGCTTGTGACCATGTTCCAATCATGTCTAAACTGAATAAATCAGTATTTATACTATGGCCAAACTATTTAAGTTCTTTTTTGTTGTTGCAAATGGTTTTATTCTGGTTTTGGTTAATTATTATTGTTTCTCGGGGGTTAACACTAATTCCTGGCATAATGAGATGACTTGCTGAAAACCCTCAGAGAAGAGCATACATAGATGGGGTGTTGTTGGAAGGCACAAAAGTGGTCAAGTTCCTAGGTACATATTGATGGTAGAGGCCCTTCTGGGGTCTGTGGGGAAGTATCTCTCTTGGCTTGAAGTACTTTCAAAAGCAGGGCCTAGGTTTTAGGACTTCTGAAACAGTTTCTAGGGAAAGAGGAGTCAAATAGTGTGTCAGTCTGTGGAGAAACTCTACCAGGAGGAAGAAAACAACTTGAACTACAAATATCTAAAACTGAGTATAGGCTAAACACAGTGTTGAACAAGAGGTGTCTAAAAGGATGTAAGGTAAGAGAAAATGAAGAGAGAGTTCAAAGAGGGAGGTCTGAGAAAGGTCAAAGTTCAGATAGTTCTGGAACTAGTTCTGTCCCTGGTGATGTCATTTTGGAATGTGGCACACTTCCAGGGATAAGGGGCTGGGTTCAGAGAGAGACTTAGTCATCTCCATGTGGGGTTGGTTGTATGATGCCAATATATACTGAGAACTAAAATAAATAAGTTGAACCTCAAGAATGTTTTCTTGTTTTGAAAAAGGAAAGTTTACCCTTTGCCACAGTATGGATGGATCTGGAGAACATTATGCTAAGTGAAATGAACCAGTCAGAGAAAGACAAATACCATATGATTTCACTCCTATTTGGACTCTAATGAATAAACTGAACTAACAAGGAAAATGGGGATAGACTCATAGGTGGAGAGCAGGAAGACAGCTAGTAGGGGTGCAGAATAGGGGGTGGAGGGATTGAGCAAAAAGAAAAAGGAAAAGTGCAACAGTGTGGTGATTGCTGGAGGGAGGAGGTATAAGGAGACTAAATGGTAATGGAAGAAATATAATAAAGATTTTAAAAGTGTCTTTTAACATACACATGGGTTGTGTGGTTATTGATGTACAGACATCAATAGCTTCATTAGTCTAAAAATTAATGCTCCTGAAGCATTAATGAATGTTATGAAAGTATTCATTTGTTTAACAGCTTTATTTGTGAGGAGAGTCAAAGTCCTTTGCATATACACAGAATTCAAGGGTTATAATGTGGGTTCGGGAAACAAAGAAACATGAGTTGAATGCTGGCCCTGCCATTTGCTAGTTATATAATTTGGGGCAAATTTTTTAAGTTCTCTGCCTCAGTTTATTTATTTTTAAATTGGGCTTTATGGTGCTGAAACTACAAGATCCAATGTGATAATACATAATTCATGCTTTGTTCAGTAATGAATATATAGTAAGGGATGATGCTAAACAGACTGGAGGAGATATTAATTTTTGTCAGCAGTCAATTTATGTCTGCTTTCGGTGAAGGCATATATTGCTCTTACCTCTAAAGGCGGCTAATTTATGTTCTGCTCATGGAAATCTTTAATGTTCATACTCACTGAGAACATTTAGAGTGATGATTATGTTGATATGACCCATATTCACATTGAAATTGCTCTTTAAATGTCATTCATTAATAATTCTCTGATCATCATTCTGTTTAACAAAATTGATAAAATTGCTTTCACTGATTCTTTCCAATAAAAACCTTTTCATGTTCCTCTGAGATTTTATTGATAAACTCTTCCCTAAGCATACATCCAAATTAAATGTGAGAACCTGCAGCTAAAAGAAATTGCTTCAAGGCAACCCTTCACTTGGATGAAAAATCAATAGCAGTTTCATTAAGAGAGGAAAGATAGTTTAGACATACTCCTACCTAAATTTTGTCTTTCTGGGAGGAACAATTTTTGATTATGTCTTTCCTTATATATACAGTGTTCATAATTTAGTAACATGGTTGCTGTATAGTAAGATTGTATATTTCCCTTCTGATCTGGGTTTCTCTAATAAAACTTGTCTTCACATTTTGAAAAATTGACAGACATTTAAAGTACTTTCTCTTAATGCATACCATGCTGAGCTTACTACTACAAGTGAGCACTTTACAGCCACCAAATTCTACTAATACTTTGAGCTAATTAAATTCCAAATTTCTTTTTGACTATATGCTTTAACTCCTCTCTTCCTTTCTACTGCTTGGTTGATAGCTATATGAGGAAATAGACAGATAGATAGAAGGACAGATGAATGGTGAAAGTCATGAGGAGAGAGAGGGGAGAGAAAAGAAGAATGGGAGGAATTAAAGAGTTTAGCATAGTGGTGTGTATGCTTCTAGTTGTGTGGATTTCTTCTGTAGGACCTTGGGAAATTTAGTCATGCTCTCTCTGACTTAGTTTTATTAGCTGTGAAAAGGTCATAATAATCATGGGACTGCAAAGATGAAAATGAGTTATGTGAAGTTTTGCTTTCAGGGTCTATAAATGGTAGGTACTGTACAGCCATGTAATTTGAAGCTATATTCTTAGTAACATTGAAACAAGATAAAGAAATAAGGAAAATGAAAGTTTTAATGTATCATTTTATATTAGAACAGTACAAGATAAAAGTAATTGCACCTTAGCTGAAAAGAAAACACAAATATGGCTTTTGGGTTATCTCATATGGGAGTTGGATTGTTTGGGTAATAAAATGCCCCAAACAAAAGATGGTTTTGTCTTGAGGGCAGAGTCTTAGGTAAAGTGGAACCACATCTATGCAATAGAGCAAAATACCAGTCTTTTTCAATACATTTATTGAGGAAACATTCATTTGGGGACCACACTGTTCTCTGAACTGAGCTGGGGACTTGAAAAACATTTTTTCACAGCCAGATGAAATGGTTAGTTTTTTACAGTATAGAAATAATCAGGATGTCCAGAGTTAGAGAATTTTATCATAAATTGCTATGTATGCTGTATCAGATGGAAATGTGGCAATAAGATGTTACTTAGGATGCTCTGTCCAGAGTTAGAGAACTTTACCAACAATTGCTTTGTGTCCCATGTCAGGGGTGAACGTGATGATAGATGTTTATCCTGTGACAGCAGCAGGTAACATGAGTATCAAAGGGGTTTTCCAGGACTTTGTTATGAAATACTAGTTCAGACTCATAGGGGTTTAAACAGCCCAACCAGTGTTTACCATATCTCTCCCTAAGACTTGTGAGATTCACTCACTAATAATGATATATAATCACTTTACCACTTTTTAAGTACAGTCAGGCACTATTCCAATTGCTTTGCATGAATTGTTGTGTCTTTGTCTCACATGGGTTGTTAGGAGCTTGATGCTATTGGTATTTCCATTTTGTAGATCTAGAGACTGAAGTACATAGAGGTTAAGTATCCAAACCAAGGTCACACAGCAAGTCAGCAGGATTCAGAATCAGCCAAGATTCAGACCTAGTTTAATTCCAGAACCTGAGTCCCTAAACTCATACTTTATGTAATAAGAGTGCTTAATGTTTTTAAAGTGGTTATAATAAAAATCTAGTATTAAATGTAAAAAAAAATTCTGCCCAACATGACTGTTCATTTCCAGGTTTGTAGCTTTTTTTTCAAGTGTGTGTACTTGAAGGACATTTTAAGATAATTGCAGAAATAACCAGCCATCTTTTTAGCTTCAAGTATAAAGGAGAATAACAGCCACTTTTACTTTGCCTAATAATTATTTAATTTCTTTCTTTTTGTTCTAAACTTTGCTAGAGGAAGAATCAAAGTTCCCCCTCACCAAAGAGAGAGAGACAGAGAGAGAGAGAGAGAGAGAGAGAGAGAGAGAGAGAGAGAGAGACAGAGAATGCTAGAAGAGCAAATTTCAATGGGCTTGCTAAATGTGAGATTGTTTTGACTGGCTGTGACCTGTAGTGAACTGGGTGGGAAAAGCATGTATTAATTCTTGCCTATGATAGTCAATGGGAATATTTCCTCTATTGGTTCAGATTGAACTTCATGGCCTTGAAAGGATTTGGTGGCTGCATGCAGCAGATATGGTAAGAAAGGTGATATTAATGGAGGTCCTAACATGCTAAGTAGACGTTACTGATTTTACAACTACCCTGAGAAGTCACATTATCTCTGTATTATAGGTGAGAAGAGCCAGGCAAAAGGAAATTTAGAAATTTATTTAAATACACAGCTCATAAGCAACAAAGCTTACTTTTTTTAAAAAAATTTACCTATTGACTTTAAAGAGAGAGAGAGAGAGAGATAGAGAGAGAGAGAGAGAGAGAGAGAGAGAGAGATTTGTTATTCCACTTATTTTTGTATTCATTAGTTGCTTTTTGTATGCACCCTGACTAGGGAACAATCTTGGAGTACTAGGATGCCACTCTAACTAACTGAGCTACCAAGCCAGGCCTAACAGCTCAGTTTTGACCTTGGATCCCTGGGACTCCTGCCCACTTTCCACCATTCCATAGTACCTTCTATTATAGTCCAAGTGTGTGATCTAGAAAAATGCTTTGTCATCATTGCTTCTTGATGGGCACGAAGTGCAGCTCCTAGCTGATGAGGTTTTTCTGGATTCTGTACCTTTTTCTTGCCTCCTTTTTGATCCAGATAGTTCAGCTGTGAGAAGATGGCTTTACCACTTCCTCTGGCTTTGCTACATACTCCTATAAAGGATGCAGGAGGCAAACAGCACTTAATACTTTGTAGTGGAAAAGGACCTGAGTCTTAATACTGTTTGCCATGAATCAATAATTTGCTTCTTTCATAATGACGTTTCACTTCTTTGAATAGACCTTAGAACCCCTATCCATAAAATATATAATTAGAGTAATCTAGTCTACATTATATAGGTAGCATTATTATATCTAGAAAAAGAGCATTCACATTTTACACTGGTTTTATTTGGTCTCATATAAGAGGCAGTTTGTATAAATAATCAATTAACTTTTATGAGGAACATTGTTGACTTTGGTTTGATTTTCATAAATGATGATACTATCCAATCTCAAACTTGGAAGAACGGAGTTTGAATTTATATGAAATCTTCAGTTTGAAATAGTGGTATTATTATTCTCCACTTTGTTTCTGTTATCCTAGTTCCTATTAGTGGATGGAATTAACCATGCTTTATCACAGTGTTTAGATATTTCTTATGAAAATAGCATAGTTCCTCTGTTTTATTAGTGGGATGGATGAGGCTGATTGAGGCTCAGTTTTGTCTATGGACTCCTAAACCCAGCTCTTGTCTAACTGAGTCAGTGAGTCAGCTTACATTTATTGAGATCCCAGCTTGGGGCGGGGTAGAACTAGGCATTTTAACCAGAATTGAGCATCTGCTCAGTGCTTAAGTAGCATGAACCTCTAGACTCTGGCTAGCCTAATGGACTCTCCACTGAGTCTGCTATTGAGCAGTGATTCATATATAGACTGGGGCATATTTGGTTTCAGTTCAGTCTGTTTCCACAGATGAGGCCCTGGTATGATCATATTGTATACATTATTTAGGGGGCAGTGTCTATGTAATTTGAGCCATAAGTAAAAGTTGACCCACCGTCTGTTCTGTCACCCTGGAGAACACTTTATATTCCCAAGGAAATAGTCAACCTTGTGAACTGACATCATTAGTCAAAAAATTGAAATGTATCTTGAGTGATTTCTTTACTTGGTATAAAGTCACAAGTGAAATATCCAAAAGCTTAACATCCTTTAACTGAAATATAATGGCTTAGGGTTAGATGAAAGAAATTTTTTGAACAATAATGCAGTTCTAACACAGTGTTAGTAGTTGTAGCCTATAGAAATATGAATCTATAAACTCCATTTATTTCCACTGATTCTGGAAGTTCACGTTTTATTGGTTTTATTTGTGAATTTAGCTTGATTATAAATATGTTCAGCACAGACTTTTTTGCGAGGTAAAATAGACTACAGAACTTATTCTTGTATAATCTCTTTAGTTTGTATGCGATGAACTCTGAGTCTAAAAACAAAATTGTCTAGTTGAAGGTCATCGAGTTAAAACCAGAACCCAAGTCCCCTGACTACTGGAAGAACCTTTCTGTTATATCATTTCTCACCAACTGTAATAGAAACAACAACAACAACAACAACAATAATAAAAACAACCTAGGTCTCTTTTATGTTCATTTCCCCACTCTGGTTTCAGCAAGTTGGAACCAGAAAAAAAAGGGGCACTAAATCCATCTCCCTTTTCTGCCGGTTGAGTCACTCGCTAAATATAGTTGCTACATCCTATCTATTCTCATCTTTGTCTGCAGGAGACCTGTCTGTTCTTTGAACCTGTCCTCAGTTTTTCCTGAATGCATGTAATGAAGACTTTGGGGGAGACTGGCAAGTGATAGCATCCCTGAAGTTACAGATCTGATAGTTACAAACCTATTTCTAACAGGTTTATAACTCATGCTCCTAGGAGGGAAGAAGGATGACAACAGAAAGTGTCCAAGCTTTATTTCTGCTCTGTTATAGGGGTTCTGAAATTGAGTTCTGGGGACCAGACTGGGGCACCTGGACTCTTTAGTGATTTTTCCAGTGGTGCCACTATATTGGCTACCCCTTTTAAAAAGAGATCTAAACTCAACCAATTGAGTTAAAAGGGACATTAGTTTCTTCAAATTGATACCTTCCTTTTCTCGGCATGCACCACATTGATCTTCTGAACTGGGCAAATAAAGCAGACAAATGCTTCCAACAGAGGGGGGCCTGGGGTGTGCTAGCCTTGACTGGGCACTCTCTTCATAGAGGCCTTTATAGCTCAGTTCCCCTTGTTACTCACTCAATCTAGAACTCCTTTACAAAGTGGCTTTAGAACTAGTCCTTTGAAGTAGTGCTTCCAGAGCCCCCAAGCAAAACAATATTCTAAGGGATGAATTTCTTAAAAATGCAATGCAATTTCTGACAGCAGAAGTAAATAATTGACAGTTCGATAGCTTTAGTCCTTTTTACCCTCTCAAAGCCCTTAACTAAAGATGGCACTCACTTGAAACAACTACAAAAGAAATAGCTGCTTAAAACAGTAATACATGGAGTACAGTTTTTCTTTTGCCAGAATATATTTCTGAGTATTTCCCGGTAATTAGGACTAGCTTCCCACAGTATGGAAGGAGGTAATTACCCTCACAGTGTTCCCCACCTCTTTCTTTTCTGTACGTTTTGTAACCTTGCAGCAGTCTGCTGTTTAGGATCCTGGCTCACTTGAGTCTGAGGACCCAGATCAAATTAGGTTCATGATCGTTTATAAGTTAATTCTCATAGGAATGCTTACCTCCCAGTAGGTTTATTCTAAATGTGCAATGTCATATCCAAAGGACTAAATCTACGGTTGTAGCAGGCAGACTTATCCAAACTGAAAATCAGGGGACTTTTCATTCTTGAAACCCATAAACAACGCCACATAGGCAAGTAGCTTACTTTGCTTATGTGCAAACTACTTCTATAAACAGTTATACTGGATTTCATTTCTCTTATGAGGTCACGCCATAGGCCAGGTAAGATGTGCTAACCTAAAGAAAGTGGAAAGCACAATTTGATTGTAAAGAATGTAGAATGTCTTGGAATTTGTTCCAGATGTTTACCTTTGACAGTACCGTCTTAAGAGCTGGAAGGTTATTTCAAATCATCATTTCCTTGATTATCTAGGTTTTTAAGATTTCTAACATTTTCTTAGTTATATAATTAATTAGCATGTTAATGAAAAAAAATACAGGGTCCAGAAGAGTGAATGTTGTCTTGAATGTGGTTGGTAGGATTATAATATGGGTATAATAATTTATAGTTTTGATTTGAACATTTCACCTGAATGTCATATGGTGTGCTTGAGTGTGATATTGTTATGTTATAGAATTACATGCTTTTGTAATAAAATATTTTGTAATAAAAAGGGGTGTTATTTGTGCTAGACCCTGAATTAGACGATGGGACTCATAAAGCCTCTGTTTTGGGGCTGAATTATTCCTGTTCCTAGTTTGTGGGGACCATAATATGCTCCTTATCTTTCTGACTAGTTATCACTTCACGCACAGATGGCTCTCATCCTTAGAAACTTCCCAACCTGTAAAGATAGGTTGGAGAAGTGGGAGCCTGGGATTGCATTTGTGCCTTTCAGTGTTTGTTTCTCCTTAGCATTTTCTAGCTAACCTCAGGTATGATTTTATACATATTAGCAAAGGAATAAAAAGCCCCAATTTTCTCTGCAATAATCTTTACTTCTTTTTCACTGTACCCTCTTGGTTCTTGGGTACCTGCCCTCACCTCTGATGGACATGAGCAACCAAGTCCAAGGTGATTGTCTAGCATTACCTTTACCTCAATTCCCACTTGGCTCCCTAGACCACTGTGGAAATCCACTGCAGCCATTCTCTCATCAGAATGGACTGATGCCACATAGTACTATAACATGTCATGTAATTATATGTCATATTATCTGCCCTTCTTCCCCACCTTAACCTACTGGCACCATACCCTTCACACTTCCTCCTCCCCTTAATCAATTTCTCTAGGCTGGAAATCTTGCCACTTCTGGCTTTTTGAAGGTGGTAGAAAGAAGAAGGAAAGTGTGTCTAACAAAGCTCCGTTATTTTGGAGGACAGCATCTACTTAGTTGGCCATGCTGCAATTTCCAGCTGATGTTCTTTCAACCTTATCAACCTGTTCTTATCAACCAGAAATTGTACCTAAAAATGTAATGAGCTTCCTTATCTCTGTATTTTCTGTTTTCAGCTCCTTCAATGTGCTGGAAACATTGGTGTGAGACACACATTCTGTTTGCTCTACCTGATTGATGAACTTTTATTTGCTAATACACTTAACTTTTGAAGTAGAGAACCTTGACAGAATTATATATTTATCTCAAATAAAACTCTGTAATATCCTCGTTTCCATAACTAGTCTCTATTTTTTCATCAAGCTAGCTATAACCTAACTTTCTATTGAAACAGGAAAGCCAGACTTTTAACTCTCTTGTTTTCACATTACTTTATTTTACCCAACTGCCATTCCTCTGTATGTTCACATAGTTTATGTGCTCTGGATTTGTGGGGTTTTTTATCATGATAAAAAACATAGACTATGAAATTTGCCCTGTGAACCAGATTTAAGTGTACAGTTCAGTGGTGTTAAGTAGTTTCACATTGTTATGCAACAGATCCTTAAACTTTTTCCTCTTGCAACACTGAAACTTCCCAGGGGTATCCATCCTGTGGCACATGGGCCTCAAGTGATCCAGGGTAGCTGTGAATGTGGCCCAACACAAAATTGTAAATTTACTTAAAACATTATGAGTTTTTTTTTGTGATTACCTGTCACAATATATTTAATGTGTAGTCCAAGACAACTCTTCTTCCAGTGTGGCCCAGAGATGCCAAAAGGTTGGACATCCCTGCAACATTAATTTCCAATGTCCTTCCTTCAGCTCCTGGCAAGCAGGCACCTATATGCTTTCAGTGTCTATGATTTTTGTCTGCCTTAGTTATTTCACATCAGTGAAATTATACACTGTTTACCCTGTTGTGACTGTCTTATTTTGCTTTGTAAAATATCCATAAGGTTCATTCATGTTGTAGTGTATGACAGCATTTCCTTCTATAAGGTTGCATATTAATCCATTGCTTGTATATTGCACATTTTCTTCATTCATTCATCTGCCGAGGGTCATTTGGGCCGCTTCCAACCCTTAACTATTATAAATAATGTAATGGTGAACATGAATATGTAGATATTTCTTCAAGATTCTGCTGTTTCATTTTACATTTCCACCAACAATGCACAAGGGTTCCAATTTCTCCACATCTTTTCCAAAACTATTATTTTGTGTTCAGCTGATAGTGGCCATTTTAATGAGTGTGACCTGTTATTGAATTGTAGTTTTGATTTGTATTTCTCTTATGATTGAAGATGTTGGGCAACATTTCGCATGCTTATTGACCATATTCTTTGGGAGAACTGTGTATTCAAGTCCTTTGCCCATTTTTCACATGGTTATTTATTTTGTTGTTATTATGTATATATATATATATATGAACTGCTATATGGAACTGTTTTTTATACCAGTTCCATATAGCAGTTTCATACTGTCTTAATTACTGTTTTTTTGTTGTTGTTGTTTTGTTTTGTTTTTGTATTATGTTTTGAAGTCAGGAAGTATAAGGGCTCCAAATTTGTTATTCTTTTTCAAGATTGTTTTGTCTCTTTGGGGTCCCTTGTAATTCCATGTGGATTTTAGGATGGTTTTTATATTTCTGCAAAAAATGTCACTAGGATTTTGATAGGGAGTAGCACATTGAATCTGTAGATTGCTTTTGGTAGTGTGTACATGCTAACATGACTAAGTCATTACCAATCATGAGCATGGGATATCTTAACCTTTATTTGTACCATCTTTGACTTCTTTCAGCAATGTTTTATAGTTTTCAGTGTACAGCTTTTTCACCTCCTTATTTATAGGTATTCCTCAGTAATTTATTCTTTTTGACACTTATAGTTAGTTAATGGGATTTTCTTAATTTTTTCTTTTCACTGATCACTGTTATTGTATAGAAATACAAGTGAATTTTGTGTGTTGATTTTGTATCCTGTAACTTTGCTGAAATTGTTTATTTGTTGTAACAGTTTGTCTTTATTTCCTATGGAATGTTGAGTTTCTGACAAATAAGATCATGTCATCAGTGAACAGAGATAATTTTACTTCCTTTCCAATTTGGATGCATTTTTTTTCTTTCTTTCTTTCTACCTACCTACCTATCAATTTCTCTAGCTAGGACTTCCAGTACTATGTTGAACCGTAGTGGTGAGAATAGGTTCCTTTGCTTTGTTTCCGATCTTGACAGAAAAGTTATCAATTTTTGCCATTGAGCATATTGTTAGCTGTGGGCTTCTCATATATAGATTTTATTATGTGGGGATAGTTTCCTTAAATTACTAGTCGATTGGGTGTTTTTATCATGAAAAATGCTGAAATTGTCAAATGCTTTTTCCACATCATTTGAGATGATTACATGCGTTTTGTGCTTCATTTTGCTGATATGGTGTATTATTCCAATACATTGATTGATTTTTGTGTGTTGAATTATCCATGCATTTCACTTATAAACCCCACTTGGTCATGGTATACAATGCTTTTAGTGGGCTGTTGAATTAAGTTTGCTAGTAATTTGTTGAGGATTTTGCATCAGTATTCATCAAAGATATTGTGAGTAAGATAGGGGTGCATATATATTTTTGATTTAGTGTTTCAGTTTTTTTTAAAGTATATTTCCAGAAGTGGGATTGCTGGATCAAAAAGTAGTTCCACTTTCAATTTTGTGAGGAAACTTCATACTTTTTTCCATAGGGGCTGCACCAGTCCGCATTCCCACCAAAAATGCACTAGGGTTCCTATTTCTCCATGTCTTCACCAGTGCTATTTGTTGATTTATTGATGATAGCCATTCTGACAGGTGTGAGGTGATATATCATTGTAGTTTTAATTTGCATCTTCCTGATAATTAGTAACATTGAGCATCTTTTCATATGTCTATTGGCTATCTGGCAGTTCTCTTTGGAGAACTGTCTATTCATGTCCTTTCCCCATTTTCTAATTGGGTGGTTTGTCTTCTTGGTGTTGAGTTGTGTAAGTTCTTTATATGTTTTGGAAATGAACCTTTTATCCAATGTATCTATCATTGGTGAATATGTTCTTCACTGCACTATGTTGCCTTTTTATTTTGTTGATGGTCTCTTTTCACTGTGCAAAAGGTTTTTAGTTTGATGTAGTGCCATTTGTTTATTTTTTCCTTTGTTCCCTTGTCTGAGGAGATATATCAACAAAATTATTGCTAAGAGAGATGTCTGAGATTTTACTGCCTATGTACAATAGCCAAAATCTGGAAGTAGCTCGAGTGCCCTCCAGTAGATGAGTGGATAAAAAACTGTGGTACATTTATACAATGGAATACTACTTGGTTGTAAAAAAAGGAAAAAATAATATTACCATTTGTTGATGGCATGAATGGACCTGGAGACTAAGTGAAATAAGCCAGTCAGAGAAATACAAATACCATATGATCTTCTAATATGTGGAATCTAATCAACAAAATAATTTCACAAACAAAGTAGGAACTGATGCATAGATATATACAATAGACTGACAGCTGTCACAGCTGAGAGGTTTGGAGGGCTGATTAAAAAAGGTAATGGGATTAAGCAAAAAAATGTAAAAGGAAAAATACATACATGTAACACATAGACATGAGCAACAGTATTGTGATAGCTTGTGGTAGAAGGAAAGGGGGGCGAGGGGAGGTGGTGGTGGGCAAAAGGGGGAAACAGGGATGGAAAAAGGCGTGACTTTGGCTGGTGAGTACACAGATGATATTTCATTGAGTTGTACACTTGAAACCTGTATGGTTTTGTTAACCAGTGTCACCCCAATAAATATAATTAAAAAAAGAAAGGAAAAATAGGAAATAAAAACATATTCATTAAGGATATTGATGTGTTGTTTCCCTGTTGTGTTTTTGTCTGGCTGGATAGTAGAACAATAGTGGCCTGATAGAATGAGTTTGGAAATGTTCTTTTCAATTCTTTGGAAGAATTTGAGGAAGACTGGTGTTATTTGAGGAAGACTGTGCATTTGAATTCTCCAGAGAAGCCATCTTTTCCTGTGGTTTCCTTTTTTGGGAGTTTTGATTACTGCTTCAATCTCCTTATTATTTACACTAAAAAATTATTTATAAAAACTTTTAGTGCCACACTTTTCTTGATTTTCCCTTTTTCCTAAACGTATAACACATGTATTTTATGCTGTTGTTCATGAAGGAAAGGGATATGACATTACTCCTTTAAAAGTGTAAAAGTATAAACTAATTTAAGAATGGGAAGGAAATATTGTTTTTCTAATATCCTAAATCTCCTTTCTCTCTGCAAATAGTTTTTTGATCAACTTTAGTGGGAAAACAAACAAATGACAAAAAGTCAGGTAAAGTATTTCTCCACTTTCACAGAATTCTTGCTGCTGCACTTGCTTGTTTACCTTATTCCCTCCTCCTTTTCCCCACGTATGAGGCAGGTGGATCCCTCCTACTGTCTTGGTTACATCTCATCTGCTGGAATCTCCATGTTGACAATCTCTTTCTTAACTTGCCCCCCAAAGTTGTCTCACTCTCATTTTCATATTGTCTCTGTCTCTCTATTTTCTCCACTTTCTCTGTGTTCTTTCTCTTAATATTTAGAAAAAATGCTTTTCTATTTAACCTTCACTCACTTCTATTTACCACTGTATTCCTATAGTCAAATTTGAAAGGCTGAGGTGCAAAGAGTGAGCTTGAGATGTGGTACAATAGTGTGAATTCAAAATTCTGTTCCAATGCTCACTTGTCTGGTGATGTTTGGTACTTACATAAAACTTTAGAGCCTTTATTCTCTTCATTTAAGATAAACATAACAACAACAACAACAATGATACTATCTCCCTTATAAAGTTGTAACTATGAAGATGATCAAACATACAGGTTAGTCTTGACCTTTCTTGACATTGCTGATACATTTGACTTGATTGGGGTATTTTCTTCATAGAAATTGTTTCCTCTCTTGAAAACCTTTTTCTCATTTCATTCTTACATCTCTGGTCATTAATTTTTTTCATCATGGTAAGTTCAATTCACTTGTCTTTTCGTGTCTTTACTCCTCAGGGATCTGCCTTCAGCTCTCTTCTCCTTGTGGGCATTCTACTCAAGTCCTTGCACTCAGAAGCACATCTACATTTCAAATATTGATGTGGGATTCAGGGTATGTACATGGCAGATACTCACACATCCTTCCAAATTTCTTGTGAAATCCACACAGGTTTATGGCCTGCAGATCTCCCTGGGTGCTGCATTGTCACTTCAAACTCACCTGGTCTAAACTGGTGCTCATCAGCGCCTCTGAGAACCTCTTTAGTCTCTTCCACTTGCCATTTTGGAGAATTTCTGAGATCTTAGCCATGTTTGTTGTATTAACGGATAATTTCTTATCCTAACCCACTACTCTCTAAGTCCCTTCCTTCTGATTCTGTCTTAAATGTTCCTGTTATTTCTCCTTGCTTTTATAATACATGCCTATCCTATTGTCCTTAAGTGGCCTCCTTGTCTCCAACTTTTAAGTTAGCTCCTAACCCTAACCCACTGCATTCTGTGTTTGGTTATCTTAAACCAATTTATAATCATATGTTAACAAGATTATGTGATTCTATCCCTGGCATACCCTAGAGAATGTACAGGGCCCTGAAAAAGTAAGGCTGCTTGAGTGTGGTTGGTAGGTAATAATATGGGTATAATAATTTATACATTTAATTTGAACATTTCACCTAAAACATCATATAGTGTGCTTGAGTGTGATATTGTTATATTATAGGATTACATACTTATGATTTTGTAATAAAATTTTGTGATAAAAAGGGATGTTAGTTGTGCCAGACCTTGTCTATTTAATGGTTTGGGTTTGAAGAGACATACTTAATATGAACAGATAATCACTTCTTTTTTATAATGATTTATATGCAGAAATTAACCGTGTATGACACATACATTTATATCCCTAGAATTTATAATTGAATTCTATGCTTCTTATTTCAATTCAAGGATGCCTAATATAAAATGATTTATTCAGGAAAAACCCAAATACTCATTTTTTAAAAAAGAGACTCATAAAAACAAATTTATTAAAGATTTAAGGAGCCCAACCCAAACAGAGCTACAGATTCTGTTGATAGAAGAATCATAAATATACTATATACAAAAAGGAAAAAAACTATTAAAAATCATGCTTCTTTTGTTTTCCCTTTATTTTAATCATAAAAAAATCATGGAAATTGTTCTATAAACATGAGTGAGCTAAAAAATATTACCAGAGCGTTAGTTACTGGAGAAACAGAAATGAAAGTTGGAGATGAGATTTATCATCTTCTCACTTTAATTTGTGCTCCTGCTGTACTGTAAATGTAATAACCATCACTATGAAAAATGTAACAGATTGATAATACCATTGAGTTTTAATTAAAGCACTGAAATGAAAAGGACCCAGATGGATCACTGGGAAATGTAGTTATCCTTTATGAAATATGCTGGATTGCCCATTTGTTGTTTCTTATAAATTAATGCTCTGCCAAAAATATAGTGTCCCATCAGAAGATTTACTAACAATTAATTGTTTAAGTTTATAAAACAGATGGCTGCTTTAGTTTATTCAATTTAACGTTGAAACACTTATCTTTCTAAGTCAGCACTTGTTCACTTTCCTTATCCCTTGCTATGGATATCCTTTACTATGCATGCCCATTTCTGAGGCTTTCTGTATAAAGAGACCAATAGTACTAATGTATGTACATCTTATTGTCCTATAGCTATGGGCCTGACCTATTTGCTTCAGAATGGCAGTTTTTTTCATCTAATTTTTAGTAGGTTTTAGATTTTGTTAATATAGAAGTTAAAAAGAAAAAAATGGTCCTTTAAGAAGCCATTAAGTTGGGATTTTGTATCATTTTTGAAAATAGCAATAACTGACATCAGTTCAGTTAGGACATGAAGAAATGGGTTTTTCTTATCAGCTTGATGTAAAGATGAATTGGCTACTTACAATTCAGGAGTTAAGGTTTTCGGATGTTTTTAGAAGACCGTTGCTGGTGTCCACAGAGGCAAATTGTTGACCTGTTTATGAATGAGAGCACCAGGTCTCCCCTATGGGAGAGTCTCATGCTAAGAAATGATTGTAAACATGTGCAAATTTCCTGTTTCTGATTCCCCTTATGTCACATGACCATCTGCAGATGACCTTTATCCAGTAGCAGAACTGGACTTAAATGTTGAATTAGAAACATAACATTTTCATGACAGCTACAGAGAAATGAGATAGATGAGTTTAATCACAGAACAGTTCTGTTTGTTTTTATCCTAGGGTTAACCGTTTAGAGTATTGAAGTTTCCTGTTTGCAAAGAGCATGGCAATCAAGTATTTCATTGCTCAGTGTCCATTATACCAAACACTGTGAGGACACATCTCTAAGGAAGGTATCTTAGAGGAAGATATTTCTAAGATGTGTCCATTCTCTTAAACCACTTATAACCTAAATGGAGAGATGGCAAAGCAGTTAGGAAATAAGTTATCATTATTTATCTTGGATTATTATTATTATCTTGTAAGAATTCAAGGAAGGACAGAATCAGTATGAATTGCATAGAAAAAATAAGAACAAAATTGGAGCATCAGGTTTTGAAGGTTGATTGGATTTGGAAATGCAAAAATACACTCATTTTCCTAATGAGATTAACATAATCAGAGGCCTGGGGGAGAATGGTTGAGACAGGACAGGAAATAAGGTAGTACTGGAGAAGAGTGGTTTATATGAGGAAGAGTAGCCGATATGAGTGGCTGGATAAAGGAGGGCCAGGCATTGAAATTACTTTATGGCTAAATGACAGAAGTGTGATTTTTTTTTGGCTGGCTGGCTAGGCAAAATCTTTGTTGGCTCTTGAGCTTGGAAGTAATCTGAAAGGAGAGTGGTGGGAATATGAACCTGGAAATGGTACTCGGATAGAAAGCTACCATAGTCCTCCAAGCTGATAGATTTATTTGAGGAGTGTGAATAATGCCTAGTGACTTAAAAAAATATGAGTATCTTAATTCTAAAAATGAGGAATTCAAGTGGTTTATGTATAGGCCAATGTAGTTTATGTATAGGGCAGCATCTGTGACTTCTCAGGGTACCCACCCAATCTCTTTTGGCTGAGACCTTGTGACCACGAATCCTTCTCAAGCTGGTTCACTAAAGTACTACATTTTCCAGACTAGCGTAATTTGGCAAGCCATGAGTTTTTAACTTAATATAGGCTAATAAATTTCCGAGAATTTTTTCTGATTGTTCTAGTTAAGAAAAGTCCTGTATTCCCTTGATGCTATTAAGCTATGCCACTAGTTCTGCCTTCCACTCTTGTTGTATCAAGGCTGAGAGAGTCAAGCCAGCATGTAGAAAGATATAGTGATAAGATCAATAACTAGGGGGTTGGAAGGAATAAGTGTATGTGTATATATATGCGTGTGTATAAGTATTTGTCTTATGTATACATACAAGATTCATAAGAACAACCCTGGAGTAAAAGTGAACCACAATTTGTAGATGAGGAAAGTATTGTTCAGAGAACCTAGCAATGTGGACAACGTTAAATAGTTACCTGCATGATAGATTGAGAATTGACGCCTAAATTTGTCTGGTTCCAAATCATCTCCCTTTTCTACTTATGAGACTATATTTCATCACAATGGTGGAGGGTCCTATTCAGACTAAATGCTAATTCTATTAAATGCACTTTCCTAGTCTTTCCTTTGTGCTGTGAGGGTGTATTCTTAGTAAATGTGACAAGGGTATCTCCTCTCCATTCTCTAGGAAGATAACATTCTGTTCTCTACATCCATGGGATTCCTAGTTGTACAAAAACACAGAGAGCTTTTCCCTCAGGAGAGAGTACCACAAAGAGTATCAAATCGATCCCTGGCCATAAACTATTCCATGTTAATAATAAAAAAAGTAGAATGTATTGTTGCCAAAAACAAAAAGCTGGGGAATGAAACTAGGACTAGCTTCTAAAGTATAAGATTTATAGTATATAGGCATATTTAATTAAAAGGTTTTAATAAGTGGGGAAACAGTTGTAAAGATTTCAAATGACATTTTAGTAACTTTTAAAGTTATTTCCAATGATATTTAATGTAGATTTATTGGATATAACATATTTAAAAATACATTTAATGTAGATAGTACTGAGCCTGATATTTATTTAAATTATATTTGTGAATTTTCTTTTTCTTGATATAGTTATATCCTATTTATGGCTCTTTGCTATAATTTTCTTAAGTCATGTTATCAGAAATAATATATTTCTTAGTAATAACTTACTCTAACCTGAATCCTAAATTCACTTATCCACCTTTAACTCATTATAGAGTTCAGAGAGTGAGGCAGAAAGGTTAAAGAAAGAGATAGAGAATTATTGTCTTAAAGAAATTTACAAAAAGTTGGAAGAAATATATTAATTGAAGAAAATTGATCCTTTGATATATGAATAATTCTGAAAGTTGACTTTTTAAGATGAAATTACTTGAATTCCTTGAGTTGGAACGACTCAAGCAGGATGATATGGAAACAGTGAAAAATAAAATGTGAATTCTTCGAGTTGGAGAAAAAGGTGGTAAAGAAGCAGAGGGATCAATAGTTCCCTTTCTGGCCACCAGGGGGTGTTAATATCCCAGAAAAACATGGAGAACAACAAACTGGGGTGTAGATAAAGCATTAACTGCATTGAGAAAGGTTAAAAGAAGATAAATGTGATATTTGTAAATCTAGTTTCTTTTAGGGAGTATCTTTATTTCAGACATTACTCTGTGTGGGAGATAGTTCTTCAATTTATAGATTATCCATTTTTCTTTTTGCTTAAGATTAGACTGTTTTATTGTATTTTAAATATATTTGCCAATAGATTGCATTCAGATAATAAGAGAGAAGTTCATATCTCATATCTTTGTTTACTATCTAGGGGTTGTCATAGAAAATTATTGATTGGTTAAGAAGACTCTAACTAGATTTTTATTATTGATAGATTTTAGTTACATTACTCTCATTTCTATAATCACTCCTTTTCTCCCCCTCTTTCTCTCTGCTCCCTGTTCCCCCATTTTCAAGCATTATCACAAAAATGAAGCTTCTCCTATCTTTTATTTTTTAATATTCTAATCCCGATTGCATTAATCTAATTGGTAGTGAATCTAATTGAAATTTAACCAATTTCTAATCTCTTCTACTAATGTAAAGTGACAAGTAAATAAGAAGCAACTGTGAAACTACATGACTTTTTCAAATCCATAGTTATTGAGGTTGAGCTATTAACAGAGGTTCCTAAGCTAAAAGTTCAATAATTCCCCCCTCTTTGGAGAGACATCAGTTCAGAAATTCAGAGAGTTTATTAGGTAGCCTTTATCACAAGTCATGTCCACACAAAAGATATTAGTCTAATTAAATTAGGGGGTATTTAAATTCACAAGTTAGCATACAAAGTAAGAAAACATATCTTATTTGTTTTAAAATCTTTTGTCAGCCTGGTTGGCATGGCTCAGTGGACTGAGTGCCAGCTGGGGAACCAAAAGGTCGCCCATTCCCAGTCAGGGCACAAGACTGGGCTGTGGTCAGGTCCCTGGCTGGGGACATGAGAGAGGCAAAACAACTGATCAATGTATCTCTCATACATTGATATTTCTGTCCTTTTCTTTCTCCCTCTCTTCCCCTCTCTAAAAATAAATAAATAAAATATTTGAAAAGACCCTTTGCCTAACTTCCCTTAAGGTTTTTCTTTTTTTCTTTTCTGGAAATTTTGTGTGGTAACATTTGATTTTAAAGCTTTCCAAAAATTGGTGATTGATAATTGTTTTCTAGTCACTGAGAAATTCATTAACTTCTACACTTACTGCATTGCCACATATTTGTTTGTATTGAACTCTCTTCTAATCATGATATTATTTTTGGCTGAAAACACATTAGCTATAAAAATTCATGAAATGAGAAACACAACATTATAAAGACTTTGTTTAGGAATAGTGGTTAATGGATTGTGCAGAGCAGTGGAACACTCCCTCATTTCCAGTAAAAATAAATTTATATCCTCCATTGTTTTACACTTAAACATGAATAACTTCAGTGCTTCATCATTGCATAAACAAATCATTGCCAGATCAATTTGTAGATCCAGAGTTTTTATTTGGCAAGATATAAGAATCTCAGCATAGTCTGTGGATGAAGATAGAGAGCAGTACTATATACACTAGGGGAAATTCATTTTAACAAGAGATTGTTAGCATTAACTTTAAAAAATAAATGTAGTATAGCAAAAAGAAATCAGGCATACCTTAGTCACTTTAGTATTTTCTCACACAATTCCCCTTTCCTCTTAGTGCAGATTAACTTTTAATCACTTAGGCTGTCTCAAAATTTCTACCAGTTCATTTCATAAAAATGCTTGATTTGTATTTACATTATTATTTCTAAACCACATCACAATTTTAGCTAGTGAATATAATCTGTTATTTTAAAAGCACTAAAAAAACTTTTAAAATTAAGATGAATGTAAAAGATGTTTACAGTTTTCCAAGATAAAACTACAATATTTCAGCAGAATATGATCGTGAGAATAGGCTCATGGTTCAAAAGGCAAATAGAATTCCTTTTTCAGACTATGTTTGTACTGATGCACACTGTATGGTTTCTCTTCTGTGTTTGGAGCATTTTTTGATGGGCTCTGGGTCAGGTAGACCTACACAAACACTGATTTCATTACCTTCTAGAGGTGGAGAAAATCACAAATCTTTTTGATCCTTAGCTTTTTCATTTATATGATGGAGGTCATTAAACCTGCATCATGGTATTATGGTGAGGATTTAGTGAGAAAAGTCTATAGGAAATGTTTAGCATATGCTAATAATAGCATAATTAAGCTGTTTTTATTGTGTCATTTTTATTTTTTTAAATTTATTTAATTATTTTTCAAGCACAGTTTTCTATTACTCCCATCTCGTCCCCACTCCATGCTCCCCTCCTCCCTCCCATTTCCACCCTTCTCAGTTGTTGTCCATGTATCCTTTATATATGTTCCTGTAAATGCCTCATCTATTTCCTCTGAAATTTCCTCCCCTCTCCCCTCTGGTCACTGTCCCCCTGCTCTCTATTTCAGTGTCTTTGGTTATATTTTGCTTGCTTGTTTGTTTTGTTGTTTAGCTTCCTGTTAAAGGTGAGATCATATGGTATTTGTTCTTCAACACCTGGCTTATTTCACTCAGCCTAATGCTTTCCAGTTCCATCCATGCTGTTGCAAAGGGTAGGAGCTCTTTCTTTCTTTCTGCTGCATAGAATTCCATTGTGTATATGTACTATAGTTTTTTGATCCATTCATTTACTGATGGGCATCTAGGTTGCTTCCAACTCTTGGCTATTGTAAATTGTGCTGCTATGAACATTGGGGTGCATATGTTCTTCGGGATTGGTGTTTTAGGGTTCTTAGGATACAATCCTAGCAGTGGAATTGCTTGGTCAAAAGGCAAGTCCAATTTTAGTTTTCTGAGAAAATTCCATACTGTTTTCCATAATGGTTGTACCAGTCTGCAATCCCACCGACAGTGGACCAGAGTCCCCTTTTCCCCACACCCTCTCCAACATTTGTTGTTTATTGCTTTGTTTATGATAGCCATTCTCACCGGTGTGAAGTGGTATCTCATTGTGGTTTTAATTTGCATCTCTCTGATAGCTAGCGATATTGAGCATCTCTTCATGTGTCTCTGGATCCTCTGTATGTCCTCCTTGCAGAAGTGTCTGTTCAAGTCCTTTCCCCATTTTTTAATTGGGTTAGTTGTCTTGTTAGAGTGAAGTCATGTGAGTTTTTTGTATATGTTGGAGATTAAACCTTTGTCTGAGGTATCATTGGCAAATATGTTTTCCCATACAGTTGGTTGTTTTTTTATTTTATTGCTGTTTTCTTTAGCCGCACAGAAGCTTTTTATTTTGATGAGATCCCGTTTGTTTATTCTTTCCTTTATATTCCTTGCTCTAGGGGACATATCAGTAAAAATGTTGCTGCATGAAATATTTGAGATTTTCCTGCCAATGTTCTCCTCTAGGACTTTAATGGTGTCATGGCTTATATTTAAGTCTTTTATCCACCTTGAATTTATTTTGGTATATGGTGTAAGTTGGTGCTCAAGTTTCATTTTTTTGCATGTAGCTGTCTAGTTCTCCCAACACCATTTGTTGAAGAGGCTACCTTTACCCCATTTTATGTTACTGCCCCCTTTGTCAAATATTAATTGACTGTAGAGATTTGGGTTTATTTCTGGGTTCTCTATTCTGTTCCATTGGTCTATGTGCCTGTTTGTATGCATTTTTATTCTTTGTAATGTAGGGGATAAAGCTAGATGGAATATACTTTAACTCATTTGTATATCAACAGAATAAGTGGATTTAGGGATGAGTGTTTTTCTTAATTTTATTCTTTATTTTTGACATTATTATAGATATTTCCTATCCCCTCCCCACTTTGTGCCCTCTACCCAGCCTCCCTCCCCTGGCCTTTACCTCATTGTTGTCTGGGTCCATGGGCTATGCAGATACACAGACCTGTTTCTGGCTAATCTCTTCTAGTCCCTCTCATCCCTTCCCCTCTGAGACCTGTCAGTCTGTTTCGTGTGTTCATGCCTCTGGCCCTATTTTGTTCATCAGTTTATTTTGTTCATTAGATTCTGCATATAAGTGATCATATAGACAGTGGTCGACTGAGATTCAGATACATTATAAACTCAGTGTCATTCTTCAATATGAAGAAATCACGTATGACTAATATTACTTACTCTTCCCAAATCTGTGACAAATGCTAAGCAAGTCTGCCATACTTTGAAGTAGATCAGAACATGGGGAAGAGTAAAGGGACAATGATGGTTAGATTTTTTTTTGGTATGTATGAAGATACTTATTAGATTTTAGAATATTTATAAAAAAGATAATTTTAAAGACCCTTTAGTGATAATAATTATCAAGGCCATATACCCTACTTATTTTTGCTTCTTTTTAATTAAATTTATTGGGGTGACATTAGTTAATAAAATTATATAGGTTTCCAGTGTACAATTCTATAATACATCAGCTGTATGTTGCATTGTGTGTGCATACCCAAAGTCAAATCCCCTTCTGTCACCAAATATTTGACCACCTAATTTACCCTTTACTACCTCCCCACCTTTTCCTCTGGTAACCACCAAACTGTTGTCTGTGTTTATGGATTTTTATTTATTTGTCTTGTTTATCAGGTGCTTTTTGTATATCTCATATATGAGTGAAATCATACAGTTCTTGACTTTTCCCCTCTGACTTATTTCACTTAGCATGATATTCTCAAGCTAAGATTTCACTATAAAACACACTTTTTCTTTTTTGTACTATGATACATGACTGGGAAGATTATTATTTGATGCTGCAATGTGTGAAGAGAGCTTTTGAAAAGAAAAATAAGATGAGGACCCAAACTGATGTGGTCCCTATTGTATCCACGCTGTTTACTCCACCCATGCTGTTGAAAATGACAGTATTTCATCTTTTCTTGTGCCTGAGTGGTATTCCATTGTGTACACGCACCACATTGTTACTGAATCACCTCTTGAGGGACATTTCAATTTGTTTCTATGTCTTGGACACTGGGAATTTTGCTGCAATGAAGATGGGTTGCATATATCTTTTTGAATAAATGTTTTCAAGTTTGTCAGGTATGACTCAGAAGAGGCATTACTGGGTCATATAATAACAATATTCTTAATTTTTTGAGGAACCTCCACAGTTTCTCTATAGGGGCTGTACCAGTCTACATTCCACTAGCTTTTTCTCCACAACCACTCCAACTCTTGTTACACTTGTCTTGATAACATCCATTCTAACAGGTGCAGGGTGGATCTTATTACAGTTTTGATTTGCATTTCCCTCCCTTTTTAAAGCAACTTTTTTGAGGTAGAATTTACATACCATGATACTAATCCATTTGACTCATCAATAATTGAATTTCATGATTTTTTGTATATTGACAAAGTTGTGCAGCCATATTCTAATTTAAAGTTTTTGTCACCCCAGAGAATTTTCCATGTCTATTAGCAGTCACTGTCTTCCTCACCCCAACCATAGGCAACCTTGAATATACTTTTGATTGCTTTTCTTATTTTTGAGCCTTTTTCTTGTGTTTCTATGATTAGCATTTCTACTCTAGGCACTTTGGTTTACTCAAGTTCTTTAGTACATTGTTTTTTGCTTTGTTACCTGTGCCTTTTTCTCCCACAGCTTCTTCCCTCATCGTATTAACCCTGTCTCTTTCCTGTTCTACCTATGCAGACCCAACTAATCCTAGTTGGGATCTCATGTCCTCCATGTAACCTTTCCTGCTGTCTCAGGATGAATTATGTCTTCTTTGACCTTGGATGGCTCCAACTGGCAGGCATATTTTATTTTATTTTTTAAATTCTCACCTGAGGATATATATTTATTGATTTTAGAAAGAGGAGGGAGAAAAAATGTCAATGTGAGAGAAATATTGATTGATAGCCTCCCATATGTGCACCAGTCAGGGATTGAACCTGCAATGTAGGTATGTGCCCTGACCAGGAATTGAACCTGCACACTTTTTGGTTTATGGGACAATGATCCAACCAACTGAGCCACTTGGCCAGGGTTGGCAGGCATATTTTATATAATCTTGTGTGAAACCTTTTGATTTTTTAAACTGAAATCTTATTTAATTGTTTCTATTTGGCATTATTTTCTCAAATCAATTACAGAATGCTTGACCCACATGTATCCTACAGAGTGTTTAATGGGTCTTGTGTACAGTTGATATTCAATAAATATTTGTTGATTTTTTTTAGTTCAAAGCAGAAATTAGTCATCACCCTTACTAATTCATTACCTTGACACAGTTTCCTAAATTTGGCTCTAAGTCATCTTCCCTTTCTTACAGTGAAAGTGTTCTCCTTTTTCGACCTGTGGTAGATACCTCTTGTCTAGAAAAAACCTGTGGGCTCACTTGCAGTTGAAGAGATCTCAAGTTTAACTATTAAAGAAATAGTTGAGTTGATTCAGAATCAGTTGCTTGATTCTGTGATTGAATAAATAAAATATTTCCCAGAGTTAAGCATGTGGCCTTAGGAAGGTTCCTCCTACACAGGTAGGGTTTATACCAAGACATACTCTGCTTCTATGTGCTTTTTGTATAGGCTGGATAAGGACAAAGACAAAATAAAATAGTATTTTGAGAGTGAAAGAAGTCCACAGATGAGTATGAGGGGCAGGAAGGAGTGAGAAGTCCAACTCAGTTTGACCTGGGCTGTGTTTGGGAATCTGTGTTTGGCCTACCCTGAAAGGAGGTGCTGATATGGGAGGGCCAGAGACCACCCCTGGGGAAACCACACTAGGGGAGAATGAAGTCCTGTCCTTTCCAAACAGCGGAGTGTGAGATTTTGAGAGCAGTTAGGTGGAAAGGAGAATGCTAAGGCAGGAGGGAGAAGAAAGGAAGATTCAGAACCTGGAGACTGAGGGACTAAAAGGAGATAAAGGACATAATTTAATTTGAGTTTATCCTGCAGTGGGGAAGGCCAAGTCAGAGGGTTTTCCCCTTAACTTAAAACTAAAGTCTTAATATTGACCCCTCCCCATCATTCTCCAATAAAATATTTAAAAATGCAGTGTATATAAAGATAAACATATTTTTCTTGTGTTTGGCTTTTATTCAGGTACATGTGGTATGTAAGATCTGAAATGAATATTCTTTCCCTTTAGTTTGGAGTCAAAGATAATTTCTCTGCTTTTATTGTTGCAGAGGTAAGACTTTCTTATGAAGCATATTTTTCTGTTTTTGTACTATGATACATGACTGGCAAGATTATTATTTGATACTGCAATGTGTGGACAGAGTTTTTGAAAAGAAAAATAAGATGAGGACCCGAATTGATGTGGCCCCTATTGTGTCCATGTCTGTAATAGAGTATTTTGATGAATAAATCAGTCTGACTTGGTGTGGCATAACAGGTTGACTGCCAAAATGGAATATTGTTCTCATGCAGACTTTCATCACTACAGAAATAATTGTGTGGGGGGAAATGATACAGCCCACACTGCTATAGAAATAAGATACATCCATGTATCTTATTGACGACTTGACGATGGCAATGGGAGGAATTGTACATAACTCTTTTGCTATTCATTGAGTTTGTATTAGCCTCTGGCTTACCTGGCCATGCAAAACAAGACTCCACACCATCTTTCCCAAGTGTCTTCTTTTTAAGCTGATTGCATTAAAAATGATTGTCCCATCCCTTTCATTGGCTGCATCACTTGTCTGATGACCTGGACCTGCATTTCTGAAGCTGGCTTTAGCTCAGTTCCATTTGTCTCCTAAGTGCATTTAGTCACCATGCTATGTGGACAATTTCTTCAAATTACCTTTGCATTCTTACTGCCACCACCTTAACAGCAGCCCCCAAATTGTTCTTCACTCTCTGGACATATACTTTTCCAATCAATTCTGAAATGGAAGATATTAGATTACTTTTTCCCAGACACAGATGCTATGTGTTATCATGCCATTGGTATTTTTAACTCTCTACCCCCACCCCCATTACCTGGAGTAAAGAGTCCTATTCATTTACATGTGGCCTACTGACCTTTATAATCTGATGCCCTTTGATTGTCTAATAGAATTCCTATCAAGATGGATCTTTCCTTTTACTGCGAATGTGGTGTACACATTTCCAGTTGCCAGCTATTCCACAAGCTTCATAAGCTCATCTCTATCTCCTCCATGAAGCCTTCCTTTCTCTCTGACCAATGGCAATGATCTTTTCCTTTCTGAACCATCATGTGCATATTGTGTCTCTGTTATGATTCTTAGTACTGTGTTGTATTTGCATTTCACCATCTCACTTCTGAATAGTTTGCTGTCTTCATTTTGTTTCACAGACACAAATTGTACCCTGAACAGTGTTCAGCCATCTGGTAAACATGCATCATCAGTTACAAGGGGTCCCTAGGCAAGGGAATATAGATTATTTGATTCCCCTTGCCACCCTGCCACTGGCACTTGATCCTAAAGTACCCAATGGTGACCCAAAGTCCTTTGTTTTGTGTAGAAAGGTAAGCATATGTTGTGTCCAGCTATTATCCTGGATCCTAGGCAGGAAATCCTTCCTTCTGTATAAGTGGGGTCTGCAAAGCTAACACTCAAATAGTTTATTTTTGATACATTCTTAATACTCATGATGTATATAGCTAAGAGAAAGTCTTTTTTTCTACCAAGGAAAGTATTTAAAGCTTTGTTGTATTCTAATAATGGATGTGTTTTCAACTCTTACCACACTGAAAGGCAAAAATGGAGAGGTGAGAGATGGCACTGACATGATGACAGGCAGTTAGACGTATCTGCTTAATTGAGATATTTGAAGAATCATTGAGATTGTTTTTCTTTCCCCAACATGGGGTATATTAAATCTGCCTTTTACCTTTTGAAAAAATTCTTAAGCCACAGGGAAGGAATCAGATTTCAAATGGATTCCTAAATTTGTTGAAATGCTTTCATAAAAATGCCTTTTTATTTTTACAAACAATGTTTAAAAATGTTTATCTACATAAACAACACCTTTACCTTTTTATGGAGGTAAACTTGTACATAGTATTATATTAATTTCAGGTATACAATGTAATAATTTGGTACTTGTATACAGTACAGATTGATCACCGTAATAAGTCTTTGCTTGCTCTCCATCCCCATACAATTGAAACCCTTTACCCATTTGCCAATTCCCCAAGCCCCTCCTTCTGTTAATCACCAATCAGTTCTCTGTATCTATGCCTTTGGTTTGTTTTGTTTTTTTTAAGATTCCTGTATAAGTGAAATCATAATGTATTTGTCTTGCTCTTAACATAATACCCTCAGATTTCATCCATGTTGTCTCAAATGGCAAGATTTCCTTTTTTAGGGGTTAGTAGTATGTCATTGTGTGTGTGTGTGTGTGTGTGTGTGTGTGTGTGTATACCACATCTTCTTTATCCATTCATCTACTGATGAATACTTAGGTTTTCCATATCTTGGATACAACAGTGTTACCTTTTATAAGAAAGGAAATTATGCCAGGGATCGAGTTTTCATGTAATTTACTCCATTATAGATATGATTTCATGGAGGAGAGAGAGCTTAGATCTAAGGATTTGTGATAATAGCCCACCCCCATGAAAGATTACCCAATTTAAAGATTACTTGATTTATATCTCTTGTATCTGTTTGTCTTGCCTTCTCAGAGCCATTTCCCTCTCATTAATCAGGGAACAAAAAAGGGGAACTCCTACTTTGATCATTAATTGTAAGATGCATATAAGTGTGCATCAGACTGAACTATCAGAATGAACTATTAATTTTTGTAGATCATGTGGGATTTTTATAGATCACTTTTTATGTGGTTTTGAATCTGCTTTTAATAATTGAAACATTTTCCTGGTTGTTTTTTTGCCTTGGAAATTTGACAACTAGATTGAACTCATTCACAAATATGTCTCTCCCTGCCACATGCCAGTGTGCAACGCAGGTATCTGCTGGTCTGCATGGGGATGCTGCAGGCACATCACACTGCTGTGTCCAAAACGGGCTCTGTCACCTCTGCGTCTTGTCTTTTTCTGTGGATGGCAACATCAGCTCTCTTGAGTTCATGTGAATGCCTTCCTTTTCTGTGTAAACTAAATCTTCACAGTTCACAAGTCCTATTTTTTTCTAACTTCGTAAGAGGTTGTTTTGCCTTTTTTAATGACTCAATCTAGCATAGTGTGGGTCATAAAATAGAAATGGAAGAAACATTTGTAAACTGAATACATGAAGAAACCCATCATCACTGCCCAGCATGCCCCAGACTGACTATCTTAGAAATGCAAGCTGCACATGCCATGACTCTGCTCACAAACCTCCCCATTGTCTCTAGAAAAATCTAGATTCCTTAACCTGGTGGGCAAGGCCCTTATAATCTAGATACAACCCAATGTGGTTCTCTTATATTCTTATTTTTTCCTAGTAGACAGTCTTGACTTCCTGTTATTGACTAAAGGACGTCCCACACATGTCCTCTTTCTTTGCTCAAGCTGCTGCCTCCCCTGGAATGCTCTTCCCAAGGCCCCACTTCAGAATGCCAGGATTTTTCTGTCTTATATTTCATGATGCAAATGCTGTTGTCTCTTAGGAGCCCCCTCTAATTTTACTCAGTTGAAATTGTGTTTTTCTTGCCAGAATTTCAATGATATACTTTCCCAGTTTATATATATGCATCTATGTTTTAAGAAATAATAATATGTAATATAAATATATATTCTTATATGTATGTCATATATAAGTGTATTCAAAAGTTGAGGGAAAATATGAAAATCTCAGTAAAAAAATATTATTTCCAGCAAAATCAGGAAAATTTACTGAGGTATAGCAGTATTTGCATATGACACACATATATATGCCACACACTGCAAATGAAGCTATTTGTCCCTCACAGTGATGAGAGCTATAGAGATATTTTTCTCATTTAATCCTCACACCAAATAAACATGTAGGCAACATATGGTTCATATTTTATTTAAGAGAAAGTTTTGACCTAGCACAGTAGAAAACTTGAACACTTTAATCTGACAAACCTTGATTTTAGTAACTGTGTGGTGATAATATAGATATAACTTAAAATTCACTGAGACTGCTGTTTTAGAAATCATTCAGTTTTATAGTTTAAAAAGACATTCAGATGAGTTACATTATTTATAATATTTAAGGAATGGTAGGACCTTATTGCACCCTCTCGTTAACACAGTTCAACTTACAGAAATGCCTGGTGCTGCAGGACAGTTGAATCGGTATAGAAGAAGGAGGAGCAAATACTCTCATCTGTTACAGAAGCACATGCTAGTGCAGTCACATCGTGTGTGAATTTAATTTATGCAAATTCAACCATACAATGTCAGTGACAAAAATTTATACAATCCTGGGCAAAATGGGTGAAGGAGGTAAAAAGGCACAAACTTCCAGTTATAAAAGAAACAAGTCATGGGGATATAGCATAGCAGTTACTATTGAGAATCAGCCTCCCTGAGGATGAAGCATGCAGTGGAGAGTTGGCCTCTAGGAGACAGGTTCATTAGATAATTTAAGGTAGAGAGACACCACAAAATGTTCTCACAACCACTCTTCTCATTTTCTTATTAATGTCTCTCTCTCATACACACACATATGAGCACACACTCAATTTAAGTAGTTTTTTTGATTAATGCACTCTAGAAATGTATTTAAGTAAAAAATGTAAGTTTAGCCCTGACTGGTGTGGCTCAGTGGATTGCGTGTTGTCCTACAGATCAAAGGCTGCTGGGTTGTTTCCCATTCAGGGCACATACCTGGGTTACAGGCCAGGTCCTTGGTTAAGGGTATGAGAGGGGCAGCTGATAGATGTTTTTTCTCCCACATCAATGATTCTTTCTCTCTTTATTCCCGTCTCTCTAAAAATGAATAAAATCTTCTTAAAATACATATAACTTTAATGTATAGTGAACTCTAATAAAGTGTCTATTATTTTTGGTAAAGAAATACTGTGAAAATTCATTGTATATGTAAACGTCATTTCTGGCTGTTACAACTGGGGAGAAAACACAGGTAATGTGTAGCGAGTTTTGTAGTGAACAAACTAGATAGAATGAATATGAAAGGAGACAATAGTTATTAAATTCTCATGTTTCAACTTCCCTCTTGTCTTCTGTCCTTTATCTTTTGCTGATTCTACCAGAGCTACGGAATGGTGTTTCATGAGGGTGGATGGTTTGATAGTTTTGTGGGGCTTCTGATTTTAAATGTTTCCGTCAGAATAGTGACCAACATTATCATTGCTCCATGGTGGCCAGAAAAAAGAACTGTTCAAATTTAAGCCTGAATTATAAGTCAGCTATTTTTAGCTATTACTGTGTGGTTAACTCATCATTAAAATTATTTTTTATATCTGGTATGTTTAAAATAAAGATAGACCAGTAAGAAATATGTATAATGAACTCATTGAAATTGAGTTCAACTAAACATATTTCACTAGGTCATGATATGGAAGTAACTTTGAATATTAGATTATTTTTTTCAAGGCAATTGTTTTAATGAGATTTGTCCTGCACTTAAACATGATTGATGTACTGTAGCTTCCCTTTCTCGGTTTCATGAAGATATAAATGCACTGAGAGACATGGTCTGTGCAGAATACTTTCTTGACTGTGAATATTGTTTGCTTGTTAGTGTAAGTTATTGAATTTCCTTTCCTAGAAATAGTTGAGATGATTTAAGTACAGGCTTGTTCAATGGCAGAGGACTAATCTTAGGGTTTTTTTCCCCCTCCATCTGAGTAAGACAATAAATCATCCAAGAGACCCAAAAACATTTTAATATTTTTACTCTTTGTGAGTTACTATGTGAAATACATGATTTACCAGCACTTGTAAAGACATTCTTAGAGAGCCTACAGTTTTTCATGTATTTTACGTTGAGTATGGCTAACAAAGAAGTATTATTTTTTGTTTTGTTGACCATGTTCCCTAGAATCAAATAGGAGGACCTTGAGTCCACTTTACCTTTGACCTTGGACAGCCTATCAAGTTAGAATTTCTAGGAATGGCCTTATAGACACTAATAGAGTGGGTTACCTTCTCCCTTGTGTATATCTGAGATTTGCTATTAGGGGGGATAAAAAATTCATGAACCACTTAGAATTATAATTTTATATGGATTCTTCTAAAGTAAATGTATATGGCAATCTATAACTTTAGCCCGATGACTTTAGATGAATCACATGCTATTTTTGTTAAAGTTAGACATCCTTAGGAAAAATAATTAAAGACCAAGGTGAGTAAATAAGTACATAATATTGTGTTGGTAACATGGAAAAATGCTTTATTTGGTACTAATCCAATAAAAAATGGCAGAATATTACAAAAAGAAAGGAAATGTTTGTAGAGAAAAAGAAAACAGTAAAATAAACATGTTTGACATCTTTTACTTACAGTTTTATAATGATGATTTTTAAAAAAATTATTTATTGATTTTAGAGAGAGAGGGCAGGGGGAAGTGAGAGAGGGAGAGAAACATAAATTTCTTGTTCCACTTATTGATGCATTCATTGGTTGCCTCTTGTATGTGTCCTGACTAGGGATTGAACTCGTCACCTTGGTGTATGAGGATGATGGCACTCTAACAAAGCACCTGGCAAGTGCTATAGTTTTGAACTTGTACTTTGAGAAGAAAGGAATGGTCCCTCTGTAGAAATGAAAATTTACTTAAATTAATTTTGTGGGAAAGACAGACTTCTTTATTGGGTTTATAAACTAGCTAATTCTTTCAAAGACATTGCTGCTTCTCTGATCATTGGTTTCTAAGGACCCATTAAGCTATCTTAAAGAACAACTATTTTCAGCCTTAGGAACTTCTTTTCACATTAGGCTTCAGTGTTTACTACTCAAGTAGTAGGGACTCAAACAGAGAATCCGTAAAAAGAATTGTATATCCTTATACTTAAACTTTACTTATACATGTGGAGATTATTTCTATGATTATTTCATTATTATGTCACTTATGTAGAAGTGTATGAAAGTCATTAGTAAGAGTTCACACAGGTCAGGTTTAAATGGAGCAGTAAAGTGGAAAGAGAAATGACCCCCCAGAGCCACTCTACCATCTTTGCGCATTAACCAAACATCACTTTGCTCATAAATTAATCTCATCAATTCAAAGAAACTTGCAAAAACAAACTCTACAAATAAGCATATATTCTTAAAGCACCAATAATTTCTAATCCTTAAATAGTATGTTTATTCTCCCCTGATAATCTCATGGACGTTATCTTGTTTTCTATGCTCATTTCTCTCTAAGGTACTGAGAGATATTTTAAAATTGTCATGTTTCTAGAGTTGAAATGTAAGACAGAAAAGAAATTTACTTAATGACAAAAGTGCCAGAAATACAACCTCAGTGAGTCATCTAAATAGTGATAAGCTCCAGGATTTTTTTTTTATTTTAATTTTAATTTAATTCTTGTTCAAGTACAGTTTTCTGTCTTATATTCTCAGCCCTGTTCCCGCCAGTGCTCCCCACCTCCCTCCCATTTCCGCCCCCCACCTTAGTTATTGTTCATGTGTCCTTTATACTTGTTCAAGTGAGTCCTTCCCCTTTTCCCCTATGATTCTCTCCCCTCTCCCCTCTGGACCCTGTCAGCCTGTTCTGTATTTGAGTGTCATTGGTCATATTACTTTGCTTGCTTGTTTGTTTTGTTGTTTAGATTCCTGTTAACGGTGATATCATGGTATTTGTCTTTCACCACCTGGCTTATTTCACTCAGCACAATGCTTTCCAGTTCCATCCATGATGTTGCAAAGGGTAGGAGTTCCTTCTTCCTTTCTGCAGCATAGAATTCCATTGTGTAAATGTACTATAGCTTTTTGGTCCAGTCATTTACTGATGGGCATCTAGGTTGCTTCCAACTCTTGGCTATCATAAATTGTGCTGCTATGAACATTGGTGTGCATAGGTTCTTTTGGATTGGTGTTTCAGGGTTCTCAGGATATACTCCTAACCAGTGGAATTGCTGGGACAAAAGGCATGTTCATTTTTAGTTTTCTAAGAAAATCCCATACTGTTTTCCATAGTGGTTGTACCAGTCTGCCATCCCACCGACAGTGAACTAGGGTCCCCTTTTCCCTACAACCTTTTCAGCACTTGTTGCTTGTTTCTTTGTTTATGGTAGCCGTTCTGACTGATGTAAAGTGGTATCTCATTGTGGTTTTAATTTGCATCTCTCTGATAGCTGGCGATATCGAGCATCTTTTCATGTGCCTCTGGATCCTCTGTATGCCCTCCTTGGAAAAATGTCTGTTCAAGTCCTTTGCCCATTTTTTTTAATTGGGTTGCTCATCTTCTTTGAGTGGAGTTGAGTGAGTTCTTTGTATATTTTGGAGATTAAAACTTTGTCTGAGGTATCATTGGCAAATATGTTTTCCCAAGCTGTTGCTTCTCTTTTTATCTTGATACTGTTTTCCTTAGCCATGCAGAAGCTTTTAATTTTGATGAGATCCCATTTGTTTATTCTTTCCTTTATGTCACTTGCTCTAGGGGACGTATCAATACAAATATTGCTGCGTGGAAACCTGAGATTTTCCTGCCAATGTTCTCCTCTAGGGCTTTAATGGTTTCCCGGCTTATATTTAAGTCTTTTATCCACCTTGAATTAATTTTGGTGTATGGTGTAAGTTGTTGCTTGAGTTTCATTTTTTTTTTTTTTTGCATGTAGCTGTCCAGTTCTCCCAACACCATTTGTTGAAAAGGCTATTTTTACTCCATTTTATGTTATTGCCCCCTTTGTCCAATATTGATTGACTGTATAGAGTTGGGTTTATTTATGGGCTCTCTGTTCTATTCCATTGGTCTATGTGCCTGTTTTTATGCCAGTACCAGGCTGTTTTGATTATAGTGGCCTTGTAATACAGTTTGATATCAGGTATTGTGATCCCTCCTACTTTGTTCTTCTTTCTCAAAATTGCAGCTGCTATTTGGGGTCTTTTATGGTTCCATATAAATTTTTGAAGTGTTTGTTCTATGTCTGTGAAATATGCCATTGGTACTTTCATAGGTATTGCATTGAATCTGTAAATTACTTTGGGTAGTATGGACATTTTGATGCTGTTAATTCTTCCAATCCACGAACCTGGTATATGTTTCCATTTGTTTGTGTCTTCCTTGATTTCTTTCTTCAGTGTTGTATAGTTTTCTGCATACAGGTCTTTAACCTCCTTGGTTAGGTTTATTCTGAGATATTTTATTTTTGTTTTTGCTATATCAAATGGGATTTTTTTCTTGATTTCTGCTTCTGCTGTTTCATTGTTGGTATACAAAAATGCCTTTGATTTCTGGATATTGACTTTATATCCCGCTGTTTTGCCAAATCCATTTATTAGCTCCAGCAGTTTTTGGTAGAGGCTATATGATTTCCATGTACACTATCATGTCACCTGCAAACAATGCCAGTTTTGTTTCCTCCTTTCCGATTTGGCTGCCTTTTATTTCCTTTTCTTGTCTAATTGCTGTGGCTAGAACTTCTAATACTATATTGAATAGAAGTGGTGAAAGTGGACAACCTTGTCTTGTTCCTGATCTTAGTGGAAAAGATTTTAGTTTTTGCCCATTGAGTATGATGTTGGCTGTAGGTCTTTTATATATGGCCTTTATTATATTGAGGAATGCTCCCTCTATTCCCATTTTTCTGACTACCTTTATCATAAATGGATGTTGTACCTTATCAAAAGCTTTTTCCGCATCTATTGATATGACCATGTCCTTTTTGTCTTTGCTTTTGTTTATGTGATGTATTACATTTACTGATTTACGAATATTGAACCATCCTTGCATCCCTGGGATGAATCCCACTTGGTTGTGGTATATGATTTTTTTTATGTATTGTTGGATGCGATTTGGCAATATTTTGTTGAGGATTTTAGCATCTATGTTCATCAGTGATATTGGCCTAAAGTTTTCTTTCTTTGTTGTGTCTCTGTCTGGCTTTGGAATTAGCATGATGCTGGCTTCAGAAAAAGAGTTGGGGAGTTATCGCCCCTTTTGGAGTTTTTGGAATAATCTGTGAAGAATAGGGGTTAGCTCTTCCTTAAAAGCTTTGTAGAATTCTCCTGTGAAACTGTCTGGTCCAGGGCATTTGTGTGATGGGAGTTTTTTGATTACTGCTTCAATTTCATCTGCTCTTATTGGTCTGTTCAGGTTTTCTGTTTCTTTTTTCATGGAGTTTTGGAAGATTATATTTTTCTAGAAATTTGTCCATTTCACCTAGGTTTTAAAATTTCTTGGCATACAGTTCTTCATAGTAATTTCTTACAATCCCTTCTATTTCTGTGGTATCAGTTGTAATCTCTCCTCTTTCATTTCTGATTGTGTTTATTTGAGTCCTCTTTCTTCTTTTCTTGATCAGCCTACTTAAAGTTTGTCTATTTTGTTTATCTCTTCAAAAAACCAACTCCTGGATTCATTGAGCCGTAGAATTGTGCTTTTAGTCTCTATGTCATTTAATTCTGCTCTGATCTTGGTTATTTCCTTCCTTCTACTTGCTCTGGGCTGTCTTTGTTGTTGTTCCTCAAGTTCTTGGAGGCATCGGGTTAGGTTCTTTGTTTGAAATGTTTCTGTCTTCTTTAGGTAAGCCTGTATTGCTATGAACTTCCCTCTCAGGACTGCCTTCACTGTGTCCCATAAGTTTTGGGTTGTTGTGAGTTCATTTTCATTTGTTTCCAGAAACATTTTGATTTCTTCCCTAATTTCAATCTTCACCCATTCATTGTTTAATAGCATACCATTCAGTCTCCATGTTTTTGGATGTTTTGGGGGTTTTCCTGTGGGGTTGGTTTCCAATTTCAGTCCCTTGTGATCAGAGAAAATGCTTGGTATGATTTCTATTTTCCTGAATTTGTTGAGACTAGTTTTGTGTCCTATCATATGGTCTATCTTTGAAAATGTTCCATGTGCATTTGAAAAGAATGTGTATTTAGCTTCTTTGGGATGGAGGGCTCTATATATATCAATTGGGTCCATTTCATCTAGAGTGTCGTTTAATGCTGCAATATCTTTGTTGACATTTTGTTTGGAAGATTTGTCCATCTTTAACATTGGGGTGTTAAAATCCCCTACTATAATTGTATTGATGTCAATATCTTTCTTGAGGTCCTCTACGATTTTCTTTATATATTTGGGTGCTCCTATGTTGTATGCATATATATTTATGATGTTAATGTTTTCTTGGTGGATTCTTCCCTTGAGTATTATGAAGTGAACTTCTGGGTCTCTCTTTATGGCCCTTTTTTTGAAGTCTATTTTCTCTGATATGAGAATTGCTACCCTGGCTTTTTTTTTCTTGTCCATTTGCTTGGAAAATTTGTTCCCATCCTTTCACTTTTAGTCTGTGATGGTCTTTTGACCTGAGGTGGGTCTCTTGTAGGCAGCATATGTGTGGGTCATGCTTTCTTATCTATTCAGCTATTCTATGTATTTTAATTGGTGCATTTAATCCACTTACATTTAAGGTTATTATTGAAAGGTACTTATTCATTGCCATTTATGTATCTGTGTTTCTCTGGGTCTCTCTCTTTTCCTTCCTTTCCTTAAAGCAACCCTTTTATTAATTCTTATAGAGCTGGTTTGGTGGAGGCATATTCTTTTTGACTTCTTTTGTCTCAGAAGCTCTTTATTTGGCCTTCTATCTTGATTGAGAGCCTTGCTGGGTAAAGTAGCCTTGGTTGTAGGTCTTTGGTTCTGATTACTTGGAATATTTGTTGCCATTCTCTTCTTGCTTGGAATGTTTCCATTGAGAAGTCAGTAGCCAACCTTATTGGGACCCCCTTGTATGTTACTTTCTTTTTCTCCCTTGCTGCCTTTAGGATTCTCTCTTTGTCTTGGAGGTTTGCCATTTTAATGATGATGTGTCTTGCAGTAGGCCTCTTTGGGTTCCACCTGATTGGGACTCTCTGTGATTCCTGGATTTGTGTGACTTTATCTCTCCTCAACTTAGGAAAATTTTCTGTTATTACTCTTTCAAGTAGGTTTTCTATCCCTTGTTCTTCTTCTTCTCCTTCTGGTATTCCTATTATTCTGATATTATTATGTTTCACATTATCTTGCATTTCCCTTAAACTCTCCTCATTTTTTCTGATTCTCTTTTCCATTACTTGGTACGTCTGGGAGATTCTTACTACCCTGTCTTCGATCTCGCTTATGCAGTCTTCCGTCTCATCGATCCTATTTCTTCTTTAAGATCCTACTCTACTGTGTTCTTTAGTTCAGAAATTGTATTCTTCATTTCCTCTTGGTCTTTGCTGATGGTTTCTATTTCCTTTTTCATGTTGGTGTAGTTTGTGGAGAGTTCATTGTAGCTCCTTTGTAGTTTCTGGTAGCTCGTTGTAAGCTCTTTGAATTTTCTTATAACCAGAGCTTTGAATTCAATATCTGATAGTTGACTTGCCTCTATTTCATCCTACATTCTTTCTGAGACTTCCTCCTTTTCTTTCATGTGGGGATTGTTTCTTTGTCTTCCCATTATTTGTGTTGCTCTTCTTGTTGGCCTCAGTTTCTTAAATTGATCGGTTATGGTTCCCTGGGTTTATGGTGTGAACTTCTGTGGTAGGATGCTTGTGAAATTCAGTGGTACAGTCTCCTGCAGGTATCTTGGTGTTCTCTTCTTGTTGGTTTCCAGCTGATCAAACCTTTTCTTCTGGTCTCACTAGCTGCAGCAGCCTGAGGGGCTATTAGTGTGGCCTTTCTCGCATCTTGGTGAACTCAACTGGTCTTGCCAGTGCCCTCCCAAGATCCAGACTGGCGCTGCTCTTCCGTGCCCCACTGAGAGATTTTTCCCCGGGCTTCCCAGCCCTGGCCTGGTGTGAGGGCGCACACTCCCAGCCAGGCTTTCCTGGTCTCTCAGGCTTGGGCGCAGACCTTTCCCAGTGCTATGGCTGGACACAAAGGGCAACTCACAATTCTTCCAAGCCGGCAGCCAGAGCCTGACTCCCGGTGCTTCTCAGTCTGTGCCCGGCTGGGTAGGGATGGAGCTGATGGCTGGCTCTCTTTCAGGGGCCTTGCTAGTAGCCCGAGACTCGCAGGGTCTGTGGCAGACCAGGCTCTGACCCCGTGCTACAGGGAATGCATGGACGGCTCTCAGTTCTCCCAAGCTGGCAACCGCAGCCTGACTCCACGGGTTATCAGAGCTCTCTGGTTTGCTTCCCAATGCCCACTCCTCTCTCTGCCACTACAGGCAAACCGATCTCTCCTGGTGTTTTCCAATCTGCACCCTGCCAGATAGGGAGGGTGCTGGTGAGTAATTCTCTCCCAGGGTTGTTATTGCCTGCCCTTGGCTCTCAGAGGCTGGGGCAGCCCGGCCAGGGCCCTGGCGCTGCCCGGCGGAGGGCCTGCAGCCCCTGCACTGTTCCCTCATACCTTGTTGATTTGCGGTAGTCTCCTCTCCTCAACCCCTGGTCATTCAGTGCCCGCTACACTTTCTGAAGTCCTGCCTTCCTATATGCTGGGTCCCTATTGGCTATCCCCTGCGCTCCTCCGCAGATCAGCCTGGTTTTTCTCCAGCGTGTGGAGGGAAGCGAAATCCCTTGTTCTACTCCGCCTCCATATCCCCCCTTTCTCCCATGATTTGTATTTTATTTTATTTTTTTTAAGTTGCCAGGCACCATAATAGGAATTTTTATTTAGTTTTAAATGATTATGATTACTTTTGATTATCAAATGTTTTCTTTCTCATTTTTCCCACCATGGACTACCCCAGATATCTCTCTGGCTTCTTTTTTTTTTTTAATTTTTTAAATTTTATTTTTTCTTTTATCATTTATCTCACTTATACTCCCTTCCCTTTGCAATCACCACACTGTCATCCATGTCCATGAGTTCTTTTTCCTTTTTTGCTCAATTCCTCCTCCCCCTAACCTCTCAACCCAGCACCAGAGCTGTNGGAATGCACGGACAGCTCTCAGTTCTCCCAAGCTGGCAACCGCAGCCTGACTCCACGGGTTATCAGAGCTCTCTGGTTTGCTTCCCAATGCCCACTCCTCTCTCTGCCACTACAGGCAAACCGATCTCTCCTGGTGTTTTCCAATCTGCACCCTGCCAGATAGGGAGGGTGCCGGTGACTAATTCTCTCCCAGGGTTGTTATTGCCTGTCCTTGGCTCTCAGAGACTGGGGCAGCCCGGCCAGGGCCCTGGCGCTGCCCGGCGGAGGGCCTGCAGCCTCTGCACTGTTCCCTCATACCTTGTTGATTTGCGGTCGTCTCCTCTCCTCAACCTCTGGTCATTCAGTGCCCGCTACACTTTCTGAAGTCCTGCCTTCCTATATGCTGGGTCCCTATTGGCTATCCCCTGTGCTCCTCTGCAGATCAGCCCGGTTTTTCTCCAGTGTGTGGAGGGAAGCGAAATCCTTTGTTCTACTCTGCCGCCATATTCTCCCTTTTCTCCCATGATTTGTATTTTATTTTATTTTTTTTAAGTGCCAGGTACCATAGTAGGAATTTTTATTTAGTTTTAAATGATTATGATTACTTTTGATTATGAAATGTTTTCTTTCTCATTTTTCCCGCCATGGACTACCCCAGATATCTCTCTGGCTTCTTTATGTTTTTTTTTTTTTAATTTTTTAAATTTTATTTTTTCTTTTATCATTTATCCCACTTATACTCCCTTCCCTTTGCAATCACCACACTGTCATCCATGTCCATGAGTGCTTTTTCCTTTTTTGCTCAATTCCTCCTCCCCCTAACCTCCCAACCCCAGCACCAGAGCTGTCAGCCTGCTCTCTATGAGTCTGTCTCTATTTTACTTAGTCCAGTATGTTCATTAGATTTAACATATGGTATTTGTCTTTCTCTGACTGACTTATCTCACTTAGTATAATGTTCTCCAAGTTCATCCATGCTGTTGCAAAGAGTAAAATTTTCTTCTTTTTTTATGGTTGAGTAGTAGTATTCCATTGTGTAAATGTATCATAGCTATATTATCCACTCATCTATGTGGACTGCTTCCATATCTTGGCGATTATAAATAATGCTGCAATGAACATAGGGGTGCTTATATTATTTGGAATTAATGTTTTGGGTTTCTTTGGATAAATTCCCAGAAGTAGAATCATTTGGTCATAAGGCAGTTTCATTTTTTATTTTTTGAGGTAACTCCACACTGCTTTCTACAATGGTTGCACAGTCTGCTTTCCCACCAACAGTGCAAAAGGGTTCCTTATTTTCCACATCTTTGTCAGGAAATAACGAAGATCAGAGCAGAAATAAATGAAATAGACTCTAAAATAATAATACAAAAGATCCATGAAGCCAAGAGCTGGTCTTTGAAAAGATAAACAAGATTGACAAACCTTTGACCAGACTCACCAAGAAAAAAAGAGAGAGGATCCAAATAAATAAGAACTCGAAATGAAAGAGTAGAAGTAACAGCTGACACCAAGGATATACAAGGGATTGCAAGAAGATATTATGAACAACTATATGCTAACACCTTGTACAAATAGGACAATGTGGATAAGTTCATAGAAACATACAGTCTTTCAAAATTAAATTACAAAGAATCAGAGAATCTAAATAGACACATTACACCCAGTGAAATTGAAGTGGTAATAAAAAAAAAGACCTCCAAACAAACAAAAGCCATTGACTGGGTGGTCTCATAGGTGAATTTTAGCAAATATTCCCAGAAGAACTAACACCTCTCCTCAAACTATTCCAAAAAACTCAGGAGAGAAGACTCCCAAGCTCATTTGATGAGGCCAGCAGTATTCTAATTTTAAAACCAGATAAAGACACTACAAAATAAGAAAAGAAAATTATAGGCCAATCAATATCTCTGATTAACACAGATGCTGAAATCCTCAACAAAATATTAGCAAACTAAATACATCAATACATCAAAAAGATCATACATCGTGTTCAAGTGGAATTTGTTCCAGGGTTGGTACAACATTCACGAATCAAGAAATGTGACATACCACGTGAACATAATGAAGGAGGAAAACCACATTATCGTATCAATAGATGCAGAAAAGCATTTGTTAAAATCCTGCACCCATTTATGATAAAAACTATCAGCAAAGTGGGAATAGGGGGGTCATACCTCAACCTGTGTAATAAAGGCCATATTTGACAGACCTGCTGCCAGCATTGTACTCAACAGGCAAAAACTACAAGTGTTCTTCCTAAGATTGGGAACAAGACAGGGATATCTGTTTCCATCCTCTTATTTAACATAGTACTGGAAGTTCTAGCCATAGCTTTCAGATAAGAAAAAGAAAAAAAAAAGGCATCCAAACTGGAAAGGCAGAAGTATTTGCAGATAATGTGATACTGTACACAGAGAAGCTCAGAGATTTTGCCAAGAAAGTACTAGATCGATGAATTCAGCAAAGTAATAGGATACAAAATATCCAGAAATCATTTGCATTTTATCTGCCGATAACGAAGTATCAGAAAGGGAAATTAAGAAAGCAATCTCATTCACAATTGCTTCAAAAAGAATTAAGTACCTGGGAATAAATGTAAACAATGACATCAAAGATATGTACTTGAAAAATTATAAGACACTTAAGAAAGAAACTGAAGACAAATTACAAATAAGTTGATGCACATACTGTGTGTTCATGGATAGGAAGAATTAACATCATTAAAGTGTCCTTCCTACCCAAAGCAATCTATAGGTTCAATGCAATGCCTATCAAGATACCAATGATGTATTTCACAGAATTAGAACAAGTATTTCAAAAATTTATGTGGAATCACAAAAGGCCCAGAATAGCAATAGCAATCTTGAGAAGTACAAAGTTGGAGAAATCATGCTACCTAATATCAAATCATACTATAAGGCCATAGTAACCAAAACAGCACGGTACTGGCATAGAAACAGACACACAGATAACTGGAACAGAATAGAGAAGACAGACATAATTCCACACCTCTATAGTCGATTAATATTTGACAGAAGAAGCCAGCACATACAATGGGCTAAAGATAGTTTATTCAATAAATGGCGTTGGGAAAATTGGACAGATACGTGCAGAAAACTGAAACTAGACCATCGTCTTATGCCACACACAAAAGTAAAATAAAAATGGATTAAAGACTTAAAATTTAGACCCCAAACCGTAAAAATCCTGGAAGAAAACATAGGCAGTAAAATCTTGGACATTGCTTGTAGTACCAATATTTTAGCTGATGTATCTCCTGAGGTAAGGGAAACAGAAGAAAAAATAAACAAATGGAACTGCATAAAACTAAAAAAGTTTCTGCATAGTAAAGGAAGTTAGCAAAATAAAAAGACATTCCACTGAATGGGAGAACATACTCACAGATACATCTAATAAGGGATTAATATCCAACGTTTATAAAGAATTTTAAAACTCAATACTCAAAAAACAAACAACCCAATTAAAAAATAGGCTACGACCTGAATAGACAGTTCTCCAAAGGGAACATACAGGTGGCCGATAGACATGTGAAAAGATGTTCAAGGTCACTAATCATCAGAGAAATGTAAATTAAAGCAGTAATGAAATATCACCTCACACCTGTAACAATGGATCTCATCAGTAAGTCAACAAACAGCAAGGGCTGGCAAGGATTTTACTTTAGCATCACATCCTAGAGAGTGAGAGATGGTTTATTCAGTTATTCACTTAAAATTTCTTATTAGATCATTTATTATCTCTACTAGGTGTTGGGGACATGGGTGTGATCCTTGTGGTCACTGAGTTTGTTATATAATCATCAGATATTTAAAAATGATTATGTTATTCATTATGAAGTCTTCATTGTGAAAAGTGCTTCAAAAGAGAAAAATGGGCTGCTACAGGTGTTTGATGGAAGCGGGGCTAATGTGGTCTGGGTGTCCCGAAGGCTCCCTGAGGAGGTGATGGTTGAATTGAGATCTGAAGAAATCCATGAAAGGGTAGCCAGGTGAAAAAAGGGAAAAGTGTTTTGCAAATCTGTTTTGGTCATCTCGGCTCATAGTGATTTTCCTCTTCATTTGACATATTGACCAGTTAGAGTCTCTGCTTTGTTTTTAAGACATCGTGTAAGAGCTTTCCTTTACTTTGTCTTACGTTGTTCCTTTGGCCTCTTCTACTAGACTGTGAAGGAATGCACGTGCAGTTTTTCAAGTTTTAGCCTACCGTATCCAGATACTTTGTTTTTTGCTGATCATTTCAGTATGGTTCTCTGTCGTAATTTCTATGTGTCTTCAATAGGCTCTAGAGTTAAACCATTTTGCTTTTTATCAATAGGTTATAGTATGCTTTCTTAGCTTTTGTTATCCTTCTAGATCACATATTTGTGATGACATATCAGAGGGACCCTAGAACTTATAATGGAGAGTGAGGGGCAGACCAGTCACACTAATAAAGTAGAAATAAGGACTACTCACTGGTGAACTGAGTCACAGCTTGGGGGAACTCAGTGCCCTTGTATCAAAAGATTTAAGAATAAAATTGTAGGCAATTTAAGGTAATTTTCAGAGTGCTGGAATACATATATTGGGTCTCCATGATGGAGCTAATGTATAAATGGAAATTTAGAGAGCTATTGTTTGCCCAGATCTTTAACTGAGTAAGTTTCAGTCTGTAATATCAAATTGTTATAACTTAATTTAGAAAATCACCTAGCTGAATTTGCCTCACTCTAGAAAGGAATTGGATTTGATATGACTAACATAATCTGCTCTGTATAGATTCTATCTATGTGTTCATAATAGCTTCTCATGTTCCTTAAATAGGAAACTGAGAGAAACAGATATGCCACCTCAGGAAATGCAGTCACAGAATGCTGTCAGAGCTGTCAGAGCCCCTGTGTGGTTGCAGTGCCTTTAAAAACATTTGATATCAATAAGGTTTCAGGTGTGAGGTTTTTTTTTAAATCAGATTTTATGTTGATATAGAAATTTCTTAGCATGTTGTATATAAAATAAGTGAATGTAAAAACAGGGTAAATAAGGGCATTTCATTGATTGCAGACAATAGGAAAGAGGAATATAGAAGCTACATTTTTTAAACATAAAAACATTAAGGTTCCTACTCACAGGCAGTAGAAATTTAACTAATAGGTTAAGCATGGAGTAAGATTAAATTTATCCTAAATGCTTTAAATATGTAAGGAAACCAGACGCATGAATCCTGAACTAAACCTTTGATCTCAGAGGTACTTGGCAAAGCAGTCATGACTGGTTTTTAACTCAGTGTCAGCAAAATAAATTATTTAGCAGCATACAATGCCAATTTGGCCCTGAGCGAGAATAGATCTTAACATTGGCTGAAATGGAAAATGTGGCCGCATACTTTGCAAATCTGGGAGAGATTGCTTGGCTATTTGTGGCTGGAAACATTACAAGTTTGCCAGTTGGTCTGACCCATAGCAGAGCTATCTTTTCTTTTATGTGACAGAGTGTTCGTTCTCCTATGGTTATTGTACCTTGAGAGTTTTACTGGGCTTATGCAGTGATTGGCCATTTAAGGTTTGAGCCTATCTAACATCAATGGCCTCTTCCTCTGGTGAGAGTAGCTCAAATTCCCTCTGTCTTCCTCAGATTATGTTCAGGAAGGGCTTCCCTCCCTGGTTCCCCAGGAGCACATTACTTGGCCTGGCCAATTAGTCATGTGCTGCATAACGACATTTCAGTCTATAAGAGTCCACATAGACCGTGGTGGTCTGATAAGATTATAATAGTGCTAAAAAATTAGGGCTGTTAGTAGTTAAATCTGGTCAGTATTTTCCTTAGCAACTTGAAGGTAACCAGTAATGGGGATTTTTATTAATTAGACACAAAGCTAAAAGTAATGCTTAATGTATGGCCTATATAAATCAGGATATGCAAAGGTCTCCAATAACTAGATAGTTATGCATATGTAACAAGATGAACTTTAGTTCTGTTTTTTAAAAGATTTTACTGATTTACTTTTAGAGAGAGGGGAAGGAAGAGAGATAGAGACAGAAAGAAAGATCAATATGTGGTTGTTTCTCATGCACCCCCTACTGATCCTCAACCCAGGCATGCACCCTGACTGAGAATCAATCTGGCTATGCTTTGGTTCACAGACTGGTGCTCAATCCAGTGAGCCACAGAAGCCAGACTGAATTCTGATTTTTTTTTCTAATGGTATACACTGGTAAGATTTGTAAAGTCTACTTTTCATATTAATTATGTGATTTAATATGTATAATAAAACAGGTTAATATTTTCATCTTAATTTACTTCACAGAAACAAGTTCAAATGTAAAAGTAATGAATGAGGAGGTAAGAAGAAAGATATTTTGTAATTTATCAAAATGCATACTGGGGACTCAAATTTTTTAAAAACTAAAAGCAGAAGTAACTCTAAGTATTTCTATTATGATCTAGACTTGCGTCCTTCAAATAAACTGCAGACTGCAAGAGAGCAGGACAAAGGAGATATGTGACTTACCTGCAGCATGTTGAAAATAATTTAGTGGTTTTAGTTAATTGCAAGCACATTATAATTTAACAACCTGGTGTACTGGCCAAGATGGTTCATTTGGACCCATTGATTCAGATGCAACACCCTGACCTTGTGAGGTAATAGTCACCTTTCCTTGTACAATGATGAAGCCACATCTGAGGAACCAGCGTGTTGGGGGAATTGCGCCTGAGGAGTATTGACAGAAAGGGAGTGGCTCAGAGGAAGGAGAGAATATGGGTGAGAGAGACCTGTCATAATTCCTGGAGAACTGGGGGTGTTTGCCTTAAAAGAATGAAGACTTGGGGTGAATATAATTGTCTTTAAATATTTGAAAGATATTTATGTGGAAGAATGAGCAAATTTTTCCAGAGCAGCATTGGAGAGAAAAACTGGGCATAATTTTGGGGAGCAGGTTTTAGGTTATGACAAGACCAAGCAGTGTAATGGGCAGAACTGCCCCAGTCTGAGCTGGATTTCCTTCGAGTTGATTTCCGTCACATCAGAGACTGTGGTAATGCTGGTGGAAGTGGTGGTGGTGGGGGTGGAGAGGAGGGACAGTGTGTCTGCCTCCAGCCTGGGATTCTGGCAAATTCTTTTTGGAAGCAAAATTGGTTTTAAGTGGTACCAGTTTCAGAGTTACAAGGAAACAGATTAGACGTTATCTGGGGATTATTTGCATGTCCTGGAGCAGTGGCTACTTTGGCAGAATACAGTTTCAACTAATTTGCTTCAGCCATTATGACAATGGTTTCCTGCTTTCTTCCCAGGCTTCTTGTAATTGCCTAGGGAAGTAGAAATTGAACAGGTAAACTGGGGCTTTCTACTCCTGAACAAGCAGCTTAGCATCCTTTCATTCCAGTTTGCAGCGTTTGAAGAAGCGAATTACTGAAACTGGACTCTGACGTCCTACCTCTTCTTGTCATAGCACTTTTCATTGTCTAAACTTACTGCTACATTTTGCCCCTAATCACAGGTTCTAAGCCTACAAACTTTCCACATCCTCTTACAATTAGCTGGTTGTCAAAACATTCATTTCACGAACTTTTAAGAATAACACTTTTTATTTGGTCAGAAGAATCATCTTGAGTTTCCTTGTTGATTTTTTAGCTGGGTGGGTTGAACTTTACGTTAAAGTTAAAGTTAAAAGTTAAACTTAAAGCTGTTATTTCTCCAAAGCCAAATGTGTTTTAGTCTGAAATTTGGATGACTGGAAATAAAATACATGGCCAAGTAGAGGGAGGTGTTCTGATATTTATCCCCATCTAGAATTGAGAACTGGCAAGGGAGAGAAACTCTTGGGAGGGACTGCAGAGGAAAGAATCGGGTGTTAAGTTTAGGTAAAGAACCAGGACCCCAGAATGGAGGAAGGCATAGTTGATTTGGCATGAAAATCATCCTGATTCAGAACTGAGACCTGAAGTGCTAACCCTGTTGAGTCAGAGAGTTCTGGGCTGTTTGTTCGAAGTGATATTGCAGGCTAGATGAGCCATCTCTCAGGCACTCATTTGAGGACATTCTGTGGATTGGGGCCTAGACTGGAAAGATCTTAGAAGTCTCTTCCAAATGTACAGTTTCTATGTTCCTTGTCCATCTTCGCTGGTAATAACAGGACTGCTTTGGATAGGGAAGGTCTTTAGCTTTTCTGTGAGCTTTTTCAGCTTTACTCCATTCTTTGACATGGATAATTTCAATGTTGTTTCTTAGACATTTTCCAAAAGCAGCTTTAGCACACAGCCACTCATGTCAGGCCTTCCTCATCCAATAATTTTTCTATCTTGAATCTCCTTATGTAGAGAAATTTTGGAGCTGCCATTGTCACTCATGGTCCAACAAACAGAAGAATGGTCGATGGAATGTGGGCTTGCTGGGGGAAAACAAGCAAAACAAAACAAAATAAAACAAAACAATGACATGTTTGAAAATGTGAACCAGGAAAGTTTTAGAAAGTACTCAGGTAAAAATTAAGATTTCTGCTTTTGGTGGAAAGCGATCATATTAACTTACAGGTATTATTGATATTTAGGCATATATTCTTCAGTGTATATAGTAAAGCTAATAGGAAATGCCAGGAATGGATCATTCCTGAAAGAATTTGGTGCTCTTTATTGTGGAGGTCTTCAAATATGCATGTTCAACTTGAAACAAGGAAGCCCTCATTATTTTGGATTTATTGCTGGCTTAGCTTTACATTTAAGGAAGACAGATGATTGCAGAGAAGGGGAGTCCACAGGGGTAGTTGGGGAAGAGTGAAATGTGGTTGGCTTCATCTTTTATAATAATGGAAAGGCACAGAAGCCTCATACAACTTTCAATTACTTACTATATATTAGCAAAGGAATTGAGAACTAAAGAAAATTAACTAGATTATTTAAAAAGATTTGCTAGCCCTAGCTTGTGTGGCTCAGGGGATTGAGTGCCGGCCTGTGAACCAAAGAGTCACCAGTTTCATTCCCAGTCAGGGCACATGCTTGGGTCGCAGGCCAGATCCCCAGCAGGGGGCACATGAGAGGCAACCACACATTGATGTTTCTCTCCCTCTCTTTCTCCCTCCCTTCCCCCTCTCTAGAAATAAATAAATAAATACAAATTTAAAAAGATAAAAATAAAAAGATTTGCTAGATCTTGTAATGTTAGTATCTCTTATAGTCATAATAATGTCCTCCCCCCCCCCCCGCCCGCAATAAAAAGACACCCATGTCCTAATCCCTGGAATTTCACAATGTGTTATTTTACGTAGCAGAGTGGAATTAAGGGTGCAGGTAAGACTAAGGTTGCTAACCAGCTGAACCTGAGATGGGGAGGTTATCCTGGTTTTTCTGGGTGGGCCCAATGTAATTAAGCACCAGGGTCCTATGAGTTAGAGAGAGGCAGAGGCAGCGAGCGGCAGCATGATGCCGCATGGGAAAGACTGAATGCTGTTGCTGGTTTTGAGTGTGGAAGGGGGCCATGAGCCATGGGACACAGTCTCTGGCGCTTGCAAAAGCAAGGACATGAATTCTTCTCTAGAGCCTCCCGAGGGAGCATAGCCCTACTGGCACCTTGATTTTAGTCTAGTGAGACCCCTTGCAGACTTCTGACCTTGAGAATTATAAAATGTGTATTATTTTATGCCACTAAGTTTATGGTAATATGTTAGAGCAGCCACAGCAAACAAATAACCTATTTGTATTATTAAAATTTGATACCTGTTACAATATATACTTTATATGGCACTAAAAATCTAAGAGTTGAAGAAAACCTTGCCTTTGGAAGCAGCAGTGGGAATGCTTCTCCCCTACCCATAGGCGTTCTTGAGTGTGAAGGAGGAAGCAGTACTTCCAAAGTATTATGTGTCAGGGCAGCCGCTGAAAACATTAAGAAAACAGTTCCTGAGGATAGCTGAATAGAAGAAAGGGAGAACACAGGGTGGGCCTGAGCTTCAAAAGCTATTCGAAGACTTTAGAAACACTCACAAGATGTTTAAGGAAAAAAATTCAGTAAAATGGTGTTAAAGCACCACAGAAAATACGTATTTTGCTGAGAAATATAACTTAGTAAAGATAACTAATCTATTACTTTTATTGAGGAAACAACAAATTTGTGGGAACACTTTTTTGCCAATTATGAAACATACATAGGATTTGAAAGAAGGAACAGAAAAGCTAATTATTTAATTTTGATCATAACATTTATTTTGAAATCCAGGTTTTTTGTTTTTCATTTGTTTTTGATTTCAACAAAGGATCAAAGGAGAAGTTCTAATAGAATGGAGAATATAAATTACATTACTATTTCTGAATACTGTATTCCAGAGATGGAGACAATAGTTCTCTGCTTTGGGGGGCTCAGAATTGTGTGATTAAAATGATGTGAGAAGGATGAATCTATTAATACTCACCATCACTTTCCTGTCCCTACTCTGTGTGGAAGACTTTGGACTGGCATGGTTGGCACTGCGTGCTCTCTAATAGCCCTTTCACTCCTCTCTCCTATTTATTTTACAGATGAGATTAATTAGTAGGGGAGAACAAGAGAAGAAAAGACAGGCAATCTGTGTTGGAAAGGCTCATGATTTACTCAAGAGAGTAGAAGGGAATGAAGGCAACAGAAAAAGGAAATTAAGAGGGAAAAGCAGAGCCCATATCAACCTTCTGCCAAGGAGCTTTTGATTGGGAGAGCTGGGAGTAAATTGTGGTCGAAGGTTTCAAGGGTATCCCTGAGTGAGAGAGTTAGTGAGTGAGAAAAGAAATGGCATTTGTATGTTTGAATCGAACCTCCTCACATGTTCTTTGAGAGATGTGAATAAATAATTCCTTTTATATTATTACACTTAATGTACGTACATGTTAACGTGCTAGAATGATGAGACTAGACCACATGAAGAACTGCTATGTACTTGGGTTACAACTATTTGTATCACTATGTTATCATTTGGTAGGAAATACGGGTAGTCAGAGTGTTTAAGTCTAGCCCTTTATCCACTCTAAAGTTGTGCCCTTGTAACTGAACATAGCTAGAAAAAAATCCACAGTTTCGTTCCTGAATGTTTGCACTTAAAATTCCATATCACAAAATTTCCATAGGCCCTCAGTGATGCAGTCTTTGTCTGGCAGGGCCCATATGTTGTGGATGCAACAAACAAATTCGCAGGAACTACAGAAGTCCTGTGGAGAGAAAGGGACACCACAGCCAGTCTCTGAGAGAGAGAGAGAGCACCCTGACCCTTGCCTGGACAGGCTCTTATTGCTTTCTAATAGCATACATCAAAGAAGGTTCTCATTCATTATGCTCAGGTTTGCTTTAGGTGATTACTTTTTACAGATAACAAAGGAAAGGATGTTACTGACTACTTACAGATTAACAAGGAAAAAATGTTGCAAATGCAAGGGAACGATGAGTGATTGGTCTGGTTATACTCTGTCCTTGGGAGAACTAGCACAGACTTCAGGAAGTTACTTTAAAGATAGGCAGTAAACATTTCTGCTTCAATTCAGGGTGAGGGAGTTTTAGCAAAAGCAGGCCTCAAAGCAACCTGGTTTTCCAGGGGAAAGCCGATCTGTGGGTTTGGCTCCTGTGTTTTCTCATGCCTTCTGGTTTTCTCATAGAGCTGGGCTATATTCACCAGTGGAAGCAGATTGGTTCCCTATACCTCGGTAGTACCTAGAGAATCTATCGCATGTCCTCAGTAAATTTGTTTTCCTTATGCCCAAGACAACTTTCATGTCTTCTTTTCCTAAATCTTTAGCACCCCCAATTCTCCTTTCACTAAGAAAGGAATCAGAAGAGAATTGCCTCATCTTCAATCGACTTGCATCTGTGTTAGGCCTTGCTGCCTTTTGCAATGGGGTATTGTTTCTCCTTCTGTCTCAGGCCAGTTCCAACCATGTGCATAGCTTTACTAACTATTCCTGTTATTTTGACTTATTAACTTTTCTCCTCTCTATTGAAACATTCTTATCCTTATGCAAATATTCTCTATTATCTCCCATCCTCCAAACAAAAACATCTCCCCAGCAATTCTCTATAGCAAATCAAGACTATACTTTCAGGGATCATTTCTATAGTTTGTTTCTATATAGCAAACCTCCTTAGAAGGGTTGTTTATACTTGTTAGCTTTCCTTCATCACTACTTGTTAATGCTTCTCCCCACTTCAATCAGATATTTTTTTACATTGCTCATTTGAAACTGTCCTTGCTAGGGTCATCTTCCAAAATCCTATAGTCAGTTCTCTGTCCTCATATTTTTTTTATCTTTAATGTTTAAACAGGAGAATTAGGGAAGGTCTTTCTAAGAAGGTGGCATTTGGGCAAAGAGCTGAAGATGAAGGAGCAGCCACAAGGGAAAAGCTCTGGGTAGAGGGGCAGATGAGTGCAGAACGCTCCCTAATACATCTTTTGTCTACTTCACATCAAGGGACCTGCTTTCATGAAGTTCACCATTGACTTTTTAGTTGCCAATGGCATTTCATAGGTCCTTTCTCTGTTCAACTTGACATCTCTGTTTTATTGGTTCTATTAGTCTTGCTTCAACCACTTGTTTTTTCACTATTCATTTGACATAATCTGGTTTTCTTTTTTGCTTCTCGTTTTCATTTGTCTTTTATTGTGTTGGAATGCAGTTGACCCTTGAACTACGTGGGTTTGCACTGCAAAGATCCACGTATACATGCATGTTTTTCAATAAATACCATACTATCTTTGATCTATGGTTAGGATTCCGTGGATATGAAGGGTGAATAGTATGCATTGGTCCATGCCATTTACTACAGGGAACTTGAACATCTGTGGATTTTGGTTTTCAGTAGGGTCCTGAAATCGGTCCCCAACAGAAACCAAGGGGCAACCAGTGGAGTTAAGTTTTGGGGAATCCAAAGTTATAAGTGGATTTTAAATGCTTAGGGAGTTGATGCCTCTAACCCTAATGTTGTCAAATGGTCAACTGTATTCTTACACACACACACATATATACACACACACACACATATATATATGTATATGTACATACATATATACACACATATATATAAATAAATTATTATGATAAGAACATGATATGAGATTTACTCTTAACATATTTTAAGTATAAATAAAATATTAGCTGTAGTCACAAGGTTGTACAACAGAGTTATAGAAATTATTCACCTTGTATAATTGAAACTTTATACCTGTGGTTTCCAGAGACTATGAGGAGGGGGAATTGAGAGGTGCTTATCATAGTAATTTTTTAATGGTTTGTTTTCTTCCCACTTGTAAACTTGTGAATTTCTTTATTTTTTCTCTATAATTCTTTTTATATATTTTTATTAGGATACATCACATATTGGTGCTCAATTCATGATTTTGTGCTAAATTCATCAAAGATATTTATCACTTCTCTAGATTCAACTCTCACTTTTCTGTGCATATGTCTTCCTTCCTCTGCTGGCCAAACACTTTTTCCTAAGTAAGTGCTCTAATTTATCAAAACCACATACTTGATGGGCTTGATTTTTTTACTTGATTAATTAGCTCTTGTCTCATTATCCTCCCAGTGCCGGGAGGATAATTGAACACATGTCCCTCTCCCAAATCTTCTCTCTTGGCTACCTTCTTTCTCACCATGGTCTCAGGTATCTTTCTGTCTAAACCAAACCTCAGAGCTGGCTTTAGCTTTACAGTTTCTCCCCAGTAAAATTTATATAAATTCTTTCTAAACAAGATTTTATTAGTTATTTTCTTTATTTTTGTTTTTACTGCTATATTTTAGCTCAGTTTTTATATCTTTTTGTTTTGACTACCATAGTGGCATGGTTTATATGCTGTGTTCTTTATCTTTTGTTTCTTATCTCCCATTCAAAAATAGGAGAAAAAATTCTGGTTCCATCAAATTATTTCCTTGTTGTATTTGCTGGTGAAGAGTGAAGAGTCAGTCAGGCTCCCTCACCCAGATGTCTGGGCAACTAACGTAAGTGGTGTTCCCATATTCTTGAGTGAGCCCACATGCACAGAATCACACTGTGTTATACAATGTTTTGGCACCTTGCCAGCTCTGTGTACATTTAGCACATAAGGGACTTGGGGATTCCCGCTGTGCGACACGCTGCTTATGGAGTGTGTGGATCACCCCACCCTTGAACAAAGGTATGTCAGGCCTTCCCACAGCTCCACACATTTTCTTCTGTCTGCCCAGATTCCAAGTGAACCTGCCTGACCTTGAAGGGCTGAAAGACAGCTGGTCTTCTAGTTCTATGCAGACTGGTCTGTTTAGTGTCCTCTGAATATATTATGAAGCAACTTCCCTGTCTAGAAAGACTTTTTTTTTTCTTTTTAAGTCCTGTATATGTTCCAAGACATAGATCAAAGAAATCACTAGTCGTAAATGATTTTCCCTCCCTACCATGTCCTATCTGTATATCTATCTATGGGTACATTCATCCATCTGTATACCTACCTATCTACTTACCTACCCTTTCACCCTTTTCCCCTTCTTTACTAAACTCTCTATCCCTTACTATCTTTGGAACTCACTTAGCCTTGCCTTTACATAGTTGCCCTTCCCTTTATACATGTCCTGTATCCTTGACTAAATTATAAGCTTCCTGGGGAAGAGAATGCTTCCTGCACTTTACTGTAGCCTCTACAGCGCTCAGCATGGTACCTCACAGATGGGAGGCACTCAAAACAGCATTTCTTGGTTGGCTATTTAAAATAAATTTATCGCAATGAAATTATATTCTAAACCAATATTTTAAGCTTATTGGGTGTCACAGGGATGTCACAAAGGGATGTTAAACTCAAAATGTCCCAGCTGTTCCTGTAATCTGCCCCACCTTGCTTGGCCTAACTTGCTTACCTTCCTCTATTGCTTCTCCCTGTTAAATGATGTATTTATCCTACCAGTTACCTGAATACAATGTTGACAGCATCGTTTTCTGTACTTCTCTTTGTTATTGTGTCCAGTATTCACCAAATGTTATTAATTCTACCTCTGTGATACCTTAGCCCTGTTTATCCCCATTTTTGCCATTGTCCAAGGCCTCAGGTCCTTTCTCCTAGGCCATCGCAATAACCCCTTTCTCGTTCCTCTGCTTTGATATTGCCTTCTATCAGTCTTTTTTCTTATTTGTATATTTCAAATTATATAATTTGAAATATATTATTTTAGTTTTGGTAGATATTCTTACAGATAAACATATATAAATGAAGGATTAAAGAATAATTGTTAAATGAGCCATAATCCAACAATCTAGGCCAAGAAATGAAATATTACCTTGTGCCCCCATGTGCCTTATTTTTATCACAATCTACTCCTTCTCAACCAGATGAAAGCACTTTCCTTATATTTATGTTATCGTTTCTTTTCTTTAGAGTTACCACTGATAGACTTTTGAACTTTATGCCGACTTTATGTAAATGAAATTATGCTCTGTATGGGTCTTCTGTGGATTTTTTTTTTACTCCACTTGTTTTTTCCTGAGATTCATCCTCATAGTGCCATGTTGCTGTATGTTTTTATTGCTGCATAGTGTTCTATTAAATGAGTATTAGACAATTAATTTCTTCATTATATTCTAAGTGGACAGTTGGATTGTTTCTGTTTTAACTCTTGCAAATAATATTGCTCTGAACATTTTAGGAATGTCTTACGATAGAGATGAGCATGAGCTGCTGTAGGATTTGCATGTTGGAGTAGACTTGCTGGGGGTGTATATATTGAATTAACTATTAATGACAAGTACTTTTTCAAAGTGACTAAATCAGTTTATAATTTGTAGCATTATATGGGTATCTATATTATTCATATCCTAATGATATGTGTTATCAACCTTAAGATATTGTTTGTTTTTTGTATGTGATTATATGTGTTCAAAGACATGCATTTGTAATTTTTATTTGCATTTTGTGATTAGTGGTGAAGTTGAGGGTCTTTTCATGTTTATTAGTCATCTGGATTTCCTTTTTGTTAAATATCTATTGAAGTATTTTTGCCAATTTATTTATTTTGGTTTCTCTTCATTTCAAAAATATATAATCTTTATTCTATTTTTTCCATTACCATTTTGTTCCCTTCCACTTCCCAGAAATCACCACTGTGTTATCCATGAGTCCTTTTTCTTTTTTGTTCAATCTCTCCACCCCCTAACCCTGCCACCCTACTAGCTGTCATCTGTTACTCTAACTACTGTTTTGTAGGGATTCCTTATATGTTCCTGGGATAAGCCCTCTGTTGATTACATGTAATGTAATTTATATTCCTTCTGTATCTTCATTTTAATTTCTTTGTGCTGTCTTTTAATATAGTAGTTCTTGATATTAGATAGTGTGATTCCTCCAACTTTGTTCTTCTTTCTCAGGATCATTGTTGTTATGCAGGGTCTTTTGTGGTTCCATATAAATTTTTGAAATGTTTGTTCTAGTTCTGTAAAATAAAACATTGAAATTTGATAGGAATTACATGGAATCGGTAGATTGCTTTGGGCAACATTGATATTGTAATGATATTAATTCTTCCTATCCATGACCACTGAATTTGCTTCCACTTATTTGTATCTCCAATTTCTCTCCTCAGTGTCTTACAGCTTCCTGAGTATAGATATTTTATTCTTTTTGAACAATTATGAATAGGATTATGTTCTTAATTCTCCTTTTGGTAATTCATTATTGGCATATAAAAATGCAACTGACTTCTGGATATTAATTTTGTATCCTGCTACATTGCAGAATTCATTGATTAGTTCTAGTAGTTTTTTGGTGAAATCTTTTGTGTTCTCTATGTACAGTACCATGTCATCTACAAAGAAAGACAGTTTTACTTCTTCCTTTCTAATTTGGATGCCTTTTATTTCTTCTGGTCTGATTGCTATGGCCAGCACGTCCAGTACAACATTGAATAATGTAGGTGAAAGTGGAAAATGATCAAAACAGCATAGTACTGGCATGAAAACACTCCTAGATCAATGAAGCAGAATAGAGAACCCAGAAATAAACCCACACTTAGCCAATTAATGCTTGAGAAAGGAATCAAGTACATACAGTGGGCTAGAGATAGTTTATTCAATAAATGGTGTTGGGAAAATTGGACAGATACATGCAGAAAAATGAAATGAGACTACCTTCTTTTATTACTCAGAAGAATAAATTCTCCATGGATTAAATACTTATATATTGGCTCAAAGCCATAACAATTATAGAAGAAAACATAGGCAGTAAAATCGTGGACATTGTTTCTAGCAATATTTTATTGGATATATCATCCCAGGCAAGGGAAACAAGAGAAAAAATAAATTGTGACTAGATCAAACTAAAAAGTTTTTCATAGCAAAAAACAAATCAACAAAATAAAAGGACAACCCATGGAATGGGACAACATATTCATGGATACATCTGATGAGAGACTAATATACAAAACCTATAAAGAAGTTAAAAAACTCAACACCCCAAAAAACCAAACAATTCAGTTAAAAATGGGCAAAGAACCTAAATAGGCACTTTTCCAAAGAAGACATATGGATGGCCAGTAGACATATGAAAAGGTGCTTAATGTCACTAATCAGCAGAGAAATACAAATTAAAACCACAGTGAGACATCACCTCACACCTGTTGGAATGGCTATCATCAATAAATCAACAAACAACAAATGCTGATGAGGATGTAAAGAAGGGGAACCCTTTTGCACTGTTGGTAGGGATGCAGACTGGTGCAGCCACTGTGGAAAGCACTATGGTGATCCCTCAAAAAATTAAAAATAAATCTGCCTTTTACTCAGCAATTCCACTTCTGGGAGTATATTTAAAAAAACTCAAAACACTAATTTGAAAGAATATAAGCATCCCTTATGTTCACTACAGCATTATTTACAATTACTGAGATATGAAGCAGCCCAAGTGTCAATCAGTGTATGAGTAGATAAGACAACTACGGGACATTTGCACAGTGGAATACTACTTAGGTTTAAAAAAGAAAAAATCTTACCCTTTGTGACAGTATGGATGGACCTAGAGAACATTTTGCTAAGTGAAATAAGCCAGTCAGAGAACATCAAATACCATACGATTTCACTCATATGTGGAATCTAATGAACAAACTGAACTAACAAGCAAAATAGACACAGACTCATAGATAGAGAGCAAGATGACAGGTACGGGGAAGGATCAAACAAAAAGGAAAAAGGACTCACTGACATGGACAACAGTGTGGTGATTGCTCGGGGGGGAGAGGAGTATAAGGGGGCTAAATAATAATAGAAAAATACAATAAAAATTATAAATAAACAAAAACAGAAGTTCTCAATCTTAAAATAGAAAAACTTATTAGTAATTTATAGTTAGCATATTTGGAATCTTATTTAAGAAATCCTGTTCCTACCCTGTGTTAATGTAGATGTCACTTTATATTATTTTTTTGAAATTTGTAATATTTAGGTCTTTACTCCATCTTTGATCCTTTGTTTAAGCCTTTAAATGGAAGGCAATAGCCTTTTAACTCTTTTGGGTTTGCTCTTTGGTTTCTGTCTCCTTCATCTATTTCACACTTTGCAACTAGACTCATCTTTAAAACAGCAGGTTGGCTAACTTGTTTAAGAAAAGTATACAGCATGTTACCCAGCACACAGTGAGGTGTAGCTGACAGGACAAAAAATGCTAAGAATGTTCAACTGCTCAGAGAAAACAGCCCAATATTTTTACCCTAAAATTTGAGATACATTTTTCTTTGAAATCTTTAATTTCTTTCTCTATCTAATTGTGTCCTTCTGAACTCCTTTACGTCTTCTAAAGTCTAGCTTATTGTGCACGGGGAAGTTTTGAAAAAAATAATAATAAAAGAACTGCTTTGCAACTAAAAAAAAAGTCTAGGTCATTTTTAGAACCTTTCCAGGTTCTTTTGGTAAGAAATGTTGGCTCTACTCTCACTCCGCTTCATCTTGTCTCTTAGACCTGGTTAGAGCCTGCCTCCATTTCCAGACCTCCCTTTCTGTAATAACTCGAAACAGATCTTGTTTTAAAGTTGGTGACTCCAGTAGGTTGTTATCTGTTTTGGAGCAAATATTTAATCCTAATAATTCTTGAACTTCAAAGAGCATCAACTATAATGCTTTGCATGTTGTGGGGCCTCAAATTATTTTTGAACCAATTTGTTCATCATTAAGTTATTTTGTTTATTTTTTCACAACATGAGTTTATAATAATTATCTACATAGGAGTAAATTTTTGCAAACTATTTTGTGAAAATGTAAAAGGAAGGAATAAATGGAGACCTCTAGTCCTCATTTGCTATTGCATTCTCAGAACACATCGGACAGCACAGAAAAAAGTTTTCTTTATAAAAACAGAATAACATCAGAGAGAAGACCTATAAGTAGCAATATTTGGGGAACTTTGGCTTCCCCATAAAAAGCCACCACCTAGTAACCATAAGTAAAGCCACCAGCTGACTTTTTCAGTCAACTTTTCAGTGTTTCATGTGTAACATAAGGGTCCTCATACAATTTAGGGAATTCTCCAACATGCACATCATAAACTGGAGCAGCAAAACAACTACAAATCTACAAAGGAACTTCGGGAAGTAGAGGCAATGCTGGAAAAATATTTTAGAAACTTAATATTAAGAGAAATAGGAGAAAATATTGAATCCATGACATAATATTAGGGTACTTAAAAAAACCTGTCAGAGTGTCAAAGTGTTTTAAAAAGAAAATAAGAAAAAAGAAAAATATAAGAAAAAATAAAGGAAAATAGAAAAACAGTTAAAAGTCAGCTTTAGAGTTTTGACATTTGATTAGTAATAATTTCAGAAAGGCATAACTTTAAAAATGTTGTAAAGAAATAAATAACAAGAAATTTTTCAGAATTGAAATACATCAAGAACTAGATTGAAGGATCTTACTAAAGTCTAGCCCAGTAAGGTAAAACACAAATCTATTCCAAAGTACAAATAATGAAATGCAGAATATCAGAAATAAAGAAAACATTCTAAAATATTTCAAAGAGAAAAAGAGAAAGAGGTTGTATACCAAGAACTTGGAATATAATTACATTAGATTTTTTCTGACTTGGAAGATTAGAAGCTGTAAGTATATATAAAAGCTTTTAAAATTCTAGCCAGATTCTAATATATTTTAAAAATTACCTTTTTTAAGGAATCTATTTACTGATGTATTCTAATAAAAACAATGGGATAAACCCCCAAATCAGAGACTATTAGAAAATATTTTCTACCAAAATAAAGAGAAAAACATATAAACCTAAAACAAGAAGGAATAAGACAAAGGGAATTCCCAGAAAGTCTGTGATGGGAAATTACAGAACTATGGTTTGCAGGCCTACAAAGCTAATCTAGTTTGTAGCTGGAGAAAGGAGAACCCATGGAGGGAGCTCCTTAATTAAAATGCACATTGACAAATTATTAGGTATGTTTATGGACATTATATGTCTTTGTTTTCTTAGTACAATCATGAATGATACCTATGGTTCTGGCTTAATCACTGATAACATGTACTCTCACTCCCAGAGGTGGTCTTCTGAGACATACTCTACCATGTGAAATGCTCCTTTGACAGTCTCAAATGGTGTAGGATGAAACATAGGTGCAAAACAAAGTAAAACTGTTAAAAAATGAGGCAGATTTTAAAATTTAAGAACATTAAATATTGTGTGCAAAAGCAAATATAATCATTTTTTAAATCCTGAACAAGCATCTGTGGATTCAAAACATAAACTGAGGGTTATTGGTTAGGACACAGTCAACTGTAATAGAAATTACTAACTTGATTTGAATTTACTATCAGTAAATCACCAACATTTGAATTTACTATCTCACATAAGAGGTTTGAGATAGGGAAGCCACTGTCACAGTGCCTGCAGGTGCTGGCTCACTTCTCATTCTATGTTTACTTCTCTCCTTCTCCTCCTGTTTGACTTTCTCCTCAGGCAGCTAGCAAGCTGGATGCACAAGTTCCAGCATTCCATTCCGTCATGATAAAGGCAGAAGCAGAGAGAGGATCATCTCTGCTAACAACTCATTTTTAGGACCTAGGACACCTTTCCCAGTAACTTCCTAGAAGTCTTTTTTTTTCTTCTTCAGATTTTTATTTTTTTCCAAATTTTTAAATTTACTTATTTTTCAAGTACAGTTTTCTGTCTATTACTCCCATCCCATCCCACCCCCGTGCTCCCCCCTCCCATTTCCACCCTTCTCAGTTGTTGTCCATGTATCCTTTATATAGGTTCCTCTAAATCCCTCCCTTATTTCCCCTGAAATTCCCTCCCCTCTCCCCTCTGGTCACTGTCAGCCTGTTCTCTATTTCAGTGTCTTTGGTTATATTTTGCTTGCTTGTTTGTTTTGTTGTTTAGCTTCCTGTTAGAGGTGAGATCATATGGTATTTGTCCTTCAACACCTGGCTTATTTCACTCAGCATAATGCTTTCCAGTTCCATCCATGCTGTTGCAAAGGGTAGGAGCTCCTTCTTTCTTTCTGCAGCATAAAATTCCATTGTGTATATGTACCATAGTTTTTTGATCCATTCATTTACTGATGGGCACCTAGGTTGCTTCCAACTCTTGGCTATTGTAAATTGTGCTGCTATGAACATTGGGGTGCATATGTTCTTTGGAATTCGTGTTTTAGGGTTCTTAGGATACAATCCTAGCAGTGGAATTGCTGGGTCAAAAGGCGGGTCCAAGTTTAGTTTTCTGAGAAAATTCCATACTGTTTTCCATAATGGTTGTGCCAGTCTGCAATCCCACCAACAGTGGACCAGAGTCCCCTTTTCCCCACACCCTCTCCAAAATTTGTTGTTTATACTTCCTGGAAGTCTTGCCACCAACGTCCATCAGTGATGAATTCGGATAGAGAAATATAAGTGTACTATTTAGAAATCTGATGGTAATCATCAATGGAGATAATGAAACAGTTTCTCCGGGGAACAGAGAGGAAGGGGAGAAACAAGTTTCTTTTGACACTGTATTACATCTTTTATTGTTATTTGATATTTTAATATTTTTTAAAAGATTTTATTTATTTATCTTTAGAGGGGAAGGGAAGGAGAGAAATATCAATGTATGGTTGCCTCTCGTGCGTCCCCTGCTGGGAACTGGTCTGCAACCCAGGCATGTGCCCTGACTGGGAATCGAACCTCGATCCTGTGGTTCACAGGCCCGAGCTCAATCCACTGAGCTATACCAGCCAGGGCAAGTTATTTGATATTTTAAACAATGTGGATATAGTTATTTGATAAAAATATTGTTTAAATATGAAGACCTATTATAATTTTAGACCTAACGCCATAATTTTAAGTAACAGCTTAACATATCATTAGTTTTTCTATAACATTTAATCAATTGCTTATCAAAATGTATTTAGGATGTTGAAAACATTTGTTATTGCAAATTATGAAGAGTGATTCTTTGTTTATAATACTATAGACATACAAACATTAAATAGATTTGGGTTTGAGGCAAGTTGTTGTTAGGGAGAAAATAAGGATTAAATGGAGGTTCTCAAATGTTGAGGCAGCCCCTAAGAATAATAGGCAGGGACTCTCCATCTCAGTGCCTGAGCTGTACCCCAGACCACCTGAATCCATACTTTTTTGAGGGTGGGGCAGCTACATAGACATGGGTTAACTCTTCCAGTGATCTAGTGAATATTCACAAATACGAATTGCCGAATTCAGGGAGATTATTCTCCCCGCCAAGCCCGCGCCCCCATGATTTTAAAACATTTGATACATTTGCAGTATAAATTGAATGAAGATTATATAATTTCTTACACTGATTACTCTTTTCATATCTTCTGTCATCTCCAGTCTTGCCTTCCCTGTCATGCTCTTATTCCCACTCCTCTGCTTCAAGATAAGGATTGTAAGGAAGCATGAGGGTTAAAATTGGAGGGTATTGTTTCTTCTTTTCTTCCTTTATATTGTAACCAGTCTTATTCTTCTAGAGGAGATGTTCCATCAGTACTGGCCATTGTGAATAATGTGCTTCCTTAACTTGGTCTCCTTTAAAATGTGTAATGAATATCTTGTCCATTATTATAACCCTCACATATTCAGTTCTTCATATTCCCTAATGGCCCTAGCTTTTCAGTGTGGGAGACTGGTTCTATGTTTACATTCCATCGTGGCAAATAGATTGAACTTAAAAACTAAATATCTTTGTTTTTCTTTATACTGAGCTTTTTTCTTATAATGGGTTTTTTTGAAAATAATTTATCATTACAGGACAAACAAAATACATTATTTACAAAAATTATTTGTGAAAATGAATTTCCAAGTCTTCAACAGTATTCATTCTATTATTGTACCAGTAGAAAAGTGTTTTCAATTTACTTTTTTTATCAAACCAAACTGCAAATACATTGTACTGTTATGCCATCTGTAGCAAGCTGTTGTAATTACCCATCTGTTTCAAACTGTGGTTTTGTTAGTACATTCTTGCATTTGGTGTTTTGCGCAATTAAGTTCATTAAAGTAACACTCTTGAGTTTTAATATTTAGGGTAATGTTTTTGAACTCTGGTGTTCTGGAAAGTATAAGATAATATGTGGAATTTTGCTAAAGCAGATATTTTATTCTCAATGACTTGCATTGGCTAGGGAAACAATATTTTTTAAAGTATCATGAGATAATGATTTGTATGATCACATATTTCAAAAAAATTTTATGCTTTAATGAAAGACTAAATAAATATAAGTGATGATGATTTAGATTATGCTTAATTTTTCATTTTGCTTTCCTTAAGAGCTTAATGACATTTATTTCCATCCTGCCATTAAGTTATTTGCTTTTCATGTTGTCTATTGTTGTGTTTATAGTATTTTGGTGTTATTATAATTCAAAATGTTTTTATGTATTTTGCCTCAAAATGTGCTGTTTTACTTTTGTTAAAATTCCCAATTCATTACAGTTTGCATTGAGATCTATGTACAAGGGTAAACATTGCTTTTTTAGGTAAAATGTATTCTTTGGCAACTCAAGATAGGGAAGTTCATTTTGAATGGAGATTTTATAGTTGATATCTTAAGATATAAAATAATTAACATAGTCTATTCTTTTTCTATGATGTTTTGTTTAAGAGTTTGTATAGAATATCATAGTTTTAGAGTAAAAAACTGATTATTATATGTTTTTATTTAGGTATATTTTAAAAATATGCACAAGCACCTAATAACACTGGGTAGAATGTTGCATTTGATGAATGGTAATAATAATAATAACAAGGTCAACATCTACTAAGTGTGTACCATGTGCCAGAAGGAATGACCTCTATTACTTTTATAATAATAATAATAATAATTTAAGTGGATATTACTATTATATTTAATTTATATGAATGGGAAGAGGCTTAGAGATGGTGTAATTTTTCCAAATACACACGTCTTCTGGCAAATATGAGTTTGAGCCAGATTTAGTGTCTTACTTTGTCTTATACATTAAATAAATAATCGTTCTTTTAAAATACATTACATAGTATATCAATCAGGCTCCATTCAAGAAATATAAAATACTGTAAGCACTTCAATCAGAATGAATTTAATATACATATTGGGAAACAGAGTATCAAGTGGTCAAAGAGATAACCCAGAAATTGGTAATGATAGAAAGGCACTGTCACTTCTAGGGCTAATGAAGGGAAGAAGTGGTGCCACGAGAACTTAGTACCTCAAGGAGTGGCCAGTGTGGGGCTAGGACTGGTGACCCTGAGAAGAGGTATGCTCCAGCAGGCTAGCTATAATGGCTGTGAAGTGAACAGCTATGTGGGACAGGCTTCTAAATGTAGAGGTAGTTGGCATGCTTCTCTTGGGCTTCTTAAGGAAGTGCCAACCAACACAGGTGTTGCCATGATTTTTCAGATCAGATTAGTGTAAATTATCAGAAAATATAAATCATAGGGTAGATAGATAATCATTACTCTTAATAGAAGCAGATATACCTTTGTAAATCATCATTCTAGAAAGTTTATTTCTGTCACTTTGTCAGCTCCTGCTGGTAAGAAGCTGTGACTCTGACAGGTTATAATTTTAGAAACAGGGTTGGTGCTGTTTTGACACAATAAATATTTGTCTAGTAGGTTTGGAGAGTAAATTGGTGACATCCTGGAGTCCAGAGTTGTTGGTGGCAGCAAAAATATTGACTATCAGTTATTTGGGCCTCCTAGGTTTAGCACCTACTTTGTGAGGGCACCATGGTGTCATCTCTCCAGCTGTCAGCAACACAGAAAGGTAGGTATCTGTACCTCTGTTTCTCAGATGAGAACATTTAGATTCACAGTGGTTCAAGCAACATTTCAATATGCACCATCTGGCATTCAGAATATATTCTAGAGAGCAAATTAAAAAGAGCCCTCCTTTTGATTCGGCAAAGTTGTTTAGTGGGGTGCGACGACCGTGACTGCTGCTGAATCAGAGGTTGCTGTGTCCTCCTTGGGGAGGTATGCTACACCTATAGCAGTTTCATGGTGGGGAACCACTAGGGCTATTCATTTATTTAGTGCCTTGCTGAAAGGAATACTTTTAAAAATGTGGAAAGTAGGGTGAAAAGCGAATCAAAAGGAATAAATGGAATAGGAACAACACAGAAAAGATGTCAGGCAGGGGAGGGTGGGTTAAAGGTGAGAAATAATGACCAAAGGTAAGGATGAGGTGTCTGTGGAACGTGAAAACATCAGAGTAGTAAGGGGATGGCGGTCAAAGGCATGGAAGCCTGTCATTCCCACCAGCCTTTGTACCACATGACACAAGCTTCTGACTTTAGTTCCAGACTGGTGTCATTTTAACGTGGTTTGGATTAGTCCGTTAATATTTCATATAACTTAGTAATCACATCCTTTTGTATTTACAAAGATAGGATATGTGTCAAAGATTTCACATCTAGTCACTTTCTATATGCCAAAAAGGATTTTAAAGGAAATGCCATTCTTTTTCGAGTGGAAACTACCTTTTCTGGGAACTTCTGGCAATACTAGCAAGTGGAGACTTTCTCAGGTCCTTAGGCTAAGGTGAGAAAAAAAGAGAAAATTTATTTTTATATGGAGTAGAAATGCGATCACCTTGAAACTCGAAACCAGGGGTATTTATCTGATTAAATTCAAAGACTTCATTTTTTTCAAAAGCAACAAAACTTTACTGAGATATAATTTACATTGCATAAAATTCACCCATTTTAAGTATTCAATTTAATAAATATCAGTAAACTGACTGAGTTGTTCAACCATCACAAAAACCCAGTTACAGGACATGCCCACCACCCTGGTGAGATCCCCGGTGCCCTTTTGTTGTTAATTCCCTTTCCCACTTTCAGTCCCAGGTAGCCACAGTGTCCTTTAGGTTACTACAGATTTGCCAAAGGCATTATTTTAAGGAAATCAAGTTGGGCCAAGAAGTTCTTAAGTTGGATTTTGGTGTCTCTGGCTTCAGAAGTGAGTAGGGATGTGGAATATAAGCCCAGGTACGCCAGTCTGAATTTTGTAAGTCTTTTGGTTTTTACCTCTAGTATAAGAGAGTGGCCTTGGGCAGTGGAAGAAACAATACCAAATGTGAATTTGCTTCCAAATTGGCCAGGGACAGGTGAGAAACTTCACGTAAAGGTAGTTTGAGACTCTCTGGCCAGAGTGTGCCCTCAGGTAATATTGGGAAGATTGGCCTCCACTGATGGGTGAGTAAACTGCTTCCACATATGAGGAGCTTCCAGCCAAGGCTGTGCTTGGCATGGCTGCAGGCAGTAGAACTTTGTCCTCACTACCTGAAAATACTGGCATTTCCCAAAGGAACTTGTCTATAACCTTGAGGAATTTTTCATGGTTTTCCAACTTTGGGTTTTTACTCACACATCAGTGGTGGCCAGTCTTCCCAAGTAAGATCATTTGAGCTCATGCTCTTGCCAGAGAACAAATTAAATAAGCTCAAACTATGTTTAAAAAATGTTTCTCAGCTCTCTTGGCGGATTTGGAAGCAAGGGCCCCATATTCTTTGTTTTTTTATTCAAAATGTAAATGAATTTGCTCTTCCATTTCAAAATCAAATCTGTCATTTAAAATCTCCAAGAAGGCTTAACTACCCTGATAACTATATCCCTTTTCTCATTTATCCATTTGACCAGAATTTGCTTTTTCTAAGCATTTGTTCTAGAATCTAGATGATAGGGACACAGGTGTGAATAAGAAAAATAATGATTTAGTCCCCAAAAGTTTAATTTAAGTTGCAGGAGAGAAATGATAAAAAAAAATAAACAAGGCATATTCAGGCAGAGGTCAATAATAGAAAAAAATCAAAGCAGGGTTTTGGAGTAGGAACAATGGGTCATTCTGGATGATGGGTTAGTATCAATAAGATGATCAGGCAAAAGCCTCTGTGAGGATGTGGACATTTCAGCTGAGACTGCAGTCGCACAGGGGGCCAGCCAAGTGAGGATTTTCTAGACGAGCATTCCAAGCAGACAGTGTAGCAGTTGTCGGAAGTAGGTGGGCATGAGCTTGGAGTGTCTGAAAGACCAAAGCAAGCCCAGTGTGGCTACAATTCGAGAAGGGAGAGAGCGATTCAAGATGAGGTCAGAGAGGCTGGGGCCCATGGAAGGGCAGTTGGAATTTATTCTGAGTGCAGTAGGAAGCTGTGGAGGAGAGAGGTTGTGATATGACCTGATTTACATTCAATCCAGATAATTCTAAGTGTTGTATCTAAAATGGAAGTGAAGAGTCACTGGAGGAAGCTAGGGCAGCCCTTTGGAAATGATGATGACAGCGGCTGTATGAGGGTCATAGTGCCTTCTGCTGGTTTCACACATGTCGATATCTAAGGTGATGCTTTCTCTCTTCATTCTTTGTGCACCTATCCTATTAATGACATCTCCTGTTCTTTATTTACTCTTTCTAAGCCAAGTCCTCATGGAATTGGCTTACCTAAAGTGGGGATGACTTTAAGTTAGGTGGTCATCAAAGTTAGAAATGTTTTCAGAGGTAATATCGTACAGTCTCCTCATTTTAGAATTGAGGCAGCTTAGGTAAAGAGGGAAATCAGGGTCTTTTCTGAATTTATACATCCAGTTAATGACAGAACCAATAATAGAGTTTAGGAGTTTAGATTTCTTATCAATTGTTTCTTCCACCAATGTCCAGCCTGTTTATGTTCTCATATAATGTACACATATTAGTATTCTCTGATGTGGGGGTTAGATGGATCGGTCAAAGGACAAAGAGGCCTGAGCGAGTAGGACACCATTCATTGTGTCAGCCCAAGGAGATCAAGATGCCTGAACAAGAGTGGCAGAAAGTCTGCAAAGCCACAGGACTTTAAAAGGTCAGAGTGATGAAGTCAGCAGATGGACAGAACTGTGGGGGAGAATGCCAGGCAGGAAGCAAATGAACCTGAGACTGTCTGAGGGCATTACAGGACGGTCAGCAGATGGGCTGCACCATATCGCAGGGTGAGTGGCACTGTCATTGACACTAATTGCTAGTGATGGAGGTGCTTTGCAAAACATGGGAGATAATGGCCTTATTTTATAGGACATTTGCTGTAACGATGGACAAGTTCACAACAGCTTTCCACATTAAATGCACTAAATTTAGAAAGCAGGGAAATATTTGCAGTGTTTTCTTCTTCTTCTAATACCATGTTGGAGATAGACTTACCGATTAGGATACGCCAGAGTACCCGGGAAATGGCATTTCTTCTGAGCATTGAGTGTTTTCACAAATTAGAATTCCCTTAAAAGTAAACTACTCAGAAGTGAAACAATGCATAACATGACAGATGAGGTGATTCTGTAACACAAATCAGCAGGTAAATTAGGAGGATCCGATGTGGGAGAGACATTGAACCCCTCATATCATCTCTGGTAACAGAGATGGCAATTGGATACCCCCCACGGTTGTTAAAAAGATGCCTGTATGTTAAATATAAGGAGCTTGAACAAATACAAGATTCAATAGGAAGGCTGTACTTTTTAAAAAAAAATTTATTTACTTATCCTTAGAGGGGAAGGGAAGGAGAGAAGGAGAGAAATATCAATGTATGGTTGCCTCTCGTGAGTCCCATGCTGGGAACTGGCCTGCAACCCAGGCATATGCCCTGAATGGGAATTGAACTGCGATCGTGTGGTTCGCAGGCCCACGCTCAATCCTCTGAACTACACCAGCCAGGGCTGAAAGGCTGTACTTTTTACCTCATCAGAAAATTCTAGGAATATAATTTAGCATTTTAATTCAAGAGATTTTTTTGAGCAGTTATTATGTGCCAAATGCACTGCTAGGTTCTGGCGGTGCAACAGTTGAACAAAATAGGATACCAAATCTCAAATCACTCATCACTGAGTCAGAAAGTACACATAAAAATGATTCTAAGATAACTGCTATAACAGGGATAAGTAAAATGTGTTGGTCCCATGAATGGTAAACATCTACGATATGAGGAAAAGAAATCAAAATGTGAAGGTCAACTATGACCTTGGAAAAAATGGGTTGGTTAAATTATATATTTGCAAAAAAAAGTCTGTCTTGATTTTACTTTTTTTGTTGTTGGCACTAACATGCGTGGCTGTGCAATGCTAGTGACTTCTGTACTTATATCATCTTGGCTCCAGAGCAGCAAAAAATTAAATGGAACCTGGATGATTGCCAGTGATCTCTGAGTGGCTGGAGAGTTGGGTAAACCAGGTGCAGTACATCACTCTGTTTTTAAGCCCTATTGTTTGATGCTCATTTACAAGGCAGCAAGAATAAGAATTCATTTAGCTTTTTTTTTTGCCTTCTACCCTCATCATCAGTTCTTTCAGCCCATTAATTTTTCTTCTGCCTCACTTCTTTCCTTTAAATTCTCTTATTTTCTCATCACTGCCCCAAGGCCAAATAAATTTGTCAAGACTATTTTGGAACTCAGATCCATAAACTTTGAATGCCAAACCACAACTGTTTGGTTTTCACAATTTTTGGAAGCTTGTCTGGCCCTAAAACAAGATTTCTTACCTGGCACCTGCCTTCTCCATTAGTCACTGTACCATCAGGGTAATTATAGAGTCCCCTTCAGCAGTCACATAATCTACAACGTCGTGTTCATGAAAACCAATTAAAATTTTATGCTTATTGTCTCTCTTGCCCAACACACCAATATATAATTTTATTTCAGACTTGGAAATAATCATTTAGTTGATTGATACAGCAATAAAAAAACAGTTTAGATCAACCAAGCTAAAAAGCTGGATGGAACTGCCCTTGTTTTACAATAATATTTCTTCTCAAGTTACCAGGACCTATCTTAAATGATTAAAGTAGCGTATGTAAAGTTCATTCCCTGGCAAAACTTTTACTGACTGAAAGCTATAACTGATCTGAAGGAGTTTCCATCTGAAAGCATAATTTTGGTTCTGTGAAAAAAATAGGAACCAATTTAATTGCTTGTTTCTTAGCAGTCTAGCCATTTCTGACGTACATACACACGTACGTAATTGTGTGCTCCCATCATTGAATTGTGGGATATCCCTGAAGCACATCTGAAGACCAGGATTGAGTGAAAGAAGTTTGCTTGGGCAGTGCTGGAAAAACCCATAGGGAGTAGGGTAGTAATGCAAGAAATAGGATGTAGCCAATAAAGGTGACCCATTAAGTTCACAGCATTACAGTGGGTGCCTGGACCTTGACCCAGAGGGCAGACTCTGGCAAATAATGCAAACATATGTCTGAGGTATGAGGAGATGAGACAGTTGTATACTAAGTCTCAAAACACTTGCTGAAGACTGCCCTGCCCCTAGTGGTGTTAACTCCTTGGGGCTTTGGGTCTGCCATGCAGTAGCCCCTTCCTGGACAACTCACCTTTCTCTCTTTTCAGGAACAAAGGTCGGGTATTAGTGACAGGAAATCAGCCCAATACCAGCACACAAAATGCTCCTTGGACAGTGTATGCACCATTGGCGGTGCTACTTTAATGCATTTATCACATTTTAGATGATCTGAAGATTGCTGAATAGGGAGAACAATGTTAAGTCCTAAAATCTTTGCTCTTTTTTTTTAAGCCATTAATTCTTTCTTTTTCCTCACCGATAGTCTAATCAAGAGATTTATTCATTCCTCTACTCATGCACTTGCACTGCAGGAGATACACAGAGGCAATCAGGTACTGGGCAAAAGGAAAAGAAACAAAGTTACCTGAACAATTCATAAACTGGAGAAGCAGACCATGAATAATCAATGGTTGTCAGAGAGGCCTTTGCAATGAAGAAGATGCTGTAGATGTTTCCGCTATATATAAGAACAAATTATCCAGTGCTTGTATCACTGTCACATTACTGCCACACAGTTAGTAGACATCTCCATTTGAATATGACAGTTTTAGGCAGTATAAAAAGCAAGTCAAGTCAGTGTGCTCCTTCCTTCCCTGGAATCTAAAATCTGAGTAAGACCTGGAAATGAGTATAAAAGCATAGTTCAAAGTGCCCAACATGATATGTCCATAAGGGTGATGAAGGTAAAGTGGATGGAAAGCAATCTACTGTAATATGACAAATGGGGAGTAATATTTAGCCTCACTGTCAGGAAGAGAGCAGCGACTGGTGGAACCTGAGCTCTTTCTGCAGTGGATGGGTTGTCATGTGGAGATGCAGTCCCAGTGTTAGCGATCAACCGAACTTTTCATAGTAGGTGTAGATGGATGTTAATGTGACATTGTCAGAAGTGTCGTTTAAAACCCATTTAAAGTTTCATCATACACATAAAATACCATGTGCCCCAAATATATTTAGGCCAAATGAAACACATTTTCTGATCAGATTAACCAAGTAAGTCGTATATTCCATTGGAGATATCTGACACAGATGAATGAATACCAGATGACTTTCATTGCCAAAAGTGGGGGAGTTGTGTGCCTGTGTATGTGTGTTTGTATGCGCATGAGAGGATAGGAATCACCTGGTGTGTTCAGGGTGAATATATACATATACATTTGTATGCACATATATGTATATGTACATATATGTATACACATATGTTGAAAACAATTAGGTAAGTGCATTTTTTTGAGATGATGAGTAGAGAAGACAGCAACGCTAACTGTTTTCTCTGCCATTTCAATTACGTTCTTAATTTAAGGCCAACTCAGATGCTGTGTCACTGACTCCCTGCCTTTATTGGAAAATATTTTTTGCAAGAGGTATTTCTTGGTGAGTTGGTGGATTTAGAGGGAACTCCATAATTAAATAGATTTGGCATAAGGTAAGGGATTTAAACTGATTATTTTATAAGAGAGTTTGGAGAGGTTTGTAAGGACTTTGGATTGTAGCTTGAGAATAAAACCAGCATTATATAGGTAGTTCCCGGGTGCTGAGTCCTAAGGTAGGTATTTTGCCTTTGTTATCTCTATCAGTCCCAAGAGCAATCTTGTATGGTGTCAGGAACTGTTTTAAAGAAGGGAAAATATGCCCCTGTACATACATGTATACAAAGATCTAGAGTTTAAACAATTTGATCCAGATTATAGAAATAATACACATCAGTACCATGACTCATATACAGAATGCATACAGCCTTATGCATAAGTATTGTCTAAGCAAATGTTGTCTACATTTTCTGGAGAGTAGGGAAATAGGCATTAATGTGTATTTATGTGTGGCATTCCTATTTGGAATACAGGGTGATGAATGTTTCTTGATTTTGAGCATGTGTTTTTCATGATGACTGAGCTAGCTAACCCGACTCTGAATTACTCCCATGGCTCATCTGTCCCCTGGGGTCTTTCTTACAGGTTAGCTAAATTTTTAGAGCATTATGTTGCTCTATCAATAGATTATCAACTGAAAGCTTGCACCTGGAATAGAGGGGGAGGATGGATCTCATCCAACTCAGAACTTCATGAGAAATGGCACTTCCTTACCTCTTGCTTCTCAGACACCAAGCTCTTCATTCTGCTCATATTTTTATTCTGTTCTCTTAATTTTTCCAATAAATTTCTGTTTTTAATTTGAACTAGTCTGACTATGTTTCTATTTCTTGAAATAGAATAGCCACATCGAAGTGGACATTTCTGGGGGAAATGTGATGCGGATCAGTCTTGAAGTCATCATTTCCCCCTTATTAGGAAAAATAACATTATAGGTGGTCCAGTAATGAAATCTCATAATTCCATCATCTTAAGAAGACAAAAATCTCATGCAGACCTCATTAAGAAAGAGAAGTGGGCCCTGACTGGTGTGGCTCAGTGGATTGAGCACTGGCCTGCGATCCCAAGGGTCGCTGGTTCAATTCCCAATCAGGGCATATACCTGGGTTGCAGGCCAGGTCCCCAGTGTGGGGCATGTGAGAGGCAACCACACACTGATGTTTCTTTCCCTCTCTTTCTCCCTCCCTTCCTCTTCTAAAAATAATGAAAATCTTTAAAAATAAAAGAAAGAAAAAGTGATTGTTAACTGCTTTTTTGTCCTCATTTTAGAGAGGAAACTGAGAAAAACTTGTCAAAGGTAGAACTCTTTATGCTATATTGAGGCATTTTTCTCTGGGCTTTTTCCATTAGTGGTCAGTATTATTTATAGATGGGTCAACCAAGGACAGGGTACATGTTGTTACTGAGGTCAGAGTCAATAGTGGTGTGTCCCACACTAGAATTGTTTTTCAGTCCTTATCCCTTGATCCACCAACTGGTATTTTCTTAAAGGTTTCAAGGAACTCTTCCCCACCCCCTCCTTCATTTCACATAACATTTTGTATCTCTGAATAAGAACATGCAATTTAAATATGTAATAGAATTAATGGAACTTACACTAATTTTTTAGTGTGTTCATCTTGTGTGTGTTGACATCTCTGCAGCGATGCTGTGGTAGAGTTAATTTCTGTTTCTGCTGACCTGTCTGTGTACTAGAGGAAGAGGTTACTTAACAGTTTAGTATGTAACTGGAAGAGACTTGGCAACTATTTTAAATTATTAACGAATGAGTTGGACTGTGTTTTTAACATATGATTTAGAAATGATAAAGACACAAATTTGTGCTTTTACTAAAATAATTGAGAGCTTTGCATTTTATTAATTAAATATTATACTTTCTCTAATGTTTGACTGAATCAGAAACATTTGTGATTGAACGTTTGCAGACCAGAGTGATTGGAGAGTGGGTTATCTTTATAGAATGGATTTTCCAAGTAGAGATGAAAAGTATTTTTAAAATACTTATGCTTGGATATGTACAACACTATTTTTATAGCATTATATACTATACTAGTATTTAATGCTAGTTTTTTTTTGTTGGTAACAGAGTCTAATTATGTAACTGATAGCTGTTTGGATTCAGGATCTTTTTCAAGTACCACCAAATTAGTCACAGTAAACATCAAGGATTTTTATAAAATTGAGGAGTAAAATAGAATGTGCTAAATCTGCGTCAATCTGAGAAGATTTCTGATGTTGAAAGCTGCTCCTCTTTTCTTCCTCCCTTTATTCTTTTTATCTCCTTCTAATTTTATTTTTTCTCTTCTTTCTTTAGTAAAAATCTTATTTACAGAATTGTTTCATTAATGTTTACTTTATTATTTCAACACTAGATTGCAAATATAAGGCAAAATCCACATGCCTTAGAGGTTTGCTTATTTGGATATTAAAGTACAAAATGTTTTATACAAGTTATATCCTTGATTTTGCATGGATGTTGTCATATCCTACACTCAGTGGGGATAATATTTTGTAAATACTAAGCTATTGTGGTTTATTAACTTCAGCTACTCACTTTTCTACTCCAGCCATTTTGGAAAAAGCACAGCAGGTGCATAGCCACTGCCAGAAGTCTCTGATAAAGTCCTCAAGTCTCTGAGAACAGAACATAATCTAATACTTATGTCCTAGTTTCTTTCCTCCAGTCACAGGAAAACAAAAGTGCCCAGTCACAGAGAGAGCCTGCATCAATGGCTCCTTGCCTAACCAGGTTGCTTATGTCCTGGAAGTGATTGAGATATTCCCTGCTGAATTTATAGGGACGTAGGAGGAAGCTGCTTAAATCCTGGTACCACACAATGTGCAGGGTACAGAGCTTAAGCTGAGGTAGAGCTGCAGGACCTGGCAGCAGTACCAGCAAGAAAGGAGGTGGTACCTGGATGTGCTAAAAAAAAATGCCAGGGATTCACCTTTCACAATGTAACAGACAATTTCACAAGGTACTCAGGATAACCTAGACCAGCAGAAGACACCAGCCAGTGACTCACACAAAAACCAGGGGTTCCTCCTAATTGCCATGGTATCACTTCAGCTTTCTGCTAATTTTAAGATGTCATTTGTGAAGAGGAAGCATTAGAACCCCTAAAAGCCTGTAATATATCATTAAAATAATCTTATAAACAGAGGCTAAAAAGATCTGTACTGTAACCTTTAAAACTTCATACTTTTCTGCTGCCTAGACAGGCTCATAAACAGGCTGTGAGCATCCTGCCCAGGTGAGCAGGTGTGCCAGTGGGAGGCATAAGGTGGGCCTCTGCCGCAAGTTCTCCTTCCTACTCTCACCTAACTGTAACCGAGTAGCATTCAAATGTACCAATGAAATCTCTTTGCACTTTTTCTTCTTCACCCCACCTCAACTCCCAGTGAAAGTACCCATGGGTCCTTCTCTCTACTTCTCATCTGTTCCTTTGAGCCCACCCCCTCTCTCATGTGGTCTGCCTTTGGTGTGAGTAACTGTCTCTCTAGGACCTGTGAGTATAATAGATTTAGTTTTTTCCTGAGCCTCTCCTGTTTCTTCTTGCCACCATACCTCACTAATCATCTCAGAAAAGAGTACAAAACAAGATTTAAAAAAAGATGAAGACACAAATTTAAGTTGTTTTATCCCCCTTGCTTTCATGGCATAGGGATATGATTTCTTATGTATTTGATTATAACATATGTAAAACATATGTAAATTTTAATGCATGACTCAGAGTAAGATGTCCAAGGACATCTGTATCCTTTCTGTGGGAGGGTACTCCTAGTGTCAGAGCCTGGAAGGGCTTTTCAAGTTTGCTGAGGAATTAGACTTTAAACATAAAACTTTGTAATATCAAATTATGTGGAATATTGTGTTACAGAGACCCTTTTGAGAATGAGAGAGTATTTGCTAGCTGTGGAATAGAGAATGACTTTCTAGCATTGGTGTATAAACCTGCTTTTTTTAGTATTTAGATCTCTCATAAATACTGCTGGTGGTTGTTCCTTTTAGGAGAATACAAAGTTCAGGTTTCAGATTACCAATTTCTGAGTCTAAAGTTCCTTCGAAAAGCAGAAAAATAAGTAACTCCATTGAGAAGCTTAAAATCATACTTCTTGATGGGTAAAGAAGTGATTAGTGGCATTCATTTTTTTCATTACTGCTACTTTACACTCACTGAAATAATAATTTCTCTCTCTCTTTCTCCCTCTCGCCTCTCTCTGTCTGTCTGTCTCTCTCACCTGCTTTCCTTTTATCCGAATCTTAGGCATGGGTGAAGATCCTGTTCAATAGTCCCCTCCTTGTTGAAATGTTAGCCAAATGCTCCTGTCTCTTGCCTTTTCAGTGTCTATTTTTTGTATTCTTTAGTTAGGAACTAATTGTATTTGGCCTCAGGAGTTATCAACAGCTTTATGAGAATTCAGTGTTTCCTCAGGAAATAATCGATGTTTCGTAAAGACAGCAGCCATGTCTTTGGTTTCACTCGCTGAGCACAGAGTCTTCTGAGCACAAAGGAGATGACTAAAATGGAAACCGTACAACTGTCCCAAATAAACAAGTCCTTTAAAATTCCTGGTGAATTCTTTTAATAAGCTGTGTTAAGTCATATTTAGTAAAAAGCAGAGCATAATGAATTTGTGTGTTGACTGAAAAAAAAAAGAAAAAGATCTAGGAAGGTTCTGGGTAAAAGTGGAGGATAATTGATTTAAGCCAGAGATCTTGTTATTTGTTCAAGCATGATGAGAGTTTTGATTTATCTTTTTTGTGTCTCAATATGAACTTGGCTGAACTCATCCTAGAAATACTGAAAAGCTGTGGCAGCAGGTAGGAAATTAGTTAATTCACCAAATCTAAAAGTCTGTTCCCTCCTCTCCTAGCGTATGATTTGGGCATCTGTCTCACCGGCAAGCTGTTGTGCATCTGCAGCATTGTGAGGAGAGACTACCGATACTTAAGAAACACGAGCATACTCTTTAAATTACATATTTCAGAGATTGCACCTCCCTGTTGATGTCTTACTAAATTCTGGTTGGGGAGTAATTTTGGTGCAGTAGAAGTTGGGTACCAGTTTGTGCTTTCACCTTTTGATTTGAGGCTCAGTCAAGAGAATCTGCCCGGTGCTAATGTGTTCAGTTTGGCGCTTTTTGGAAATAGAGAACAGTTGGAATTTAAAGTCAAATGGTGTGAAATATTTCAGATATTTTAGGGTGAATTTCAATTCAAGAGAGGAATTTTATTAGAGAGTTCTATGTTAAAACAAATTACATTTACTCTCTTTTTATAAATCATAACAGGAATGTCTTACTTCAGATATTGGCTATCAGTTTCCCTCCAGGGGTGTTAAAAACCATTTTCTGAGGCTGAAGGAGCAAATACACAAAGTTAAGATATAAACAGACAGGACAAAAACAGTTGTCCTTATGCTCTGAAAGTTGCCAAGCAGACATGTTTACTAAGTCCTCCCCTCTTTTCTCCTCTAAGTTTAACTTTTTAAAACATAAGGTGACTAAAACAGAATTTTGTTATGTGACCTAGAAGTTATCTTTCCTATCTCTCAGAATTTAAGTGGAGAGCTGTGTTGACATCATAGAACCTGCAGTGTCTTGAAAGTCTTTTAATGCTTATTGTCATTAAGAGGTAGCATATTTTAACATACATCACAGTTGTGACTGCTATCTTTAGCAGCTAAGGAGGAAAACTGATCCTGTGGGGTTTGATTATTAACTCTGTTATTATGTTCTTAGTGTACTCACGAAACTGTTTGGTAATGCACTCATCATTTATTTTTATTTTATATTTTGGAAGCATTGCTACAGGTTAATTGGCTCTATATTTTACAGTTTGCATCACTACTACTAATAAAAACCTGTTTATATTGTTCTTCTGGGATTCTGATTGCATTAAGGAATGATTAGTCCTAATTAAGTTCTGTAGTCTATGCTAATTACAATCAAATAAGACTTTACATGAAAACGTGAAATTATGCTGAAGTAAATGCACTTTTGATCATTAATTAGAGAACTACCAGGCATACCTTTGCAGATGTTTTTATTTTATTTTTTTTTGCTGGAAAGAAACCTTGAAAATAAGCCATTGCATTTTGAAAGGGTGTCTCCCATAGTTGCTACAGAAATGATCTAGCTAATTATAAATATGAGTGATGTTTCCTTATTTTATTCCTCATGAGGACTCAAGTCTCCTCAGCTGTTCCTCATCCACCCTCCAAACAGTAATATTATATTTACATTATAGAATAAAAATGAAAGCATGAAGGTTTCAAGAGCATGTATTCTATGATATTGTCTCATTTAACTTTTATGCACTGCAGTCCTTTTCAGTTTGACATTTCCCTAATTTCTTTTTAGTGCTGTAGATGCACTGGATCTCCTGTGTGAGGTGGTAATGAGGCTTCCACAGGTACTTCCCTGGTTTGGTGACAACTCAGGAAGAGTATTCTTTTGTCTTCAGGGCCTGACTCTTCAATACTCTTTCTTATTAGGAGGATTGGCTTTCATATGTAAATAAGGAAAGGATGAACTGGATAGAAGCATACTTTCTGGCCACCTACATCTTTTCCCATCCTTCCGTAGGAATCACTAAATGAGACAGTCCCTTGAAACACTAAATGAGACAGTCTCTAAATTTCAGCTCAGATAATTATTGTTAGAATTGCATTGCAGTTAGTATTGCTGGAAGTCCAATTTTAGACCAATTAATTGTTTTTGACCTCAGGAGGAATAAATATTTCACTAGAATTCCCCAATAATTTTACTTCCCCTTCTACACTCCTCCTGCATAGAGATATTTTGAGTTTGGCAGCAGAAGCCATGACAGAATCCCAACTCTCCTGGCTGTGTTAATGATCCTGAAATGTCCTTCTTGATGCAGTGCTGACGGCTTCAATTCAGAAGCAATACTTAAATTTTGACTATTTATCTACATTCTAAACTTAATCTTACTTTTTCCAAATCAGCTGCTCATTCATTTTCTCACTCCTACTTACTTTACTTCCCTCTGTACCAACCCAAGAGCTATTTTTCTACTTTTCTGACTCTTAATTGCATTTCAATTTCCCTGTTAGCCTTTATCAAAATGTTTCCTTTTGCCTTTAAAAATAATTTTTAAATTGAAAAATTTAAAAATTCTTCAGATACCGCCTCGATTATTTCATTCCTATGTATGCTTGCCATTGCCCTGTCTTAAACTGAGCAGTTGGTCTCCAAGTCCCTACTCTCTTTTCCATTTCACTGCTGTTATTTCCTCCAAATCCACATTTCAACCCTGCAGTTACCCTGAAAAGCTTTGCCTTTCACATAGGGCTCTCGTTTCTAGCTTTGGATTTTTGCTTTGCCTGGGATTTCCTCTTTAACACTCTGTCAATATCCATTCACACCCCTCCTTTAAGTTCCTCCTTGGAATTATTTTCTTTCAAGAAGCTTTACATCAAGGTTATGAGCTATGCCTCCTCTGTGAACTAGAAACATAGAGCACTCTAAGTATCTTTGAGATCATGTAGTAAAATCTCCTTACATTACAGATGAGAAACCTGAGATTCAGAGTGGGTTACCTGAGCTGTGCAAGATTATGGGACCCCTTCAGCATCAGAATAGGACCCAGGAGACTTTGAAGCCCACGCCCTTTCCTTTTATCTTGTCTCCATTTCACCTGCTCTATCTCGGCATATATATTTCCTCTTTGGTCTTCGCAGGTTTTCTTTTTTTAACACTTTCTTCGTGTATGTGCCCCTTCTCCTCCTCAGTTAATGAATAAGTTCTTGGAAAACAGAGACCATGCCTCCTGGCTTTTACTCTTTGTCTCCCATCATTCTCCATAACATCTAACATAAATGGAATTCTTGACAGGGTTTATTCTGTTCACATATGTCCATCTCACTGTAGCACTTTTTTATTTTCTGTTTTTTACCTTAATTTATATATATGATTCCATGTCATTACTCCTGTTCCTTCTTTTTCCCTCTCTCTTTTGCTTTAATTCTTTTCCCTCAGTTCCTATCACTTTTGAAATTACATTTGTCTGCATTATATTAACTTTTCATTTTGTTCTCAGATTTTTCTTATACTTCTTATATCATATTTAGATTTCAATATTGGAAAATAAAAGGTGGCTCTCTTTTTAGAGATGGAAAGAAAGCAAGAACCCATAGCAGGGGTGTCAATTATTAAAGTCATTAAACTTTATTTATACAGTGTCTGAGTAAGTTAACCTTCATGTACCAACTCAGCCTTTTATCCTTTTGAACTTTTCAAATGTTTAACATTTTTCAATAGGAAATCTCTTTATTTATTAATTTGTCAGTCAGTTAACAACTATATGCATATCTGTCTAATGGAAAGAGTTGAACTAGATGCTGATTTTCTGGGAACTGGAATGGAAGTGACCATATGTTGCTTTTTATAAATTCTTAGCATGCAAAACTCCGAGACAATCTGATTGTCTCGGAGTTGTGCTCCTTCAGAAAAATCTTGAAAGAGGAAGGTTGAAAGTTTTGCTAAGGAAGTTCCAGGAATGAGAAGTGGCTTGCTTAAGTGCTTAGAAGAGAAAGGGGGAGCAGGATATTGTGTTTTCTTGCCTTTAACATAATTTGGATTAAAAAGATAATAGGGGTATAATAAGAGAAGACTTTAAATTCTTGAAGTCAGTGACCACGAATCTCCTATTAGATATAAAGCAATGTTCAAGGCTCAGCACAGCAGCCACGAAGATACAAAATCATTAAATGAGAGAGTCCCTTTCTTTGCATGACTGAAAAGGCTCTGGTGTTCATATGAATTTCTTTGAAGTACCATCTTTAGATGACCTTCTTCACCTAGAAATATTCTTCATACGCGTCTACTTACCATAAACCCACTCTGTATTAGGCCTGTCTTTGCATTCATCAGCTCATCAGTTATTACAGAGAATTCTCAGGTGAATTGAACATTATCAGTCCCATCTATGGACAAGGGAAAAGAGTCACAGAGCAGTGCAGTAATATGCCCATAATTAAACAATGCGTGTGGCAGAACTAAGACTCTAATCTGACATTTACCTGACTTTATAGCATTTTAATTTTTAGCTACATTACATTTTTTTTACTTTTCAATTAAGTTTTATTTTAAAAGATGAAACGTTACACATCCTTTTGAAACATCAAAACTTGAAAGTTATTAGGCAAGTCAATCATACAAAATTGTTGTCACAATAAAGAGGTATAACCTTTTCCAGTGTAAAATGTCACACAATTCAAATTACAGCTTAGATCCTCAGTGATTCCAGTGCTTTATCTCTCACAATGGGTCTGGTCGGTCATAAGGTAAATTTCACCTCTGGATATTCTATTCTTAATCGCATCTCTCTTAATCACCATCATCTCACACAGTAGGATAGCTGGCTGTGGTGGCAATTTCAAAGTGATTGTTTCAGTCTTTGGCCATTTTCATGTAGCCATCCATGCTCCAAGCTGTATCCCACCTTTTCTTGACAATCTAGTACTTATTTGATTCCACTACTTCAAAGCCATAGCCAACCACCCGAACTCCACAATCCAGGTTTTCAGTGCTGCATTCTGCTTCATAATCAATGACTTTTTAAAATAAAACTGGGATGATCTACAACTCGCATTTATAGCAACAGAAATGGGCCCAACACTTGCCACTGCTTTCATGAGGGACCTCTCCTGCTTGTGAGTATCTCTGAAGCCAGTGCCATTGGCAGCAGAAAACTCAAGCTTGTTTTTGCAGGATAAATCTCTTGTATGACATGGATAGGATTCCTCTGAGTCCAGGCTTGTGTTGTCCTCAACATACTAGAAGGCATTATCTCTCAGGCCACTGTTGCAACCCTCACTGCATTGGGACTGAGAACAGTCCACCAGGTTCTGTTTACTCAGTGAAGTAGTTTGCCAGTTTTCCAGAGTATGAGTGCTTCAAGGGCACCAGTTGCACTAAAAGTCCAGCAAGAACCACACTGATCACGGTCTTTCACAAGAGTTACATAGCCTTTCTCTCTTCCATTCACAGATGTTGGGACCTCAGCAAAGGGAGGTTCTTGGAACACTTCCTGCTTTCTGTGCTTCTGGTTTTGGAGGACCTTCTACACCTGCCTGAATCCTTCTTTGGTCATATCACCAAAGGCATTCATTGCCATGGTGAAGTTATGTTTTCCTTGACTGTATTCTTGACTGTGCAGTTGATTCATTTTTGTATTCTTTCCCCACATCATTCTCCTCTGTGCTTCATCAGTCTCGTTATCTAGTTTTCTATGTGTTACCTGCCACCAGTTCCATTATGCAACTAAACTGTGATCAGATTTTGGTGCAGCTGAGGCAATTCCCAAGCAAACTGTGGTCAGAAAGAGTGAAGGATTCATGTTTCAGAAACCTGTGGTGGGAGCATCTTCTCAAGCACAGTCAGTGCATACAGGGCCAGGGATCTCCAAAGCCTTAGATTGCTTATTTTTATTAAGAAGATCATAGAGATTTTATGAATTCTCTCAAAACCCTAACCTGTCTGTTCTCTTTCATTGATGCCAGAGAAATGCCCTTTACCTCCTCACCCCTCAGTGCTGCCTCTTGAAAGTAGTGCAGTCAGTTGCAGAGTTCCAGTTCTGGTTTAGTGTTTTGATTGTGAAAAGATACAAAGCCAACATTAATTGGTAACTTTGTAGGAAATTACTTTTTTCATCAGTTGAAAGAAAAAATGTCATTATTATGAGAATTCAAAGATGATTTTGTGTAAAACTAGAAGTGTGCACACCCACTCTCTCTCTCTCGCCTACTCATTATTCTGAAAGAATCACTGCAGCTTTTTATTCTGCAAAGCACATTATTTTTTCTTAAGTAAACAGCTGCTTACTGAGGGGTTGGTGGGTATTAACTAAAGTCTACCAATATGCCCCCTATCATAGATTTGAAAAAAGTCAATGAAATACAAAAGAACAGGATACTTCACATGGAAAATTACATATTTGATGGCCATTCTAACAGGCATGAGGAGATATCACATTGTGTTTTTAATATGCATTTCTCTAATCACTAGTGACATTGAGCATCTTTTTGTGTTGGCTTTTGTGTGTCTTCTTCGAAGGCAAGTCTATTCAGGTCTTTTACCCATTTTAATTATTCCTTTTTGCTCTTGAGTTATATGAGTTCTTTATATGTTTTGAATATTAACACCTTGTTAGATATACAGTTTGCAAACTTTTTTTCCCTATTTTGTAGGTTTTTTCTGGTAGTTTCTGTTGCTGTTCAGAAGCGTTTTTGTGTGGTGTAGTCCCACTTGTTTATTTTTGATGTTGTTGCTTATGCTTTAGGTGTCAGACCCAATGATCCCGTTTCTGGGAACAAATCCTAAGAACTCCAAAGCACCAATCAGAAAGAATACATGCACCCCTGCATTTATAGCAGCGTTATTTACCACAGCCAAGATCTGGAAACTACCCAAGTGCTCAACAGTTTAAGAGTGGATTAGAAAGCATGGTGCATTGATTAGGTTCCACTTATAAATGAGATCATATGGTATTTGTCTTTCATCACCTGGCTGACTTCACTTAACAAAACAAACAAGCAAGCAAAAAAAAAAAAACCAGAGACATGAAAATAAAGAACAACCTGACAGTGACTGGAGGGAAGAGGGGAGGAGAATAATGGGGAAAAGAATGGAAAGGGTCATCAAGAAACATGTATAAAGGACCCTTGGACAAAGCCAAAGCAGGGAAGGATTGAGTGTGGGAGGTGGAAGGAGTGGGGGGTGTAAATGGTGGTGGGAAAATGGAGACAACTGTGCATACACAACAATAAAAATAAAAAATAAAAAAAACTTTTAAAATTAGAAAAAGAGCCCTGGCTGGTGTAGCTCAGTGGTCTGAGCACAGGCCTGCGAACCACACGATCGCGGTTCGATTCCCAGTCAGGGCACATGCCTAGGTTGCAGGCTGGTTCCCTGCAGGCCAACTCCCAGCAGGGGACGCAGGAAAGGCAACCATACATTGATGTTTCTCTTCCTCTCTCCTTCCTCTTTAAAGATAAATAAATAAATTAAAAACAAACAAACAAACAAGTTTACGTTAAAAAAAAATAAAATAAAATTAGAAAAAGAAAGGCATGGTGCATTTACACAATGGAATATGGCTATGCTATAAAAAACAAAGAACTCTTACCCTTTGTGACAGCATGGTCAGACCTGGAGATTACTATGCTAAGCACAATAAACCAGTTAGAGAAAGACAAATACCATATGATCTCTCTTATATGTGGAAAATAAACTGATGAACAAAATGTGACCAGAGGCAAGAGTACATGGACAGACTGACAGATCCCAGAGGGGAGGAGTTGGGGGAACAAGAAAAAAGTAGCCAAAGTAGATGTGTGCATAGCCCATGGATACAGAAAACAAAGTGGTGAAGGCTGGGGTAGGGGCTGGGTAGAAGGGGGATCAAGGGGGAGAAATTAGGGACATCTGTAATAGTGTCGACAGTAAAAAAAATCATTAGTAAGACCCATGTCAAGGAGCTTTATTCTTATGTTTTATTCTAGGATTTTTATGGTTTCAGGTCTTACATTTAAGTCTTTAATCCTTTTTGAGTTAATTTTTGTGAGTGGTATAAGTCCAGTTTCACTTTTACATGTTAACATCCAATTAGCCAAGAACCATTTATTGATAAGGCAGTCTTTCCTCCATTAAATATTCTAGGTCCTCTTGTCAAATATGAGTTAACTGTATACACTTGGGTTTCTTTCTGGGCTCTCAGTTCTGTTTCATTCCTCTATTTCTTTTTTTTAATGGAAGTATCATACTCTTTTGATGACTATAATGTTTTAGTATAGCTTGAAATTGAAGTGTGATGCTTCCTGTTTTGTTTTTCTTTCTAAGATTTTTTTTTTGTCTATTTCAGGGTCTTTTATTGGTTCCATATAAGTTTTAGGAATGTAATTTTTATATTTCTGAAAAAATGCCATTGTATTCTTAATAGGGATTACATTGAATTTATGGGTTCAGTGTCTTACAGTTTTTAGAATAGTGATCATCCACTTCCTTAAAGTATTTCTTTTGTTTTAGATGCAATATAAATGAGATCAATTTCTTTCTTTATTTTTACAGAAAATTTGTTGTGAGTGTATAGAATGCTGCTGACTTTGTACGTTAACTTTATATTCTATTTGACCAAATTTTCTGATTGAATCTGGGTTTTTTTTTTTTTTTTTTGGTTGTTGCATCTTTAAGATTTTCCTTGTATAAAATTATACGTTCACAAATATAGAAAATTTTACTTTTTTTTCCAATTTTGATACTTTTGATTTCTTTTCTTTCTTTCTTTTTTTTTTTTTGCTGTATGCTCTAGCTAGAACTTCTAGTATTATGTTGACTAGGAATGGGAGAAGAGACTATCCTCTATGTTGAGATATATTTCTTCTATGTGTAATTTATTAGGAGTTTTTAACATGACTGAATGTTAATTTTGTCAAGTGATTTTTCTCTATAAATTGAGATGGTTATATGATGCTATTTTTTATTATATTATTTTCCCATGTCATGTTGAACCATCCTTGCATCCCAGGGATAAATCCCACTTGATAATGGTAGATGATCTTTTTTAATGTGTTCCTGAAGTTGGTTTGCTAATATTTTATGAAGAATTTTTACATCTGTATTCATCAGGGACATTGGCCTGTAGTTTTCTTTTCTAGTAGCATTCTTGGTGTCAGGACAATGCTGGCCCCATAAAGTGAATTTTGGGGGGTTCCCTCCTCTTCAGTTCTTTGGAAGAGTTTCAGAAGGGTTGGTGTTAATTCTTCCTTAAATGTTTAATAGAATTCACCAATGAAGCCATCTCATCCTGAGCTTGTTTTAGGGAGAGATTAGATTACCCATTCAATATATTTACTATAATTGATATATTTAGATTTTCTTTTTCTTCCTGATTCAGTCTTGATAAGGAGATTGTTTCTAAATTTTTAGAATTTTTTTCTATGTTTGTGGGCATATAGTTGTTCATAGTAGCCTCTTGTGGTCCTTCAGATTTATGTCATATCTATTGTACTTTCTCCTTTTTTAAAAAAATTTATTTATTTATCTTTAGAGGGGAAGGGAAGGAGAGAGGGAGAGAAATATCAATGTTGGTTGACTCTTGTGCATCTCCTGCTGGGAACTGGCCTGCAACCCAGGCATGTGCCCTGACTGGGAATCAAACCTCAATCCACTGGTTTGCAGCCCCATGCTCAATCCACTGAGCTACACCATCCAGGGCTGTACTTTCTCCTTTTATATTTATAATTATGTTGATTTTTTCCTGTTTTTCTTGGTTAGTCTAGCTAAAGGTCTGTCAATTTTATTATTTCAAAGAACCAAATTCTAGTTTGATTGTTTTTTTGTTCTCTATTTTTAATTTCTACTCTAAACTTTATTATTATTTCCTTTCTTCTGCTTTGTTAATTCATTAAGGTGTTGAGTTGGGTTGTTTATTTGGGAACTTCTTGATTCTTTTTTTAAAAATATTTTTTAAAGATTTTATTTATTTATCTTTAGAGGGGAAGGGAAGGAGAGAGGGAGAGAAACATCAATGTGTGGTTGCCTCTTGTGTGTCCCCTGCTGGGAACTCGCCTGCAACCCAGGCATGTGCCCCGACTGGGAATCGAATCTCCATCCTCTGGTTTGCAGGCCTGTGCTTAATCCACTGAGCTACACCACCCAGGGCAGGATCTTCTTGATTCTTAAGAAAGGTGTTTATTGCTATGAAAGTCCCATTTAAAAGTGCTTTTGTTGCATCCCACAAGTATGGTTAGGTTGGGTTTCCTAACCTAATATTCCTAACCTGTGTTTCCTAAGCTCTAACATTGTTTGTCTCAACAAACTGTCTAATATCACCTCACTTTTTCTTGTATCCATTGATTGTTCAGGAAAATTTTGTTTAATTTCCATATGCTTGTAAATTTTTCTGTTTTCTTTGATTTCTAGTTTTATGCCACTATGGTCAGAGAGCAAAATTGATTTGATTTCAGTATTCTTCAATTTTCTAAAACTTGTTTTGTGGCATGATATATGGCCTATTCTAGAAAATATTCCATGTTCACTTGAGAAGAATGTGTATTCTGCTGCTGTTGAATAGAAGGTTCTGTTTTGTGTCTGCTATATCTACTTGGTCCAAAATATTTTCAAATTTCCAGTTTTCTCAATGATTCTGTCTGGGTGATCTATCCATTGTTGTGAGTGGGATATTTAAGTACCCATCTATTATTGTGTTACTGCTTATTTTTTTATTTTAGCTCTGCTAGTTTTTGCTTTAAATATGTAGATGCTTCAATGTAGGGTACATACATATGTGTGGTTATTCTATTTCTTAATATATTTGTCTCTTTATCATTCTATGATGATTTTCTTTGTTTCTTTCTACCATGTTTTTAGTTTAAAGTTTATTTTGTCCAATATAACTACCACTTGTGTGTATTTTATTTTTTTACCATTCCCTTGAGATGTCTTTTTCCATCTCTACTCTCAGTTTGTGTGTCATTAAGCTAAAGTGAGTCTCTTGTAGGTAGCATATCTTCTTCTTTTTTTTTAAACTTATTCAGCCATTCTCTGTCTTTTGTTTAGAGAATTTAATTTGCTTTGTTTAAAGTAAGTATTGCTAGGTAAGAACTTGTTTCCATTTTATTAATTGTGTTCTGGTTGTTTTGTAGTTCTGTTGTTCTTTGTTTCTCATCCTGTTGTCTTTTGTGTGTGTGTATTTTGATGTCTTTTGGTATTAGTATGCTTTGACTTCTTTATTATACATTTTGTGTAAATACCACAGGATTTTCCCTTGTGGTTACCCTGAGGCTTACATAAAATACTTTAAAATTATAACACCCTGTTTTAAACTCATAATAGTATAACTTCCACAGAATTGATAAACTTTATACTTTTATATTTCCCTCTCACACTTTAGGTTATAGCTATCACAATCTAAATGTTTTTTATATAATATAAGTAATAACAAATTATTGTAGTTACTGCTTTTTACTCTGCTTAAAAAACTTTTAACTAGAGTTGTAAGTGAACTATGCACCATTATTACCATATTTCAGAATCTAATATGACTATGTATATATCATTACCAGTTAGATTTATAGTATCTTTTTATGTTTTGATGATGTTAGTTAGCATTCTTTTCTTTTAACTCAAAGAATTCCTTTCACATTTCTTATAGGGCAAATCTGGTGGTAAGGAACTTCTTCAGGTCTTGTTTTATGGAGGAAGTCTGTTTCCCTGTTTTATTTCTGAAGGACAGTTTTGCTGGGTGTAGAATTCTTGGCTATGAGTTATTTTTGTTTAACATTTTAAATATGACATCTTATTCTTTCCTGGCCCAAAACTTTTTGTTGAGAAGTTTTCCAGTAGTCTCATAGGGTCCCTGCTATGTAACTTCTCTCTATTCTCCTGCTGCTCTCGAAAAGAATATATATTCTGTTGCTTTGGAATGAAATGCTCTGAAGATATCAGTTAAAGCCATTTGAGCTGGTGTGTCATTTAAGGCCATTGTCTTTTTGTTGATTTTTGTTTTGGAAGAATTATCCATTGATGTAAACGGGGTGTTAAAACCTATTCTTGTCAATCTGTCCCTTTGTCTTTGACTTTTGAAAATGTAGTTAAATATTTCTCAGTGAGTCCCACTCAAGTTCAAATTGGTTGGAATCCTTTGGGCCTCATGGATATATATGTCCTTTTCTGTCCCCATATGTGGGAAATTTTCAGGCACTGATGCATTAAATATACTTTTTCTTTCTTTTTCCTTTTTCCTAGAATTCCCATAATGCAAATATCAACCCTTTTCATTATGTCCCATAACCCTTATAGGCTTTCTTAACTCTTGTTTTCCTTTTGGTCCTCTGACTGGGTAATTTTTTTCTTTCCCCTTTCTATTGAATTTATTGGGGTGACACTGGTTAACAAAAGTATACAGGTTTCAGGTGCACAATTCTACAATGCATCATCTGTATACTATATTGTGTGCTCACCATCCCAAGTCAAGTCTCCTTGCATAACCATTTATCCCATACCCTCCTCTATCTGCCTCCCTCCCCTTCTCTCTGGCAATCACCACACTGTTGTCCATGTCTATGGGTTCTTTCTCTTTTTTTCATTTTTACTTAATTCTTCCACCCTCTGGCCTTTCCACTCTTGACAGCTGTTAGCCTGCTGCTCTCTGTAAGTCAAGTTCTATACTCTCAGCCACTGATTCAATGTTCCACTTGGTTGAGTCTACCTTTGAGACTATATTTAATTCTTTTTTTAAAGATTTTTTGTTTATTTATCTTTAGAGGGGAAGGGAAGGAGAGAGGGAGAGAAATATCAATGATTGGTTGCCTCTGGTGAGGCCCCTGCTGGGAACTAGCCTGCAACCCAGGAATGTGCCCTGACTGGGAATCGAACCACGATCGTCTGGTTCGCAGGCCTGCACTCAATCCACCGACCTACACCAGCCAGGGCGAAACTATATTTAATTCTTTAGTTCAGTTTGATTCTAGGATTTTTTGATGGTTGCTGTTTATTTGTTGACTTTATTTTTTTGATATATTGTTTTTTAATGTCATTTAGTTGTCCGTCTTTGCTTTTTGGAGTTCATTAAAGTTTCTTAGGAGTATTATTCTGAATTCTCTGTTGGACAGTTCATAGATCTCTATTTCCTTAGGGCCATTTATTGGAGCTTTATTCATTTCTTTTAATGGTGTCATATTTACCTGATTTTTCATGATCTTTGTTTCCTTACACTGATATCTGCATATTTGAGTAATTGGACTTCTCTTCCAGACTTTACAAGTTTGCTTTGTCAAACTTGGGTTTCTGGATGTTTCTTCTATTAATGTAATGTCCTTGGGCAGGTAGGCCTCCTATGTAATGTGCTCTTTTGAGGCAAAGCAACTCTTCAAACTCTGAAGATGAAGATGGGGGTGGGTGTGCCACTGGCTGAGAACATTTAGATAGGGCTGTTGGTTTGGTTTCCTACTCAAGTGAGGCTGTAGGCTGGGCTCTGAGGCTGCCTGGATTCTTCAGTCAGGCTTACTAGATGGTTGGGACTGGGTATTATATTCAGGTGTGAATGGAGTTATGAACTGGCTTCCCTGCTTTTGTAGGACATCAGGATTGGACCCAGGGGCTATACAGCTCAATGTTTGGGGATCCAAATTAAGCCAGAATGTGCACTGAATTTTCTGGTCAGGTAAGGCCAACCGTGTTGCTCTGCAGACGAGAAAAGCAATGGTTCTGCTCTCAATCCAAGTGCCACTGGATATGGGGCTGTTAAATGGGCTGTGCAGCTTCCTGAATGCTCTGGTTTGGTTCACCGGTTGGGCAGAATGAAGGCTGTATTCAGCAATGACCAGGGCTATGAATTAGATTTCCTGCTGAGGTGTAGGTGGAAAAGCATCTCCAAAGCCAGTACATATCTTTGTTTGTTGTCTTGATTCAAGCTGACCAGCACCTGAGTTCCGTGACTGAACAGGGCCTCTGAATTTTCTCTGCAAGTTATCAAGTGCCACTGGCCCACACAAATTCTAGAAGTTCAAATGGAGCCAAAAGACATTCTCCACAAAGGGCAGCACTCTGTCAGGCCATCACATCTCCCTTGCCTGAGTGTGGGCAAACAGGGCTTTCAGGTCTTCCTTGGAGGATTCAAGTCAGGCAGAGCTGCACCCCACTGATTTCCCTACAGAGTGTGCCCCCAATTTGGTTCTGCAGATGAGCAAAGCTGCTGGTTGGGGTCACTACTTGGGCACTGCATGTTTGAGTTTGCTGGTTATTTCAAGCCCTTCCTCAATTTCTCGTCACAGATTTCAAGTGATTGGGCCTTGCACATTCCCCTGCAATCCCAGTAGTGTGCGATCAGAGTAAGGGCTCCTGCAAAGCTACCCACAATTCCAGGGGTGCCGGTTGCTTCTCCTGGATTTTCCTTACTCACTAGAGGAACCAGAGGCTCAGTGGAGACCTCTCCTTGTGCTGTGTTGTTCTGGGGGAGGGGCAGTATAGGTAACCTACATGTTCCACTTCTCTTACCCTTCTAATGCAGTCTTTCTTCGTCTCTGCGATTCAGGGGGGTGCTTCAATCTCACCCTGGTGGATCCTCAGTGGCATCTCATTCTCGAAAAGTTGTTCGTTGTTCTTATTGTGAAGAGGAGCAAAATCAAGAATAATACGCCATCCTCTTGGCTTTTTAAAAGGAAATGTGATTTCAGTAGTCAACCAATTTATTTTACCAATAATTCTCCTCTTGAGCCAACAAATGTTTCTGAGTAAGTCAGTTGGTGGAGGTGAAAGATTCTGAAGCCTGTCAAAGCATGTCTGTTTTTTCATGTTTGAATCCCCTAGGGAAAAGAAATGAAGAGTATATACAGAAAATATCATCTGCTGTCTTTTTTCCCGAGGGCAATAGCTTTGCTTTGCCATCAGTGAAACTGCCCATCCTTTTACTTTGGTGACTTTTCCCATCAGTTAAGCCATGAGGTGTTACAATGCTTGGAGACCAGACATCATGTGCTGGCATTACTGTGGGAGGAAATTGAGATATCTTAATAGAAATATTTGTATAGCTATGTAGTTGGCTACTTCATGTCATAATTACTTCTGCAGTTTCCAAATTTTATGAATTTAAAGCTAAGTAATTAATTTGGCTTCTATTATAGAGGGATGAACACACAATCTAGGCTTTTCATTATATAAAGAAGAGGAAGAAAAGCTATTTTTCTAGATTCTTTTGTATATATTTCAAATAGCACAGCCACACTATAATACTAACTGAAGTTTCACCTTCTAAAGGCTTGATTTTTGTCTGTGCCTTAGAATCGAATCTAATAAAGTATTGATCAAATTACATAGTTTTGGCTATCCCTAGAGTGGGGGGAGAACTCATTTGAGATTTGATATGTGTGCACATGTATTTTATGCTGTACTTTGCACATATTTATAATAAATCATAAACTTTTCATCTTTTTAAAATTAAGAGAAAGATCTGAGGTAATAGTAGTAAATAGAGAACCATTTTCACACCTTTAAATACTAAAGTAGTAAAAACTACTTCAAAAATGTGCAAACTGAATTCCCACCTGAGCTGTTCTAAGGACTGAATGTGGGGTATTTGTGAGAAGCAAGCACATTTGCTGGTGACATGGCCTGGGATTTGTGTGAAGGCAACTGAAGAATGCCTCTTGTAATCCTCCTTCTACTTGTTTGAACCGCGAGTCCTGCTGCACTCAGCATCCGACCTCCAGCATCAGTGCTGAAAAAGAAAACAGCCAACTCTCTCAAATCTTTTAGAAAGCAGGACATAACTTAATACTTAAACTTATTTCAATGCAGGTTAATTCTGATTAAAGAAATATGAATGTATGAATTAATTATTGTACACTTGTTTCATACTTGTAAACCACTTTACATTTTACAATTTTTGGATCATCTAGTTTTCAATGTTCCCTATAGCTCTGTAGGCACAAGTGTGTTTTTATCTTATCATAAATTTGGATATTTTTGAACCAGTACTCATGGATTATATGAAGCAGTGCTTTTAAACACTGGAATATAAACAATTTAAAGAGATTATTTTGTACAAAGAATACAAATTTGACTCAAATCACTATTGCACAAACCATTTTCTTCATAGCTATGTAAATGATGAGCAAATTAATTGTAGTGTTCTGTTAGTTTTGAAGGTATTGTATTTAAATATATTAGTGTAACTTTAAAAAATTTATGTCACATTATTGCATATAATGCCTAGTGAAAATTTGTATGCAGACAGGTATTCCTGAGTATAAATGTGTAGGCTGTCGGAGTTCTAAGAGGGTAAATATTCATGTGGTAAAAATGGCAGCAGGGAATGAAGTTATAGTTAAATCAGACATTTGACACTTGAAGGGAAGAAATTGTGGGCACCTTAAATTACATCCTAGAAAATTTAGACAACTAAATGTATACCAATATTATAGGAATGCTTGAATTATACTATGAAGCATTTCAGCAATTAAAAGTTACCTGTGGATTTGAATCACATTAACATCCAATAGAGACAGATGATCACGTAATGGAGAAATGAAGGCAGGAGCTTTCTAGAAAAGATTGCAGGTAGCTAATTTAATATATTTCCATATCAGGGAATAAATAACTCACAAAAAAGTACAACATCATGGAAGATGGCATGCAAAATTTGCATCCGTGAAAGGTAACTGAAATTTGTGACCTGGTCAGGCCTTGAATTCTACACTTGGAATAATTAACTTGGATTGTTAATTGTTACAAAGGTATAGCATTATGAGATAAAAATTGCAAAATGAGACTCTTATGTCATGTTGGTGGTAACATAACAAAGCAGAAATTAAGGTAAATGCCAATAGTGATTTGGTTGCCAATGTGGTTTCTATAGAGGCCATATTGCCAATGAAAAACTTGGACAAATGATTCTATATCATGAACTAATTAGACCAGAAATCTTTTTATTTAACTACAAACCACCTAAATATCACTTCTCTTCCAGATCGATTGATGTTGTCATCAATTCTTTTACTATCTGGGAGACAAATATCCATCATAGAATATGAAATGGCATGTGGGCTACTTTTCTGAGCATGGTTGATATTATTTGGCTTGGTTTCAGCAACAATTATTGTAGGATTCAGATATCCAGATAAATTTTATATGATGTTAAGGCAATAAGACTTAATAGTTTTATAACAAATTCATGTTACTAGCAAAGGTATGCATAAGTCTTGTATAATCACAAAAAGATTGTATCCTAGTTTGGGCTAGATCAGGAAAATATGCTCGGACCAAAATTTTGATTTGCACTTTTTCTATTTGCAAAATATCTGTTTCTCCAGAGTTAAGTCTTATTAAATGCTGAAATGATAGAGGAGTGGGTAGAAGTGTGTCTTAATATTTTTTGGTAGACAGTGAATTGAACATGTAGAAATAAATTATTTTAAGAAGTCCTTTTTGAAAAAAAATTAAAAAAAATAAGAAGGAAATTAACTAAGGGGAAACTATAAAAAAATCACTTAGCCCAAAGGTACATTGTGTCTTCAGATGTCATCTTATCTTATAAAATGTTTTCATTAGTTGTTAATAAAATGGAATTTATGGCCTAATGAATAACCCAAAATGCTTGGTGTGTTTCTTTAGTCAACCAGATGGAAGTAAGTTCTCTCAGAATATTAATTATGCTCTTTTAGTTGATGTGGTTGATTTCTGTGGTAAATATGTGTGCTTGTATGTGTGTATTTTTATTTAAGGTTATAAGGTAGAACTCTAATTTTCTATAAGATCCTATATTATAGCAACCTTTCTATTTGCATGGACATCACACTTTGTAGCACATTGTGTTTTCCATAAGTGAGGAGAGTCATAATAAAAATATCATTGTTAATGAAGGAAGTAGTGATAGTTTATTAATTGTACCTGTTGTTAAGCAGTGAAGATTAGGTGATCTTAAAGTGGTCTTATTTCATGTTTTTTTTTTATTTTTGAATTAAGTCCTTTGTTCCAAATCCATCTACAAACTACAGCATAATATGTTATTTGAAAACTCAGCCTGGTCTGTCCTTTAAAGGTTGACCTAGAAATCACTTCTGACAGTCTCTATAGGTAAAATGCTGTGTGGGATTATTTTTGATCTTCTGAAGAAAGAAAGGAACAGAGTAAGTTAAAAATCACTGGGAGTAAATTCCTTAAGTCTTTGATGTGATATCTGGCACCAGCATTAAAAACCAAGATTAATTATGACATAGGAATGATGTTGATAATCAGAGAACAAGGGTGGAGAATCATGCTTTCCTCTGTGAGTCTCTCAAGAGTGGGGCCATAGGTACTGCATTCCTGTGCTCCTACGGCATTCTGTATTTTCTGCTATGGGGCCGATCGATCATGTTGGGCTGTCGTTATGTGCAGACCTCGAGTCTTTGAAGGCAGAGGTATTTTCTTTTCATACTTAGGTCTACCCTGGGATTTCTCAAAGTTGGCACTACTGACACTTTGAACCAGATAATTCTATGCTGTGGTGGCTATTTTGTGCATTGTAAATTGCTTAGCACCTCATCTGTCCTCTNGTCAGAGAACAAGGGTGGAGAATCATGCTTTCCTCTGTGAGTCTCTCAAGAGTGGGGCCATAGGTACTGCATTCCTGTGCTCCTACGGCATTCTGTATTTTCTGCTATGGGGCCGATCGATCATGTTGGGCTGTCGTTATGTGCAGACCTCAAGTCTTTGAAGGCAGAGGTTCTTTCTTTTGATATTTAGGTCTACCCTGGGATTTCTCAAAGTTGGCACTACTGACACTTTGAACCAGATAATTCTATGCTGTGGTGGCCATTTTGTGCATTGTAAATTGCTTAGCACCTCATCTGTCCTCTGTCCTCTAGGTTCCTTACCCCATCTCCGGTCTCCAGATGAGGACCAGCTCAATATTTGGCACATCATCAACATTTAGTAAATATTTTCTGACTAAATAAGGGCATTTATCAATGCTGCATGAAACATAACATTTTTAACAGTGAATTCAGCAATTTGTTCTGTTTTTGACTGATTTTGAGGGTCCTTTACTCATGTCAAAGTGGTAAAATAGTTCTGATATCCCAAACCTAGTGTTCTTATGTAACTCTGAAGAAAATTGGGTGACTTTCTCTTCTCTGCCCACCTGCTCCACATGGCCCTCCCATCCTCCCCATGCCTCTGCTTGAGGACTTGCAACTGTGTAATGCTAACTGCTAACAGCAGGTCATCTCACTGTGTAGACATCTTCAGCTCATTTTGATTTGAGGAGTCACACAGTACATTGCAATCAGATACAGAGCCACTCATATATATTTACAATGTTAATGTCTTCTTGGTGGATTCTTCCCTTGAGTAATATGAAGTGACCTTCTGGTCTCTCTTTATGGCTCCCTTTTTGATGTCTATTTTGTCTGATATTAAAATTGCTACCCCAGCTTTTTTTTCTTGTCCGTTTGCTTGGAAAATTTGTTTCCAGCCTTTCACTTTTAGTCTGTGATGGTCTTTTGTCTTGAGGTGGGTCTCCTGTATGCAGCATATGTGTGGGTCATGCTTTCTTATCTATTCAGCTATTGTATGTCTTTTGATTGGAGCGTTTAATCCATTTATGTTTAAGGTTATTATTGATAGGTACTTATTCATTGCCATTTTTGTACCTGAGTTCCTCTCTGTCTCTCTCTCTTCCTTCCTTTTCTTAAAGCAGTCCTTTTAGTAATTCTTGTAGAGCTGGTTTGGTGGAGGCATATTCTTTTAGACTTCTTTTGTCTTGGAAGCTCTTTATTTGAACTTCTATCTTTATTGAGAGCATTGCTGGGTAAAGTAGCCTTGGTTGTAGGCCTCCAGTTCTTATTACTTGGAATATTTCTTGCCATTCTCTTCTTGCTTGGAGTGTTTCCATTGAGAAGTCAGTAGACACATATGCACCCCAATGTTCATAGCAGCACAATTTACAATAGCCAAGAGTTGGAAGCAACCTAGGTGCCCATCAGTAAATGAATGGATCAAAAAAACTATGGTACATATACACAATGGAATTCTATGCAGCAGAAAGAAAGAAGGAGCTCCTACCTTTTGCAACAGCGTGGATGGAACTGGAAAGCATTATGCTGAGTGAAATAAGCCAGGTGTTGAAGGACAAATACCATATGATCTCACCTCTAACAGGAAGCTAAACAACAAAACAAACAAGCAAGCAAAATATAACCAAAGACATTGAAATAGAGAACAGGGGGACAGTGACCAGAGGGGAGAGGGGAGGGAATTTCAGGGGAAATAAGGGAGGGATTTAGAGGAACAAATATAAAGGATGCATGGACATCAACTAAGAAGGTTGGAAATGGGAGGAAGGGGGGAGCATGGGGGGTGGAATGGGATGGGAGTAATAGACAGAAAACTGTACTTGAAAAATAAATAAATAAATAAATAAATAAAAGATACAGAGCCACTCAGGAACACCCTCACACCAGCAGAAGTGGAACAAACCAGGTATCAGCACAGTGAATATAGGGTTCTTACTTCAGTTATGCATGCACTTCAAAATGGTAACACTTTGTTAATCTTCTTATCTAAGGAGTCAGCATATATTTACAAGAATCTTACTTTCACCTTTCAACTACGTGATGTAGGACAATTCTGCTAAGTTCTCTGACCTGCTGTTTTCTCACTGGTGATATTAGAAGAACAATTATATCTGCCCCCTGTCACTGTTAGGGGGTCTCTGCTCTGCTCTTCTGGCTGACTCTCAACATTCTGTATTGGAACACTCGTCACACGTGTTAATAATTACATTTTCCATAGCTTTCCACTCTTGCTGGCTTATAAAATATGTAAGAGATAGGCTCAGATCTCTCTCAGTCACAGTGCCAATACATGTTATTCCTCAAGGAAAGGAATGAAAGTGCTTTGTAATAGCATACACTATACAAATATTAGTAACTGTCATTTATTCATTCAATAGCTATTTAATGAGCACTTACTTTATAAAACCCAGTTGGAACACTTTTTAGATCCAGAAATATAGACAGCAGAGAATAGATTTAAATGCTTGCCTTTAGGGAGCTTGCAAGCCAGTAGACCAGGCAGTCAATAAGAATTGAAACATCCATTATCTATCTATCTATCTATCTATCTATCTATCTATCTGTCATCTATCTACCTATCATCTATCTACCTATATTCCTAATTTCTGATAATTATAAATTGGTGTATGCTGTGAAAAAATATAGTGAGGTGAGGTGAGTGTGATGGAGAGGGCTATTTTATTGGGAGTGCAAAAAAAGGCTTCTCAGGAAGTAATCAACATCATAGTTAATCATCATAGATTATCATGATTAATCTTATCATCAAGGTGATGCTATTATTGATTCACTAGTAGAACTTATACTTTGATTCATCATCCTCATAGTGATATTGAACTGTTTACATTCCTTGACCTGGTTCTCCTTGAGACCAATAGTAAGAAATGGGGCTACATCTTATTCCTATAAGATAGAGATTTTGACTATGCAGTGAATCAAACCTGTGACCTTAATGTATCCAGTCTGCATGTGAGGACCTCTGTAATGAGGCTTACCTCTGAAGTTGTTTCCTAAGCAACTTCCACCTTTTCTTCTCTCTGTTGGTATAAAGAAGGCATCTTTAGTGAGCTACTTCAAAACCCCTTTAAGTTCTTCTTATAGTTGGGTTTCTCAGCCTTGGCATTTTTGACATTTTGGTTTGGGCAATTTTGTTTCAGGGGACTGTTCTGTACATCTTAGGATATTCAGCAGCATTTTTAACCTGTACCTTATAGACAGATGCCAGTAACATTCCCTTTTCAGCTATAGCAATTGAAAATGTTCCTTGAAGCAGAGAAATGAAAACGAAAACCACAATGAAATATCATCTCACACCTGTCAGAATGGCCTTCATCAATAAATTAACAAATAACAAGTCATGAGGATGTGGAGAAAAGTGAACCCTCATGTACTGTTGGTGCAACCACTGTGGAAAACAGTATGGAAATACCTCAGGAAATTAAAATAGAACTGCTTTATTTCTCAGTATTTTCACTTCTTGGTATGTATCCAAAGAAACCCAAAATGCTAATTTGAAGTGTTATTTATAATAGTCAGGTTTTAGAAGTAACCCAAGTGCCTATCAATAGATGAGTGTATAAGAATGTTGTGGTACATATATTTAATGGACAATTACTCAGCCATAAAAAGAATGGAATCTTACCATTTGTGACAGCATGGATGGACCTAGCAGGGATTATGCTAAGTGAGATAAATGAGACAGACAAGGTCAAATATCATGTGATTCTATTTATATGTGTAATCTAAAGAACAAAATAGAAACAGACTCATAGATACAGAGAATAGACTGATGATTGATAAGGAGGGGGGAGAATTGGAAGAGTAGGTGAAAAAGGTAAAGGGATTAATTGGCAGTTACAAAATAGCCATGGGGATATAAAGTACAGCATAGGAAATACAGTCAATAATATTGATGTAACTATGTATTGTGTCAGGTGGGTACTTGAAATATCGGAGGGGGGAACATTTTTTAAAGTATATTATTGTTCATCCACTATGTTGTATATCTGAAACTATAACAGAAAATAATACTGAATGTAAACTGTAATTGAAAAGTAAAATTTAAATTAAAAAAGTGAAATTTGGGGTTAAACTGAGTCTCAGCTGAAAACTGCTGACTTACAGGAACCTTCTCTGTCTTTCCAACTATTGCACATAGTGTTTCCTACAAATGCCTTTGCTTCCCCACTTGTGTTTGCTGGTGTAGCAACATGAGCTCCTTCTTTCAACCCACCCATCATTTAAGTTCCAGCTACAACTTCACCTACTGCATAAAGCTCCCTCTATGCACTATAGTGTGTTCTACCTTTTCTACTTCAGAATTCACATTCCAAGTCTTTTCTGTTTGATCGCTGTCATTTTCATCCATTACTGAGCCCACTGTTTTTGATGGAAAGGTTTATATCCATTTATGTCAACTACATTATACATTCTTTAAAAGAAGAGACCATATTTTGATTACCTTTGCAAATCATAGAGCATCTAAAAAATACTCGGAGCCCTGGCCCATGTGGCTCAGTTGGTAAAAGTGTTGTAAACTGAAGGGTTGTGATGTGTGTGAGAGGCAACTGACTGATGTTTCTCACTCACATCCATGTTTCTCTCCCCCTTTTTCTTCCTCCCTTCCCCTGTCTCATGAACATGTCTTCAGATGAGGATTAAAACAATAAATACTTGGGAAAAGGCCACTCATTAAGTAACGGGTTGATTTGAGCATAAGCAATCTTATTCACAAAATTTCACCAACCCCCCCATCCTTAACCAACAGAAGTGCTAAATAAAACAGATGGTATAGTTTTCATAATAATCAATCACTTTGGAAACTCATTTTTAAGTAAACTCAGTGTATAATTCAAGTGTAGTAGGTGCCATGGAGCTTCAGTAACTGATAACTGGGGAAACTGAGTTTTTTTCTGAAAGATATCAAACTTGGTTGATCTAGAGATGGAGGGTCAGAGCAGTTTAAACAATGGTCTTTCAGTTCAGAAACAAAGCTCACCTAAGTATTAGCTTTATGTGTAAAAGATGATTACATAAAATTAAGACCACTGTGCATTTGATCATTTTGGTAACAAGGTCCTTTAAGGGGGATGTGTGGGAGCATCCATTCAGGTAAGTCAAACAGATGGTTTTGTTTCTCTATGGAAGGGAAGGTTAATAGGTCTCACTGGAAGAAGAGCTTGAATATTCAATTTTTCTCTGCCTGAATACAGCTTGTTATTCAGAGTATATCCACTTGTTTAGGAAATCCAGTATGTATGTGGCACTGGGTAATGACTGAACATTGAAGAACCAAATTCAAGGTCTTTTCAATGACATTTGATAAGTGTATGATAACTATAGCTTTCTAACATTGCGTGGGGGTGTCTCCGGTCTCTTAGTGTTTACTCCACTTAAGTTATACTTGATAGTCATCCTTCTGCTGCTTTCATTTGCACATTTAACAGGCTGTATAGGGATTTCTGAGACATGGGCCTATCTCATACTTCTATAAATACATTGTTTTAAATTATAAAGTGAATCGTATTATTTCTAAATATACTAACTGGATACAAACTTCCTAGGGTATACACTAACCTAAAAAATGCCAACATGCTGAAGAATTCACAGATCAAATGCTGTATCTATTCAAATAATTCATTTTCATCCGTCATGATAACCCTGCATGAAATGAATATTTACTAAGTTCTTTGTGAGGGTAGAGTAAGCAGCTGGGTAATAACAAATTGATTATTTTATGTGCTAGCTATTCTACCCATAGCAATTCAATGAATCCTAAACACAGCCTTTTGTGAGAGTTTCCTATAGACAATTTTTGGGAAATTATACCCCCTACACCCAGGGTTAAAGTCATTCTGTAGTGCGCTCCTTAAGACTCCTCCCAGCCCCACTCCCCACCTCTCTCAAAGGGAGCTTCAAGGGCCAGGCTCCTGTGTGTGACTTGATGCCTCTAGGGAAGAGTTGGGCCACCCAGGTGCTCTCCTAGGGATTGGGTATTGAGATTCAGAGAAAGAAATTAGTCCCTGCTGATAACTAAATGTTACCTGGTCATCCTGAAGAGGCACAGTCCATCATGCTCATGTAGAGAAAGCAGAGGATGTGAGGAAACCATAGAGCAGAGGGTAGGGAATCATAGCCACTGTGAGAGTTATGGCTTTCCACATGCATTCAGGAGGTTTATTCCCCTTCTCTGGAGACCTGACTACTCATCCTATAATCAGGTTCCATGTCATCATTTTCATCCTTAAAACAAAGTCAGCTTTTTTTGCTTGTACCTGTTGACTGTGTTTCTGCCAGCAACAGAGCCTTGAAGGAAATTATGTCCTGTTTTCTTAGTGAGACTAGTGAAGTTCAATAAAACCTATAACTCATCCAGAGCAGTGCAGCCATGACACATCCACACCAATACTCAAGCCCTGTGGTTGGTCTTCTGATGTCTCTGCAATTATTTGCTTTCCCATGTTTCTATTACTTGTGTGAGCTTGTTCCTTTCCTTGTGCTGTTGAACATGCATGAAGCTAGGGCCACTGCTTAAGACATATTCCCTCACCTACAGGATAGGATCAACAGTTCTCCCTGCTGCTTTCCCACAACTACTTAAGCCGTATCTGCTTGCTTAAAGGCATCCCCTCAGCTTAGAGTTTCCAAGTATTGTCAGCCCTGGAGCACTTTTATTTAGTCTGTAAAAATGTAAATGCCTTAGTCAGCTCAGGCTGCTATAAAAAGTACCCAGAGTCTGGGTGGCTTAAACAACAGGTATTTCTTTCTCACAGTTCTGGAGGCTGGCAAGTCTGAGATCAGGGTGCCAGCAGGTTTGTTCAGGTACTGGTGAGGGCCCTTTTCCTGGCTAGAAGATGGGTGCCTTCTGGCTATACCCTCACAGGGTTGGGGATGGGAGGTGGTAGGCATGGTGGGAGGAGAGAGAGGGAGAGAGACTGAGACAGCACAGTTTGGTTTCTTTGTCTAAGTGGACTAATCCCCTCACAAAGACCATGCCCTATGACATCATCTACTTCTAATTACCTCCCAAAGGCTCCACTTCTTAATACCATTACATTGAGGGTTATGGCCTTATGAATTTAGAGGCACACAAACATTTAGTCCATAAAAGTATTCTATATCCAGTAAGGAAGAGGCGAATTATATTTCTTAATTAATTCCCATTTAATGTCTTCATTAATTTAACGATAAGTTGCTCACTCACATCACAGAAGTACACGTGCATTGACATCACTTCTGGTTCTTTCATGCTTTGCTCCAAGCTTCTCTGGTCTCCCCTTTGCAGCTCCCCATCCAGGCTGCTCAGCATTGGCCTCTTCCTCTTCTGCTCCCTTACAGGCTTTACCTGGTCTTCATAGCTATGACTACAAGGGCTGCCCTGACTCAACTGTGAACTGCTTTAATCACTCATCAGAGTCATTCAGAGTAATTGGTTCTGCATGATCAGTCCTCTGCCTCCTCAAACCTCACTTAAGCCATCCTTCCCTTGCTTCCTGTTCTCCAGTACAACTAGACATCTTTTATTTCCTTCACTGCCTCATGGTCTCTTTTCATGTCCCTGAAGCTTTGAAGATGCTGTTCTCCCACCTAACTCCTCCTTACATCTCCTCACATATCCTCATGGAGGCCTTCCTTGACCCCGAGGCTTGGTTCTGCTCTCTTGAACCCACTTTTATTTTATACTTCCTGTATCATAACACTACCATGCATTTGAAAGTGTATATATATATCCCTCATTAAAGGATGAAGTTTCAGGGAGCAGTGATTGTTGTATACCCAGAGTCTATCACTGATAGGAGTACAGAATTATACCAGTGATAACCAAAGTAGAGAATGTCAGTTTCTTGTTAAGCACGAGGTATCTAAGTACCTGGGGGGTCTTTATTTATTGTTATGAATCAACATAATTAATGTTTTACTTTGAATTACTCTGATGGATGCTCAGGAAATTCAGCTTGTTTAGATTTGGGGACTCCTCCCTCCCTGTGGTTGAGTCAAAATATTGGAGCTTTTCTAGTAATCACTTGTGTGTGCACAGAGTTTACTGCTGAGACATCCCTTGTGTCTGCAGGTTCCTGGTGCTTTGGTGCCATGGATGGGATAGAAAACATTGGTGAGAGTGGATACCTCAAAGTCTTCTGAACCCACCTCCCCTGACAGGCCATGTCTGATATGAAATTCCACATGAATTTTATTCTCCTGTGACATGCCATATTCAGTTCCTTGAAGGGTGCAGTCAGTGTTACAGGAGCTAAGTCCTTGTTATTTCAAAATTATTCCTGTACCATTATTCCTATATTAAAGAGCTCTTTTCTAATATCAGGAAACTCCTCTTTGCCTCCTGCTTCTCTAAGTTTCTTTGTCTCTTCCCTAAACACCATCGCTCTCTTTTTCTTTTAAAAGTAGGCTTTGATGTCCTATAAATTTTAAAATCTGAACTAGTGCCACACAAAAATTAGCTCTGCATTTCTTGAGAGCAGGGAGGGTTTTAATCATCAAAACCTCCCAGGAGATAAAGAGACATGGACTCATTTGTGTTTCTTTCATCTAGTGCATCAATGAATGACAAAACGAAACAATTAAATTTATATAATAAAAGAGTGTGAATGTTCAAATGGAATGTTCATATCCATTTGTTGAATGCTCACTATGTGTCAGACGCTGTGCTAAAGGCTTTACATGGGATTCTCACAAGAACCCTTTGTAATGATCTCAGATATGAGGGAACAGAAGCTCCGAGAGGTTCAGTCATGCCAGGAAGTCACAGAAAAGCGTTCCTGCCCAGCCAGCCTGCCCGCAGCAGAGCCAGCGGTCTCACCTCCACTACTGGTTCCCTTCCAAAGGCGGATCGGGGGGTTGTTGGATGAATAATTAGATAAAGGAGACCCCCTGAAAGCTTTCCTAACCTACTAATAATAAAAATGAAGTTTCATTTTCTAAAGTGAAGGAATAGTAATAAATATGAGAGTTTCAGGGTATATAAGAATAGAGCATCTAGTAGACTCCAGGAGATTATTTTTGATAAATGTCAACTGTCACCATCTCTCTTCAATGACATCTTTTAGAAAGCTTCGGTTTGTGACCTGGGTAGAGATGACAGTGCATGTATGTGGTAAGCTGGGCAAACATTGACATCTGAGTGTGAAACCCACAACCCTTCCACACACCTTTCTGTGAAAACTGCTCTGCAAGGCTCCTGGCATTGAGAAAGGCTGTAGTTATTTTCCATTTACATCTGTTGTTTGATTCTCAGGGGAATTATCAAGGTTTATTTCATTAAGACAATTCTCTAAACTTAGATCAGAATACACTCTTTGAGAATATTAAATGCCACATGAAGACTGTCTAGACATATTAATGCACCTTAATGTAGTTCTGTAGCATGAATTAGACCATAGTCCTGTAGGCAAACTTAAGTCAGAAACCATTGGTGTTTCATATCAGCCTTTGCATTAATAAAAAATATAGTGTAAATACTTTAAAGATTGCTCTTAAATATTAAGATTGATAGAAAGATAGTGTAGGTTTACAATCTTTTACTCAAAGTACTTGGGGCCAGATGCTTTTAAAAATACAGTTGTTTTAAATATGAAATACTGTGCTCCCACACTTTGTTTCATAGCCTCCCCAGACACTGTACTCATGATGATATTTCCTCAGCAAGATATAAGTCCACTTACTTCAAGTATCAGTTTTCATCAGAACTTACTACCAAATTAGAAGGTCAGGTTTGTCCCTCAAATAAGTCACAAAATTATTTGTTATATTTTATGTTTACAACTTTATGCACATGAGCATTATGAATGAGCCCCTTGTAGTATGTATCCATTATTCTTTTTTTTTAAAGAAAATGCATTTTTTTATTTTTTATTTATTTATTTAAATATAATTTTTATTTAATTCTTGTTCAAGTACAGGTTTCTGTCTTATATTCCCAACCCTGCCTGCCCCCCACCCCATGCTCCCCGCCTCCCTCCCCTTTATTACTCTTAACCAGAATGAAAATAAAAACAAAAATAAAGTGGAGTATTAACTTGAGGTGAAACTAGAACTGAAAGAAGTGACTCTGTGATCTCTCTCTCTCTCTTTTTATAAGCATAACTTAATTATTAGTAGGGCTAGAACCAATTTGGGGAAGAAATTGGAAGAGAGACACATACCTTTGAGAGACCAGGAGGCAAAGGACTGCCACCTGTAGGCAGGAGGAGGGGGGAGGGGGAGGAGACAGGAGGGCACGGGTGAACAGCTGGTTTGTGTGATGTGGAAAGGAGGCAGAAGATGGAAGTATAGGTTTGATGACTTGGCCTTCAAATCATCCTTGGGGCCTAATGTCATCTGCTCAATGTCAGAGGGACACTGTAGGGTTGGGAACGGCAAATGTTAATGTGTGAAACAGACTGTCAAGTGGGGTTCAGCGAAGCACAGATTCCTTTTTTTAGTTTCTGTCTCCTTGTTAACACTCGCTGTGCAGTGAGATATTTTCCTCGTTCCGTTAGTTCATTGTCTATGGTTTCCTTTACTAATTAGAGTATATTTAAGAGTTGATGTAAAGCTGTTACATCAGAAAGCACTGGTGTTTCCTAACAGCTTCTGCATTAATCGAAGTTTGAGATTCTTGATTCTCAAACTCTCGATTGTCAGGACATCCCTTGTGATCTGCCAGCTGTGCAGCTTCCGCTAGTCCCCAGGTACCGCGGGCCTGTCTCCAGTTAGTGTCGTGTGGTGTCTTACCCCATAGGATGTTTCAGTGGCTTTTTTATTTCTAGTTTGAAAGTTGTACAAAATTATTTTTAACTTTTGAAGGTATCATCAAAAATGAATATCCAGGTTTTTTTCTTTAAATGCTGAGCATTTGGGTTCACAATTAATGCTGTGCCTTAACTTGAACCATTATAAATATATTTTCAAAGGTTTTGTTATATAATATACAGTAAGACAAATTAATATCTATGAGGCTCGGGGAAAGACAATTTTTGTCTTATTTGCATTTTAAGTTTCTTTGGAGTAGATTCTTTACTTTCTGCAGCCAAGAACTCTTTTCTCTTATCTTTTCCAGCATCTTTAGAGGTAGATTAATGTTACTGTGAGCTGAGTAAGTGAATGTTCACTTTCAGTTCTTGCTCTTTTAAATACCAACCATTTATCCTTAAATATAAGGAACGGTCACTGTAAATACATTTTATTTTATTTCAGATTAAAATGTTAAAGGAAACACAGATAAAATTTTAAACTTTAGCAAAATTTAAAAAAATTGGAAGATATTGTAAAATAAGATAAAAAATATACTTGTTTCTTTTTGTACTTCCATGTAGGCAAAAGAAAATGTTTAAGATTTTTAAACAATAATTTATTGGATGGCAATAAGGTCTCAAAAAATAATAGCAGATGAAACCAAAGAAACCTCATAGAGCACAGTAGAAGTACTGAAGATTTACACTCTGAAAACTTGCATAGCTGTACTATAAACATTGAAAAATTGGGGGAAACACAAAGATTCACAAGCAGACATTTATGCTTTCAGAGTGATGCTGTCATCAAACAAAATATAGTGTCTTGAAAACTTTATTGTGTATTTTTATAAGTGCAGTTTCCATATTTGCAGGAAATTCAGTTTGCATTGGTGTGGAAGACACCTATGGAGACCAACAAAAAGATAAAAACTGAACAAAATAGGATTTATCATTTTAGTAAGATCAAACGTGCTATGTTGATAAGTAACATAATATGGCTCAATATTTACTAATATTGACAAGTCACATGATAATTAATATTAGAAAACATCATCTCTTTTTGGGTGGATTAGTTGGTTGGAGCATTGTCTAGTGCACCGAAAGGCTGAGGGTTCAATTTCCAGTCAGGAAACATGCCTAGGTTGTGGGTTTGATCCCTAGATGGAGAGAGTAGGGGAGGCAATAGATCGATGCTTCTCACATTGATATTTCTTTTTCTCCCTCTTACTTTCTGTCTAAAAACCGATAAAAACATATACTTGGTGAGGATTAAAAAATTTTAAAAATGATACTATTCTCTGGCATTCTATTACCCCATTTCTAATATTTAGTCTTTTATGTCCTGTTTGTGAATTACCAGCGGTTTTTTCATATTGTGGGCAGAACTGATTGCAGACTGTTTTTTCTGCAAACATGCTGATTTGTCTGTTCCCCAAACCTTGCCGTCTCATAAACACAATGGGCTAAAGATTTTAGTCACAGCCCCTTTTCCTCCTTCTCTTCTTCCTTATTTCCACATCCATTCCAGTAAATCACTAAATATTTTAAGCATTCTATGAAATAATTCCAAAATATGTTTGCATTACAGTTTTAATTCCCTCAATTCATTCCCCTTCTAACACCGTCCAGTCCATTCTGCAGCCACCCACTGTGTGACATCTCCTGTGGGGAACTGTTTCTGACATTTGCCACATCCTGACATTCCAACCAGTGCCCTGTCCTCTGTGTTCCATATCACTCTACACACACCTCTGTTCAGGAGCTACCCTGTTTTTCTGTACTTGTCAGTATATTTGATTCTCTCCTGCATTCAATTGACAACTCATTTATGTTTCCAATTGGAAAAGAATGTTTGGTACTCAGTATATACTTGGTAAGTCAATGAAAGAGATGCCTATGAGATATGATCATCTTATGCTTAAAACCCTTTTGAGGCTCTCAATTACCTAGAGAATAACCTCCAACTCCTACATGTGATAAAGCAAGCCCGTACAAGCTGTCCTTGGCCATGTTTCTAGTATGCTACTGAACTGTTTTCAACCATGTGGGCTTTTATAATCCTTTGCCTTTGCACATGCATTTCCTCTGTCTGGAATATATCATCCTGAATCCTCCCGTCCCCATGCTGTTCCTTTAACCAGCTGGTGGACTTTTCACCTGGTGAACTTGCATACATCTTGCAAATCCACCATGTCATATTTCTGTGATGCCCTATAGCTCTTCATACATGTCTTATCAAGTGTACTGATGTGAATGTATTGTGAATGTTTTTAATCAATTATTTATTGTGTCCTCAGAGTTTAGCTCAGTCCTGGCCATTTATCAGATGCTCTGTAAATGTGGTTTGATTAAGTGACTGTGTCCTAAGTTAATGGAGTTGTACATGGATAAAAGCACAGGTTTTAGAGACAGAAAATAAATATTTAGTTTGAATACTGGTTCTGATTGTTACCTGCTATGTGAGCTTAGGCTAGAGACTTAATAGTTCTCATTATCAGTTGTCTGTAAAGTGGGGATAATAATTTATGTTCAATAGGTGTGTGAGGATGAAGTTGGAGAACATGAAAATGTCAGCCATTGACCTAGGGACATACAATCGCCCAGTGAATGGCAGGTGTTATTATAAATAGTTTTGGGAATCCTGCAGAAGTCAAGGTCATTTACAACTGGGCTGGGTTTCCAGGGGATAAGGTTTTACCTGGACTTGAAAGAAGGAATAAGACCCTATTTAAAGGAGATGGGACAGGTGTCACTGTAGGCAGAGAGTATGGCCTAAGCAAAGTTACAGATTAATTCAGGTGCTGTTCTGAAAAAAGCAAGTAGACCAGTCAGTGTGAGCGAGGGGTGGAGGCACACGAAGCCAGCAGGCACAAAGGCCCCCTTGGCAGAGGGCCTTCAGTGCTGGACTGAGAGACTGGCCATTGACTCTTTCCAGAACTGCTAATCCACAGCAATCCCTTTAGAAAATTCTGTCCGCTTATTTTCTCCCCATGTGATCCAGTTGCTGTCCATTCAAAAAAAGCATACTTTACCCAAGTCCCCACCGATTGGAACACACATGTAAGTAGTACTGCAAGTTAAGCTGTGCCAGCCACCCCTGTCCCCAGCCATTATTTCATGGGGAACCTAATCACATTGGTCTCCAAGGGGAACTGAATTGTTGGACCCAGCACACTGCTCTCCAGTGTTCCATTAACAGAGACTATTCCCACCTGTCTTCCATGGCCCTTCTTCAGAGTGGGCAACTGGTGCCTAGAAGAGTCCCAATTTCATTTCATTTTCTAGTTTCATTTATCAACTTGTCAAAGAGAGGAGCCTTCTGAGCAGAACATCAACTTCTCTGTTGTGAATGTTGCCATCACCACTCATCACACTAAATGCCATTGGTCATTAAGATATAGGGGTTGGTGGGAAAAGCTGTGATCTAAAACAATTCAGTTTTATTTATTTTATTCATCTTCTTTTTAAATAAGGGAGTTTAAAGAGGAAATGTACATCTTATCTTGAAGACAGCACCTCGTTAGTTGGCTGAGATACTGTCTAAAGAACAATGCCTCTCTAGGAGCAGTTTGTCACTATTGGTTAGTTTTTAATACCATGAAGGTTTTGCTACCTTTTTTGGAACTGCTGAGTTTTCAGAGTAAAATGTGTATTTTCTTGTATGAAGTATGTAGTATTGTATGGTTATTTTTTAAATCTAATGCTTTAAATTTGGCTATATTTTAGCCATTCTAGCCCCAAAACAGGGGCTAGGATCACTCTTTGAATGCGTTAGCTATTAGCTAAATGTGGATATTAAACACTTGAAATGTGGCAAGGATAACTAAGGATTAAATTTTTAATCTTTTTAAAATTTGATTAATTTTTATTTAAACATTTCTTATTTTTAATTATATTTTGTTGTTTATGCTATTACAGTTGTCCCAGTTTTTTCCCATTTGCCCCCTTTCAGTCAGTCCCCCACTACTCCCTCAGGCAATCCTCACACCATTGTCCATGTTTATGGGTTATGCATATATGTTCTTTTTATTTAATTTATTTTTTAAACATATTTTATAGATTATGCTATTATAGTTGTCCCATTTTCCCGCTTCACTCTCCTTCACCCTGAAAACCCCCTCCCACCCACATTCCCCTCCTTTAGTTCATGTCCATGGGTTGTACATACAAGTTCTTTGCCTTCTGAATTTCCTATACTATTTTTACCCTCCCCCTGTATATTTTGTACCTACCACCTATGCTACTTATTCTCTGTACCCTCTCCCCCCTTCTCCTCCTCCCACTCCCCTGTTGCTAACCCTCCATGTGATCTTCATTTCTGTGGTTCTGTTCCTGTTCTAGTTGTTTGGTTAGTTTGCTTTTGTTTTAGGTGTGGTTGTTAATAACTGTGAGTTTGCTGTTCTTTCATTGTTCATATTTTTTATCTTCTTTTTCTTAGATGAAGCCCTTTAACGTTTCATATAGTAAGGGCTTGGTGATGATGAACTCTTTTAACTTGACCTTATCTGAGAAGCACTTTATCTGCCCTTACATTCTAATTGAAAGCTTTGCCAGGTAGAGCAGTCTTGGATGTAGGTCCTTCTTGCCTTTCATGACTTGGAATACTTCTTTCCAGTCCCTTCTTGCATGTTAGGTCTCTTTTGAGAAATCAGCTGATATTCTTATGGGAACTCCTTTGTAGGTCACTGTCTTCTTTTCTCTTGCTGCTTCCAGGATTCTCTCCTTATTTTGAATATTGGGTAATGTAATTATGATGTGCCTTGGTGTGTTCCTCCGTGGATCCAACTTGTTTGGGACTCTCTGAGCTTCCTGGAAGTCTATGTCCTTTGCCAGATTGGGGAAGTTCTTTATTATTTGTTCAAATAAGTTTTCCACTTTTTGCTGTTCCTCTTCCCCTTCTGGTACCCCTATAATTCAGTTGTTGAAATGTTTAAAGATTTCCTGGAGGTTCCTAAGCCTCTCCTCATTTTTTAAAAATTCTTGTTTCTTCATTCTTTTCTGATTGGATGTTACTTTCTTCCTTCTGGTCCACACTGTTGATTTGAGTCCCAGTTTTCTTCCCATCACTATCGGTTCCCTGTACATTTTCCTTCATTTCACTTAGCATAGCCTTCACTTTTCATCTAATTTATGACCAAATTCAACCAATTCTGTGAGCATTCTGTTTACCAGTATTTTGAACTGTGCATCTGATAAGTTGGCTGTCTCTTCGTCACTTAGTTGTATTTTCTCTGGAGCTTTGGTCTATTCTTTCATTTGGGCCATTTTTTTTATCTTGACATGCCTGTTACGTGGTGAGGGGCAGAGCCTTAGGTATTCACCCAGGAGGGGTAACCTACTACATCGTATGTGGGGGAGGGGTCCGAGAGGGAACAATGTTCTTGCTCCACTCTCTGCCAGCCTTCAGTCACCTCCCCTGAGGTCAGTGTTTCTCCCCAGGTGTTCCTCCCGGTTTATCTGCAAATGTGGGATGGCCTGCTCCACCAGCTGCCACGGTAGCCTTGCAGGCCAGCTGCAGCTTTGTATACCCTGCTCCACAATCCTGCGTTGGGTCCACCAACCCCCACCTTGCTGTGAGTCTTCTCCCTGTGCACCCATCTCCATTCTTCCTACTGGTCTGGATGAGTGTGTCCTCTTTAACTCCTTGGTTGCCGGACCTCCATACAGTTCAATTTCTGTCAGTTCTGGTTGTTTTTTGTTTTTAAATTTGTTGTTCTTCTTTTGGTTGTGTGAGGAGGCACTGTGAGTCTACCTACTTCTCTATCTAGGCCAGAAGTCCTTATTTTAAAAAATATTTTATGTATTTATTTCTAAGGAGAAGAGAAAGGAGGGAGACAGAGGGGGACAGAAACATCAACCTGTGGTTGCCTCTTGCATGCCCCCAACTGGGAATCTGGCCTGCAGCCCAGGAATGTGTCCTGACTGGGAATTGAACCCATGACCCTTTGGTTCACAGGCTGGCACCCAATCCACTGAGCCACACCAGCCAGGGCTATATGTTCTTTTTAAAATGTGATTAATTTTAAAAAATTAAAAAATGATATTTCATTCAGTTATTAGAAAACTTTTAGTTATTGGTGAAACTTGGTTGTATGAATTTACTTTTATTAAAATTAATTTTTTATTTTGTAAATTTAAATGCAGTTATAAGAAATAGCACAGAGATCCTGTGTATCCTTTGCCCAGTTTCTTCAATGATAACATTTTGTAAAATGATAGGACAACATCACAACTAGAATTTTGACATTGATATAGATTCATAGCACTTTCATCACTACAAGGATTCCTCATTGTGCCCTTTTATATTTTTACAGTTACACCCACATTGCTGCACAGATTCTCTCATCCCTGACCCAGGCAACCACTAATCTGTTCTCCATTTCTATAATTTTGTCATTCCAAGAATGCTCTGTAAGTGGAATCATATAGTAGGCATGTTTCTGAGTCTGGGCTTTTTTCATGATTTATTTGAGATTTATCCACAAGGTTGTATATTTATTTATTTTTATTGCTAAGTAATGTTCTACAGTGTGAATATAGCACAGTTTTTATAACCATTGATCTGCTGAGAGACAACTGTAGTTTTTCCAGCTTGGGGCTATTCTGAAAAAAGGTGCAATAAACATTGGTGTATAGCATTTTCTGTAAACAAAAGGTTTTTATTTAATGGGGGTAAATGCCTAAGGGTGAAAGTCATATGGTAGTTACATGTTTAGTTTGATAAGCAGGGCTGGGAATATAAGACAGAAAACTGTACTTGAACAAGAATTAAATAAAATAAAAAATAAAATTAAAAAGAAACTGGTAACTTATTTTCAGTGTGGCTGTAGCAGTTTGTATTTCTATTGGAGCTTATGAGTGAGCCAGTTTCTCTGCATCTTTGCTAGCATTTAGTGTTGCCACTATTTTTTCTCTTCATTCTGAGAGGTATGTAATGGGGATATACTTTTTCAACTGTAAATTTTATGAAATCTACATAGAAATCAAGTGTTTGTAATGAAAATTTAGCACCCAAAATAAAATGTGCTCTAGGTATAAAGTACTCAGTGGATTTTGAAGACCTAGTACTAAAAATGTAAAATATCTCAACAGTTATTTGTTTTTTTTAGTATCCGTAACATGTTGAAAGATTTATAGGATACATTGGCTTAAGTAAAATATATTTATAAAATTAATTTCAACCTGCTCCTTATTTTAATCTGGCTACTAGAAAATTTAAAATTATATTGTGGTTTATAATATTTCTGTTTGGCAGTGCTGGTCCAGACTGTAACAATCACATAGCTCACCTAAGCCTCTAGATGGAGAATCTTGCTTTATTTATTGCAGCAGTCAGCAAACATATTCTGCAAACGGCCAGCTAGTAAATATTTCAGACTTTGTGGTTCTTAAAGACTTCCTTTTTGAGTTTGCAACTGCACAAGTCTGCTGTTGTAGCATAAAACTGATTATGGCTAATACTTAAATGCATGAGCAAAAAAATAAAACTTTATTTATAACAACAGACAGGAGCCTAGGGGCCATAGTCTGCCTATTCCTGGTTTAAAGAATATAAACAAATGAATGGCAAAAAAGCCCACATACATTGGCTGTATCACATATGCTCTTGTCAATAGAAAATAAACCATTTTCAATATTTCAACAGAGGGAATTTAACATGGTATTGGATGAAAGAGCTGAGAAGCTAAACAGGGGGTGGTGCACCATTTCAGAAATTAGTAACTACTGGAAAATGCTGCCACCCCTAGATTTGGAGGACAATAGGTAGGAGGTGGGTGTTCTCAGAGTTCATCTATGGGGAGCCAATGCCGGCTGGGGACTGCCATTCAGGGGCTGGAATTGCAAAGGGAATGGCTCTCACTAATCTAGACATTGGACAAAATCCAGTAGTTGCCAAGGTTTCCCCTGCTTTCTGCCCATCCAGTCTGTGCTAGTGAGGCACAGTGGATGAGCCTCCATCAGGAAAGGAACCTGGGAAATATAGTTTCTACAATGCAGAGCAGACCCTGGAAGCGAGGAGAAAAGATCTGAGAGAAAATACCTTTTTAATCCACCTAAACCTAAAATTAAAGGGAGGTGAGGAGCTAGCCTGCCTTACCTCCCTTGGTGGCCAACAACTGTATTTTGTACAGCACATTTCCTTCCTTCATGTGGACTCTTTCTTAGCAGTTTTGTATTTAATCCCTTTGTGAAGATAATAAAATTAGAATGAGATATAAGGCCCAAGTACCAGACTGCTCAGATGGAGCTATCAGTTCTGTCAGTAAATCATTGGGAGCATGCCACGTATGATGGCAATGCTGGAATATGAGCTGGCTTTTTGTAGGTGGAGGAAATGTGACAGTTTTTCCCTCTGGGTATGGGCCACCCATATAATAGTAGATTGGGAAATAAAAAGACTGCATTTCACTCTAAAACCAACTAAGGAACAAAACATGTTTTCTTCCTTTTATTTATTCTTTCTTTTTTTATTATCTGAAATACGGTGAAATTTCAATTTTGCTTCAATCCTTTGCTGAATTCCAAGAGCTGTGTTTGAAAGTGTGAAGGTAAAGGCCATTGACTACATGTCCACTCATCTTTGCAATGGCATCTGCCCATTGAAAAATCTCTCTTTTTCCCCTCATTGTGTCTGCATAGGTGCTTTCCAGGTGTCTCTAACATTCATGTAGTCATATTTGTTTTAAGAGAGAAACTCCTTTTCCTTTAACTTATCTTTCTATGTGAGGTAACATTCCTGGACTTATGGTCATTGTCTCACTCTCTTCTTAGGAGACTGGGACAGACTTAACTGCCTGGAATGTTGGAGAAGAATCTAGGCATGTGTCTGCAGCCTTGCTGGGCTCATTTCTTAGCAAGCATGCATTGTCACATGCTCTTCGGGATGTTTTTAGGGACCTGACTACAGTGTAGGCATGCTTTTGTTCAGAGCTGCCTATGATAGGGAAAGAGGTAAGACTTAGTGTTTGAGGGGGCACTTAGTTGAGTGTCTAAATTTATGTTCCTTTTTTAAAATTAAATTTATTGGTGTAACATTGATTAATAAAAGTAAATAGGTTTCAAGTATATAATTCTATGATACATCATCTGTATATTTATATTTTTTAATCAGAATCACAATTTATGAAAGTGATATTTAGATCTCTGTACAGTTGATTCTATATTTGTTTGTTAGTCAATTTTAAATTTAGGAGGAAATGGGGTATGTGATACACTTATTGGGTCCCTCTAAAACATCCAAAATTAAGCACCCCTCTCTCTTAAAAGGAGCAACCTGAAAGCAAGAAACACATATTATCATATCTATACTGAAGGTTGATATTTAATTTATAACCCAGGTTATATATTAAATATTATATATATTCTTTCATCTTGCCTACCTAAGTCATTCTCCATGCTGCCAGAAGAGTGAACTGCTTAAAACTTCTCAACAGTTTCCTTTGAAACTTAAATCCATCCAGTCTTTCACCAAGCCAGTGAGACCCACAAATCAGCAATCTTTGCCTCTCTCCCTTTTCTCTCTATGTTTCTTCCACACTAGCCTTTTTCCTCTTTCTTAAAAACATAAATTTGGTTTATGACTTAACATAGAGTTATACATAATATGAGAGTTTTACATAATATAATTTTTATCTTAAATGCTTGTCCCACAGATTTTGCCAGACTATACCTTTCTCAACTCAAATGTAACCTCTTGAGAAAGACCTTCTGATTCCTATCTTGATTAGTCACCCCAACTAATTAGAATAAATGTATCCATCACCCTGCTTTATTTTCTTCCCAGACTTCACAATTTGCAGTTTTATGTGTGGATATGAATTATTTAGGGTGGGTAAGTGGTAGTGAAAATGGATCCCCAAATTGTATCATAGTTTTACCACTAGAGAAATACATTTATTGCTTATGGTGTAGTCCAGGGTAAATTCTGTTTGCAGACACTGTCCTCCATGTGTGGATTCAGAGTCCCAGATGTCTTTCACTGTGTGATTCTTCTGTTCTCTAGACAGTAAATATTTCACTAAGAAGCATGCTCACTTCTTAAAATCTCTGGACCAGAATTGGCACTTATTACTTCTGTTCAGATTGTTTTGTTGATAACCGGTCACATGGCCTCATCCACCTGCAAGGAGGTGGAGGTAATGGGCATAGAATTCCTAACTGTCAAGATTTAATTACCAATAATAATATACCATGGAAGGAGAGAAATAGATTTTGTGGAAAATTAGACATTCAGCCACATTTGTTTCTCTAGACACAAATTTCTGTGAGTAGCTAGCTTTTTTTTCCCACAAAAAGCATACACTCATGTCTTCCCAGGCTAGACAGCCCAAAGTCTCATTTCAGATCCTGAATTCCTCTCAAATTCGTCTCTGAGTAATTCTCAGCCCTTTTCATCAGGACCAGATGGTGGTTCCTTGTGTTCTGATGACTTAATTGAAAGATGAGCTACCATTCTCCTATCCCTAAATAAAATGGTACAGCAGGGGCAACATATGCATAACAGTTCCCATTCAAAAAAGGGAATTTGAATGGAAAGTTGACATTGAAATTGGGAAATACATAAAGTCAAGAGTCCAGACCAGTGACCAAGTGTTTGGGACAGGGTTTATGAAGACTCTCTGCTTTTCCGGTGAAGGAATTTTCTTAGAATCTAGAATGCATTTGAGGGGAGCTCCCTTCTCGATTTGCTTTCTAAGAAGCTCTTTCTCAGTTTATTCTACTGCCACGTCTGTAGTGAGGGTTGGAGCATGTCTTCCTTGAGGCTGGGCAGTTTGGGCAACTTGCTTCCTGCTCATGAGGCTTTGGGAGACCAAGTCTTGCTTTAAGGATTTGAGAGTGCAAGGCTTTTTAAAGGCCAGGCTCATGGTTTCTTTGGCAATAAATTTTCCTCAAAATTGATTAGTGTTTTCATCTATTTGCTTCCAGTCAGTGTTGTGTGTCCATTGTTTTTCCCTCTATAGTAGTGAGTCCTCAGTTACCATCGTTGATAGGTTCTAGGAAATGCAGCAAAATGACATATAAGGAAAACAATTTTGGCTTAATTGGTATAAAAAAAGTTAAGTTTCTTCACTATCTCAGCAACACTATAATAAAACAATATTGAAAGAAATGCCATCACGTGTAGTCCTGCTGTACATCCTTTTTGCTTCCTGAAACCCATTCTCTCACCCTCAGCCCTATGGTGGTCACCTGAAACAATATGTGTGAGTTGGAAAGTAATACCTATAATCTTATTTTTGTTTCCAGCTGAGTCTGTTTGTTTAAATTATAATTTTAATATGCACCTGTCTTCATTTTAATTCTCATCTCTTGGTATTTATGGTAATTTATCATTTGTCTCTCCATCTCAGCAAGTCCCTTAGTTTCTGTTTGCTAAGCAGTCAATTTTACCCTGAGCTTATTAGTTTCTTACAGTACATTGGAAAAAACAGTAACTATAGCCTGACACAAACTAATACTCAAAAGTTAAGCTCCCTGGATCTATAGCCTAAGCAGGTACTTGGTCAGCCCTCCCAGTTGTTGTGGGCAACAGTGTCTTCAAATATTGTAACTATATAATGTACTTTTTGATATTTCTAGCCTGCAATATTATTTCCATGCTACTCACTGCTTAGCCATTAAATTAATGCTGTATATTTAGATTATTTTCATAGCAGCACCCAAATTATGGTACTGTGGTTTATATTGTTTAGGATAGTGTTAGATAACAGACCTAACAATATAGTGGCTTGACCTGTAGATGATTACCTATTACTTACAGAGTAGTCCAGGGCACATCTTCTTGGGTAGCAGATGTCTTTCCTCCACATAGTGATTTGGGGACTCAGGCAACTTCCATAGGAAGACTCCTCTAGTCCTTAGGGGTTTATTATTATCTCCATTTAGGTTACAGAAGGACAAGGAGAAGTGGGAATTGTACTCCATAGCTGTTCCTTGAAGCTTTTGCTTAAAAAGAACACAGATCTCTTTAACATTTATAGACACATATATATGCAAGGGGGAGGGGGCTGATAAATTTAATCCTGGCTGAGCAACTGTTTCCCATGACAAATAGATTCTATGAAAGAGGAAATATGTATTTTGGTGGATTTCAGCCATCTTTACTGTATGCATGCATGTGTTTACATTTCTCTGTATGTTGTATCTTGATTAAAATGTAAGGTCTAGGAGCCAGGGACTTTCTGTTTGTTCGTTGGTAGAGATCCATGACACAGAGCAATGTCTTGATTAGAGTAGTCACTCAATGAATATTTGTAGAAGAAATGACAATATGATTAATAAATTGGACTCTGGGGTTCATAATTCTCACTCTGGCTTTTATTGTAAACCCAAGGTAATTGCTTTAGTTTCCTCATCCTAAAGTAAAATCACAGTATCTACATTAGAGAGTTCAAATGACATAATATATTTATAACATTTAACATTGTTCCAGCACGAAGTGAGCATAGTCATCATAGTCATTGTAACATTCAGTGAATGTTTGCTAATCTTATTGCTATTATTCCTGTTGTTATATATGTATATATCTATACAAATATGCCATATCATAAAATTTTGAGGATAGTTGAATAAAATTTTATTTCTGAAATTAAAAACACATTTAATTATTAAGATGATCATTTTGGACCTGTATAGGAGTTTGATGTTAAAACAATTCACTGTTTTGGATTTGTAAATTTAGAGGATTATATTCCAACTTAATCAAACCAAAAGCCTCAAATTAGGAGCACATGTAACCTTATAGTACTGAGACAGTCATGCTGATATAATTGTATAATAAATGGTGGGGATCCCCGTTATCCTTTACAATGGACGTGAAGGAAATAATATTTTATGGGAAATTCAAATTATTGACAAGTCATCAAATATCAGCTAACTTAATAAGACATATCATGTAAGAGGGAAATTTCACTGTTGTTTTAGAATGATATTGCATTATCTTTGACATACTTTATGCAGCACATTCAGGAAATGAGAAAACATCCAAACTTTCAGTTATTTGCTAAACTTTTATTTAATGCCTACCATGTTCCTATCATTGCAGTAGGCACTGACAGTACAGTGATGAGCTAGATGGAGAGGGGTGATAGTCTACTAGGTATATAAACCAATGAGTGAAATGATGGAATGCCAGGTTAACTGCCATGATCGGAAAGAGTACAGCATCTTACGGGCACTCTCAAGAAAGGCATCTACTACTAGAGTTATGGGGTCCCAGATGTTTCCCAGAGGAAATCATATGTAAGCTTAGATATGGAAAGTAAGTAGGAGATAGTCAGGTCAACAAAACTTTGGTTCTTTCTGATGGCCTACAATTGACATTTTGCTTCAGAAAAATATAGAAAATATACAGATGTATATATACATTTTTCATATTCCATCAACCAGAAAAAAATCAATGAATATTTTAGCTTATTTTATTCTTATATTTGTGTAAATTTTATGTAATTGAGGTAAGCTAATAAAATATTTTCCTGTTTCATCACTTAAATAATATTAGAATCATTTTTCAATTTCTTCATAAGCAAGAGTAATATTAGCAACATATTTCAGTTTCTTTATAAGCATTGTTTTAATGACTAAAGGATATTCTATCTAGTGGATGAATCCAACACCTCACTGTTACACACTTAGATCATTATTGTTTTTAGTGTTTTAAAATTCACTGGGACTTATTCTATTTTCAATACACTCAAAATTATGCAAACATATTAATACTTGTCAAAATACGGCAAAGTCTATGTCTCCTGAGGAGAGCTCAGAGAGAAAAGTTGAGGAATTAATTTTCCTTGGCTACTTATGACTGCAAAAGTAGAATCTTTCACTATTTATTATCTCTTTAGATTCCCCCTCTTAGAATTAGTGTTTTCTTGAAGGTTCCTGTGTTATGTGAACTAAGATGTTCTTCAAAATGCTGGTCAGTATTGAAATGATTTATTTTAGATTTCTTAGAGCCTTTAATATGCTAATGCACCTTGTTAATGTGCAAGGGAGGAGGTACATTGCTATTTTTTCAAGTAGAGCTAAGTTTATGTTTTTTTATTCCAAAAACATTTTATTGTGCTTTTTTTCTTTCTTTAAAAAATTGTAGAGTTATTTAATTATGTTCTCCTATTTATATACAGCTTCTCACAAGACAAGTGTTCTGTGGAGCACAGTGTTGTGGCTCTTCATCAATAGTTACATAAAGTATTAGATTAAGTTTATCCGGAATATATTCAGATACTAGTCAAAAGAGCACTGCCTACTCATGAACAGTCTGAGCTGTGAGTCACAAAGTTGTGGGTATAGATGGAGCTCTACATTTCAGGGGCTGTGGGGTCTTGAACTGCAGCTCTAACCTTGCTAGGTTCCATCTTTCTACAGGGGTATGATCATTGTGTGGTGAAGATTTAGCAATAACATATTTTAAGCACTTGGCACAAAGAGCTCAGTAGTCACTAGGTTGTAGTTGTTGTCATCACTATTATTATCTTTTAATATTTATGCCCCTACTACCTGCATCCCATGACAAACTAGAGTGAATTTAAAGTAGCAAAAAATATTGACATACCTTTACCAATTCTCTATTGAAGGTAGTCCCAGCAGTCTCTCATTTTGACTGGAATCCTTGCATCTTGTCACACTTTGTCTCAGAGGCAGTATGACAGGGATGCAACTAGTCTGTAATTTTCATGAGGGTAGGGATAGGCAACTTGTTTACCAGCATATACTAGTGATTAGCATAATGCCTAGTTCAGAGTAGAACCTCACTTCATGTATTCACAAACAAGAATAGTAAAATATGTTTATTTGTTAAACATATTTGCTTTAAAATTACCCATGCTACCACATCATATTCTTTTACCCATATATTATATCACTGATCAACCAATGCATACAATTTAATGAGCTTGGAAAGGTTTTCAGAAACCTTCTTCCACAGTGTTCCGAGAGCACTCTTGATAAGTTAAGGCATGAAATTTTAAAAGTACTGACATTGTGTGTTGATATTTGACTTTAGATCTTTTGTTGGCACTTTAATCTGACTTGTATTTGTTGGTCTCACTAAACAGATTACATTTCCTCAAGAATAGAAGCCCTGTTTTGGTCATCTGGGTTTATACTAGTGGCTGACACTGTACCAACCAAATAATAACTGTTCACAGATTCTTTTTTCAGTCTGTGAGGGAATGAGTGGTTCCCAGCTGTTGACTTACCTCATAATATTCCAGGTCTTCCCTGAGCAAGGAAAAGGCACTTCCAGCAGATGCTTGCAAACTCTTGACTGTCTTAGAAGGTATTAGCGCATTTAGTAAAATTAGCTTTTCACGTGACTTGTCACAGAATTTTCTTTGAGTTGAAAATGATAATAGACCTGAAGTGCTCTTTGGATCACACAGTATGTTTCTGAAAAATTGTTTGACAGGTAAATTTTTTCAAAATTGGATTCTATTTTAAATGTATACTGGCGCCATCTAACAGATCATTTACAAAACATAAAAATTCATGTAATTTGTCATTGTTATAATTCTGATTTTCATGTCTAGTACAATTAAGTATGTAGGGCACCCTCGGGAATAAAGCACACTAGATTGTTGGAATTTTCATAGGTTTGAATACTATTCTTTATGTATTTTATATTTTCTCAGGATTGCATTGGCTATTTGAGGGTTTTTTGTGGTTTTATGATTTTTTTGTTCTATTTCTATAAAAAATGCCATTAGGATTTTTATTCTTATTATTTTATTTTATTAGTTTTGCTGTGATTATAAATGAGATTGTTTTCTTCATTTCTCTGATATTTTATTAGTATACAAAAATTCAATAAATTTTTATATTGATTTTGTATCCTGTAACTTTGCTGTCTTCATTTATCGCTTATAATAGTATTTTTTGGTGGAGTCTTTAGGTTTTTCTCTATACAGAATCATGTCATCTGCAAATAGTAACTATTTTACTTCTTCCTTTCTAATTTAAATAGCTTTTATTTTTTTTCTTACCTAATTGCTCTGGCTAGGACTTCCAGTACTATGTTGAGTAACAGTGACAAGAGTAGGTATCTTTGCCTTGTTCCTGATCTTAAAGGAAAAAATTTTAGTTTTTCAACATTAAACGTAATGTTAGCTGAGGGTTTGTCTTATGTGGCTTTTATTTTGTTGAGATACTTTCCTTCTATACACATTTTATTGTGTTTTTTAAATATAAAAAAGGATGTTGCATCTTATAAAATGCTTTTTATGAATCTACTGAGATGATTATATGATTTCTACCTTTGTTTGTTAATTTGATGTATCACGGTTTATTGTTGATGGTGTACCATCCTTGCAATTCCAGAATGAACCCCACTCATGGTGTATGACCTTTTTAATATATTGTTGTATTTGATATCTAGTATTTTTCTAGGATTTTTGCACCTATGTTCATCATACATATTAGCCTGTGATATTCTTTTTTTTTCTTATGTCCCTAATGGGTTTTAGTTCATGGTAATGTTGACTTTGTAAAATGAGTTATGAAACATTTGCTCTCCACTTTATTTTTCTTTTGGAAGAAGAGGTTGAGGATAGTTATTATATCTTTTTGAATGTTTGGTAACACTTAGCAATGAAGTCACCTGGTCCTGCACTTTTATTTTGGGGGACATTTTTGATTACTGTTTTCATATTTTTACTAGTCCCAATTGAGCGGCCACCTGACACTCAAGGGAACAGGTTGCCCCTGGGTGGGACTCCACCTCCTGAAATGTCCTGCCTGTGTCCTTTTGGGTACAGTTCCTTCTGAGATCCTTGGGTTCCCCATTGAGGTAGGACACCTGTCCTGATTAGGTACAATTCTGCCATCTGTGGCCTCTCCAGTCCCCTCCTGGGAAAGAGCACACAGTCTAGTCTGACCGAGACACTCACAGAGGCCCTGTTGGAGACCCAGAGAATGAAGGGTGAATCTCACACACATGTGCAGAGGTACAAATAGGGGTGGCCTCGGCGGAGCCCCATCCTGGAGTCTGTGAAGATCATCAGTAGGAAGAACTTAGTACAACAGAGAATCCTTTGTACGGGATATCAAAAGCAGAAACTATACAGCTAGTATTTGGCTGATAGTTAAAGATGTAAGGAAAAGTAAAGAACAAAAGATAACTCAAGCAATAGAGTGTTTGGTGGAGGATCTCATTCAGGAATCAATGGCAAAAGGAGACTTTTATAATCTCAGTGGGAAAGGAAAGACTCTAAAGTTTTCTAGCTGCTCATACATCGATTCCATGACTCACAACCTGAACAGAATATTGATAGATAATGGATGCCAGTCAGAATGGATCCTAATGCAAAAAGAATTAAGGATACTATTGATCAGCTCAGAGAGGCGATTTTAGTATCTAGGAAAAAACTTGGGAATCCCATGACAGTAACTGAACAGAAACAGTGGAACCAAGTTTGTGAGCAGTTCGAAGAAAACATCAGAAAACTAAACAAGTGAATTAATGATTTTAATTTAATTGTTTTCCTGATAAGCAGGCAAAAAGTCCATTTTAATGCATAGAAAGAAATTGCCAGAGCCCAGGACATATATGAGGCCCTTATAAAAACAGAAGTCACAGATAAAAACCCAAATAGCAGTGATCAAGAAGAAAGGGAGAAAACATCTGGAGTCAAGACAGGTTTTTTCAACTGGGTGAATATGTGGAAATTTATTAAAATCTGACCATTTCAACAGTACTTCCCCGAGTCATTTTCCATTGTACTGACATCACACATAGAGGCTGAGATGTATGCTACCCAGGAGCTTGAGAACTGTGTGTCTCAATACTTTTCACAAACTGATCTCATCTCCAGGATATGTGAGGGAGAAGGCTGTCAGAAACTGCATCGTAGAGATGCTCAACCAGCTTCTTGCTCTGGGAATAGAGCAAGAAGAGAACTAAGAAAGCACTTTAATCCATTTCAGAGTTTAATTGTCAGTCATCAGGTGAAATGAGTTTGGACAAGGACTCATACTGGGAATCATGAAGGGTTTTCCAAATGTCTTAGTGCCGTCTTAGGCTCTAATTTTAAAAAGTTGCCATTTGCCATCTTCAAACACAGGCACTTCAACAACAACAACAAGCTGAACAAATGTTATCAAAAGTCATAAAATTAAACAAGTCCCAGGAATGTAGGAAGGAAACCTCCAAATGTTGTGTGTTCTTTGCCAGTTTGCTGCACTCACACACCCAAGGCTATTAAAGTTCTCAGTGGTTCCTCTGGTTGGGGCACTGTATGGGTGGAAATGCTGTGATCAGGAAATTGGCCATGGAGTTACTGCACTGTTCTTTTTAAAATGAAGGTCCTTTCTGTGGATACTCAGTTTAAAAAAACAAAAAACAAGCACCTGAGTTGTACTGTGCACTTTTCCCTACCTAACTTCACTATCCATTTGGCTGTAGAAATTGATCAGCCAAGCTGGTTGATTTAGCTGTTCTAGAAATAGAGTGCCATAGACCACTTTTTAAAAAGAGGTCTGAGTGCATTTTGAGACTTTTCAGGAGTGGGGGTTGGGAGGGGGATAACACTTCGGCTCAAAGGAAACAATATTTCGCTTTTGGCTTCACCTCTACTCAGAATGAACTGTTAGGTTCCCCTAAATCTGCCTGAGGTCTCTCTGTGTCGTGTATGGGACTCCCTAGAGGCTTTTTCAGCTACATGAAAAATCTCGATTCATGTTCTAGGGAGCTAATTTTCTTAGGAATCCTTTAATAAACAAAGACAAGATGTCTGAGTTTTATACCAATTTGTACCTTTGGCAAATAAGAATTTGGCATTAATAAGATAGTTGTGCCCCATCCACTTTTCAGCAAATCTGACTTTTGTTTAAATTTATTGGGGGACATTGGTTAAAAGATAATATAGGTTTTGAGTCTACATTTCTAGGTACATGATCTGTATATTGAATTGTGTGCCCATGACCCATAGTCAAATTTAATCTGTCGTATTTAGGTTTGTGTAACTGCTTTAGCCACAGAATTGGGCAACTGGAAGGGTATGGAGATGGGTTAAAAGGAGCAGGTCTGTTCCCTCATGGAATCCAGAGCGTGGTGTTATGCATGCTGTTCGGAAGCATGGCTCTCACCACTTTCATTTTGGAAGAACAGCTATTTGTAAAGTATGTGATAATTAAAGCAAAAGTACATCTTCAAAAGGAAATTTGAGGCCTTTTTGCTTAATTGTTGGGACATTGATTGCTATAATATTGCTAAAAAATCAAATAATAAGGTTTTTTTTACGTGTCAAGCAAAAATCCTTATTTTGTTGAATGAGTTATTTGGCTTATAGAATGACAGTCTTACTCTGAAGAAGAGCTAAATACCAAAATACTTTAGAAGCCTACGATTCTGTGACTCTTGCTAAAAAGGGAATTCGGATGTAGCACACCCAGTTGCATTGTAGGAACATCGATCAGGGAAACCATGTTCAATACTGGATAAAGGGAAAGTATAATTATCAGAAAACTAGCAAATCCTTAATTTCAGCATAGCATACTTTGTTTGTAAATGTCCATATTAATAAAGTGAATTTTAATGATAAAAATCTTTTTACTAGCAATCAGTCTATTTTAGCCCTCCAATTTTCATGATTCAGTCTGGGAAGGTTGGATACTTCTAAAAATTTGCCATTTCTTCTAGGTTGTCCAATTTGGTAGGATACATAATGTCCTTTCATAATATTCTTTATAATCTTTTGTATTTTTGCGGTATCTGTTGTAATTTTTCCCCTTTTATTTCTGATTTAGTTTGAGTCTTCTCTCTTTTTTTCCTTATGAAGTCTAGGTAGAGGTTTGTCATTTTGTTTATCTTTTCAAAGAATCAGCTCTTTTTTAATTTAATTTTTATATGTCTTATCTATTTCATTTATTTATGTTGCTATTTTTGTTATTTCCTTCCTTCTAATGACTTTGGTCATCATTTGTTCTTCTCTTCCTACTTCTTTAAGGTTTAGTTATAGATTGTTTATTTGATATTTTTCTTGTTTCATGAGGTAAGCCTGTAATACTATAACCTTTCCTCATAGTACCACTTTTGCTGCATCTCTAAAAATTTGGTATGTCATATTTTCATTTTGATTTATCTCTATGTATCATTTGTTTTCTTATTTTATTTATGCTTTGAACCAATAGTTGTTTACTGACATTTTGTTTAATTTTTACATATTTATTATTTATCTAGCCTTCTTCTTGTAGTTGATTTTCAGCTTCATAGTTTTGTTGTCAGAAAATATTCTCAGTATAATTTCACTCTTTTATTTGGGGGCTGGTTTTGTGTCCCGGCATATGGTCTATCCTTGATACAATGTTCCATGTACACTGTGAAGAGCATATATTCTATCATTTTGGGATGGAAAGTTGTGTAAGTATCAATAAATCCATTTGCTCTAATGTGTCACTTAAGGCTGATATTTCCTTATTGACATTCTGTCTGCATGACTTATCTATTGCTGCAAGTGGGGTATTCAGGTTTCCTACTATAATTGTATATTTTGTCAGTTTCTCACTTTAGGTCTGTTTATAATTGCTTTATATATTTTGTTGCTCCTAGGTTGGGTGCATATATATATTAATAAGTCTTATGTCTTCTTGATGAATTTACCCCTTTATCATTATAAAATGTTTATCTTTGTATCTTGTTATCTTTTTGTCTTAAAATCTATTTAGTGTAAGTATGGCTACACCTGATTTTTTTCTAGATGCCATTTGCTTGGAGTGTCTCCTTTACGTGTTTTTTAAAGGCTGCTTCAGATGAAAATAGCACTAAAACATGTTGATGGGTCTTGGCTTTATTTAATAGGAGATACAGGGTAGAATTTATTATTTTTTCCTGATGATTCAAGTTTATCATTTTGGAACAGCTAATATAGTTATAATGGTTTTTTATTACTTGGTAAACCACTTTAAAGTCAGTGGACTAAACCAATATAATTTTATTATTGTGCATGTGTCCATATATACAGTGCAGGTCATCTAGCTGATTTTGCTTACTTGGGCTGGACCTAGCTGATCTGGGCTGGACTTGTTCTTGCATTTCTAGTTAGTCAGAAGGTCTGTTAGAAGTTGGGTGATGAAAGATGCTCAAAAGTGGTATGATTCATTTCTGCTGTATGTTGTGTCTCATCCTTCAGCTGGCTAGCCCCAGCAGTTCACCTGGCACTGGTAGGGTACACAGGAAGCAGGGATACACAGCCTTCCTGAGACCTGGCACAGTCCACTGCATTCTTTTGGCCAAGTAAGTCATTAGGTTGGCCCAGTTTCAGGGGCTGGAGAAGTAAACTCTGCATTTTGATGGAATTGCTGCAAAGTCATACTGCAAAGGGTATGGATACAGAGAGGGTTGAAAACATGGGGCTCTTTTTTGCAAACAATCTACTACAACAACATCAAGAATGAATGAGTTCTGGGACTCTAAGCCTTTGATGCTAATTGGCTTCAGACTAGGGTGAACTTTGAATTCTACTCTTTGCATTTTGGAGTGTATGTGTCTTTTTCCTCATCATTTGGTTTTCTGTGTTATATTTTCTGTTGCTGTACCTGCTTGTTACAGCCACTTAACTCTATCCCTCTCTTTTCAAATTGTACTTTGACTCACTTGATTAGAAACCAGTTGTCCAATGTCTGTTAGGAATATGTTAAAGTGATTCTTAGTAAGCTATATGGCGTGAGGAGCTCTCCTGTTGGTGATGCATTTTCACAACTTGGAAGCATTGCTTTTTGCTGCTAGGAAATATTGCAGAGAGCTATGTTTCCAGATTATTAGGATGAGGTCATAGATAAGAGAAATGTTACTACATTGCTTTATTTCCCATAAATGAAAGCATTTTATATATTTCAAAATAAATTCCAACAGGGAGTACAGTGATGGTGCTCCTGTTTTCCACACCAGTCTATCCTCAGTTCTTAGCACAAGGTCTATGGCTCTAGCTAGGTAGAATGAATGACTAAATGCATGGGTGATTTTCAGTATTTCTAAACCTAAGTAGACTTGTGAAAATCCCCAGTGCTTTCTGTGTTCTAAAAAAAGAAAAAGGTAGTGTAGGTTAACACTTTGCCTCTGAGGGGTATCACAAAGATTAACTAATGTCAGAAAAGGGCTTTGATAGGCCTAGATGAAAGGCCTCACATAACTATAATGTTTTACTGTTATAATACCATAAAATGTTTTTTGGGACATATAGCTTATGTATTTTTCATAAAATTAATCTATAAATCATGTACAAAGTGTATCAAATCCAAAAGCAATAGCTTTGACCTTAGGATTGCTGCAGCTGTAGTTTGATGATGTACTACCTACTGTATCAGCAGTAGTCTAAAGTACATTAAATGTGCTTCCATATATTCAAAATGTGCAAACAGTTAAAATAAATGCCTATGGGCTTTCAAAAAGTGGTTGAATGATTCAAAGTTTTTCATGTGACATTATAAGTATTTTTATACATTATCACAAATCCTGAAATTTTTAGTCATTTTGAGTAATTCACATGAAATGCTACTCACTTCAAAATGTTCAACAGAACTCCCTGATGATTTCTTTTTTTTTTTGGAAAGTCATCTTTGATGGCATCAGAAGGTGGGACCTTTGGGTGGTGATTAGGTCCTGTGGGTGGGGCCCTTGTGAACAGGATTAGTGCTCCTCTGAGAGACCTGGTAGAGCCCCCTTGCCCTCCCATTGTGTGTGGATACAATGAGAAGACAGCCATCTATGACCCAGAAAGTGGGCTCTCACAAGACACTAAATCTGCCACCTCCTTCATCTTGGATTTCCAGCCTCTAAAACTGTGAGAAATAAATTTCTGTAGTTAAGCCAAAAAATAAAAAATAATCTTTGTTTCCTGATGTATGGCTTAAAAGCCATATACAAATGTTCACAAAGGTTTGTTCATATTTTAATGAGACATCAGCACACTTAATCTTTTTGTTACACCTTTGTTTTTTGTTGCCAACATGGCAAATATAATTAATTACATTTTTTCAAAGAAATACTTCTCCTCCTCACACTATTGAACTTATGTGGAACTAACTATAAATGATAGAAATAGGTTATCATTACCAGTGTTGACAGAGAGTGATTATTATTTTTTTAAATTTTATTTTTTAAATTATTTATTTTTTAAGTACAGTATTCTGTCCACTACTCCCATCCCATCCCACCCCCCATGCTCCCCCCCTCCCTCCCATTTCCACCCTTCTCAGTTGTTGTCCATGTATCCTTTATATATGTTCCTCTAAATCCCTCCCCTATTTCCCCTGAAATTCCCTACCTTCTGGTCATTGTCAGCCTGTTCTCTATTTCAGTGTCTTCGGTTATATTTTGCTTGCTTGTTTGTTTTGTTGTTTAGCTTCCTGTTAAAGGTGAGATCATATGGTATTTTTCCTTCAACACCTGGCTTATTTCATTCAGCATAATGCTTTCCAGTCCCATCCATGCTGTTGCAAAAGGTAGGAGCTCTCCTTCTTTCTTTCTGCATCATAAAATTCTATTGTGTATATGTACCATAGTTTTTTGATCCATTTATTTACTGACAGGCACCTAGGTTGCTTCCAACTCTTGGTTATTGTAAATTGTGCTGCTATGAACATTGGGGTGCATAGGTTCTTTGGGATTGGTGCTTTAGGGTTCTTAGGATACAAACCTAGCAGTGGAATTGCTGGGTCAAAGGGCAGGTTCAATTTTAGTTTTCTGAGAAAATTCCATACTGTTTTCCATAATGGTTGGAATCACCAGTCTACAATCCCACCAACAGTGTACCAGAGTCCCCTTTTCCCCACACCCTAACAGAGAGTGATTATTCACTTAAATATCTTTGGAGGAACAACTTTCTAAATACGATTTTCAAAAGCATAAAAAGACATATCTGTCACAAGTAGACTTTTGCTTAAATAGGGTTAATTTCAAAGACCTCCAACTGCCGTATAGTGACTGTAGAAAAAACATTATTTGGCAAGTATTGAATGAGAATGGTGTGTGTATTCCTTTCTCAGAGGGATTTAGCAAAATAGGAGAATGTCATTGAAAGGGTATCTCTATCACAGATACACAGTAACCTTTAAATATTTGCATAGCATAATTTCAGGCAGCAGGCTTAGAGGGACAATTCCTCATCCCTTCTGGGCTCCACAGTGGCTGGGCTGAACCTTTCTCTGCTTCTCTTCTATTTGAGTGAGATCAAGAGCATTTGTTATGAATTCTTCAGAATTTGTTGACATTACTCCTCTTTTCTCATCCTTCTCTGAGTATATAGTTATAAAAATACTGTGCTTTCCATGAAGCATCTGGTTTTCTTAGTGAATAATTTTTCTGAATCAGTGATTTTAAAGCCTTTATATTTTGTTAGGAGTAACTTTTCATTCTTTCATATTAACTTTATTTTAGCTAAGTCCTCATTTCCTAGGGAATTCTATTTACAGTACTTAATACTGAATTGAATGTTTTATATATGTGGGTACTATTTTAACTCTGAATATTTTGTCCTTATTTAAATCTAAGTCTAAATTACCTAAATATAAATGGACACTGTATTCATTTACTTAGGCTAATGAGCCTTATGAAAGCAGAGCTCATGGGTGTAATATGAATACTGTATTTCTATTTATGAATCCTATTTATTTTTCCACGTGTATACTGTTTGCTGTTTTTATTTTTCACATTTCTATATCTGATAGAAGGTCTTATTTTTATTTCCTAACAAATCTGCACCTTGGGTGGGGGTATCACAGTTTTGCTTTTTCCCCCTTCTCTCTTCATCCCTTAATGAGACGAACATGCATTTGTCTTGCTACAGTTCTTGTTTGCACTAATGAGTTTGCATCTTAGGATCGTTTTTTTCTAATATGATCCCAGTTGTGTGATAGGATGGTATAAATAAGGTAGTTTGTATTAGCTGTATATCTTATAGTATGTATGGGAAAGAGAATCCAAAGGACATTTTTTAAAAAGCTTTAGGAGTGAATGTTAAGGTGGATGTTTGAAATCAGGGGTCATGGATAAAGTGGAATCAGTTTTGGTCATATTACCTGTGAGGATAATTCCAAATGTTCTTATGTATGTATTAAGATATTTATCTTATTTAATGCTTAAAAAACAAATATATTTTGTTATCTTTCTTTTTGGAGAATCAATGAGTTCAGAAATTATTTTAACCATGTAAAATTTCAATACAACATTGAACTTTAACCCATAGGTTTTCATTTCACTCTGCATCTGGGCTCAAAATGGTCATATAGTTCCTACTTGGTTTGGAATTTAAGGGGCCATGTATCCTTAAAAATATCTTTTCTCAAGAATGTTTCATGATTTTCGAAGTTCTAGGAGTGATGGAAAGTAATGATAATATTTGATATTTTCTCTATGAAATTTGAAAGCATCTCCTTAAAACCTCAGTCAAAGTTATCACAGAGAAGAGCTGAAAGGTAAATGGCCATGTTCAAACATACATGATGGAAAGGGCTCACTTGTCTGTACTGGGCAGCAGGGCTTGTTGCCTGCTCATGGACAATTTGTACTGCAGATAACACTGCCCCCTTTTCTTGGAAAAGAGCAACCGCTGTCCTTTCTGCTAACAAGTGTCAATGCTGGGCCCATTTCCACAGTCTTAGTTAAGACTAGACGGGAAAGTTGGAACATGATGGATCTGCACCAATTTTTTTTTAGAGTTGGATGTTTTTGTGTTTCTGTGGGGAAGGTAAGATTAGTTTTTTGAGCATGTGAATAGACAGAGTATATTTAATAGAGGAGAAAGAATCATATTGCCTCTGCATGGTAGGAAAAAGTTGAGGGCAGGCTTACCCTCCACAAATGTTATTTTGCATTAGTTGGCCAAAAAGTTCATGTTTTTTCCATAAAATTAAAGACACATTTTTTTTTATTTTCACCAGTAAATTTATTGATTTGGATATTTTGAGTATGTTAGCTATCTCCTCCATGGTATAACATTGATTATTCTCAGTTAATGTCTTGATTTGATTGCTATCAACTTCAACTGGTCCACTTGACTGTGATGTGGAGCATCATATAGCAAGAAATCTTCATCATGAAACTTCACAAACCACCTTTGACATGTTCAATTAGTCACAGAACTCTCTCCGTACACTGCACAAATCTTTTATATTTTGCTTTTCAGTTGTGTTTTTACCTTTCTTGAAATAATAAAGCATAATCTGCTAAAATTGTTGCATATTTTCTTTCATCTTCAACATTAAAATGGCTACCCCCAAATTTGTCAATTTTGATGTTTTTATAAAATACACACTGATATGACAGCTGTCACAATGCAATCTAACAAAATTGTTTCTAATGAAGTTAAAGACAACTAAGTGCTGGCAGAGCCATCTTGCAGGAAAAAGTAAATGATCTTTTTGGACAACCCTATACCTCGTACCTCTGCTCTTTATAGCAGGCTGCACTGGAGAGTTGGCTGTTGGCACAGCTCTGAGGTCAACAAAATTTGGTGTACTTTTCTGTAAGATGGAAAGATGAAATTAAGTGATTAAATGCCCAGAGTCATGTAGTTAGAGAGTGGAGGAGCCACAGTTCAAATCCAGGCTGATTTCAAAGTCCAGGCTGTTTCTATAGCAGAGGATGAAAACAGTAAAGTCAATGTTAAAGAGGTATACGTGAAATGTGTGGGGAGGGTTCAGTTTGAAAATGTGTTTATTAAATAAGCGCATAAAAGGTGAAACACACAATCATGTAAATATTACATTGAGCAGCCAGAAGCTAAACTTAGAAGGTGGATAGACATGATGGACACTTTTATTATCTTTCTTTAAAGTACACATTTAAAAAATGCGGGGTGCAAGGACAGAATTCAGGCTCTTATCTTACTGTACTGGGTCTTCCCCTCATACTTCTGGGATTTTGAACAGGTAATGTGGCTTCTCTATAGAGTGAACATGTTGTCTACCTCTCAGGACTTCTGTTGGAATTTAATAATATAGTGTAGCTCAGTGGTTTTCAATTGTAACAATTTCCTTGGGGACATTTGACAATGTCTGGAGACGTTTTTTGATTGTCACACTGAGGGTGGAGGGATACTACTGCCATTAATGGGTAGAGACCAAAGATGCTTCTAAACCTCCTACAATGCACAGGACAGCCTTCTACAACAAACACTTGTCTGCCCCAAATGTCAAATGCCGAACTTGAGATCAACACTTGTGTAGATCAAAAGCTTGGTAACAGACAATACCTCCCATGTGGACTTGTTATTCATTCAGGGTTTACTGTGTGCCAAGAACTATGTCAAGAGCTTTATATACATCATCTCTCTTTTTATAAGTGTACAGCTAACAATGATTGAAGATCAAGGCAAAAAGTGCTGCCTTTGATGACAGAGAGCTAAAGGGCAAAATCAAGATTTGGACTAAAGTCCATTTAACTACAAAGCACTTCCTACAAACCTCTTTCTCCTAACTTAAGGTAGATACTATCACTGACTCTTTGCTTTAGATATTTGCAAGGATAAATAGACATAAGCATTTCAGGTTACTTTGTGAGATACTTGAGCAGCCCAGTCCATTGTATTGTCGATGTGTTTATTTACATGCCCAGATGATCAGAGAAGGTGTTGTAGTTGGCTGGTATTGCCCCACTATTCCTTCTTACTCTCCATTCAGACCACATTTCTAGGCCAATGACAAACTTTCATATCTGCAGTCACCTCCATAGTAGAGCACAGGTCTGGCAACACTGTAAGTGGTGTTCTGCCCCCATTACTTATGGCACTTATCATGAGAAGAAGCAAGTCAAGGAGGAATAGTGGTGTTAACCCCAAAAGGGACTCTTTTCAGTGAGCATTCCAAAGACTGGATATTGCTTTCACATATGTTCCAAAGGAAAGGCAGACAGGAGCTGTGGGGTCGGTCCCCCAAGACTGAGTATGAAAGCTAATTTAGATTCTTGTCTTCCCCTAAGTGAGAGAAGAGGTAGTGTTATCTCTTTTTTGGGATGCGATAGATGAGTTGTCCAACATGTCCCGTGGTTTATGTGGTCAATTGGAAAAAAGGAAAGGGATTCATGACAAGACTACATCTATTGTGAGCAGAGTAAAAGAAAACCTTAAGTCTTACTATACATTAGGAAGCCTACTCACACACTTCAATTATAGTAGTTTCCTCCTATCCACAGTTTTGTGTTCCATGGTTTCAGTTACCCATGGTCAAACGTGGTCCAAAAAGATTAAGTGCAAAGTTCCAGAAAGCAATGATTGATAAGATTTAAATTCCACACCATTCAGAGTAGTGTGATGAAATCTCGTGAGTCCTGTTCAGCCCCTGCCAGGGCCACGGCTCATCCTTCTGTCTGGTGCCTCCACGCTGTTTAGGCTCCCAGCCTGTTAGTCACTTAACAGTCTTTGTGGTCATCAGATCCACTGTTATGTTATCACAGAGCCTGTGCTGAAGTCACTCTTGTTTGAGTTATTTATGGTCCCAAATCCCAAGAGTAGTGATGCTGGCAATTCAGATATGCCAAAGAGTAGCCATAAAATGATTCCTTAATTATACAGTATAATAAAATATCTTGAGCGAGAGAAGCCGTATTCATATACATTTTATTACAGTGTATTATAATTGTTCTATTTTATTATTATTGTTAGTATATTGCTGTGCTTCATCTATAAATCAAACTTTATTATAAGTATTATGTATAAATAAAAACAACTATGTATATATAAGGCTTGGTACTATCTGCAGTTTCAGGCATCCACTGGGGGTCATGTTGATAATGGGACACCACTATACTTCAAAGTGGTATAAGCTTTTGACAATACATTTCATCAAGGTAGGAATTAGAATGTGCCCAGAATAATTATCTGAAATCACAAGGGGGACAAAGACTTGTAATGACATTTTACAGTTAGTTAGTGCCCAGTGAGTAGAATGTTATGGTCCACAATAAATTTCCAAATCTTGACCATGAATTGACTATTGCTTTCTGTAGGACAAGGATATAACAGAGGATAGTTCACTCTAAAATGACAGTGAATGCATATTAATTTTTTGTGGATGATTCAGAAATACTTTTCCTTGTTTTATCTGTGTAGTCTCTGTGTAAAGAAAGAGAGTGTCTGTTCCTTATATTTTGGATATCAGTACACTTATGTTTATATTCAGAAGCATGGTATTTTAAGTAAGGGGAACATGTCATATAGAAGGAAGTCTCCTTGAGGGTACTGAGGGTGGAATAGGGTGGGGAATGCAGATAAGCAGTACTTTCTGTTATAGAGGTGATATATGTTAGAGGTGGGTATTGAGCTGTACTAATGAAATAGTAACACTAAATGGTTAAGAGAATCAACAGGCTGTGTTCCACAGAAACACACATACTTGTACACATATATGAGGTCTGTCCAGATGGTATCCAGCCATGTAATATGAAAAATAGACATTTATTAGAGAAAATATAAGAAACATCATACATAAGATAATGATGCCTCAGTCCCCTTCAAAGCAGGTACCCTGGGATCTCACACAGTTCTCCCAATTACCATCAGCTGCCCTGTCATATTTTCCTGAATCTCATAGACAGTCTGAAATCTCTTCCTTTTCAAAGGGTAATTTTAGTTTTGGGAAAAGCCAGAAGTCACAGGGCACCAAATCTGGGGTTTAAGGGTATTGAGTCACCTAGGTGATGGAATGTTTCACCAAAAAACCCTGCACAAAATGTGATGGATGCTCAGGTGCATTGTTGTGATGAAGCTGCCAATCACCAGTTTCTCATAGCTGCATCTTTCTGAATCATCCAAATAGTTTCTGTGGAGTAATGTTCAAGCATCATGCAAAATTTGATGCAGACTTGTTGCTCTACTCACTCAGTCATTTGAATGCAACACTCAACAACATCTACCATCCCCACTAACTAGTAAAGTGAAGTCAACATTATTCCTGCATGCACACTCCAGTCCACTCTCTTTGGCTGTGAATTTACACTGATGTCACACAAACCCTTCTCATTATATTAGCAGTGGCTGGGCATTTTCTGGACAGACTTCATATAATATGTAGTATGTTATCCTATTGTATATTTACATAACTAAATATTTATATAATAAAAGTATATAATGGATAAAAATAGAATTGGCTTAAATATATGTAATACTAGTATATATAGTATATATTTCATATAATAATAATATAAGGTTAATATACTTCTATAAATATATATGAATCAGTTCTGTTCATTGTGTGTTATTGCAGGATTTCAAAATCAGGCACTATCCTGATGTGGCATCCAGAGTTAACAGAGCAGTGTTCTAAACTTGAAATGATGGTTTCATAACTATAGCCCACTAATGTATGTCCAGCAAACTACACCCTGTCATATCCTGAAGTAAAAACCAAGCACAGCAGAAGTTACGTGTGAAATACAGAAAAATTTCAGGTTAGAGGACATGGGCCCTTTTTCGTTGTGCTTTAAATTGGTGACATGTCTAATGATTGCTCTGAATTGGTTCATGCCTTTCCAACATTAAGTCTTGTCACTATTCCATGGACTTCAATCTCCTGTCTTAGATGTTCAAACGTGCTCAGCTAACACCTAACAGACACGTGGATCTCTGGTGTGGGTTTTGTATACATCCTGTTCTTTGTGAACTGGTGGCAAAGCTGAGACACTTTCTGATGTCTTCATTGCTTTGTGTGCTGTGTTTATATCCAGAAAGGAATATAAGTATAGGCTTTGGATTAGAACTTGCATATTACACTCAACTTATGATGTGGACCCTAAAATTAAAATAATAAAAATGTTTCATTTTATGTTATCTATAAAAATTAAGATAAAAAATGTGACTAACTATTTCATCTAATAAGAGTCAAGCATCACACATATAAAATGTTTCTGTTTTTGTTTTTCTTCTAATAAAGAGTGGCAGAAGGAAAGAAGTTTGTAGACTTTTGCACACTAGGGATACATTCTTGGGGATTCAAAATGTGTATTAAAAGTCTTGGGAAATTGTGCAAAAAAAAAGAACTTTAAATTTTAACTCTGCATTGTTCTCAGATTTAACTGATAGCACAGCTCCTCCCTGCCTACTCATCTCAGAGGAAGCTGTTATTCCACTGGACACATGTGGAAAATTCCCAAATGATGCTGTGTTGTCTTCAGTTCCAGTTGGATAGTGATGATTTTATGAAAGGCAGAGAGACAGCATGGTACTTCCTTGCCCCCAGGAACTGTTAAAATTTAGTATATTTTTCTAATCATCCATACTAGTACTAAGTCTATTAAGTGGTAAGTGCTAACTTATAATAATTATTTTCATTATGTAAATGTAAACTTCTCCCATAGCCCAAATGACATTTACTCAATTTCTTTCCACTGTAAGTTGTATTCTTACAAAGCACTCTGTGAAACTGCAATTACTCAGGGTGGTGGGAGGGGGTGGAGGGCGCATGGTGAGGCTAAAAAAGCTGACACGGGCTGCAGGCCACTGGCATGTGTTCACACAGGTAGAAAAGGGTGATGAGAGTAGATTATCTTCACATGCTATTGAGCATAGAGCATGACTGTCCTGTGGGGCTGTCAGCCCTGGGGCTGATGAGGGATGTATTTATTATTACTTCTCTGATTCCTTTTAATTGTCGTAGATAGTAGTGAATAGTATTATTGTGAGTACCCATCTCAACTAAAAACATTTGGTGTATTAGAAATACAAATTTTTATTCATATTTATCTTAGTTTCATTATTTATTGAGCCCCCCTTTTTTACCATTAGAGCCCCTCATTTCTTTTTCTGAAAGGCCGTCCTTGAGTTATTGGTTCAGCCTGGTCACCACGTAGACAGCCCTTACTCCTGATAGGCTGGCTGGTGAGTCTCTAGAACTTCTGGGCATTCTTGGTCCTTCTTCAAGCTGCTTTCCCACAGTGCTGAGCCATTGGATGTGTTGGAGGGCTCAGTGGCCTTGGCCCCCTCTGCTTGGTCAGCCCAGGCTGCTGTTTGGCTGCTGTTTTCTTTCTGACAAAGGAAGATGCAGGCTCTCCCTCTCCCTCACCATCGCCCCCTTCCTTCTCCTCTCTCCCCTTCCTCCTCTCCCCTATCTATTCTCATGAGTTGTGTTCTAGGCAGGAGAGGTGCCAGAGAGGAAGTTTTTGTTTTGAGCTGGAATGTCTATGCCTGGGGAAGAGGACCCTATCTCAGAAACACCCAACAGAACCATCTTAATATATTATTATACTTCTGGCAATACAGAAATCAGAGTCTTGTTGGGCTGCATTCATTTTAAAAAATGTCTTCCCATCACTTTCCTCAGATAAATCTCTGTGATTCTGTAAATAAGACATATTTCTTAAACATGTTTCTCCTATTCTCCCAACCCTACACATAGGTGGATATTGGGTTTCTGACTCAAACTCCACCCTTCAGAAAACAATGCCCCTCAAGGCCCTGCTAGGTTGTGAGCATTACGACATTTTCTGCAGAATCCTCGGGGTTCTAGAGGAGCCTGCATTCTGGCAGATTTCTCGCTGTTGCTCACCTCCCTCCACTTTAGATGCTTCCTCCTGAGGTGAAGGGTGGCCCCAGTTAACAGCCTTAACACACATCTTTCAGGCCCTTCCATTTGTAGCTGTTTTCCTGGGTGTCTAAAAATGTAATCATGTCAACAAACTAAAGAATCCACATTCACACTATTTTTATACATTCTGCCCATTTTCCTGAAAATATTGAAGAAACTTAAGGCTCCTGGAAGTTCTTAAAATTGCAAGGCTGCTTTGAGGACTGTGTGACACAGTCATTATAAAATATTGAGCATAGTGTCTGCCCCAGTGCTGTTGATGATATTGTAATGAACCTGGGACTGTTATGATAATTCCATCTCCCATCACTTTTTAAGTTTTTGACTAGGAGGCTGGGGTGATAGGATCTGATATTTAACAGTTATTTATTTGAATCCTTCCTTTTTATTAGAAAAAATGATAGCATCTGATTGAGTTAAATTGCTTTACCAATTAAGGCATCCAGATTAGAGCTCTAAGGTCAAAGGTATTTCTATAGATGTGAGTATTTCAGTACATCAACATGCTGACCCAAAGAACACTGGACACTCCGCACCTGAATGCATGGAATTTATGGAGCCTGGTAAGAAGGGGCAAAAGTTGCAACAAAGAATAGTGACATTACAGATGGATTTGGGAAAACCAGTATTTAAGAATTCTATTGGGCATTGTGTTTGAGGTTTCTTTTTTTAAGCATAAGCTAGGAATCACAGAGGAGAGTTTTGTTTTTGTTTTGTTTTGTTTTCTTTTGTTTTGAATCTTTCTTTGGGGCAAAACTATCAACCTATTGGTGTGATGAGCTTCCAGGGGTGACATCACTCCTACATGTATTCAGACATGAGTCTGCTTCCTACAATGCCGTGTGTTTCAGCTTCAGTAATGTGTGGTACTGTGGCACCAGAAGTAGACTGGTCAACAGGACTCATGTGTTCCTGCCATCATACAGTTTAGAATCAGGTAGGAGGGACAAATACTAAACCATGGGTTATACAATTAGCTTTGTAATTGCAGGTGTGATGAATGCTTCATAAAAGAGTAAGGTACTATCAAAGCTTTGGGAAGAGTTCCCTCAGCAAGTGACTTACGATTTGAAGAGTGAGTAGGAATTGGGCTCTAGGGGGTGAGGCATGGGATTTGGCAGGTTAAGTGACAGTACATGTTGCTGCCCAGGTATGAGAGGTAGCTTGGAGCACTGGAGGAACCAAAAGATGACTAATGTCACTGGAGAGCAGTGAGTGAATGTGGGTGGCCCAGGAGATCAGAAGCTAGTTGGGTAGAATAGGACCAGATAAGATAGTCACTGGTATGTCATGTTAACAGTTTTGTTACCCTTTATTCTGAGAGGAATGGGAAGCTGCAGATGAGCTTTAGGTATGGAAATCACAAATAGACATCACTCTGCACCCAAAGTAACATGTGCAAATTTGCATTATTCAAAGATATATGTCTACAATATAGAGGAAGAATTGATGGCATGGATGGAGTGGGGTGGGGCAGGAGACTCTGGAAGCCCAGACAAGAGGCTACTGCTCTCATTCTTAAGAGAAAAGGTGGTGGTTTGGACAAGGGTGGCGACAGTGGGGATGAAGCAGCATGGGCAGTTGGATTGTGTCTGGGAGGTAAAGCTGATGGGGGCAATTGGATTTGATGTTTGTAAATAGAGTCTTCAGGATGCTCACTAGAGTATATAGAATGAATAGGCATTTCTAGTTGATCTACACAGAAAAAATATTGTGATTCAGCCATGGTGCTGCTATTTCTCAAATATTTTTTCAAATACAATAACTTGGGAAATATTTTTCAGAACATAAGAGTAGTATCTCAAATAGTTTTAAAATGACTGTTTCAACACAGGAATGATTATTTCTTTGAAAAAGAAATTAGATGGACTAAATGTTCTGTGCACCAAAATACAGCTTATGTTTTATTCTCTCTCACTGCCCATCATGAATGTCCAGTACTAGAGAGGTGTGTTGAGAAGCAAATATACTCCATGTAGCCACTAGACAATTAAAGTTAAGGAAAACTATTATTTCAAGTATGTCCTAGAGTAATTTTGAGCTAGGAAAAATTAATTTTTGAGTTGGGTTAGTAGCCAACAAAATGGATGCCACCCAGCCCTTTTGCTTTATGTGTTTGTAAAGCCTGGGGCATATTCCAACATTGCTGCCTTTGCAGTGAACCTCTGATCAACAATACACAAGGCCTCCATTATCAAGTCCCATGCGTACTGGTTATTCACTGTGGAATTAGCACTTTATTATCTTTGGGGCTCGGGGATATGGTTTAAGAAGCACCTCCCAAGCACCTGTTATGGTATGCTTTCTGTATAGGATAAAGAAACAGATTTCTGGGCCTCCTGAAGTGTGTTCACTGCCTAACCAGCCAATAAGCTAAGGGAGAAAGTCCTTCGGAAGAACATGGTGAGGGACTCGGCTTTACTCTGTTTCTGACTTAATCTTCCTTGCCTTTTCCACTTAACTGATACAAAACGGCTGAGTAAATGGTTTTCATCCATTTCTCCAGGGAATTGGGAGGGCTTAACTGAAGTGTTTATTGTAAGTAAAGTCAATGTTGAGTGGAGCACCATTTATGGGATGAGAACACACCATAAATATCAGTTGACAGGTATCAGAGCCACAGGAATTCCAGGGCCACCATTAGAGCCAGGCAGTTGAGCTGGGACAGGAGCTTTAGGTGGGAGAGGAGGGGCTGGGCTCTGGGTCCTCACACCAGCTGCACTCAGAACAGAACTGCTTCCAAATATATTTTACCTATGGGCTTTGCGAGGCATCGTTTGCTTAAGAGATGTTGCTGTTAAAAACAGTTAAACAGCAGTCATTGTGGAAAAGGTTTGAAGTCAATGAATTGTGGAGACTTGCAGTCTCAGGGCTTCTGAGCTGTTTACCCTGACCAGGTTCTTTGACTTCATGCTTTGAACAGTTTCATGCAGCAAAGCAGAGCAGTATCAATTACATATGTATGGTCTTGGGAAGACAGTAGGTATTCAGAAAACTGGCAGCTGTTACTAATATTGCTCTAGTTTTTCTAGGGACACGTAATTTCTAATTAGTGCCTGAGGCTTCTTGTGTGTGCTAAACCCCTGAAACTTGCTAGATGTTCCTGAGCAGGAGGTCAGTCATGTCCTCAAGTGAGCGAAGGCAGGAGGGACCCCATTTCATGGCATCAATTGTGAAGGATCCCTGAGAGCAGCCACCAGCCTCAGGTGCTAACCCAGGAGACTGAAAAATCTCAGTATTAGCAGGCAGTTTATTGCTTGTGTTTTTTGTGTTTTTATGTAATTTCCACTTTTTTGTTTTTTTCTCCCTGCATACCTCAGATTACAACCATTTAAAGTCCTTATTCTTCCCTTCTCTCAGAGCTGTTACAATCACTGGATTAGGTGTCTGAGATGGAATTGTCAGTCCCATTTTTGCTCAAAATGACTATGTGACCTTGGGCAAGTAATTGAATTTGTTTGGGCTTTATTTCCTTCTCCAAACACTGTGGGCTATAACATTCCCTTTTCATTACCACATTCTAGGCAGTTAGCAGGTTATAGGGTTTAGTGATCTAAAAAGATCCACTTCGTGTCAGAATGCAGTGGAGTGCAGGGTTCAGCACAAATAATGTCGCTTTTTCATTACAAAATCTTTTATTGCAAAATCATAAGCATGTAATTCTGTAACATAACAATATCACACTCAAGCACACCATATGACATTTTAGGTTAAAGGTTCAAATTAAAACTATAAATTATTATACTCTACCCACCACCCTCAAGCAGGGGTTACTGCTGCTGGACCCTGTGTAGGAGATGAGAGTCTCTTTTAGGCTTCAGAAATTTTAGCAAGTGGAACTGAAATTGAAGATATTGCTAAACAATTTTTAAAGGGTAGTTTTCCGTCTGCAGTGTTTGCATTAACTGATGAGTCATTCAGATATATATATTTCCAGTCTTCTTTGCTGTCAAACTACCTTTAATGGATGTTCTAGCCACTGGCAACTAACAATTTGTAGTCATAAGTGATGAGTAACAGAGGCACTTTGCTTTTCAGTCAGAGGCATCTGTCCACAAAGATGATATGGACTTAGAACATGCCATTGTTAAGTGTCAAACAAAAACACAATCACACGGATAGAGCCTGGGATGTTAGCAGCAAAGCTTGTGTTTACTTTGGAGTTTAAATATTTAGTCCAAATGCTCAGTGGTGTTCTCACATGGAATCACAGACTGTCTTCGAATGTAAATGAAAAGGAAGTTATATTTGAAAGTTTTAACTACAGCAACAGTTAAGTTTTTCTGAAGGTAATTATTGGAATATTTTAATACACATATCCTTCAGAGCACAAATGCATGTTTTGGAAATGGTTTTACTATTAGTAAAGGATATTTTTTGTTTCTGTAAAAAGTGCAATGGAATTTTCTAATGAAATGCATGAAGGCTTAAATTCCTTCTCATTTAGTGATGTTTTTTATGCTGTTGCATTTCCTATGTTGTAGTTCTATTGATATCTGATGTACAACTCACTAATGGCCGTTACTAATGAACAGGTTTTCTCTGTGAGTTTAGAGAGTATGGAGTGGCTTTGTGCATCATCTGCTAAGGAAGGTGATTACTTAGCACGATAGATTTAGAAACGTAGTCTTGGAAACTATAATTTGTTCCGGCTTCTGTGGGCAGTGTCCTCTCCCAACCCTGGTTTTACTGCGTCAGAGCTAATGGGCTCTAGAAAGTCAAAGGATTGACACAGTTAGCCCTGTGTTTATGGTAAATATAGGGGGGCCTGCAGGAGGGACCTAATGTCCTCTTCATGAGCAAATTGGCATGACATGTAGTGCACTGATTTTGAAAGGTATTTAATGTTTCATTCATGTTTTTTAAAAATTATTTATTGATTTATTTTTAGAGATATGGGAAGGGAGGGAGACAAAGAGAGAGAGAAACATCAGTGTGTGAAAGATGCATCAACTTGTTGCCTCTCACACACTCCCAACCAGGGACCTGTCCCACAACCCAGGCATGTGCCCTAGACTGGGACCAGTGACCCTTTTGTTCCCAGGCTGGTGCTCAATCCACTGAGCCACACTAGACAGGGCTTGTCTCATTCATTTATATATTGCCAGAGTCTAATATACTAGTTTTCAAGTAGCAGGTAATTAATCATTGTTGTTTTAATGAATGAATACTCAGATGACACTTTTTTCATTTTATGGGTTGATATATTTTAAAAAGTGTGATTTCTAAAGAATGCCATTTGTTAGATAATTGTGCACTATGTAAATGGAGATATTACTTTAATTATTTCATGGTTGATATGAAAGCTTTTTGAAAAGTTACTACATAAAGTTCAAGGTATTTCTTGGAGCTGAGTCATACTACAGGTGAGCGAATGTTGTTTGATCTTGCATTTTGTAACTCTGAGTTTTATGAATGCTTTGATGTAGTGATGACCTACAAATAATTTGTTTAAGATACTAAAGCTCTGCATTGGCATATATGTCACTTCTCAACACCTTTGTTCAAGTTAAAAACAAAGTAATGTGAGGATAATAAAAGCTGTGATTAAAAATGAATAGTAAGCCCTGGCTGGTGTAGCTCAGTGGATTGAGCGCTGGCCTGCGAACCACACGATCACGGTTCGATTCCCAGTCAGGGCACATGCCTGGGTTGCAGGCCAGTTCCCAGCAGGGGACACACCAGAGACAACCATACATTGATATTTCTCTCCTCTCCTTCCCATCCTCTCTAAAGATAAATACATAAAATCTTTAAAAAAATGAATAATAAAACAAATATCTCTTCCCGTTCCTTAGATGGTATTCAATCAAGGTTGCTGCCTCCTACTGTGCAAAAGCTTTAGTGTCTCTCTCCTCTGGAATTCTTGTTTCCTCCCCGAGACCTAATAGTGAATACCATACCTACCATTCAGGCATTCAGCGGGCTATCTTAAAGGTGATGATTTAGATAGGGTGATACCTACATCTAAACGAATCCAGCTAAGGATAACTGAATTAAGAGAATAAAATTCACCAGCATTTTTCTGCTTCTAGAGGAATATTACATTAGAGCATTCAGATCATTGCACCTTCTGCAAAATCAGGGGCAGGAAAAAAATCACAGTCTTAAATGCGAATGTGACCCGAGAATTCATCAGTGCTACCCTTCCAGTCCAAATAATTTATATCTACACAAGAATTTTAACGTGTTAGTTGAAACTGACATGACTTCAAGTACAGAGCATTTTCTTCCAGGGTAACTGTGTTTATCTCACAGAAAGAGCAGTAAGTTGCAGGGGCATATTGTCTTTATATAATGTTGGCCCAGTTAAACAAGTACAGAATTGCTGCTCCTAATATACCATTAAAACATTTTTTGTAAATATAACACAATATGAGTTGTAGTTCAGAGCCAGATTATGTTTGCAGTTCAACTTTTAATTCTTTAATTGTTCTAAATTTTTGTTTATTTGTAGTACTTGAGACTTGTTTTCTTTTTTTTTCCAATTTTTTATTTAATTATTTTTCAAGTACAGTTTTCTATTGAGACTTGTTTTCAATTAAAAAATATAAAATGATGTTTAAAAACAGAAGTTTGTTACATTTATCTTTAAATTATTTAATTTAATTTTGAGTATAATATATTTTATGTATACAATAAATTTAAAGGTGATATTATTTTTCTTCATGCAACTGATCACAGTGTTAATGTGTTCTTTTATTTCTGGACTTGGACAAAGGACGTAAGATGCCTTCAACTGCAGGTCACATTTCACTTTAATATGTATGTTTTTTTTAAATGGCAAAATCCCTCAGGGCTGTATGATTTTCACTATTGTGTGTGTTTAAAGTTCATTGCCAAATGTAACTGAATAAATCATGCAACATGTTTTCTCTCTATTCCTGAAAAACAAAAATTGCTGTAGGTCAATTGCTGAGAGGTCTTGTCTCCATCTCGTATGTCTTACTTGCAATTTGTTTTTCATTTATTTTAAGCAAAAGCAATTCATTTTACATTTGTTTGTCATTTAGATGTTTTTTGTCTCCTTTAACATAAGGAGAAACTATTATTCCTTGACTGTGCCTTTTTAAATATACTGACTAATGTTTATAAATATGCGTGTATCTTATCTTGCAAGAGTTACTATCCTATATTTTCAGGGGCAAGAGGGGGAAATCATTGCTCACATACCGTCATGATTATTTGTTCTACTCATATTCAAAAGAATGTTAACTAACAGAAGAGAACATAGCTAAGCTACAAACAAATCTGCCTTGTGAATTCAGCATCACACATACCAATGCACACCCTGGAAGGGACTCTTCCAATGCAAGACAAGAGCTCACACCAGGAGTCCCACAGGCCAGGAGTCCCATTCTAGTTGGCCGAGTAGTACTGTACCCTTGCAAGTGCTTTGTAACTTTTCTGAGGTTCATTTTCCCCTTTGATAAAATATGTTCACTTAGCCTTACCTCGTGGGACTGCTGTAAGGAACAGAAAGGAAGGTACTTGGCAAATCACTCAAGTGGTGTAATATAAACCAGCTCTCTTAAACTCAAAAACAAAAAACAACCTTGGTTTGCCTCGATTTGTAGTGTGGTATAAATCCTCTCACCATGACCCGTTTCCAACCATGAATGATTTAAAAGCCACCTCAATAAATGGCAGTAATTATTTTTTAAAAGTTACTTTTTGTATTCCATTGATCTAGGAAACATTGTCCTGTTTGGTAAAATCCTGTATAGGTGAAGGGTATGAAAGCCAAGGAAAGAATAGTAATTTATAATGCTTAAAATATTAACGATTTTAAATAACAAAAAAGCTACCATAACTACTTTAAAAGTAGGTGCTGAAATTACAAGAAAACAATATTTAATAATAAGAAATGTGTTCATTAAATGATCTAAAAGTAATAATAGAGATCACTTTGTAAAGTGTTCTATGTGAATTAAATTTAATGTTAACTTTTTTCAAGATTAGTTAGAAATGATTCAACTTTTCTGGTTTTAGATTCTTTAATCTGCACAAAATATTGTAATGAGAAAATTGTGTGTTTGTTATCTAAATAAACAGAGATAAACTGACAGCCATCATTTTAAAGCCCAACGCTTTACCAAAAAGGTTCCTTTAGTTTTATCCAATAACTGTTTCATATCATTCAAAGATGATTTTTATTATAAAAGTTTGCTGCAATCATATGGTTCTTTTTTGGTCGAAATATTCCTTTACTGAGTAACTGATGATTTTCTTTTTGCAATAATAAAATTTGTCTCTGTGGTCTGACATGAGGGGTAAGGGATGGTGTACTTGCGTTGAAACTGCTCTAGCACATCTGTGCATATTAATCCTGAAAATACTTTTCATGTAACAACGAACATCTCAATATACAAAGTGGAAAACTGGGTGATCTAGCAGGATATCCTGAGACTTGAGAGCAGTCGATTCAATCAGTTTGTGCTGAGGGCACCACTTCCCGGGTGCATTTCTGGGCCACAAACAATGCTGGACGGTATGCCTGGGAAAGCATCTGACAAACCCAGGGGCATTCAGTGAGTAAAGGTTTCCAATGAAACTCCTCTGTCTATTTTAGCAAGAGGAGTCTCTAATACAGAGGTACTAAAGGTAGACAGTGTTTTCTAGGTTAATCTCTCCCACAAGGTAACAAATCACTAGAACTATAACTATGCATGGTAGTACCTACAATACCAAGTTCACATGCCCAGAACAGGGCTGTGAGGAAGAACGAGGATAACTAGTGCATTAGAACCCCCAAAGCATTGTTCTGTTAGAGTGGGAGATACCCACTGTGGCATGTGGCCCCACTGCCAACACCCATTTCTTTGGGGCTGCTTATGTCTCTTTCTAAATGCCTGTGACTGTGTACACACGTACTGTTCCTAGAAATGTGATAGATGTGCTTGAAAATATATTCCATGAAGTAACTAAGTGGCATTTTGGGTGTTTGATCAGATTTGGGGAAAGACAGACTCTATTGTCCTCCTTTCATTTGTGTAAGTGTAATTAAAGAGAAATGAAAACATTTCTCAGGCTATGAATTTTTTTATGATTATCATAATGTTAGTACAGGGGCAAAAGTTACATGGTTGAGCTGATGAACACTTTTTCAGGTTCATATTGCATAATTAAGTAAAGTGAAAGGGATAAATCTATTTTTTTCTGTTGACACAAGAGGGGATTACTTGGAGTCCTTATCAAAACATATGTGGTCAACCTTCTGGACAAGCTAGCTGGTACGTCTATAGAATAGATCCAAGAAAATGTGAGAAACATTGATTTACAGGTCTTACATTTGTCAATTTCTTGGACATTTTCCCATAAAAACTCATTAATTTAAATATTTGGCATATTACAAGGTAATATTGGAAGCTTTTCCAGGAGTCAGTACCTATCAGAAATCCAAATGGGTATATTAGAAGATTGTAGGAGCAGGGTTTCCATAAGTAATTCTTCTTTTATTACCTTATTTTTATCCTCCAATTAAATTTATCTTTTTTATGCAATTTACTCTGCAAACAAAAACCAAAATTAGGACAACTATTTAGAAAATGAAAATATATTTAGAATACTTCGGCCGGTCATGTTTTAATAATACATTTCTCTTCTGAGCTCTTCAGGGTATGGGCAGAAACACTGAAAACCTGATAAATCCTACTTTATTAAAACCTGGATTTAGGGCTTTCTTTGAGATGAAACACTGCCTAACTAGAAAGTATTAATTTTGAGTTAGATATATAGGCTCTGGGACATAATAATTACAGTGATTCCCATCATTCAGTGTGTATTATCTATTTGGCACCACATTAGATCATTGATCCCAGAACAGTTGTATACGTCAGTGATTTTTATTATCTTTTCCCTATGTACTTAAGGAAACTAAGGCTGAGAGTTTGAAGTAATTCATCCAAGTATACAGTGCTGGTAAGAGACTACATAAAGGCTAACTGATGGAGAGTCCATATTCTTAACCACTAAATTATATTGTCCACCAAAATTCATAATTCAACATTTCCTGTGTTGGGAAGGATGCAGATTGCCCTGTGTTTGTGTGGATGGTGGCTCAGGATCTCTGAGTAATTGACACCTTGTGTTTCTGCCTGTAGGTCCCTGGGGAAGGTGTACAGGAGACTGTGGGCCTGGAGGAGTCCAGGCTCGCACTCTGTGGTGCTTTCACTTTGAAGGTTGGACAAGTCACCTCTCGAACTGTGATGAGAACAGTAAGCCTCCAAAGGAAAGAAGCTGCTTCCGAGTCTGCGACTGGCACAGCGACCTCTTCCACTGGGAGGCATCTGACTGGCACCACTGTGTGCTTGTTCCCTCGGCCCTAGGCCAAGCCAAGCCTCGCACTGCAGAGTGTGTGACAGCTCAGCATGGACTGCAGCACCGGACCGTGCGCTGTGTTCAGAAGTTGAACAGAACCTTGGTTGTAAACGAAATATGTGAACACTTTGCCCCTCAACCCCCCACAGAACAAGCTTGTCTCGTTCCTTGCCCCCGGGACTGTGTTGTATCTGAGTTCTCACAATGGTCCAAATGTAGCAACAGATGTGGGAAGCAGCTGCAGCACAGAACTCGTGTGGCCATCGCTCCGCCTCTTTATGGAGGTTCTCAGTGTCCCAATTTGACTGAGTCAAGAATCTGTGATACTCCCATCTCCTGTCCTCTTGGGGAAGAGGAATATACTTTTAGCCTTAAAGTTGGACCGTGGAGTAAATGTAGACTGCCTCATCTTAAGGACATTAACCTTAGTGGAAGAATTGTTGTGGATTTTAGCGCTGATTCGAAGGAGCCAGCCTTTAGACATCAAAGTTACAAGCCGCATCACCACGCCAAGTCCTGGGACATAGAGATTGGTTACCAAACTCGCCAGGTTTGGTGTACCAGAAGTGATGGGAAAAATGCTATGTTAAGGTAGGAGGCCTTCAGTGCTTCTACCTTTGACTCACCTAAATATTGTACAGTATAATTTTATCAAGTTTCTTTCTGACTTTCTACAAAAGAAAAATTATAATTAGGTTTAGAGTTTGAAATTTGAGAAATTTTGTTTGAGGAGTCCTCTATATCAATTATAAAAATTTTAGAGTATAAACCACACAATGCTCTGAATTCCTGCATAATTGATTGTGCAACCAAATTGCATGTCATATAGTTCCACATTTTATCAAATATCAACAAGTTAAAACAAAAATCTTTTGTTACTATAGTAACAAAGATATAATATTCAAGTTCACTCTCAATGTGTGATACAAATTATTTAAATTACCACTTTTCATAATATTTATGTTTTTTAAACGTATTTTGTCTTGTTTAGTTTTGTTTTAATGATTAAGAAGTTTTTTAGTATTTGAGATGTAGGTTTTTTTATAGTAGTGATATTGAATAATATCAATACTTAATCCAAGACTACTTTCTTTGGCATTTATTTGACAAAACATTAACCTGAACAGCAAGAATTAGAATTACAACCTATAGGAGGAATAAAAAACTTTTCAAAGCAATAGTTTAGGTTTCAAAATTATTTGTAATTGTTTTATTTTAAATTGTAGTATAATGAATGCATCATGACATAAGCCCAGAGAACTATGTTGAAAGTAATGTTTGTTTAATTTTCCCCCTAGAAAGTTTTAAATGGAAGCGCTGGTATACTGCCAAGTTTCTTCCAAATTAAGATTCGGTTCAATAGTATTTAAATACAAAACAGTGAAACACTCATATTTAGAATTAATTATTACCATCAGTTACTCTTTTCCCAGGGTCCACAGCTGCCTGGGAGGGCCTCAGACGGCTACCCCCGCAGCTCAAGAATGAAGTAGTGTGATGGTTTTTTTCTTCAATTGACTTCACAAGTGAGGATATTTTATCTTTGAAGCTTCATTCTGATTTATGCCATATATAGTTTGCAAGTCCATTGAAGAGTGATTTTCTGCTTTTTTATTGCCTGCTTATGAAGCCTGCAAGGTTAAGCAGATGATTTGGGTGATTATTGTTTGAATATGGATGTGGAATTCTGTAAAAACATTGTTTTCTTTATATTCCGCATTAGATTATCACATAGAATGTTTTCATTTTTACTTTGCTTGTTTATATTATGTTCTTTTACAAGTATTAATAGACCATTTTTAGAGCAGTTTTATATTTATAGAAAAAGTGAGTAGAAAATATACTTCCATCCCATCCATGCTATACATTTTCATGCACATACCTTGCACTGGTGTAGTATATGTTACAATGGAAGAACAGTACTTGAGAGTTCACTGTTGTGTTATACATTCTATGGGTTTGTACAGATGTATAATGATATGTATCCATCATTGCTGTATCATGCAGAATTGTTTCACTGCCCTAAAAATCTCTTCCGCTCCATCTATTAATCTTTCTCTTCTTCTTCCTGCAGCCCTGTTAACCAATGATCGTTTATTGTCTCCATAGTTTTCCCTTTTCCAGAATGTCATAGAATTGGATCGATGCAGTATCTGGCATTTTCTGTTTAGCTTCCTTCACTTACCAATACACATGTGAGGTTCCTCCATGTCTGTTCAGGGCTTGATAGCTCAGTTCTTCTTCTTCTTTTTTAATAACAGGTTTTATTTTATTTTTTAAAAGATTTTATTTATTTGTCTTTGGAGAGGAAGGGAAGGAGAGAAGGAGAGAAATATCAATGTATGGTTGCTTCTCGTGAGTCCCCTGCTGGGAACTGGCCTGCAACCCAGTCATGTGCCCTGACTGGGAATCGAACCGGGATCATGTGGTTCACAGGCCCGAGCTCAGTCCACTGAGCTACACCAGCCAGGGCTAGCTCAGTTCTTCTTATTACTGAGTATTCCATTGTCTGGACATACCACAGTTTATTTATCCATTCATCTATTCCAGGGCATCTTGATTGCTTCCAAGTTTTGGTAATTATATATAATGCTGCTATAAACATTCATGTGCAAATTTTTATGTGAACACATGCTTTCAGTGCATTTGGGTAAATACCAATCGGCACAATTCATGGATAGTATTATAGTAAGAATATGTGTAGTTCGTAGCAAATTGCCAAAATATCTTTCAATGTGGCTGCATAATTTTTCATCCCCAACAGCAATGAATGAGAATTTCAACTGCTTCACATCTGATCAGATTTAGTGTTCTTAATGATTTGGGTTTTAGCCATTTTAATAGATATGTAATGGTATCCTGTTGTTTTAGTTTGCACCTCCTTAATATATGGTGTTTACTATCTTTTTATATGCTTATTTGGGATCTGAAAAGATGCCAGATCTTTTGGTTTTATCTATTTATTGAGATGTAGAATTTTTTTGTTATTGTTGAGTTTTAAGAGGTTTTTGTTTTGTTTTGTTTTTTTGTATAGTTTGAATACCAGCCCTTATAAGGTATGGGTTTTGAAAATATCTTCCAATTTGTGACCTATCTTTTTATTCTTTTAACAATGTCTTGTTAAAAGAATACATTTTTTACAAATATGTTTTTTAGTTTAATGAAGTCCAGTTTATCAATACTTCAGATGGATCATTCTTTGGTGTTAAATCTAAAAAAAATCACCCCAAACATCAGTTATATTTTTTCTTATTTTATTTGCTAAAAGTTTTATATTTTATACTTAGGTTTATGATCTACTTTGAGTGAATTTTTCTGAAAGGTATAAGTTCTTGATTCCCCATTTTTTAAATCACCATTAGTTAAAAAGACAATCCTTTCTGTACTAAATTTCCTTACTCCTTTGTGAAAGATAAGTTGACTTTATTTGTATGGATGTATTTCAGGACTACCTTTATTGCATTGATTCATTTATATATTCCTTGCCAATTACGCACTGTGTTAAATACTAAAGCTGTACTAGAAATCTTGAAGTTGGGTAGTGTCAGTCCTCTAAATTTTTTTTAGCGTTGTGTTGACTGTTCTGGGTCTTAAGTCTTTTCATATAAACTGTAGAATCATTTTGTTCATATCCACAAAATAATGTTCTTGTATTGTATAGATCAATTTGGGAAGAACTAACATCTTGATAATAATCTTCCTATTTATGTACATGAACTAGCTCTTTTAATTTATTTGAAGTTTCTTTGATTTTTTCATCAGAGTTTTGTACTTTTTAAATATAGATCTTGTCCATATTTTGTTAGATAGATACTTAAATGTTTCATGTACTTTTGGTGCTAATATAAATGTATTGTGTTTTTAATTTTAAGTTCTGTTTTTAATTTTAAATTCTGTTATCTTTCATAAAGTAAACCAATTGCTTTTATGAAAGATAAGATAAAGGTTAACTTTTGTATATTAATCCTGTATCCTGCAATCTTGTTATAATTACTTATTAGTTTTATGAATTTTTTTCAAGATTGTGGTTATTATTGCTGATTCTTTGGTATTACCTGTGTAGACAACTGTATCATATACAAACCATTTCATTTCTTCCTTTTCAATCTCTATGCCTTGTATTTCATTTTCTTATCTTATTGCATTATCTAGGCCTTCCATGATGATATAAAATAGGAGTGCCTATTCCTAATCTTAACAGGAAAGCATCTGTTTTCACACCATTAAATATGATGTTAACTGTGGATTTTTATAGATATTCTTTATCTAGTTGTAGATAAAGCTTTGCATACCTGGAATAGATCACTCTTGCTGATAAAATCACATCAATGTGTGGTTGCCTCTTGCACGCCTGTTACAGGGGATCTGGCCTGCAATCCAGGTGTGTGCCCTGACTGGGAATTGCTCTGGTGATCCTTTAGTTCATGCTCAATTTAGCCTATGCTCAATTCACTGAGCTACACCAGCCAGGGCATATTATATAATTTTTACTTATTGATTTTAGTGACTGGGGCAAGAGAGAAAGAAAGACTGATTTGTTGATTCACTTATTTATGCATTAATTGGTTAATTCTTGTATGTGTCCTGAATGTGGATCAGACCTATAACCTTGTCATATTGGGATGATGCTCTAACCAACTGAGTTAGCCTTCCAGGGTAAGATGTATTTTTTAACATATATTGTTGGATATTATTTGGTAATATTTTGTTGATAACTTTTGTATACATGTTCATGAGACATATCATTCTTAATTTTCCTTTCTTGTAATGTCTTTGCTCAGTTTTGGTATTAGAGTAATTCTGGCTTCATGGAATGAACTGGGAAGTATGTCCTCTGCTTTTATTTCCTGAAATAGGTTGTAGAGAATTTTTTTTTCTCGAATGTTTGGTGGAATTTAACAGGGATGTTTTGACATGTTATTAATTATTAATTTAATTTATTTAATAAATATAGATCTATACAGATCATAGATCTCTCCTTTTGTGAGTTTTAGCAGAGTGTGTCATTAAAAGAATTGATTCATTCACCTAAGTTATCAAATTTGTGGGCATAGACTTGTTTATATTATTCCTTTATTATCCTTCTAGTGTCTGATGGATCATTAATGATGACTCCTCTTTCATTACTGATGTTAATACTTTGTATCTTCTCTCTCTTTTTTTACTTAGTTAACCTATTCATCAATTTTATTTAACTTTTCAAAGAACCAGATTTTGATTTCATTTATTTTTTAAATTTATTTGTTTTCAATTGTATACATTTCAGCTCTAATTTTTGTTATTTAAATCTGCTTACTTTGAATTTAATTTGCTGTTCTTTTTCTATTTTCCTAAAGGAAGTTTAGGTTGATTTTAGATGTATATTCCTTTTTAATATGAAAATTGAATGCCACACATTTTCCTCTTAGCACCGCTATTATTTTATCCCACAAATTTTAATTTTGGTTTAGTTCAAAATATTGTTTAATTTTTTGTATGTTTTTTCTGGTCTATGTATTATTTAAAAGTGTGTTGTTTAAACTTCAAGTATTTTGAGTGTTCTCCAGCCATCTTTGTGTTATTTATTTGTAGTGTAATTCCACTGTGCCCTGAGAGCATACTTTGTTTGATTCCAGTTCTTTTAGATTTGTTAAGGAATGATTTATAGCCCAAAACTATGGTCTGCCTTGGTGGATGTTCTGTGCAAGCTTGAGAAAATGTGCATTCTTCTTTGTTGGGTGAAGTATTCTATAAATGTCAATTACATCCAGTTGATTAATTGTGCTGTTTAGTTCAGTTATGTCCTTACTGATTATCTGCTTGTTGGACCTGCCATTACCAATAGAGGAATGCTGAAGTTTCCGGCTATGATAGTGGAATCATTGGTTCCCCCTTGCAGTTCTATCTGTTAGGAATATACATGTTCAAGGATTTCTATGTCTTTTTGGAGAATTGACCATTTTATTATTATATAATACCCCTTTTCATGCCTGACAATTTTTCTTGCTCTGAAATCCACTTTGTCTGGAATTAGTATAACCACTCCTGCTTTCTTTTGATTACTGTTCCCATGGTCTATCTTTTTCTATCCCTTTATTTTTTGATCTGTGTGTCTTTGTATTTAGTGAGAGAATCTTGCACATAACATAAAATTGGATCTTGTTCATTTACTCTGACAGTCTCAGTCCCTTAGTTGATATATTTATATCATTGATATCTGAAATGATTATCAATATAATTGGATTAATATCTTCCACATTTACTATTGTTTGCCAATTCATTGCCTTTATTTGTTGTTTCATTATTGACCTCTGATGTTCATCTTCTTCATTTTAATTGAATATTTTATATTATATTGTTTTATCTACTCTTTTAGCATATTAATTATACTTTTTTTAACCTTTTTCAGTGGTGCCTTGGAGTTTACAATGTGAATTTACAGTAGTCCAAGCCCACTTTCTAATAACACTGTAATACTCCACACACAGCACAAGTGCCTTATAGCAGAATATTCCTTGTCCTTTGTGCCCAAAACTTATAAGCCTGTGGTATTAGTTTCACTAACCCAAAATCAGAAGTCACTGAATACACTGTTATTATAAAATTGAACAAATTATTATTTATTAGATCAATTATGAGTAAAAATAAAATACTTTATTTATTCTCCAATAGGCCTTCTCTATTTATGTAGATCTAAGTTTCTGACCTACATGTATTATTTTCTTTTCTTTGAAGACCTTCTCAATAGTTCTTGCAAGGCAAATTCCCTCAATATTTTTTATGAGAAAATCATTATTTCTCTGCATTTAAAATATAATTTTAATTTTAAAAGATCTTTAAAAGATAATATCACTGGAATTCTGGTTTGTGTGTGTGTGTTTTTGTTTTAATTCAGCACTCTACTTTCTTTTTGCTTGAATGGTTTCTGAAAAGAAATCTGGTGTAATTCTTATCCTTTCTCCTCTATGTGTAAGGTGTTTTTCCACCACTCATCTTTTACCCCAGCTTCTTTTAAGATTTTTCTTTTAGTGTTTCACTTACTGCAGGTTGAATATACTATACCCAGGTATAGTTTTTTTAAATTTCATTTACTTTTATGTTATGCTATGCTATGCTATGCTAATTTGTTTCCTGTGCTTGGTGTTCCCTGAGCTTTCTGAATCTGCAGCTTGGTTTTCTGTCATGAACTTTGGAAAATTCCTACTTACAATTATTTCAAATACTTCCTTTATTGTTTTCTCTTTTTCTTATGGTAATCCCATTACATGTTACATCATTTGTAATTGTCCTGTAGTTCTTGGGTATTCTGTTATGTGTTTTTAATTATTTTCCTTGACATTTTAGTTTTAGAAGTTTCTATTGACATTTTTTTAAGCTCAGTGATTTCTTCCCTTGGCCATTTCTGGTTTATTTATTAGCCCATCAAAGGACATTTTTCATTCCTGTTTCAGTGTTTTGATTTCTATTATTTCTTGATTCTTTCATAGAATTTAGATCTCTCTACTCATAATACCCATCTTTGTTTGCACAGCATCTATTTTTACATGAGAGCTTTTAGCATTTTAATTATACCTTTAAAAATTTTTCTAGTGCGATAATACCAAAGTTTCTGCTATATCTTAGTCTGAATTTGGTGCTTGCTCTGTCTTTTCAAATTGTGTTCTTTAACTGAGGTAGATAGGTTTTTTGGTGTGAGGTCTGTATGTGGCTAGGGTTAGGCTACATTTGCTGTTGCCATAGGTGTTAAGGCTAAAATATGAAATATTTCTCTGATATTCTTCTTTTTTCTTTATTTTTCCCCTTTTTGTGTTTGGGTTTCCTTAGGGAATTCTTCCTAAATGAGGCCTGGTACATGCAGCTCTTTCTGTTGCAATTCCCTGTTATTATACGGAAGCCTTATTGACAACATGCTAAGTTTTAAGGAGAGGAGAAGTGTTTTATAGTCCTGTGATTAGGTCTTAATCTTTTATTGAACCTGCGCACTGGGATATGGCCTTCGCACATATTTTTCAGTCCTCCCTCGCCCCTTACATACTACAGAAAATCTAGAGGGAGCTGGAATTGGGTATTTTTCCTTTTCTCGGACCACTTATGCTGTGGTAAAATCCCAGTTGATTAGGTTTTGGTAAAATAGTTGGGGGGCAGGCCTTTTTAAGACGAATTCTCCAGGTATGTTTCAAAATGTCCAGTTTCTTCCTTCCCTGCTGGAAGCATGTAGAAGTTTTTCTCTTCCTTGTGTAAACCTGTGAGGTGAAACTCAATAAACATGGGATATCTACTAGGACCCTCCTACCCAGAGTTTTTAACTAAAATGCTTGTCTACCAGCAATCTGTCAATCACAGTTTAATGTTTCCTGTGCTGGTACTAGTTCCCGTGGCAGTTTCTTCTCTTGGCTGCTCCTCCAAGTCATTTGCGATTCTCTGCATTCACCTGTTTGTCCCTCCAATTTTGAGGGCAGGCATCTGCCCTGTGATTAATATTTTGTGAGAGATGTAAAAAAAGTTGTTAATTTTCAGTTTGGGCTTTTTTGTTGTTGTTGATTTTTTTTTTTTTGAGAACTGCTGCAACACCTTTCAAGCTGAAATGAAAGCCAAGAATCACCATGTTCTTTTTGAGTTCTAGGCAGCATTGAACCCAAACAGCTATTTTTTCTTACACTGTTGTCATAAAATCTATACTATTCATTTCATTTAGTCATCAAAGCATTGTGAAATTACATACTATCATGATATGACTAGGTTACTAGGAAAGTGTGGTGTTCAATAGGAACATTTCTATTTATCTTCCACTGAAGTAAACAGACAGAAGTATTACTCTTGACATCTGGGAGGCCGTGTTGTTTACACAGTCATTTCATTTCTGTCCAACGTGATAAACTATGTGGGCATAGTCAGTCAAGGTTTTTGCTAAAAGGGCTACATCTATCTCTGCAAAGCACACTTTGTGTATGTGGATCTGATGCATTCAGGAACACATTGTCATTTTGGTGTGTCTTTTGACTAGTAGGATGAACTTGAAGTTTCTCTTAATCATCAAAAAATATCCTCAAGTGTGGATTCCTTTTGCTCTGTGCTTGTATCTATCATTAGATCACTTTCCTTTCGGTGTATTCTGTGAGACTGTGAGGACAAGTGGCCTCTTGTTTTCTCTTTTTTGATTATGGCAATGGCTATTTATCATTTAATTTATAGTAGGCGCACCCTGCCTTTACTTCCATAATGAAAGCTCCTCCCGGTGCCTTCCTGGGAAGTCACATTATCAATCTAGGACACCACAGAGCTTTAATTAATGCCCTTTACTCACTGTCCCATTGATTACTGTAACTTTTGATAATCACCTCAAGCAGTTTCCCCTTCAAGTTATATTTACAATGCAGTAGGCATTTGCATTATTCTTGGTACTATTCTGCTCCCTAATCATTGATTTTTCTATTGGATTTAAAGATCTTTTGTTTTTAATTATCTCATTGCATATCTGATTTTTTCTCTTTTATTTTTAACAGGAGTTTCTCTGAGATCCTATTATTACATTTTAAAGTAGCTTTTTTAGCCCTGGCTGGTGTGGCTCAGTGTATTGAGTGCTGGCCTTCGAATCAAAGGGTCTCTGGTTAGATTCCCAGTCAGGGCACATGCCTGGGTTGCAGGCCAGGTCCCAGTGAGGGGCATGCAAGAGGCAACCACACATTGATGTTTCTCTCTCTCTCTTTCTCTCTTCCTTCCTCTCTCTAAAAAATAAATAAAATCTTTAAAAAATAAAGTACTTTTTCTACAGCCTATACATTATTCTTTCTGAAATATCAGTCATCATTATTGCATTTTATAATACATTAAAATAATAAATTGAAGTAGCCTTCTATATTCAGTTTTTTTTTACTTTGTTTTTTTAAAGTATAAGTAGATCTGAATTATAAAATCTGATCTATAGACTGGGCAGTCAGTCAGTTTGTATGAGTATGAAAGATATTCAATTTATTGTTTGTGTGAATAAAATTCAGATGAATTTTATGGATTTTACTCTTATTTTAATGTAAGGGAACATTTGCCATTGTCAGGTCTTTTTAAGACCTGTGATCATTTGATATAAGTAAAACACACCTTAAATTCTCAGGCCACTAGAATGATTTACCCTGAAAGAAGTTCCTCCTGAAGGCTAATAAATTTTTACTCTATAAAAGAAACATCCTTGCTAAAACTCAAATCTTATTGTTACTTTGTTACTAAAGTAGAAATGAAAAAAAAATTTCTATTCCTACTGCTACAAAAACAAAAAATGCAGGCCACAAACAACAAAAGCTTAGAGAATATTTTGTTGTGTTTGTTGTATTGTTAGGAATGGGACATTTTTTTTCTTTTTTTCCCCATTTTTTCCACTTTAGATTTTAATTTCCTTTTCTTATCATTATTTTTTAAAAAATATATTAAACATTAGTATGTTTCTAGAAGTCAATATTATACAAAAAGCCAGATTTAAAGAAGTGTTACACCCTCCTAAATACCCTCATTTTATGTCTTCTGTCTGCCCCTTGGAGATAATGAACTTTCTTTGTTTTTCAGTTTATCTTCTGTGTTTCTTTGTATTTTCTCATTTTAACTTTTTTCTTTTATGAAGGGTAACATAGTAACATATTCTCTTTAGCACTTTTTGCTTAGTATTGTTTCCTAGAACCTACTCTGTATCAGTTATTCAAGACGTTCCTCTCTCCTTTTGCACACTTGCATAGTACTTCATTGAAAGTGTATGCCACAGCTGATTTAAACAAACTCCTGCTTGGACATGTGGGTAGTTTCCACCATTTTTCAATTATAAGTAATTCTGTAGTGAATAACCTTTTGCTCATAGTTTGCATATTGTTGCAGTTGTATCTTCAGGATAAATTCTGGGAGATGTGATTGCTGATTAAAGAATAATGCATACAAATTTTGTTAGATATTGCTAAGTTCTCATTTATGAGAGTGATGCAATATTGTATTGCCATACAAAACCTTACTAAGAGTGTTCCGCCAGGTTTTGAATTTTTTGCCAACCAAATATGTGAAATGGTACCAAATAGTTTTAATTCCTGATATATTATAAGTATGAATTTGAACACTTATGCATATACTTAGGGTCCACAGTTACAAAGTGTTTGATGGACTGTCTGTTTATCTTGTTTGCCTGCATTCCTGAAGGAAGTTCTTCTGTCATTTTTAAATCTTTGTAGTTAGAGGCATTAGCCTTGTATCTCTCATGCATCTTCTCATGTTGTATCTCAGTTGGCAGTTTGTGTTTTTACTTTGTTTATGGGAAGTTTTGTTATGCAAAAATTATCTTCAATTATTGGTCAACTTATATTGTGTTTTTGTATATGGTGATTGTATATATATCACATTTATTCATCCATTTATTTTAAATGGACACAGGTTGTTTCCATGGCTTTGCCATTATAGATAATGCTACAATGAGCATGGGTATACATATATGATGTCTATCCAGAAGGTATCCAGCCATTTATTATGAAAAAATAGGACGTTTGTTGAGATACAAGACACAAGAAACATTGTATACAGGACAGTGATGCCTCAGTCCCCTTCAAAGTAGGCACCTTGGGACCTCACACAGTTCTATGAATTGCCGTCAGCTGTCACATCTTATTTTCCTGGCTCTTGTTGATGGTATCAAGCTTCTTCCCGTTCAAAGGTGATTTCAGTTTTGGAAAAAGCCAGAAATCACAGGGTACCAAATCTTGGTGTAGGTGGGTTGAGTCACCTGAGTTTAATGATTCACCAAAAAATTCTGCACGAGACCTGATGCATGAACAGGCACATTCATCTGAATAGTTTACATGGAGGAATGTAAAAGCTTAATGCAAAATTTTATGCAGATTTCTTGCTCTACTAAGTCATTTTGAATGCAATGGTCACACAAAACACATGCTTATTCCATGATGGTCTTCTGCCCCCGCTGACTGATATAGTGAAATCCTTGTTGTTCATGCATATGCATTCCAGTACACTCTCCTTGGCTGCCAGGTTACATAGATGTCACACAAACCATTCTCATTATATTCACAATGGTTGGGCATTTTCTAGAGAGACCTCATATATTTTTCAATTAGTGTTTTCCTTTACTTTGAACAAATATCCAAAATTGGAATTGGTGGATCATGTGATTGTTCTAATTTTAATTTTGAGGAAATTAGATTTGAGGAAACTCCATCCTGTTTTCCATAGTGGCTGCACCATTTTACATTCCTACCAATATTGCACTAGGGATCCATTTTCTCCATGTCCTCTCCAATGCTTTTTGTTTATTGTCTTTTTGATAATACCCATTCAAACAGGTATGAGGTGGTATCTCATTGTGATTTCGATTTGCATTTCCCTGATGATTAGTGACGTTGAGCATCTTTTCATGTACCTGTTGGCCAAATGAATGTTAATTTTTGCTATTGAGTTCATGAGTTCTTTTCATGTTTTGGGTATTAAACCCTTATTGAACTCATTGAATATATGATTTGACCATATTTTCTCTCTTTTGATAATCTGCTTTTATTTTGTTGATTATTTGCTTTTCTACAAATAAGTTTGATGTAATTCTACTTGTTTACTTTTACTTTTGTTTTCTTTGCTTTTGGTGTCAAATCAAAAAAGTTATTGTCAAGAACTATGCCAAGAAGTTTATAGCCTGTGATTTCTTTTAGGATTTTTATAGTTCAAGGTCTTACATTCAAATCATCACTTCATTCTGAGTCAATTTTTGTGTAGTATATAAAACAGTGGTCCAGTCTCATTCTATTGTATGTGACTGTTGAGTTTTCCTAACACCATTTACTGAAGAGGCTGTCCTTTTCCCATTATGAGCTCTTAGATCTCATAAGTGAGATTCATAAATGAATTGATGAAATGTATGGACTTATTTCTGGGCTCTTTATTTTGTTGCTTTAATCCATGTGTATGTTTATATCCATTACCATACTGTTTTGATTAGTATAGGTTTGTAGTACAGAATGAAATCAAGCAGTATGTGACTCTAGCTCTGTTCTTCTTTCTCAACATTCCTTTGGTTGTTTGGGGTCCTTCGTGGTTTCATACAAATATTAGGGTTGTTTCTTTGAAAAATACTACTGGAATATGTAGATTATTTGGGGTAGTATGTAATTAATTTATCTTTATTTGCACTGAAATAAAGGTTTAGGGTTTTCAGTTTTTATTTCCATGGGTCATACATGTAAGTTCTTTGGCTTCTCCATTTCCCATACTTTTCTTAACCTCCCCCTGTCTATTTTATACCTACCATTTAGGCTACTTATTACCTGTACCTTTTCTCCCAACCCCTACCTCTCTTTCCCTGCTGATAATCCTCCATGAGATCTCCATTTCTATGATTCTGTTCCTGTTCTACTTGTTTGCTTAGTTTGTTTTTGTTTTTTTAATGTTCGGTTGTTGATGGTTATGAATTTGTTGTCATTTTACTGTTCACAGTTTTGATTGTTTTCTCTTTCTTAGGTAAGTCCCTTTAACATTGCATAGAATAAGGGCTTGGTGATGATAAATTCCTTTGACCTTATCTGGAAAGCACTTTATCTGCCCTTCCATTCTAAATGATAGCTTTGCTGGATAGAGTTATCTTGGATGGAGGTCCTTGCCTTTCATGACTTGGAATACTTCTTTCTGGCCCCTTCCTGCCTGGAAGATTTCTTTTGAGAAATCAGCTGGTAGTCTTATGGGAAATCCTTTGTAGGTAACTGTCTCATTTTATCTTGTTGCTTTTAAGATTCTCTCATCATCTTTAATCTTGTGTAACATAATTATGATTTGCCTTGTTGTGTTGCTTCCTTGGGTCCAACTTCTTTGGGACTCTCTGAGCTTCCTGGACTTTCTGAAAATCTATTTTCTTTGTCAGATTAGGGAATTTTTCTTCATTATTTTTCATACGATTTTTCAATCTCTTGCTCTTCCTTTTCTCCTTCTGGCACCCCTATGATCCACATGTTGGAACGTTTAAAGTTGTCCTGGAGGTTCCTAAGCCTCTCCTCATTTTTTGAATTCTTGTTTCTTCATTTTGTCCTGGTTGAATGTTCATTTCTTTCTTCTGGTCCAAATTGTTGATTTGAGTCCTGGTTTCCTTCCCATCCCTGTTGGTTCCCTGTACATTTTCTTTTATTTCACTTTTCATAGCCTTCATTTTTTCCTCTAGTTTGTGACCATATTCAACCAAGTCTGTGAGCATCCTGATTACAGATTGTTCAAGTGTTTATCTGCTAGGTTGGCTATCTTTTTGTTGCTTAGTTGTGTTTTTTTTGTGTGTGTTTTGATCTGTTCTTTCACTTGGGCCTTTTTTTTTTGTCTGGGTGTGCCTGTTACATAGTAAGGGGCAGAGCCTTAGGTATTCACCAGGGCAGGGCAACCCACATTGTTGTGTTGTGGTGCTGTAGTTGGGGGAGAGGTCTGAGAGGGAACAATGCTGCTTGTTCAGCTCTCTGTTAGCTTTCAGTCACTTCTGCCACTATCCACAAGTTGGGCCCCTCTGGTGCTGATTCCCAGGTGGGTGGGTTTATGTACATTCTAGGACCCTGTTGGTCTCTCCAATGAACTTTCCTCTGATACTGACAGTTTCTCCTGCCACCTAACCCCCTACAGGTTTTTTCAGTAAGGGGATTTGAGGCTTTATTTCCTCCCACTGAAACCCTGGGTTGTGTGGTCTGTCTTGCTCCCCAGCTGCTCCTCCAGAGTTCTCTCCATCCTGGTTGTCTGTCTCCACTTCTCCTACTGGTCTGGATGAATGTTTCTTCTTTCATTCCTTGGTTTTTGGATCTCGTACAGTTCGATTTTCTGTCAGTTCTGGTTGTTTTTGCTTTTAAATTTGTAATTGTCCTTCTTTTAGTTGTACAAGGAGGCAAAACCTGTCTACCCATGCCTCCATCTTGGCTGGAAGTGTGTTTTTATTTGTTTTATTTTTAATTTTTAGTTTTATTGCTCTGTAAACAGATTGTTGTTTATAACATTTGTACTTTATAGAACCTGTATTTTCTTTGTTATAATCTATAATAAATCTCTATGAATGTTCTATGTTTTCTTAAGAAGAAGGTATATTCTACATTATAAGTTTCTAATCTAATCTATTACTGTGTTAGATCACTTTTAAATGACTCCCACTTGTAACCTATAATCTTATTCCGCTTTCTCATTTTTTCTATACCATATCTCTTTATGTTCTAGCTGAATTATTTCTACTTGTCAGAACATATAATGTTTATATGTTATTCTACCATGACTCCATTGTCACTGTAGTCTTGGATTTACAGTTAATATATATTAAATGCTGAAGTTTTCTCTTTACAAAAGATTTATAAATTGCCTTTGGTCAGATAAAACTCAAGTTTTCTCAAATTCCTATGGAAAAATCACAATTTGCTCTTTTTCCTGAGTTTGGCAGATTAAAAACTATTTGAAGAGCAGCTTAGCAGGATATAATATTCTCAGTTCACATTTTCTTCTTACTTTTTTTTGAAAATTGCTACTCCACTGCAGCTTTGATTTCTATGTTGTTTTTGAAAAGTCTGATGCCAGTTAATTTTTTGGTCTTTGGAACTTATTTCATGTTTATGCCTGAATATTATTCTTTGTCTTTAAAGTCTAATAGTTTTACTAGTATGTGTCTTGGAGTTGATTGTTTTGAGTCAGACTTTTGTGCTACCTGGTGTGTCCTTTCAATGGATTTATTCAGTTCTTTTACTTTGGGAAATTTATTTTGAGGATTATATGATAAATGTTGTTTTGTTCCAGTATATAAATATTCCCTACCCTGCAGAACATCAAATACGTATATGTTGGGCCATTTCATTTACTTTCTCTGACTCATTTTATGTCTTTATCTCATCTTTTTCTCTTTGTTTTTTTCCCCATGCTTTTCCTCAATGGCCTATATTATATTTTTATTTGAATTTGTTCTTTAGACATCTTATAATTTAGTACTCATTTTTGAAATAATGTTTTCTTCTATTTTGTTTCTGAGTTCAATCAATTCTCATTTTATTTCCTCTTTTTTTCTTATTGCAATCTTAGTTTTTGTATTTTTGATTCAAGGTAGATTTTTATTTGAGGATTCTTACTGCAGTTTTGTGTGTTGTATTACAGTATTTTTCTTCTTTGTTCCTGGTTGTTTGGAGGAGACTTCTTACCGGTAGAAAATCTTTTACATTTCCTGATTTTTCTTTGTAGTTTTGAATGACTGTAGTTTGCTTTATTTCTGTTCCTATTCATTTCTTGAACAGTTCCCATTTCAAAAACTCCCTCTTCTGTCAGTTCTGTGATCTTTGGTGAAGTTTCATTTATCTGTGTTACTGCTGGTAGTGGTGGTGGGGAAAGATTGTAAGTCTTGTTTCACCTGTGTTTCTGCAGGATCCTTAATTTCACTGCACTATTTTCTCTTTTTTTCAATTTTTTAAAAAAAATTACTAATTATTTTTCAAGTACAGTTTTCTGTCTATTACTCCCATCCCATTCCACCCCCCCGTGCTCCCCGCCTCCCTCCCATTTCTACCCTTCTCAGTTGTTGTCCACATATCCTTTATATTTTTTCCTCTAAATCCCTCCCCTCTCCCCTCTGGTCACTGTCCCCCTGTTCTCTATTTCAGTGTCTTTGGTTATATTTTGCTTGCTTGTTTGTTTTGTTGTTTAGCTTCCTGTTAAAGGTAAGATCATATGGTATTTGTCCACTGCACTATTTTCTTCTCTTCTTTTACTGCCTCATTTCTAAGGACTACCAGTCATTCTTTTTGTGTATAATTACCCTCCAAAGGAATATTCTCCAAAACTGCCACTTCTGGTCCTGCACCCCTTCAAGGATCTCTTATCTCTGTATCTTTGCTGTGAATTACCAAGGTCTGATCAACATTCTGCATTTTGAAGTTATTAGTGAACACTCTTTTCTGGAAGTGATTTGTCTGTGTTTTATTGATGTCTTTTATATCTCTGTAGTCTTTTTTATGGACTCACTTAGGATGCCCCTTTCCTGCTTTCCACACCCAGTAAATTGCATCTGTAGGGGGTCAATGGGTAATCTGTTAGAATTTTTTTCTACTTAGGTGTGTGTGTGTGTGTGTGTGTGTGTGTGTGTTTATGTTTTCTGTCACCAGTGTGGTTTTATTTGCTCTTATCATTGATGTTTTCTGGGGGTAGTGGTAGCAGAAATTCAGAGTTAGGCAACTGCCTTTGTTTTCCAAACCTGGAAATCAAAGCAGGCTTTGCCTCCTCTATGCAACTTTCAGGTCTTATAAATTTGATCCTGTGTTGAGAAGAACTGTCACATGGATCAACTGTGAACATAATTTTGGTCTGAGTGACAGAGGAATTTAATTGTAGCCTTGGCCATTCTGTATTTTTGCTGTGTGTCCTTACAAAAGTGTATAACTTTTGGGGATATCAGTTTATTTCTCAGTAGAAGAGGGTAGTGGCTAAGACTGTTAGTTAGATGGTTGTTGACACTGCTTTCATGTCCAATCATTTACACACACACATACACAAGTATGCAGCTATGTGTCATTCTTAGTACTCTAATAAATTTGGACAATATAAAATTCATTTTACTCTATGACTTGCATTGCATTTCATATCTCTGTAAAATAGTGTTTTCTGATAGTAAGAAATGATCACAATACTAAAAATATTTATTTTGTTTTAGTATAATCACTCTCAAGGGTATTCCTTCTTAAGAATTTAAGTCTCAGTAGCTGTGTGCTTGTAGAATTGTAGAATATCTGTAGAATTGTCTCTGTCCTACAGAAGTAGCTGGACAGGATATTCAAAAAAAATTCTATATTGCTATTTTGTCTTTAATGCATGCTATTAGACTTACTAACTGTTAATAAGTTTGAAATGGTATAAATCAAAATAAGTTAAGAGGTATTTTAACAGCTCAGTTTTATTTTATTGATAATTATAGAAAAAATGTTATAGAGCTCAAGTAGTGTCCCCCAATAGGTATAAATTTTAACCTAACATAAACATTATTTTTGTCAAATAAGACACAAATTATATCGTTATTTTGGCCAATTAAGGAGGTAATAGAGAAAAGAAAACTCATGATCTTCCAGCTAAAATTTCTCAGTAAATTTTAATGTCTGTCTTTGTAATTTTAAATTACTTTATTATATTTCAAAATTCTTTTCCAAACAATTAAAAAAATAACTTCTGTTTATTCAAATGCCTTTACTTGCTGAATCTTATAGTGTAGGAGGCAGGTCATTTTGTACTTTAGTTTTTAAAGCAGCCAAATATTTCATACACACTTTGGTGGGTACATGTTTTCCTCTTTTAGGTTATTTTTATTTTTGAAACTATTCTTACTAGTGTGACTGGTAGCAGAAAAATGCTACTAGTTTGGAATCAAAATCATGAAAATAAATAGCATATATTTTTATTTGATTTCCCAAATCTATTCTTTTAAAACCTATCTCAGTTCTGGTTAATTTCTCTTCATTTCTCCATTCAAATTTTATTCCCTGGTGTTATTTTCATGATATCTTACAGTCATTCTGTAAATTAGAATTTGTAAACTCCTGAAGCAACTATTCCCTTGTTAGTATGCTATAACTTGTGTAAGCTACTACCATAAAGATAGTAGTGCTTTGCTAATAATTGGAATAATTATGGTTTTGAATGGCCCACTGTTTTCTTAAGGTTTCTAAAGTAATTTTAGTTATACTTCCACTTCTAAATAAAACTTTTTAACTGTAAAGCATATGTTGGAAGTATTAAATTCTATAAACAAATATTACATTATTTAGATTAAGGTATATGGAAATGAAACTTTCAGAAATTAATCCTTTACTCATACATTTTAAATTAATTTAACTAGTATTTTTCATGTGTCAAGTAGATTTAGCTCTTTAGGAATTTTTTTATTTAAAAGTTGGTCATTAGGTGACTTGAGCAAAGATTTTTTTTTTGTTAAATGACTTTTTCCAGTTTCCAGTTAAATAGGGCAAAATGAATATCACTATTTATTGCTGCTACATTCTGAAACCCCACTTAAATAAAATAAAATAATAAAAAAGCATAAAATCTGAAGTACAAAAATAATAGACAAGGCTGTAACAGCTAGAAAGAAATGTCAACAGACTTTTGGACCAGGAAAGCAGATGGACAAGTGGTAATTCCCTGAGCAGAGGGGAAAAGCTGGCAGACCCCTTACAGCCTGAGGATCTGCAAGAAGCAAACTGGTTTACATGGCCCAGCTGGAGCAGACACAAAGCTATGGTTTATCACACTTTGCCTCTTCCGTATCACAGAGAAAGGTCTCTCCCTGTCTCCTTTGCAGTTATATTGGAGACATTTGACTGAGATCTGAACAATGAAATATGGGCAGTTGTAACATGTCACTTTATAAAGCATTCTTCAGGTTATTATTCTTATTTTTTTAAAGTTATTTCCATTAGTTTGACTGGTGGTGGAAAAAGGCAACCAGTTTGGAACCATAAATCACTTTGGGCCATCCTCCTACTCTATCTGTCTTTTCTAAAGGTGAACGTGGGAGCCACATAGTCTAGATGGTGAATCTGTAAGGCAGATACAGACTGGATCCTTAAGTCTTCATTCAGGTAGATGAATGCCTTCCTTCTAGGAGAGCTGAATTACCTGCATCAGACTGTATGCAACAGGAAAATGAACACTTACTCTGGTACACCATTGAGATTTCAGGGTTTATTTGTTACCACAGTATAGTTCATTCTATTCTAACTAAGATTCTTGGAAGGTTTAAGAATTATAGATGGTAAATAACTCTGAGGAAAAATGTGTTTAATGTGCTTAAACATTATTCCTTTTCCTACAGACCATAGTATAAGTGCAAAAAAAATATCATTTTATGCAAGTGCAGGTCACATAAAGGTGTATACATAGTTTGTGAGAATGCCCTGACAGCTCCCTTCTTCTAATCAGCTTTCTTAAAGCAAGCAGCCAGTTCTAGAACTGTGCTGCAAGTATAGGGGGACTCCTATTTTGAAAAAAAAAAGATGAGAAAAAGAGTAAAAACTGATGGAGACCAACATTTGAGGGTCCCAAATAAAATGTCTGAGTTTTGCATAATCAGTCAACAGTCATGTTTACTATCTGATGAACCACACCTGTATTCAAAGAGTTTCCAATCTGTACTTGTGGTATCTCTTTCAAATCTGTGAGAGCAGAGGCTCTCTCAAGTAAAAAAAAAAGTATAATTTATATTATCAAAGACATGATGATATGTTCCATTCATGAAATAAAAATAGGATATGATTAAAAAGAAATAAATAGGAAATAAAAAAATTCTTTTTTAAATTTCTGTATTTTGAGACAGTGGGGAAGAAAGGAAGGAAGAGAGAGAAATCAATATGTGGTTGCCTCTCACACATTCCCTGCTGGAGACCTGGCCCCCAACCCAGGCATGTGCTCTAACTGGGAGTTGAACCAGTGACCCTTTGGTTTGCAGGCCAGCACTCAATCCACTGAGCCACACCAGACAGGGTGAAAGTAAGAAAGAAATCCTAGACATTAAAAATGTGACTGCAATGTATGCTAAAATTAATAAAAAGCTCAAAGATAATTTTCAAGAAATCTTTTTAAAACACTGACCTAGGAGGGAAAACAGATAATTATATAGGTTAAACATGAAGGAGAAATGTATGTGTCTATATTTATCATCATTATCTATATATGTGTGTGAGTGTACTTCCTAAATTCAATAGGAAGAAAGACAGCTCACTAGAAATATGGGTATATTAGTTTTGCATTGATTAAGTAACAAAAAACCCTCAGGCTTAATACACATGTATTCTCTTACAGTTCTGGAGGTCAGAAGCCTGAAAGTTAAGAAATCTTGAAATGGGATTATTCCATTTGGGGGGGGCAGTTTCCATTGCATTTTCCAGTTTCCAGAGACTGTCCATGTTCCCTGGCTATGGGCCTTGTATTAACCCAACCTGTAATACTGTTATCACGTATCTTTCTCAGTCTCTGGTCCTTTTGCATCCTTCATACAGGGACCCTCGTGATTGCATTGGGCCCACCTGTATGATCAATGGTAATCTCTTCCTTTGAAAATCCTTAACGATCATATCTGCAAAATTTCTTTTGGCATGAAAGTTAACATATTCACAGCTTCTAGGGATTGGAGCATGGACATCTTCTGGGGGCCATTATTCAACTGACCATAATGGACAAACTGTAGGATGAGTCAATTCATGGAATAGAAAATTTGGGTATTACTAAAGATATGAGATGATTATAAAGGTCAATGGTAATCTGAAAAACCAAATGCATTTCTCTACAATTTGGAAAAACCAAGTCTAATAATACCAATAATTTTGAACATGTAGGAAAGGAGAATTTTTACAATGTCTAACACATTTGATAACATGAATATTTATGGCCCAACTTCAGGGTAACATACTAGGGAAAATCTCTCACATGTGTAACAGATACATGTAAAAGGCAGTTCAATACATAATCCTGTGAAATTGCAAGAAATTAAGCAAAACCAAAAGGTGCACTAGAAAGTGAATGCATATGCATTGGAATATGACTCACTGATAAAAGTGAATGACTGTTATCTGAATTTATCAACATGTATAGATCTAGAAGTCATAATACTAAATGAGGAAGATAATTTCCAGAGTAATGTGTATTTTAAGCAAGGATTTTTAAAACATGCAAAATAAGAATGCTGCTTGCTATTTATGAACATACACATATTTAGTTAAACCAAATTTTTGTGGCTTTGATTTCCAGCATATGCTTGGGTTATGGGCTCCATCCCTGGTCCCGGCAGGTACAGGAGGCAACTGCTTCCGTCTCGCATTGATGCTTCTCTCTCTCCCTTTTTGTTTCCCTTCTCCCCACACCAAATGCAATTTTAAAATGTTCTTGGGTAAGGATAAAAAAAAAAGAGAAAACAAACGAACATAATAGAGATTAATGCACATTATTTTTAGGAGAGTGGCTGTGTATGGAAAAAAGATAGAATTGGGATTGCAGAAAACAAAGGAAATTTTACCTAAATATGTAATTTTTAATTTATTTAATGAAACCTGAAGCATACGTTGGCTTTTGCTATAAAAAGGGAGAGTATTTATTGTATTACTCTTTTCTGAATGTTTGGGATATTTAATATTATTTTTAAATAGTAATTGAAGTATTAATGAAGTGAGGGCACTTTTCCAGTGAAAAGTTTCTGGTGAAACGTTTCTATCCTTATTTTGTATGTAAAGACAGAGGAAGCAAAAATTACTAGAGTAATTTTTTGTTTCAAAGATTTCCTTTACAGTTGAATACTTGCAAAGTAATTTATAAATGACAACATACTCTGTAAATGTCAAGGATGTGTAATTACCATAGCATCGTCTTTTTAAAAAGACCAATCAATAATACATGTCTGTTTTATTAAAAAGGCAAACCACCTCCCTGAAAGGACTAGTCCCCATTTCTGTCTGTAGACAAGAAACTTTGTTATGGACTTTAGTTCACAAGCTATTTCTACTTACAGTAAAGGTCACCACAACTCTGGTTTGTGAGCAGATCACATTTTATTATCATTTTTTTCCTGTAGGAATGAAACTAAGCAGCCAAGAGACTAAGGTCATGCCAATGCATCGTGATAAATAATTCAGGTCCCAGATATTTCTGATTCACAGTTTAATTCTGATTCACTATTCTAGTAAAATGGAATTTCACAGATCACTTTACACTAAGGCCCTGTGTGGTACCTTTTATGATTATTTTTTTAACCTAGGGGGTTGATTAGTGAAGATAACATTAAAAATAAATAAATATGTAATCAAAGAGAAATAAATTCTTTTGAATTCCAGGAACTAGGAGATCTTTTCAAAAACACAAAGACATAATAACATTAAACATAAGTAAATATGTAATCAATGGAATATATTACTCTTTTTTATTGCTATTCTATTACAGTTGTTTCCATTTTTCCCTCTTTGCCCTCCTCCACGAAACCCACCTCCCGCCCCCACAGTCAATCCCCGCGCCATTGTTAGTGTCCATGAGTCATTCACACATGTTTCTTAACTAGTCCCCGCCCCTTGTTTCAACCATTATCCTCCTCCCTTCTCTCCTCTGACTGATGTCAGCCTGTTTCGTGCTTCAATGTCTCTGGTTCTATTTTGCTCATTAGTTTAGTTTGTTCATTAGATTCCTCTTCTAGGTGAGATCATATGGTATTTGTCTTCCACCAACTCACTTATTTCACTTAGCATAGTAGTCTTCCGTTCCATCCATGGTGTTGCAAAAGGTAGAAATTCCTTCTTTTTTTTTCCTGCTGGATAGTGTAGTATTCCATTGTGTAAATGTACCAGTTTTTTTGATCCCCTCATCTACTCATGGGCACTTAGGCTGTTTCTACCACTTGACTATTGTAAATAGTGCTGCCATGAACATATGCATAAGGTCTTTTGAATCGGTGTTCTGGGATTCTTAGGGTGTATTTCCAGCAGTGGATTTTGTGGTCCAAAAGGCAATTCCATTTTTAATTTTTTGAGGAAATTCCATATTGTTTTCCACAGTGGCTTCCCCAGTCTGCATTCCCACCAACAGTGCTCTAGGGTTCCCTTTTCTCCCCATCCTCACTAACACTTATTTGTTGATTTATTAATGATGGCCATTCTGAGAAGTGTGAGATATCTCACTGTGGTTTTAATTTGCATCTGTCTGATGGCTAGTGTTGTTAAGCATGTTTTCATATCTGTATGGGCCCTCTGTATGTTCTCTTTGGAGAAATGTCTATTCAGGTGCTTTGCTAATTTTTTAATTGAATTTTTTTCTTCCTGGTTTTGAGTCATTCGAATAATTTACATTTTTTGGAGAATTAACCCTTGTCCAATGTATTATTGGCAAATATGTTCTCCCATTTGGTCAGTTCCCTTTTCATTTTGATGGTGGTTTCTTTAGCCGTGCAGAAGCTTTTTAATTTGATGTGATCCCATCAGTTTATATTTTCCTTGCCCCAGGAGATATATGAGCAAAAATATTACTGCCTGGAATGTCTAAAATTTTCCTATCTATATTTAATTTATGGTGTCACAACTTATATTTAAGTCTTCTATCCATTTTGAGTTTATTCTGGCATATGGCGGAAGTTGGTGGTCTGGTTTCATTTTTTTTTTTGCATGTACCAATGCAGTTCTCCCAACACCATTTATTGAAGAGAGTATTTGTACTCCATTGTATGCTCATGTCCCCTTTGTCAAATATTAATTGACCATCGGTTTATTTCTGGGCTCTCTATTCCACAGCTATTGATGTATGTGTCTGTTCTTACATCAGTACCAGGCTGTTTGATTACAGTGACCTTGTAGTACAGTTTTATATTAGGTATTGTGATCATTCCAACTTTATTCTTCTTTTTCAAGATTGCAGAGTCTATTTGGGGTCTTTATTGGTTCCATATAAATTTTTGTAATATATTTTCTACCTCAGTGAAATATACCACTGATATTTTAGTAGAAATTGTATTGAATCTATAGATTGCTTTGGGAGGTGTGGACACTTTGGCAATGTTAATTCTTCCAATCCATGAACAGATAATATGCTTCTATTTATTTCTATCTTCCTCAATTTCTTTCTTCAGTGTTGTATAGTTTTCTGAGTATAAATCTTTTCCTCCGTGGTTAAATTTATTCCTATAGATACTTTATTTTTCTTGTTGCTATAGTAGATGGAATTTTTTTCTCTAGTTTCTGTTTATGATATTTAATTGTTGGTGTACAAAAATTCCTTTTCTGAATATTGACTTTGTATCCTGCTACTTTGCCAAATTCACCTATTAGGTCAAGTAGCTTTTTGGTGGAGACTAAAGGGTTTTCTATGTATACTATCAAGTTGTCTGCAAATAATGACAGTTTTACTTCCTCCTTCTGAATTTGGATGCTTGTGGCTAGGACTTCCAGTATATGTTGAATAAGAGTGGTGAAAACAGATACCCTTGTCTTGTTCCTGATGTTAAGGGAAATGCTTTTAGTTTTTTTCCATTGAGTGTGATGTTGGCTGTAGGTTTCTCATATGTGGTCTTTATTTTGTTGAGGTATGCTCCCTCTCTTCCCACTTTGCTGAGAGTTTTTATAATAAATGGATGCTGGATTTTATGAAATCATTTTTCAGCATCTATTGATATGAGCATGTGTTTTTTGTCCTTCATTTTACTTATATGGCATATTACATTCATTGTTTTACAAAACCCTACCATCCTTTCATCCCTGTGATAAATTCCACTGATCATGGTGTATGATCTTTTTAATGTATTGCTGGATCTGGATTGCCAATGTTTTGTTTGTATTTCAGCATCTATGTTCATCAGAGACATTTGCCTATACTTTCCTTACAAAACCCATACCAGCAAAAATACCCCCAACCACTATTATGATATCAACAACAAATGAGTTAACATTAGTAAAACTTGAAAGGGAATATTATATGAAATATAAAAATAATGTGAGATGACTAATGGAAAGAAAAATGATTTTGAGAGGTTAGGGGAGCAGAAATACTGTGAATAGGGAATAAAACAAAGTAAAGAAAGGGGGAAAATAAAATGTGCAATGGAAATAAAATAGGGAGGGCATAGGGCAAAAGGGAATAGAAAAAGGGAAGAGTAAAATATGAGGTTTGGAGAAAAAATAATGAAAATGTAGGGACCAAATTGAAGAAGAACAACCATGGCAGCAATATCCACAACAAGTGAGCAAAGATTAATAAAGGTGGAAAGAAGATAATAATACAATAAAAAAAGATTGTGCAATGTCTAAAGGAAAATAAAATGATTTTGAGAGGATAGAGGGAGGAGAAATAATAAGTGTAAGGGTTAGAAACTAGTCTAAGAAAGAGAGAAAATAATATTTAAAATGAAAATAAGACAGGGTAGGAGGAAGGTGGAATAGAGTAGGACAAGCAAACAGTAAAACATGAGATTTAAAGTAAGAAGAGAATAGTGAATCACTAGGGATATATTTGAAAAAAGGCAACATGAATCCCAGTATCAATGACACCTGAGCAAATATTAATAAAGGTGGAATTACAATAAGGATATTATAAGAAAGGAAAAACAATGCAAAATGACTAATGGAAAGAAAGATGGTTTTGAGAGATTGGACAGAGGAGAAATAGTAAGAGGGAGGAATAGAAATAAGAGAAATGGGTAGAAAGGGAAAAATTAATTTAAACCAAAAATAAGAAAGAGAAGAATGAAGGCAAAATAGAGTAAGAAAAGGGAAGAGTATAAAGTATGGGATGTAAATGAAAACTAAAATAAAAATTAAAAATAATACTGTATATAAAACAAAAAATTTTAAAAATTAAAAATAGTGAAATAATAGAAACAAAACTGAAGACAAAGAAACCATGTTAAAAGCTATGCAGGAGAAAAATAATGTAAATAATGAAAAAGAACAAGGTAGATTTCATCTCAGCACAGAGTCTAGTGTCTGTTTGCCTAGTGTCTTCTTCATCAGGATCTGTCCCTGATGTCAGCCGGTGACCCAGTCTAGCTTTAGACACCTTGTTCAAGGCTACAAGCAATCCACAGTCTTTGATTATCTCCTTCAAGCTTGGCTGATTCTCACTGTTCTGCCCTGCTGACTTTTTATCATCACAAGGCATATGGGTGGTTCCTCTAACATCCTAGAGTGCTATGTCACACCTCCACATGCCTGTAGAGGTGGCCCCTCATGTGATCAGAAGGGTGGGGTTCCTGGGCCACCCCCCCAAGAGACACTGTTCAGTCTTCAGGGAAGAACGTGGGTGTGTTCCCCCACCCCATATCACATGGATTGGCCTGCCCCAGATTATTTACAATAATATGTAGTTTCAGATGAATTAGCTGTCTGTTTCATGTGAGAGGCCAATATATGTAAAAGGATAAGCTCTTTCCTGCTTGGAGCTGATGGCAGCTCTGTGTGAGAGATAAGGCTGGGTGTGGCCCTGAATACCTCTTGCTGTACCAATTTCTAAACTCTCTGCTCTGCTGTTGGAATAGGACCCAAGGAGGAGACAGCATAGTGTCTGATAAAAGTTCATAAAGGAATTCTTTGGAGATTCTCTTTCTTTCCCCTGTGGATATGGGCCCTCCAGGAGATTCTTGAGCTTGGCCTTACTGTTCTGCAGAGTTTGCAAATCCCGTAGGTAGGGAGGGGGTGGGCACAAATTCCCCTTCCCAGGAGTTTGTTTCTGAGGTGTGAGTAACCCTGCCTGGCTGCAAAGAATCTTAGGCACTGAGCTTTTTTGCTTGTCCAGCTCCTAGCTCAGTGCTCTTGCTGGAGGCTCAGACCCAAACCCTCCATTATGAGTACAGCCCTCTGCTCACCAGCAATGGTGGATGCGGCCCTGCAATCCCTTCACCTTGCAGCTCTCTACTCTTCTTGGCCAGCATGATTTACTGAGCATGAACTGCACTTTAAGTATGGCCTCTTTGCTGCTGAGGCAGCTGCATGCATGCACGTGGTCCCCTGCACAGCCAACCTCCACTGCCCTCTTAAAAAAAGTCGTTATGTGGCACCCACACTGTAGCTCTGGGCCACTGCCTGCCTCTTTGTGCACTCCACTTCCCTAAAAAGCAAAAAGTGTTTCTCAGTCAGGATTGTCCATAGCCTACCAGTGCCTCTGACAGTTTTAGGAGACAGAATTTCTCTCTTGAACTCTTCCTGTTGATGCTGCAGTTATGGATATTCTACTCTGTGTGTGTGTGTGTGTGTGTGTGTGTGTGTGTGTGTGTATGCAAACTTGAGTCTTCCAGACTTCGTATATCCTCCCAAGTCTCTCCCGATTAAGGGTGTGGGTTCCCTATGTTCTCTCCTCTGCTTCAGGCTCCTTGCTCAGGGCATGTCCCCTTCAACTTATAAAATCTCTTACAAGACAGTGCAAAGCTTCCTTTGTACTTCTTAGCTTCAGAAATTTGCATAATCTAAGATTCCATTGATTGTTCAGGTTGCTTGTTAGAAGATCAGCTGAAAATCTATGCTGGAGGAATGAGCAAGAGGCCTCCATATTCTCACCCCCTCTATATACACTTTCTGATTTAAAGAATTAGGAGTCCTTTAGAAAAACAAAAGAACACATGAGCCCTGCAGCTCCATAAAGTGCCCATACTATTGGTGTCTTATTATCCATCTTACTTGTTTAATAGAATAAGTCAGTTCAAGGTGCATGAACAACAGATAATGAAAGCTGGTAAATGGGAAGAAACAAATAACCACTTTAACTGTAGACAGAGAATTGCATAATGTGGGACCTTCTTCATAAAAGGAAAAAGAAAGTCCATCTTGGAAACTGAAACTCATTCTAAAATATACACACATTGAAAAACTTTATTAAATTTCTGTATGAGCTTCCTAGGGCTGCCTTAACAAATCACCACAGACTGGGTGCTTAAACAATAAAAATTACTCTTCTCACAATTTTGAGGTGGAAAACTCCAAGATCCGGTACCAGCAAGGTTGGTTTCTTTCGGGCGGGCCTCTTTCCTTGGTTTGTAGAAGGTCGTCTTTGCTATATGTCTTCACATACTCTTTCCTCTCTGTGTCTGTGTCCTCATCTTCATATAAGAACACCAGTCATATTGAATTAGAGCCCACTCTAGAGACCTTCTTTTAACTTAATTACCTCTTTAATGACTTCATATACAAACACATCTGAGGTACTAGAGGATAGCGCTTCAACATGTAATTTGGGAAGGGGACACAGCTCAGTCACTAACACTTTCTGAAAAGTAAAAAAAAACATATCAATTTCTTGTGGATTAACACCTACCTGCACATTGTACAGTGATTGTACATGTGTTTTAGGTGGGCCATTTATTTTCAAAAGAGGTTCTTCCCAGTGTATCTTGATTCCAAGCCCCCACAATGTCACATGGAAATGATTAATGGTAATTAGGTATACATTGCTTTTTTCCTTTGGAAGGAAATACTGTGATCTGAATAGATTTCAAAATAAAGTATTAGACTAAAGGTTTACCTTATATCATTGTGGTTTTTGGAAGACACACTAACTACCCATGTTTTCCTGAACGATATCAATATGGAAGTCTCACTATGATTCACTTATCAATATGGTCACATATGTTTTATTTTCCTCCTTCACACTATCTTCTATAATCCATCCCTCTGTCAATGGCTCCCTTATGTGCATATTTTCCCAAGTCAGAAACTTGGAATCATGTTAATACTTCACTCCTTTTGTAGACATGTATAGAGGAACCATTACCAAAGCCCATTATTCCACAAAATATCTTAGGCCCAGTTTTTTACAGTCAGTATTTGAACATTGACTCTTTCTTTGACTTCCAATTCCTGCTAAAATTATCCTCTTCTTCCCCAAAGTAGAGGATACCTTTGATTGAATAAGGTCAAGGCTAACACCAAGAAAATAACAAAAAGAAAGAATGCCAATCAATATTTGGAATATTATCTTGTTATGAGACTCTCACAGAGGTTCCACCACTTAAAATTATTGAATATTCAATTAGATATGAATTTCTTAGGCTTGAAAAGAAGACACTTTTTATTTTTAAGTATATTTAATTGATTATGCTATTACGGTTATCCCATTTTTTCTCTCCTCTATCCTCCTCCACCCTGTACCCCACTTCCCATTAGCATCCCCCCCCTAGTTTATATCCATGTGTTGTACATATAAGTTATTTGGCTTCTCCATTTCCTATACTGTTCTTAACCCCCCTCCCCGCCTATTTTGTACCTACCATTCATGCTACTTATTACCTGTTCCTTATCCCCCATTCTTCCTCATCCCCTCCCTGTTAACCCTCCACGCAATCTCCATTTCTGTGATTCTGTTCCTTTTCTACTTGTTTGCTTAGTTTATTTATTTAGCATGTTTTTAGGTTCAGTTGTTGATAGTAGTGAGTTTGTTGTCATTTTACTGTTCATAGTTTTGATCATCTTATTTTTCTTAGATAAGTCTCTCTAACAGTTCATATACTAAGGGCTTGGTGATGATGAACTCCTTTGACCTTATCTGGGAAGCACTTTATCTGCCCTTCCATTCTAAAGGATAGCTTAGTAATGGACAAAGTAATCTTGGGTGGTAGTCCTTTCCTTTCATGACTTTGAATACTGCTTTCCAGCCCTTTCTTGCCTGCAACGTTTCTTTCGAGAAATCAGATGATAGTCTTATGGGAACTCCTTTGTAGGTAACTGTCTCCTTTTCTCTTGTTGCTTTTAAGATTCTCTCCTTATCTTTAATCTTGGGTAATGTAATTATGATGTGCCTTGGTGTGTTGCTACTTGGTTCCAACTTCTTTAGGACTCTGAGCTTCCTGGACTTCCTGGAAGTCTATTTCCTTTGCCAGATTGAAGAAGTTTTCCTTCCTTATTTTTTTTTCAAATGATTTTTCAATTTCTTGCTCTTCCTTTTCTCCTTCTGGCATGCCTATTTTTTTTCTTTTTGATATTGGAAGGTTTAAAGTTGTCCCAGAGACTCCTCATTTTTTTGAATTCTTGTTTCTTCATTCTCTTCTGGTTGAATGTTTATTTCTTCCTTCTCTTCCAAATTGTTGATTTGAGTCCTGGTTTCCTTCCCTCCACTGTTGTTACCCTGTATAATTTTCTTTATTTCACTTTGTATAGCTTTCATGTCTTCCTCTGTTTTTTATTCATACTCAATCATTTCTGTGAGCATCCTGATTGCCAGTGTTTTGTTTGAACTCTTCATCTGATAGGTTGACTACCTCCTGTTGCTTAGTTCTTTTTCTGTGGTTTTGATTTGTTCTCTCATTTGGGCCATATTTCCTTGTCTCAGTACTCCTGTTACATAATAAGGGGTGAAGTCTTAGGTATTTTTCAGGGCAGGGCAACCCACATTGCTTGTTGTGGTGCTGTGTGTGGGGGAGGAGTTGGAGAAGCAACAATGCCACTTGCTTGGCTTTCTGCTGGCTTTCAGTCACTTCCTCTGCTACCCACAAATGAATCTGGACTTGATTCCCAGGTGGGTGGGCTTGTGTACCTTCTAGAATTCCGTGGGTCTCTCCATTGAACTCTCCTATGAGGCTGGGAGTTTCTCCTGCCAGCACGACACTCATAGGTTTTTACAGCCAGAGGTTTTGAGGCTTTCTTTTCCCATGCTGGAGCCTTAGGTTGCATGGTCTGTCTCACTCCGCAGTTGTTTCTCCTGGCTTATCCACTTGCAAATGTGAGCCCACCTGGTCTGCCAGCCACTTCCTTGCCACATGTCTTCTCCTCTGCTGTGGCCCATCACTATCCCTCCTATCAGTCTGGATGAAGGTTTCTTCTTTAACTCCTTGATTGTTGGTCTTCCATACTGTTTGATTTTCTGGCAGTTCTGGTTGTTTTTGTTTGTTTGTTTGTTTTTCAAATCATTGTTGTTCCTTTTTTGGTTGTGGGGGATAACAAAGCATTTCTACATATGCATCCATCTTGTCAAGAAGTTTCATAAGAAGCCTTTCTAAACATACTTTTGAAGAATCTATATATATACCTAATATCAATTCACTTTCCTCTTTGTACTTTATGCTTCCTAATTTGAAAAATGTGTGACAGTTGTCAAATTGGCTTTTATTTTCTCCTAGTGGTATGGCTGCAAATGTTTAAGCACCATTCCTTGGGGGTCAGGGACTTGATTTGTAGCATTTACTAATATCTGTAGTATAAATACTCCCTCCATGACAATCTTAATTGACTTCACATGAGTTCATCTGGCTTCCAGAATTTCTGAAAATTTAACAGTTAGTTGTTGTGAAACAGTATTTCTAGCTCTAACATACTGGTTCCTATCCCTACAAAGTGTTAATCATGTCTTTGAATATGCTGGGTTTTATTTTTAACTTAATCTTCTTTCTGTGCCTGAGAAACTCTTATTAATCTTTAAAAATGCAGTTCAGATGTCCTTTCTTAAAAGATCTGGCCTCCACCCCTGCCTTTCCAGGTGGTCAGTCCATCATTGTGTCATCAGTATTTGTCCCCATCATTCATTATAAATGCTTATATATTGAGTTCATTACATTATCACATTGTTTTATTTTTATTTCTTTATATATCCACCAATTAGATTGCTAATATCTGATAACACTCAAATTTTACAGATGAGGAAATTGTTGCTCTGAGCCTAAAAGTATAGGGAAATATAATAGTCCATTAAAAATTTTTAATAGTGTAGTATTTAAAAGAATGGATAGATGCATATTCCAAAGCTTACATTTACCTTTGTTTGACCTTAGACCAATGATTTAGCCTTCCTGAGTCAATGTTTTTTCATCTATAAATGGCCATAATAGTATGTGAACTCATGAGATTGTGGAAAGAGTCTGTGAACTGCAAGATTGTGTGACACCTGGGAACCAGTCAATAAATTGTATTGTAGGTGAAAACACTCCAGCAGAACCACCATTATAAGTAAAAGGTGTAGTCACCTTACATATGTGTCTGGCTAGAGTTAAATAAGTTCACCATTAAAAAAAATAAGTTCACCATTTCAAATTAAATAGATCATGCATTTTTAAAATGCACATTCTTCAATATTTTATCATGATGTATGTAAGATTTTTTAAATTCACAAATTTGAACACTTCATTTTTGAACTAGACTTCATTTTTTAAAAAATTATAGGCACTTTGTAGTGTTGCTTGCACTGGTTTAATCTGTGGCCATCTGGTTTCTGTTTGTGTTCCTTTAGCCTTTGCATGAAAGACTCCTTCCCTTTGACTGTCCAGTCCTGCATCATGTCGAAAGACTGTGAGACTGCTGAGTGGTCCTCCTGGAGTCCCTGCTCCAAGACATGTCGTTCAGGGAGTCTCTCACCAGGATTTAGGAGCCGGACTCGGAATGTGAAACACATTGCTGTTGGAGGTGGAAAGGAGTGTCCTGAACTTCTCGAGAAACAGGCTTGCGTTGTCGAAGGAGGACTTTTGCAGCCATGTCCCAGGTACTGTGCATTCTGCAGTGTGAGTATTCAGTTTTCCATATAGCCTCATTTTATGTGGCATGAGGGTGTTAACAATCACAACAGTAGTTGTGACTCATGCTTGTTGAGTCTGTACTCAGTGCACAGTTCCATATTGGGCAGTGTGGCACAACACGTTAAGAGCATGGGTTTTGGTATTGATTCTCTTGGCTCTAATCCTATTTCTGTGACTTTCTAATTATGTGAATTTTGGCAAGTGATTAAATTCTAGTACCTAGTTTACTAGAAACTAGTATCTAGAAACTAGCATCTAGTTTCTCAGGCACATCTACTAATCACCTGGCACATAATAAATACTCAATAACTATTAGCTATCATTATCTGACATGTTGTACCCAATACTTCTAACAAATTAAGAGGCTATTCATAGTACTTTCATTTTGTGAGTGAGGACATTACTGCTGAGAGAGTTAAATAATCCTTGCAGTTACATGACTGATGAGTGAGAAGACTCCTTTTGTTATTTAGTTCAGTCTACAGATCTGCCTGCCACCCTGTGCCATTTCTGTTCCCCAGCCTCCCAGGATCCAGAGAATGTTGGACAAAAGGTTTCTTTAGATTAGTAGCTATATTTTAATATCTTGATATTCATTATATGTTTTCTGGCTAGTAGCCCTTGGGCAAGGCCTCCAGCATATTTTCCTTTCCACTGTTGGCTCGTAATGTGCTGGTTTGTTAATGACAACAGTCATGGAGAGCTGTTGTTCAGAAGTCTATCTGGGGTGGATCTATAGTAACTCCTGCTGGACAGCTGCCATGAACCATATTTGTTAAATCTGCAGCTATTTTAGATAGACCTTTCCCTATAGTTTTTAATAGTTTCTAGGATTTGAGAATAATTTTCCAAGCTAAAAATAAGATGAGGCAAAAATACCTTCTTGTAGAAATAAAACATCTGAGGATATGGGAAAAGTGCTGGGTTATAAGCTCAATAGGTGCTCTTAAACGTGCTGTGTGTTTTGGTTGCTGGGGGTAGAGGAGTAAGTTTCTCTTGTTGGGTTCTTAGGTGTTTACTTCCTCTCTCTCACCATTAATATCAGTGTAGGTTTAGCATATTCTTTACATACGGATTGCTCCTTTTTTTTTTTTTTACTAAGATGACCCCATAGATTCTTGTTATTTCTTACCCTAAAAGCAGAAATGGTAGATGCAGCTCATGATCCTTGAGAGATTAAGATATTGCCTTACAGAATTTTCCTTCTTTGTGTTGAGTATTTGTCCAGTCTTTCAAAACACTAGTTTGTCAGCAAAGCATAGAATTGTAATCAGCATAAAACTCCGGATTGCTGATGCTCTTGAACTGGGATAGACCTAGATTAAAATTGAACCACCATCACTTACTAGCTGTGTGTCCTCGGACGAGCTATATAATTTCTCTTCAGTAAAACGTATCTAATTATGCTGCCTGTACTGAAGGTTGAAAGCTCCACACTGGCTATGTAAAATGTCCATCCTGGTGCTCAGCACAAGGAGGCGCTACAAGAATAGTGACCTTTATTGTTGCTATTTGCTGGTGTGCTTACTTCCTTCAGAAAAGATCTCCTCTTTCCTTATAAGGCATACTGTAGTAATTCTGTAGGATAGAAGCTTATTTTTTTCTAAGTAATTTGGAAATTTTTTCCCTATGGAGGCATAATTCAGAAAGGTTCTCAATGGTAAACTTCCAGGAATAGAATCTGGGTTTAATGTTGACCTTGATATCTGTGCTGGTTTTCTTCATTCCTTTCGCAGAATGGCCAGTGACGTCTTCCAGATATTTTGAACAGTTTGTTGATTTATAGATATCTCTCCATGTTTGTCTCCTTTTTGTTAATAACTGTTGCAGTTCTCTTGGAAGTGAGAGTGGTGCCTTCCCGATATACTGAGAAAGTTGAATAGCATCTGTATTTGTTAAGTAATGACTACTTTTGTTGAGGACCTACAGATGGCCAATAACTTTATCAGAGATTTTACAGAGATTATTTAGAATAACATAGAGTTGATCATCCAGAGTAGAAGTTTTAAGAGTGAAAGATACATAAGTTGATATTGTTCAAATTCAAATTGAAGCTCATTTGGCTCCAAAGTCAGGTTTTTCCCACTCCACCGCAGTAACTGCCATGACAATTGCAGTGAAGGCTCACCAAGATGTGGGACATATAAACATACATATGTATTCATATGTATCATTTCCCACCAGACTGGAAATGATGATGTTTTAAGATGTACTCAAGATGAACCTCTGTATTGACCTGGTGATTTTATTGTACCTTAATATCTGATGATTTTACTTACCTTAATATCTGAAAATAGAGGCTGAAACATTTATTGTTGATGAACCTGGCCCTCTAGTTCTGTTATTTGATGATGTTACTGAGCTAAACATTTTAAAACGCCTTTTCAAATAGTACATTTGCAGGGAATAGGAGCCTTGGAAAATTCACTGTATACCAATCAGTATTTCCGAGTGAGAATGATGTGTTAATTAATGATTGCACTTGGTGGTAAGAAGGGGAATGCATAAATAACCACAATGAAATTAATATTGGCTGACATTCTTATTTGTCTGCAATCTGAGCTGTGGCCTCTACTGCAGGAAAGCATAAAAGCTGTCTACTAACTTTTGTTTCTAGTTTGACATTTGTGATTAAAATTCATTGTAAACAAGAGAAATGGAAACAAAAATCTGTTAGGGAACAAAAATGCCTGTGGGGGAAACTTTGCGCTCCAGTTCCCCCATCGCCACGGATGAAAATAAAACTACCAAGACGTGATCTGCTTGGGGAGGAGAGGTGGTCAGTCTCTCAAAGGAAAAGGACCAAGTACCCCTTCCTCAATGGCTTTTATTAGGTTTGGAACACACAGGAATACAGGTAAAGCTCATCAATCAATGTCAGGTGGCAGGGATCAAACAATAGATAACATTTCGAAGAAATCTGAGGGCTTAATCTGAGTCAGTGTCTGTCAGGTAAGGGGGTTGTAAAAACTTTGGGAGACACACTCATTTCCTGCTTGGACCCTTATCATATGAATGAAAGCACCCTTAGCAAAGCAGGCTTCACAGGACTTTATGAATTCTTTCTTATGCCCAATCACTGCAGAACCCGCTCCAGTCTGGCAGAGGACTGCACCACTCTCCCCATCATAGTTTTTTAGGCTTAAGTGGATTAGAGCCAGGGAGCACTTCTCCCAGAGGACATGGGGACTCAGGCTATGTCAGAATAGCTGGGGGGTGAGGGTCCATCACTCTATCTTTGTTGCAGCTCCCCAGGTCCTTCCTTGAGGGCCTCCTGAGTGATCCTGTCTGGCTTAGGTTGCCCCCCCTCAAGGGGTATTACTCATTATTGACTAACTGACCAAGCAATGGGGAGAGATGGATGAAGCAGAAGCAGCGCTCCTGCCAGGGAGATAAGCTTTGTCTCCTTAGTGGCTCACAGTCTGAAGGTCGCTCACTCAGCCTTATCAATGGGGGGTGGTTACGGCTCCTGAAACCAGGCAGGGCAGATCCCAACAAATGCCCATTTTTCCTTTCCCAGAATTCATGTGCATCAAGTGGTTTTATTCACCACATTTCTCCCCAGCAGGAAAAATGCACATTTCTGTGACTTTTCATAGTGTTTTTAAAACTCTGTTGGGATGTAGTTGGGCTTTTACCCTTCCACCATCTTTGCCATGAGGCATGTTTATCAGTTCAGTGAATATGGAATATGTAGTGTGTTCTCGCTGGGTGCCAAGCACTGTGGTGTTTGGAACACCCCTGAGAACAAAATAAAGTTCCCTTTTCTTCACAGGACTTAAATTTTAGTGAAGATACACCAAGTCAGTATAATAAATTAAACAAACTATAGATATATTTTTGTATGAGCTGTGGAAAAAGTTAAACATTAGAGCAAATTATTGGTCGAGGCTTGTGGGATGCTTTGAGAGGGGTCAGCTTAGGGCACAGCATTAAACAGGGTCACTAGAGAAGCCTCATTTGAATAGGCAGCCTTTGGGGGCAGATAGCTTGCAGGAAATGAGGAAATTTGCTATTATGGCAAGTAGGGGAAGGATATTCTTCCAAGAAGAGGGTAGTGCTGTAAAGGGTTCCAGTACCAGTATAAGAATATTGCTCAAAAAAAAAAAATCTTCCTTTGCACAGTTTTAGTGGTACTATGGGCTCCTCAGACCTGCATTTTAGCTCAAAACACTATGAATACCAGTCCCTAAGGCATCATTTCATACAAGGAATTGTGACCAAGAGGAACCCATTCCAGAAGCACTCCCTGAGAATGGAACAGTTTGGAAGTTGCCTTGGGGCAAGTAATTTAACTTGAAAGAAGACAGTCTAGTCTATGCTACGCTAATTTGGGGAGTTGTAGCACTACCAGGAGTTACTTTGTGTATAGCCTTAAGCTTGTTTCAAGAGTTTGTTGTTTTTGACCAAGTACGATAGCAAAGAGACCCTTCCTCCACCATTACATAATCTACTTGTAATTTTATGGCCCCCCTCCAAAATAACATTAAGCACTTATATTGTATACTATGGGGTGGGGATAGAAATGAAAGAGCAGTAAATTTACATGTAATTTGCCATCTTTTGTCTTGGTGTGTTTATCTCTTATTAACCTTTAAGACTTGGGCATTGTTTTTCTTGGCCTGAAAACTTTGCATGAAAAGGTACCTTGGCACTTGGGTCCTTTCCTATGTTCTGCTCAATACCTAAGTGTTAGATCCCGATGCACCTAAGAAGAGGGTGAAACACATTCTAAGACCATAAACGATATGGTGGCCCTGTTTACTAGCATAAGGAAAACAGAGGACACAGGAGCTAGCATGTTGTAAATGCTAATGTCAGAGAGCTTAGCCATGACCAGAGGCTGGCAGCCATCTGACTCCAGATTTTCTGTGCTTAAGCCCATTCTAATTGAAGATACAGTAACACACATGAATATTGCCAAGCATCAGCTGCAGACATCTTTCTTGAATGTGGAAGCTCAGAAGACCTACCAGAACTTTCTACCACCTCACCAGGAGGCAGCAGCTTTCATGCAAAACTGGATTTTCTACCTTGTACAAGGCCATGTAGAGTGTGAAACAGAATATAAGACAGCACTAGTGAGAGGTGGCAGTGACCAATGTGAAGTAAAACTCTTAACAGATCTCAAGGTAGAAGCTGCATGGCTGATGATATATAGACACTGTGCCCTAGACTGTGTGGTGTTACTACATAGAAAAGCCAGTTTGTAAGACATTGTTTCAATAGTTGCGTCTGGAACTGAGTAGATAAACTCTTATAATCCACCCCTCCTTGACACTGGTATATATGAATTTACCCTTATTATGAGTAATCTGGAGATTCTTCACAAAAGTGAATCTGTGCAGACTCATGCCAAGAGACAGTCAACGGCAGCCCACCTAATTCCCTTGTGACACAACCCTATGTGACCAGCCTACTTCTCCTTCAGATCTCTCTAGGGGCCTGAAACCAATTTTAGATGTTCTGGATAAAAATCATTTTTCCTTGAGAAAAAGCATGCCGGGAGTTAGTTAATGCATCTGTTTAGATGAGTATCGAAGCCAGGGAGAGAGCCAAGGAAAAGGATGGCAGGGAAAAGCTGGCTAGATCCTTGGCTTCCTTTGCCCATTGGAAGAGTTAGTACTAAGGTTGACATGTCATGAAGAGATATTTGTTCATCACCTGCTTCAGCCTGAAACTGCAGTTTGGGAAACTGAACACATTACGCTTGTGTTCACTTACTTTATTGATCTTAACAATATGGTAAAATATACTCTTTAAAAATGAGACCATATTGAGTATGGTAACCATGTCCTCTAAGAGTTTTTAATAGTGGTGTTTACACATGTTATCTCATATATATAGTTATGACTTTTTGTTTATTTTTATATTTTTTCTACTTTGGAATAGATAGCACCCATGAAAATATTGTACCTGGCTCATAGCTAATGTTCAGTAAACAATGTGTGGATGAATGAATAATGAATGCTCAAATGAGGGCCAGTTCTAGAATAATATTATGCACAAGTTACTTTATTCCATGCCTATACTTATTATTTAATGTTTGCATGGAGGGTTTAAAGTCATTTCTTATAAGGAACCGGTGAAGTTGGCATCACCAAGGAGATCAAATAAGGGCACTTACTCAGGGAAGTGGTGGACACACCAAACTTGAGGTGGTGTGGTCCCCAATGACTTCCTTGCTTCTGCTAACTATATGTCTGGTTTGCCAGCCAAGAAAAATTGCTGTTGTCATTAGTTATCAGAGTAGCTCCCCACAAAGTGAGGAATTAATTCAGGTCTGAATTTGGAAACGTTTGCCCTGAAGAGCAAATTGGCATGTGCAACACCTACCACGTCTTCTACATCTTCTTCCATTTACCACTGCACCTAACACACTGAACAGAATAGGGACTCAGGAAATAGCTGTGAAATGAATTCTTTAGGAATTTTTTATTAACTAAACAGCTTTTCTACAGCACTTCCGGAATTAAGAGGTCATGAACTGGGACCTTTAGGAGAACCTATTTTAGAAAAGAAACAAAGTAACTATAGTTTGTTTCAAAGTTTGTGTAGATTGTTTCAACAGAAGGAAACTGATGCCTTTTTACTGAGTCCATCTTTTACTGACGCATAGTCTCCTGAGTCCCCACTGTGCCACTTTAAGTCCTCCTGGATGGAAGATTTGTTCCTCTGTTAGTGTAAGAAAGTTAACATACTGCTAAGTGCTGTGCATAGCGCTAGAACTCTATTAATAATGCATATGTGGAGTTTGGCTAGCAAAACCATCTGCTGAACAGCAAAGAGCTTTGCACTGCAGAGTGGCTTTCCATAATCAATAGTCCCACTCTATTCAATAAAAAATTACTAGAGCATAAAGTGTATAAAGCTTGATTGGTTCCCTTTATTTTGGTTGTCTGTTCAGCAAAAAAAAAAAAAAAGAAGAAGAAAAAAAAGAAAATGACAAGTTAATTCTTTCTAAATGCATTTACAACTTTAAAAGGACAACAGACATTATCATAAATTAGTCATGCTGCAGTAACTAATTTTTATCATACACACATTTAATTTGAATTCTTTGCACCAGCATTTCAAATCCAAGTATGTTTGCAAATCTATATGTGCTTAGTCAAAACATGACCATTAACTAATGCAATTATTCTTTCAATCTGTCATCATTAAGTCATTTAAGATTCTACTCCATGTCACTTTGCTTGAAGTCTAAGCCTTTACGAGACAAAGAAAATCACACTTTTTAAGCAACTCTAAGCCTTATGGAAGTAACAAAGTGTGCATTCTAACGGGCAGAGTTGCTATAAAACTCGAATGGTTCTGCTGTCCGATGGCTGTTAAAATTACTTTATGTCACATTAGTAGGATAGAGGTCTTTTAAAAATAGTCACTAAATGTGCCTACTTTTCTAATTTTGACTTTGCTAATTTAGAACGTCACTTCTCATTGCTTCACAGCAACTAGTAAATTCCTTACTTATTCTCTTCTCCCCACTTCTGGGATAGTTTGATTATAGGATTCCTTGGCTTACACCCTCAGGAAGGCAAGCTGGGTACCCTGAAGGAGTAAGCTTTTCTAATCCAGAAATTGTCTCTTATCTCTTGAGAGTAATATGTACTTCCACCATTCCACCATTTGAAAATTCCTTTTTTGATGTAATCTTGGGTTCTTTTTTCAAGTTATATATTACTCCTTAGAAAGGTAACATTTAATATTAACTGTTAAAGTATGATGTAAATACATTTATTAACCATTTCCTAAGAGTAGACAAAAATTATGGGGAATGTATAGTGAAATTGGGTGATTAGGTTTAGGCACAAAAAATATTCAGAAAGCATATTCTAGGAGGAAAATGAAGAAAAACTGAATTTCAGAGTTCTAATATGTGGTTGCTCTGGTGTTCTGGTTTTTGTCTCCATTCCTGGGGTGTCTCACCTAAGAATTTAGTGCAAAGAAATTGTGCTACTAATACTGAGAGCGAAGACAGTTTTCTTTTTTTCTCTCTCATCCACCCCTAGTTCATTTGAAGGTTATCTGCACCATCACAGTCTATCCAGAACTTACTCACTTCCCACCCATTGTTTAGGGCTACCTCAGTTGAAAGCCACTATCAACTTTTCTGAACCTTCAAAGGCCTCCAAACTTGTCCCCGTCCTTCACCTCTCCAGAGTCTAGTCACTCAGTATCCAGACTGGTCCTTTAAAACTGAAATTGCATCATCATGTTACTGTTCTCCTCAAGACTTCCTAATGGTTTCCTAGTGTATTTGGAGTAATGCAGTTCTTACTCTGCCTACAAGATGCTCCATAGCCTGACTCTCGACTATCCCTCATTTTCTCTGATCCTCCCCCTTCTCTATCTTGACTTGTCTGTCCCAAACACACTCATTTCAGTACTTTACAAGAAAATGCCAAGCACTGTCTCTTCCTGGGATTTTGAACAAGCTCTTCTCTCTGCCTAGAAGACTCCTTGCTCACTTATTCTTATACTCACTCCATCATTTTATACAGGATTGTGAGAACTTCCTTGGTCATGGCACTGAAATAGCTTTCTTCATCTCTCTTCCTCGCATTGTCTGATGCTATGCTATGTACGGACACATTTCTCTCTGTCTGCCCTTGCAGAAGGAAACTTCTCCAAGGTCAGGGACCTTGTTTTGCTCACTGATATGCATTTCTGTTTTCTGAAATTGTGTCTGGCGCATACTTAGCACTCAAGAATTACTTAGTGAAAGAAGAGATGAATTAACACATGCTTGAGTTGAGAGATTCAATTACTATTTGAGCAGGCTTATTTCTTTTCTCGTGAATCCTGACTTTTACCAATTTCTTGCCTTCAGTCTATCATACATATATTTATAATAATAAAAATGTCCTTGTATGAATTATTTTACCTGTACATTCAGTATTTGAGTTATCAGCATTTCCCTTTTCAGAGATTTGGGGTTCCAAAGTGGCTGACTGTATGCTCTCTCACTAACAGTGAGGACTCTGGATAATGGATAATGGCAGATTTACCTGAGATTCAGAAGCACCAGGGAGAAATGTGGGGAACTTGATTGCAGAGCCTTAAAAAGGCATTTTTCTTCAAAAAGTTGTTGTCTATAACTTTAGTAGTAATTCCAACTTTTATAATTATAGATTCCTTTATTTGTTCCTTTATATTTTGTTTCTGCTATTAACTTAAAAATATTTCCTGAATGCACTAAAATTTGACCCTATGTGACCACAGTGCTCTTCATTGTGATTGGCTATAATGTATTCTCAAATTGTATTGTGTTTGAACTGAAAGGAAAATTATTTGACATTGCAAAATGTTGGTCACCTGTCACTGACAATATCTGTTTCACCAATAGAGGATTTGCTTTGTTTTTTGCTTTTTTAATTTTTTTGCTTCATTCTAGAACACTCTTCCTCATACCAAGACCAACATTTGCTTGTCCTCATAATTAGACTGATAGCTGATTTTTTCCTATATCCTCTGATAAAGTCTCACTGGTTTGCCATTCACTATTTAAATCTACCAGATTGTCATTTCATTAAGTAGATGTGCTTTAGAATCAGATAAACCTGATTTTAAATCCTGTCCTTCCACTTATTTACGTAATCTTAGAAGAATTACTTATCCTTTATGCCAATTCTCCAATTTGTAAAAGGGGAAGTGCAATTTTCCCATAGGGTTTTTGAGGTTTATATGAAAGAATGCACCTAAATTTGTGAGTGTACTTACTGTCTGATACAGGAAAAGCATGCAGAAAATATTGCTTGTTATTACTTAGGAGGCATGTTATGATACCCTAGTAGCCCAAATACATTAATGGCTTGTCTATCTTGCTCACATGAACCCTTTGACAAAAACAGATGGGTCCTTCGCAGTCACATTGGTAAGTGGCTGTGAGGAATGTCTGATTTCTTTTGTTCCGTGGCCATCTACTCTACCTGAGGCATTTTTGCAATGGATTTCAAGGTGTTGCTCACACCCAGCAGGTAGGACTCTGACTTTGAGAATCCACACATTTTTCTCCTAAGCAGAAGAACAAATGGGAGGTGAGTTGAAAGACATCTGAGCTGGGAGAGAGAGGGTGTAACAGACTAGGTCTGTAACAGGGACTTAGCCTTGAGAGAGAGTGTCCCAGGCAGTCAGGAAGCCAAGTTGCTTGAAGGCTGGAGGACTATCACCAAAAGAACTGCTAAAGCAGAAGCCAGTGACATTTAGCTGAGTGAGCTCCTTTGATTTCTTATTCTGTCAGATCCTAGAGACACTTTCCCAGGTTGGTGGAGTTCAGGATGATCAGTTTTCATGGTTGCTGGGTGATTTGTGACTAAACATAGATAGTGCTTTTGAAAAAATAAAGATAAAAGGATGAGAAAAGACTATGGAAAATGCTCATTTTAAAAAGGAATATAGAAGTCCTTTACTGGTGTGCTTCTTTCTATGTCACTTGCTGGGTTGGTATTTTCTCTGAGGTGGCAAACTATTCTGAGCGATAGTGATAATTGTCTTCTGTTTCTTTAGAGAATTTGTTGTTTGCAAGTGAATGGGATTTCTGTGTCTTTGCTTAATGAGCTACCGACAGGGTTTTTGTTACCTTATATGAAACCAGAGTCATTAAACTTTCCTTTTCATTTTTCCCTGTAATGACTTCCAAAATTTTTCCATTGCTAACTTATAGGGTCATGGTAAATTAATTGAAAAAGCAATTTCTACAGAATGGGCCATTCCTTTCAAACAAGCAAACAAGTAGCTAGGAATTCCTCTAATTCTAAACTTTGTTTCTCTTATGCTCTTTGCTAACTTTGGTTGCTGGAAGTTAGACAATGGCATTCCTGAATCCCTAATATTAGGACTTTTGATAAAATCAATGAAATCCTCATAAACAATATGTGAATTGTGTGTGTATAAGTCTGTGGGTTTTCTGTGGCAGCAAGGGTGCAAAAGCCACATGTAGGATGACATACGAAGACATTCATACTCATTGAGTATTTATCACATGCCAGGTTCAAAATTTGTATTAATACCCCATTTTATGGGTGAGAAAACAGAACTGGGCCAAAGTCACGTAGCTAGTAAGTGTCAAGGCCCAGGTCAGTTTCACTCTAAAGCATGCTTGTTGCCTGCGCAGCCCTACCCTCTTTTTACATGTCTTATTTTCCTTGGAGCCTTGAAATCAGCTGCTGTATCTCACTTCCTCCTCAACAGCCAGAGCCCCACTTTTGTAGGAAGCCTTTGTAGGAAGGGGGTTGAAAAGAAGACTTAGTAACCATTTGCTCCAACACAGCCCTACCTTATTGTATCCTGACCTGGAATGCAGTCACCAGTACCCTGAGATGCTGAGACAAGAGGAACTAGCCTTGTGCTTCAGTGATTTAGAGAATATGAGCAAGGAGACCATTCTGAGTGAGATGAAAGGGCTTAGGAGCTTCACCTCTGGAGAAGGAGGGCGTCTGTGAAGAATGAAACTTCTCTCAGTCCCTCATGCCCAGGAATTAGAAACATATTATTGTCCATATTCACCAGCATAAGCATGACCTGGATTCTGTAGTCCAATCTTTTGCCAAGCCCACTTGTTTCCAACCTTGAAAAACCATACGAGTGAAGGTGAAATAGTGAGCAGAGGGAGAACAACTGTGTTACAACACGCCCCAGAGGACTATCCAATTTTTTTGCTACAGTGGGCTTTTCTTGCTACAAGACAAATGATTTTCAGCTTTCAAGCCTTTTAGAATGACGACATTTGTTATGAGGGGTTTGATCACTATTAGGTTTCTTAGAGATTTGTCTTCTGACTTTGACATGTTACTTGATTTCAATTTTACTCTAGTTTCTATAAGGCCATAGTCTTGGTGACACATGGTTATTTTTTATTTATTGCTCTTTGTTTTCTTTTAAACAATCACAGAGCTGAGAATTTTTACTTAAAATCTGAAATGGAACAGCAGATATGAAAATGTTCTTAGGTTATGTTTATTGTTTCAGAAGTTAATGACTCTGTTGGTGTTTATGTGAATGCCATGGAATTATGTTAATACTGTAGGCTCGAGGAAAGCTGTAGTAATGGGTCCTACTGCTCACCACACATAGGCAAGAAATGCAGAGAGAGAGTCCGGTGGAAAGGCAAAAGGATTTTTTAAAAATTTAAAATGTGCACAGCAGGCCTTTTGACAGGGTCCCCCCTTGCTGGAGGAGTGCATGGGCAGCTGGTGGTTGGCTGCTGCAGTGGCTCCCCACTGCTTTGTGCACGGGGGAGGTGCATGCGGGAGGGGCAGGTGGTTTGCCACCTTGCTGCACCATCTCCTGGGACCAGCCAGCCCAAGCCTCCTTTCTCTACTCTTCTTACCAGCCTGTCAGGCGCAGTACTCCTGGTCAGGGCCGGAGTGCTGGGGGAGGGGCTTGGGCGCTGGGGCCTACGTCTCACCTCCATGCTTGGACTGTGTGCTACAGGCCTCCACTAGCATTGGCCACAGGCAGATGGCAGCCACCACACTTTCAATATGGAGAAGGTATGTGTGGCTTGCCGGCCAGCCCTGGACCTGTGGGTCGAGCCTACCCCCTGAATTCTTACCAGAGCCTGCTGTGCTCCTGGCCAGGCAGGTCCTGGAACACTAGGCCAGGGGCCCGGGAGTACTTCCAGCAAGGGCTGCTGCTGGTCCAGGAACCTCAGTCCCCAGCTGCAAGTCCTCCAGTCAGGGTATAGGGGAGCAAAAATGTGCATTTTCTATGCGTTCTGCCTTTTAAAACTTCTCTCATACTCCCCCGTACAGTGGAAGTAGATGGGAGGGCATGTCCCTCCAGCCCAAGTGCCTCTCCAGGCACCAGCCTAAGTGCCTCTTTTGGCTGCATCCTGTGTGCGACTTCCTGGTTGCCAGGGCGATGCATGCAGGTGCCATCTTCGGTGCTTCTCCACCCCACCCCCCTTTTCCAAGGAAGGGAGTCTACCTGTTACAGTGACCCACAAAAGGAAATTCTGTCTGAAATAATTCTTCATGTATGAGTGTAGTGCTGTTGTGGTAGCTTTGATTTTTGCCAGCAGTGTACAAACTCCATTGTGTTTTCAGTCCTCGTTGGTATGTGTGTTCGCGTCTGTTGGTATGTATCTTAACCACTTATAAGCCAGGAGGACATATTGCTAAGTCAATTTAAATAACAGTCTGCATATGTCTGCATATGTCTTTTACACATGTCTGCATATGTAAAAAAAGTAGCCATCAATGATATACAGAGTACTTTATTAACTCATTTTTAATATGTATACCTTTCTCCCCATGGGATCAAACATAAAAATATTTTCCTTTACCAAGGTAGTTAAAATGTTACAGGTCATTTCAATTAATTTAAATTAATATACCCCCAACTTCACACATTCAGACCGTATCCTACAAATTTAAAAAGGTCAGATTTTACACAAAGTTATGTAGAATTTTTTGAAATGAATCCCTGTTACAAGTTCAGTTCCTATGAATTAGGCTCATTTGGTTTCTAACTCCTTTAAATTCTTTCTCTCTTGCAGGTTCAAAGCTAAGAAATATCTACTGTTTATCCATATTTCCCTCCTTAACTACTCTTATACTACTAGGCTGCTGTGATTTTTTCTAGGAAGAAAAAGGGATTTAGTATTCAAGGCTAGTAGACTTCTTTATCCATAGGCAAAGATTTGTTCTTAGAGAGATTATTATGTGCACTTGGTGTCATGGCTTAAGTTTCCTTTGGAAATTTCTATTTTTCTTACTTCTTCTTCTTCTTTTAAATAAACCAAACCAAACAGGTATTCCTGGAGGACTTCTGAATGGAAAGAATGCCAAGTCTCTCTCCTCCTTGAGCAGCAGGATCCCCACTGGCATGTGACGGGACCCGTCTGTGGAGGTGGCATCCAGACCCGGGAGGTGTATTGTGCCCAGAGCACACCAGCATCCACCACACAGAGGGCCAAGGAAGGTAGGCAGCCAGTTGTGCAGACAGATGGCACTACTAATTGGATAGGAAATCAACTCCAACCCCATGTCCTCATATTCTTCTGGATATAATGGACCTTCAGCATTCACGAATTTAATATTTGTTTTGTTGACTATTTGACAATCCTTTTGAAATTCTGCTACTTCCTATAATTTGAAATAGTTAAAAAAAGTAGTAATAATGCAAACATTAACCTCAAAGGATCATTGTGAAAACGGAATGAGGAAATATACCTAAGATATATAGCACAAATGAATACTACACTCTCAGAGGCTGGAGTGATTCAACCAGCAATGAATGAAAAGTAGTGTTGTTTTTCCCAATAGTGCTTTTTATACGTGTGAATTAGGGAATTTGGAAATTTCTAAAAATGCATCACTTTTAAATATCAAGGTCAATGTCAATTTATTGCATAATTGATTATTTCAGTCTTATGAAAAGAAGGAGGAGGAGGAGAAACCATTTCCTCCGTGGTAGGCTTTCTCCTGGGCAGGTGCAACCTCAGCACTAGTCCATTTGTTTCGGAGGTTGGGACAGTGATAACATACAGAAGCTGAAAACTGGCCCAGATTTATTTCAGTCAATTGATTGAAAATGAAGAGTAGACAGTGATGCTTCTAGTCTAGAAGAAGGTGTGACCTGTTCCAGCCACACTGGAGAACACAGCAGTTCCTTCTGCAGAAGTGATCGAGGTGGGAATGTTTCCTTGGGTGTACACAAAAATTTTCTCTTGTGGAATTTAGTTAGGGAGGTAAGGTGTGAGCTTACTGGCTATGTAAATGTATCTGTTTTATCCTGTGAAGGTTTTCAATCAATGACCTTTTTTTGACATGGCCTTTCATTGTTCCAGGGGCATCCATCGCCACAGCCTTGGATGATGCGCCTTGTAACTNTTGTTTCGGAGGTTGGGACAGTGATAACATACAGAAGCTGAAAACTGGCCCAGATTTATTTCAGTCAATTGATTGAAAATGAAGAGTAGACAGTGATGCTTCTAGTCTAGAAGAAGGTGTGACCTGTTCCAGCCACACTGGAGAACACAGCAGTTCCTTCTGCAGAAGTGATCGAGGTGGGAATGTTTCCTTGGGTGTACACATTAATTTTCTCTTGTGGAATTTAGTTAGGGAGGTAAGGTGTGAGCTTACTGGCTATGTAAATGTATCTGTTTTATCCTGTGAAGGTTTTCAATCAATGACCTTTTTTTGACATGGCCTTTCATTGTTCCAGGGGCATCCATCGCCACAGCCTTGGATGATGTGCCTTGTAACTCACAGAGCAATAACTTTTACAGACTCCTTAAGCATTTGCTTCAACAATTGAAGTTACTGCCATGTTTATAGAGCTAGAGCTATTTAAAAATGACAGTTAAATTTTAATGTCACTTTGGAAACATCACAGTTTATATACATTCTGTTCCAGAACAAAACATGGCTATGCTTTCTCCTCTGACTTTGGAAGAACACAATTTAGGTAAAAAGCTTTAGCTTATTTTTTCAGACCTTGGTGATTTTTCTATTCCACCTTCTCCTTCTTCCCTTTTACTATTGTCTACAGTTCTAGGATATTCAGGGGTCAATACATCAATGAGAATTCATGACCTATCTATTTTCAGCTTCAACTTTTAGTCTTGACATTTTCATCGTCCCAAAGTTTCTTCAGTAAAAATAGATTTACTTATGGGTCACCTATTTCTAAAGTTTCTGCAACCTTAATCTTTCCAGCTTTCTTAATGGAAACACATCGGGCAGGAAGATTGTAATTAGGAAGAAGATGAAAAACTGGTGTTTCAGAGTTGGGATCGCAGGCCGGCGAGGAGGTTACATTGTGGAGTGGGGTTAAATACCGAGTTAGCAGCCCTTTAAACCCTGTTGCAATCTGCTTCAAGCATGGAAAGGACAGAGGAAAAGTTTTATGCCAAGTTATACTGCCAGAATAGTATGTGGGTTCACATGAAAATAAAAAGTGCTTAGAAAGCCTTGCGCCTAGTAGCCTAGTTCTTGGTGGGGGTGGGGGAGTCTTAGATGTGGGTGGGTGGGGGTGTCTTAGATGTGGGGACAAGATGGAAGTACATCAGTGTATATACCAAGACCATTTACTCTTATACAAAGTTGAATACAGTGAATCAAACTATTTTGCATTGGAAAATACAGCACAGCCATAATTGCACTAAAAGTGTGGTATAGCCTGCAATTTACCTTTGTAGATATTAATAAAGGCTTTTAAAAATTTTGTTCTTATATGGAAGTGAACCAGAAAGATAGTTCAGCCATTACTTTCCTTTCTTACAAATATTTTCTTTCCTACTATTATCATTTATAGATATACCTTGACAAATAACAGCAACAAGAGAACTTCTTCTGGCTCAAGTTAAATGCAAGAGAATAATTGAATTGTCATTGTTAGGGACGAATAAGTGTGTTTGCTCAATTAAAGTGACAGAATGTAAATATTTCTAACCTCTCCTGCTAATGCAGGAAGAAGGCCAAAACTGATGACAATTTTTCATTTCAATTTTTGTGAACATCTTTTTTATTATTAAATTAGATTTTGGAGGGAGAAAGAATTTTAACAGCATCAATTTTGGAAACTCTATCAGTCACAGTTGTCTTTCCCACAACGTTGATTTCTCCTTAGACTCTAGGATGGTGTCTGTTCATTCTCTGGAGTGGAGTTGCTTGACTTTTTTTCCCTACAAAATCTCACCATGCACTGAGTTAGTTGCACCACTGCTTTCTAAGAACCTGATTGTAGAGAAATCCACAATCCTGAAGAGTTGGAGAGAAGAAAAGATTTATTTCTATGTATCCATATGCAGTAGAATGCAATAGAATGCAATAGAATTTCCAGATGCCAGAACAGGGTTGGGTGAAGAATGCTAATTCTCTCCCTGGGGCCTCCAAGGCTCTTGCCTGGGCTGGATGTTACAGCTTAATTTTGTTTTGTGGTGATGCCGTCATTCTGATGTCCCCATCTCCATTTGACCACAATTCATGGTGTTTGTAGGAAGAGTATAATAACAGTTATGGCATATTTACCTGGTTCTGTTGTTCAGTGTTCATATGATGTTTTAGCTGCAGTCAAAAACAGCGCTGTAACAATCAATATGAGAAATACTACCAGTAATAGTAACCAAGCCAATAGAATCGTGGATAAATATATAAAGGAGTATTTATGATTTTGTTTACAACTTATTGTTGTAGAGAAAATTGTGTTTCTCTCTTATAATTCAGAAGCACCAGCAAGAGTGATGTTTAGAAGCAAAGTTCAATCCAAGCAAATCTAGAAGCTTGGATTTGGTGAGACCATTTTCTTTTCTGCCCTTTTCTCAAATGAAATTAAAGCTACTAAGTGTGCATTCAAGGGTGATTTCTCAGAAGATAAACATTGAAACAAGAAACACACTTTTAAAATCTAATAAATAAACACTGGGACAAATCATTCTATTTATAACAATATTGCTTAGAGATTGGGATATCAATAAATATAGAGTGAAATAGCATTAAGATAGAGTGTGTTTATTAGGTGAAGCAAAATAAAACCCAAACCCTACAAAAACTAAATAAAAATTGGGAGAAGGTATTGGTGTGGTTTTAATTAAGCAGACCACTACCTGCTTGCTTTTTTGTTTTCATATTTCAGATTCATTATTTGATGTCAAATGGACAAAGGTATTTTAAAAATGGACTATGCTTTAGCTTGGAATTGCTGAATACCTTAGTTCACCCCTGCACGGCAGTACTATGCAGTAGTTCTTGGAAGCCCTAAGGTTTTCTCATGCTGGGCCCAGAGTTGGTATTAAGGAAGTGCATGACCAGATAAGGGTATGTCCCGGAATGTTGAGCAGTACAGGGAGACCTCATATATTTTCAGTCTAACTAGTGTGTGAAGACTTGATGTGTTTGGGGTCTAGATTTTATTCTGACCTCTGTGGAACTTTGATAAGCCACATAAATGTTTCAGTCTTCTAGTTTATTAAATTGGTTTTAAATGTATTAGTGAGGTAAGTAAAAGGTGTATGGCTATCAAACATTCATTTTTAAAATATAGTTTATGTACTATGTTTTAGACTATGTACTAGACACTGTTATTAGCAAGTTACCCCTCATTAATTTATAGTCTCTTAATTAGAGTGACAGTTGAACTAACAATTAGGCTATTGTGTCTATACACAATACATTATATGTGTGTACAGATGCACACATAAAAATTATCACATTAATAATCTGTTAGATATATTTACATTTTATATATAATACATATCCATGTAATACATGTATATTTTATTTATATACAGACACATTAAACATATATATATACATACATATACATACAAGGTGGGGCAAAAGTAGGTTTATGTATATCATGGTTACAACCATGTTATAATGATGTCTGAGCGAGGTCCTCATAAAAGGAGGCGATGCTTGATGAGAGTATGGAGGATGAACAGGAAAGAATGTTGTAAGTGGGGCAGGGAGGACATATGGAAAAGATTGGAGATGTTTATACTTAGGGGTAGCATGTGCACTGGTGTGAGGAGAACACGGGGAATGAGGGAGCCACACTGACACTGGAAAACCAGGCCTTTGGGCTGTTCTGGAGATAAGACTCCTTATTTATTTATTTATTTACTCACTTACTTAATTACTTATTTATTTATTTTTAATAATTTATTTTTAGAGGGAGGGGAAGGGAGGCAGAGAGGAGAGAAACACTGATATGAGAGAGGAACAAGAGCAACTATCAGCTGCCTCTTGCACCCACCTCAATTGGGGATTGAACCTGCAACCCAGGCATGTACCCTGACAAGGAATTGAACTTTCACTTTGTGGGATGACGCCTGATCAACTGAGCCAAACTGGTCAGACCAAGACTGTTTTTGAGACTATGGGGACCTCTTTTTTTTCTTTTGCTTTCACTGTAGGCTTTTAAGCAGATATCTCATATTCTTAGCTGTATCTAAAAATGTAGAAATGTCAGTATGCTAACAAAATTCTCCTGAGTGGTCATGTCATATTTACAAAGTTACCTGAGTATCCAAGAAATTTTTAGATATGAAATAGAATCATGTACATTATGAACAGACTAACAGATTTCTTATGGGGCAATTGAAGGAGACATTTCACCATCATTTGAGGGTCTAGAAATGTCCTTTACCTATCTTTAGAAATTGGTGTTAAAGTCAATAAGCTCATTTGGGTGTGAGAACAAAGTGTCAGGACAATAATGCACTTAGAACTTTCCTTAGTGTTAACCCTTACAGAGAAATGAGGAGGTTTAAAGGGGGTTATACCGGCATTTTCTCATGTTTTATGCTAACTGGGAGGTAACTGGACGAAATAATCTTTGCTAATTTACAGAAGGAAATTTGATGGTGTTTCACTTGAGACCATGAAACAGAAGGGCACTGGCCTGTAAACTTTCCATCTTGGAGATGTACTCAATATATGTGTTCATATATGTCAGATAATCTCTTCAAAATTCCAAAAGTGGGAAAGCTGAGAAAAGTGTAGAAAAAGAACTTTGACTACTTAGAGCCAATTAGGTCACTAGGAGTTTAAAATGAAGATTGGATTCTACTGGTTTCATTTTATTGCATTTGTATCTCAGTGTAGTGATTTTTTAATCAAGTGTAACAAACTCATCTCAGTACGTTATAGCAAGTGTTTATTGAGTTACTGTGCTTAGCAGAAATATTGAAGGGTTCCTACTCTAAGTATTCATTAAATTATCAGGCTCTTCTTGACATTAAAATTTTCTTAATTTATTTAGCTCAAGGTGTAATACATGATTGAAATGAAAGCAGGAAAGAACACCTCTGAGGGGAAAATATAGAGGCAGGATATTTCAGGAGAAAGTTTTGCATAGAGTAAAGGTTACCCCTGGCAGGGGGATTGCTTGTGAAGAAATGGGCCTTTTAGACAACATGTGAGTCCTGTTTAATTTTATCTGTTAAAGAGAAAGAACACATTTTTGTGCATTATATTTTATATTTATTCAAAACTAACATAACTGAATTAATGATTTAATACTGTGTGGTACTGAAACTAAAGCATATGGCATCAAGGAAGCAAGATTGTGAACAAGTAAAAAGTAGATGTGCTTGAAATTTTTCCAATGGTTTTACCAGTAATATCTGAGCTTTCCTAATCCTATTGCACTAAGTCCACACCCCTGCAACAGCACATCACTTTTTGCCTGATTTCTAGCCATTGTTGTACTTATTTTTGTCATCCATTAAGCAGTAAAGGCCTTAAGGGCCAGGCTTGTGGTCCTTCTTTTTTGTATCTTTAAGTATCAGCGCCTGGCCTACAAATGGCAAATTGCACATGCTTATGGATTTCAAAATGATAACCTTCTCAAACGAGACAGTGACAATGTTCAGACTTGTTGAGTTGTTTTGCTTTTGGGGTAACACAAAGAAAGAAATGTTTTACTGTTGACAAATGCAAAGTGATCTGCTCTCTGGATACAAGCATGCCAAGGCCCGATGGTCTAGAGGACCTGCAGTGGAATCAGATGAAATAGGAGATATGAGGATCCTAGAGGGATGGAAATGGCCATGGGAAAAGACTGGGGAGGAGTGCAGAGGAGGGAAAAAGGAGGGCCACTGGACTAAGGAGACCAGTTTGGATTAAAGTGGTGTCTTTGCCCAGTGTTCTTGGCCTATAACACTAGGTAGTTGATTTTTGAATAATTTCCAGAGTGAAATATATCCTTCTTTTGTTCTCCAGAGAAGACATAATGAAAACCACAAATGATTTAAAACTATTTACTTCTATCAGTGTTACTTTTTATTTCTTTAACAATCTTCAGAGGGTTATGAAACAGTCATACAATGACTATGGGCATGAGATAAGAGAAAATGGGGATTTGGAGAAAGAGAGATTCAACCAGTGAATTGTGGGGGAAATCAGATTGGTTTATGAAGGGAAAAACTTATGTGAGCCTAAAGAAAGGGTTTGGCTTAGATAAGTGTTCTGTGAGAGGGACATGAGTAAAGACACAGAGGTGGAGAGTCCTAGACCATGATTAGGGTGAAATCAGTCAACACGTTGGACCTGAGTGGGGGTAGACAAAGGTAAGTGCTGTGGATTTAGGGCAGAGGGAGAATTCCATGGTCTCGGGCCTGCTGATGGTCAGATCATGAGATGGTGGGACTGAATTATTCTGCTCTCCATCCCTGTCGAACAGTGAGCTGCAACAAGACCAAACATTTTCTTTCATACTCTAGGCCTTTGGAGCCAGTCTCTGCCTGACCATTGACCACTATGGTAAGATCTCCATCGTTTTCTCACACCCTGACACACTAATCCTTGAGTCAGACCTAGTACCTTGATAAGTGATACCCTACTTAGAAACCGTTCCTTCTGGGAACCCAGGTGACAACATAGGATCTCTTTGGCTCAGCCATCGAAGCACATTATCTCACTGCATTGTAATTTCTTGTTTGTTTGCCCATTAACTGGGCTACTGGGCACCCCCTAAGAGCTCAGGGACCACATCTCTGTTGTTCACCATCGGTTTCCCAGCAATTAGCATGATATCTAGCACATAAAAGGTGCTTGTATTAAAGTCAAGGCTTTGCCCTTGTCAATTTCTTGTACCACCTTTTTTCTTTCTCCTGTTTGATTCTCTGCAAGCATGCACCTACCAGTCCACTTTCAGGCTTGGATAAAACAATGTTTTATGGTGCATGGGATCTAGCTTCTTGAGTAGCAGCTGAGAGGTTGGATGTTGCAGCCTTGAAAACAGAACCTGGAAGGCAGGAGACTCAGCTTCTTGAGGACTAAAATTTCACCAATGGGAAATATGATTTAGGAGAGAGCTAGGCTCTTCCTAGTGCACCTGAAAGTTATGGCAGGATATTCTTGCAGCCCTTCCAGAGAAATACATATTCCAAAGACATAAATCAGCTATGTGTCTTTATGGTTTAATGTGAAAAGTTTAGTCAGCACAATAACACAGTGCAGAGCCTCACATCCTTACTTTACTCCTGCTGTTTTCTCCCTAACACTGCTGAGTGACTTCCAAATAAAGTATTAACACATTGATTCTCATTGCAGGCTCTGCTTTCTAGGATACATCAGCTATAGTAAAACTCAATGGATATGTGTCAAAACTAAAAATGAGAGACACTGTTTTCCAGAATTTATTATAATAGTCTACATGAGACCTAGTATGAGCTTTTCCTAGTTTATTTTTCTTCTCTTTTCATTCTCAGCCTCATTTTCCCCCTTCCTCATTATTCAATTCTTTAAAAAATTTTCCCTTTGTCTTCCTTTTCCTCTTTAAAAAATCTGTCATAAATCATCAGCAAGAACGGTCAGAAACTGTGGTAGATTTCCCTGCAAGTAGCATATTCCCTGGCACAAGATAGTACGAGCTCAATAGGTGTTTCTTGAACTAATGAATGTAATCTCCCACATAGAGTCTTGCCTGTCAATTGTGGGCTTTTCTTTTCACTTTGGAAGGACTTTTCTGTTGATTTCAATTGCCCACATCCACCTGCACTTCATTAATGGACAGTTAAGTTCTCTGTTCTGGACTCGAAGATTACATTTGGAAAAGCGTGCCAAGACTGGGGCATTTACTGTGTTTAGTTGGGTATCTCACTAAACTTCATTTTGTCATCTGGATTAGATTTTTCTGGAGCACCAAGCCAAAAGGTAATGAGGTTCTTCTTGGCAGCGTAATTTCTGAAGCAAGCTTATTCCTTCCAAATCTATTTTTCCAGTCTTGTTGAATATGTAAATGCCCTGGCAAGTAAGACATAAAAGTAACATCTGTTTATTGTCCAAATCTTCTCACATGAAAGTTTTACAAGTTACTTACCAACTTGTTCTAGTATTTAACATTTTTCTCCATTCTGTAGTTTGAATTTCTTATCAATTTCTTTCTCAGAGAGAAGACTCAGTAAGACCTATATGTGCTTAAGAATGATTCAATTAGTCCTATGTCTTTTGGCCATTTTCTTGGCATTGCAGGGAGGAGAATCAATTCCCACATCAAGAGAAAACTTGGAAAATGAGCTGAATTGTGATGCTAATACTAAGGTGCTATATGTCTCCATGTAAAATGTATCATTGTAGATTATTTTATTATTTTAAGATTTGTTTTCCTAAGGCTTCAGTTGTATCTGACTCTTGATTAAACATACCCAAGTTATCCCAATTTTTCCTAGGCTTGGAGCTCAGAATTGTAAATATCTACATCTATTTGAATAATATATAGCATTTTACTTTAAAAAATGTTATTATTGATTTTAGGGAGAGAGAAGAAGAGAGAGAGAGGGGAGAGAGAGAAAGAAACATCAATTTGTTGTTCCACTTATTTATGCATTCATTGGTTAATTCTTGTATATGCCCTGACCAGGCATCAAACCCACAACCTCTACATAAGGGGATGACTCTAATCAACTGAGCTACCTAGCCAGGGCACCCATAGCATTTTAAATTCAGTGTTCCCAATATTGGACTTTATGTCATCCTGCCCAACCCCATTACAGGTTCCTCTCCAGGGTTCTACAGTTCAGGAATTTGTTCCTCTTCCAGCCCAGGACTCATGCTAGAAACCTGGGCTATGTCCTTAATGTTTTACTGTCATTTAGTTCTTGGCCCACATTTATTCTATCACCAAATTTTGTTCATTCTACTTATTCGATGTGTTTATTCTATTTACTTCCATTCGTCTTCCATTCTAGCATTATTTCCCATATCAACTCCTATCATGTGTTTCTTACTGATTTTCCTCCTCCTAGTCTTATTCGTAAATAGAGTAGGGCATGTTTCATGTGGCTCAGCACATGGGCTCTGCTTTTCCTAGTTTATTTTTCTTCTCTTTTTTATTCTCAACCTCGTTTTTCCTCTTCTTCTATATTTCCTCTTCCTGATAATGCAACATTTTTTATTTGTCCGTTTATTCAAATTCTTACTCTATAACTTACAAGCTGTGTAACTTTGGGCAAGTTAATTAATCCTTTCTCATCTGTAAAATGGAGATAATAATTCCTAGCTCATAGGAGGGCTGTAAGATTAAATAAACACACACACACACACACACACACACCAGTTAAATCAGAGCCTTATACAGAAAGCGCTTAATAATGATTTGCTATTATTACTTTTCTTCTCCAAACTCCTTCCAAAGCAACCTTACAAGAAAGCTTACCTGAAGCTTACCTGAGCTTATCATTCCCATAGGAAATGACTTCAAAGGCTTCCTCTGACTTAAAAACTTTTTTATATCACTCTCAGAGCCATGTATGATCTGGCATTTGCCTACCTCCCAGCTTCAACTTACTCCACTGTCCCTTTTATTCTATTTCAGTTGCACTGTGTGGCCTCATTTGATTTAGTTGACCTTTCTGTCCTTGAGTTTCCATCTTGTGGCCAGAGCTAGCATCACATCACCGGGGCAGCATAGAGTATGAGAATCAGGGACCCAGAGCCAGAATATCTTGACTCGGAACTGACTCACTTCCACTGTCCACCACAGAGACCAGCCGTTGTATGCCAGTCTCAGTGCAAAGGAATGAGAATAGAAGATTAGGGGTCCTTGGAAGATACAAGTCCTGCTAGGTGGCCATTTGTGAGCAATAACTGTACACTTTGGAAGGGAAGTAGTGTCCTCTGAACCCTTATATCAAATTCTATTTCTGCTGTAACAAGTTACCACAACTTTAATGACTCCAAACAGCACAAATATAATATCTCACAGTTTTGGAGGTCAGAAGTCCAAAATGTTTCTCACTGGGCTAAAATCAAGGCATTAGCAGGGCTGTGTTCCTTCTGGAGGCTCTAGGGGGAATCTTTCCTTGCATTTTCCAGCTTCAAGGAGCTGCCTACATTTCTTGGCTTGTGACTCCTAAATCTGTCTTCAAAATCAGCAACATAACTTATTCAAAGTTCTTTCTGACTATGGTTGTCATGACTCCTTTGTCCACAAAAGAACCCTTGTGAATAAGTTAGGGCTCCCTGGAGAAGACAGGTGATCTCATCCAAGTCAGTTAGTTAGCAATCTCAGTTGTACACAACCTTCACCTCCTTTTGTCATGTAACCTAACATATTCACAGATAGTGGGGGGTTAAGACTTAGACATGTTTGTGTGGTTATTAGTTTGCCTACTGAAATCCCTTCTCTTCTATCTGAGAAATAAATAAATACTTGGAGTATTAAAATCAAATAAGAGGGTAGTTCTTATGAATACCTGGATTACACACTGTGAATTGCAGGGGTGCAGAGGTTTAGTGCAGATCTGAGCTTAGTAGTTAAGAAATCAGGCTCTGAAGTGGTGATTGCCACCTTTGAGTACCAGCTCCCTCATTCCCTGACCGTGTGAGGTTGGTCAAGGCACATAGCTTCTGTGGGCCTTCAGTTTTCTCATCGGTGAAATGGAGGTAACCAGGGAACTGTCAGGATTAAAGAGACAATTTGTATTTAAAGGAGAAAAAAACAGAGCACAGTCGCTGTTACATAGTAAATACTCAATAAGCATAAGGTGATGTTTTATTTTATATTTTTAGACACTAATGGCTTTGCTTTTTGGTGCACTCCTCCATTCACTGAGGCCCTTATGCAGACTCAGCACTGTACCAAGTACCATCAGAATAGAGGAATGAATGGACCAATCTTTAATATCAGGAAGTCAAAGCCAATTTGGAGAGAGAAACATAAAACAAATTATGTTGGTCTAATATGATGAATATTCTAGGTGTGTAAAAAAGTATTTTTCAAATGCCAGATTAAACAAATACAATAACTTAGAAGAGACCAAGAGTATGTACTTTAATGTTACTATTTAAATACAAATACTTTGGTTTTCTCATCTGTTAAAAGAAGAAGTTGAAATATGATCTAATGGCAAGCTTTCTTTCAGTAAAAAGTTATGTGGTCTGAGAAGGGGTAGAGTTAAAAATATTTAATAGTCAGTAGAGCATGGCCCAGGCCCTGGCCTGGACACTCAACTTCCCTATCTGGTGAGGCATTTGTACAAGGGGCTACTACTTAAGCTTTGTATTGGCTAATCTCTCTTTAAGATTAGTTAATCACTGAGAACACGACGTAATCTATAGGATCACTTTATTTTTTTACATTTATTTAAAAAATTTAAATATGTATTTTATTGATTATGCTATTACAGTTGTCCCATTTCCCCCCTTTATTCCCCTCCACCCTCCACCCCTTCTCCCACCCACTTAGGTCATGTCCATAGGTCATACATATAAATTCTTTGGCTTCTACATTTCCTATAGTATATTTTATCTCCCCTGTCTATTTTATACCTACCACTTATTCTTATTTCCTGCACCTTTTCCCCCATTCTCCCCACTACCTCGTCATTGATAATCCTCCATGTGATCTCCATGTCTGTGATTCTGTTCCTATTCTAGTTGTTTGCTTCGTTTTTTTAATGTTCAGTTGTTGATAGTTGTTTGTTGTCATTTTACTATTCATATTTTTTATCACCTTCTCTTTCTTAGGCAAGTCCCTTTAACATTTCATAGAATAAGGGCTTGGTGATGATGAACTCCTTGAACTTGACCTTATTTGGGAAGCACTTTATTTGCCCTTCTATTCTAAATGATAGCTTTGCTGGATAGAGTCATCTTGGATGGAGGTCCTTGCCTTTCATGACTTGGACTACTTCTTTCTGGCCCCTTCTTGCCCAAAAGTTTTCTTTTGAGAAATCAGCTAGTAGTCTTATGGGAAATCCTTTGTAGGTAAATCTCTCCTTTTCCCTTGTTGCTTTTAATATTCTCTCCTTATCTTAAATCTTGGGTAATGTAATTTTGATGTGCCTTGGTATGTTCTTCCTTGGGTTCAACTGTTTTGGGACTCTCTGAGCTTCTTGGACTTCTTGGAAGTCTATTTCTTTTGCCAGATTGGGGAAGTTCTCCTTCAGTATGCTTTAAAATGAGTTTTTAATTTCTTGCTCTTCCTTTTCTCCTTCTGGCACCACTATGATTCAGATGTTGGGAGGTTTAAAGTTGTTCAGGAGGTTCCTAAGCCTCTCCTCACTTTTTTGAATTCTTGTTTCTTCATTCTGTTCTGGCTGAATCTTTATTTCTTCCTTCTGCTCCAAACTGTTGATTTGAGTCCTGGTTTCCTTTCCATCACTGTTGGTTCCCTGTATACTTTCCTTTATTTAACTTTTCTAGCCTTCACTTTTTCCTCTAGTTTGCAACCATACTCAGCCAATTCTGTGAGCATCCTGATTACCAGTGTTTTGAACTGTGCATCTGATAGGTTTGCTATTTCTTCATCACTTAGTTGTATTTTTTCTGGAGCTTTGATCTGTTTTTGCATTTCGACCTTTTTTGTTTATTTGTTTCCACATGCCTGGTACTAGTAAGAGGTGGAGCATTAGGTGTTCACTAGGGCAGGGCAACCCACATCACTGTGTTCTTGCACTGTAGGTGGGAGAGGTGTTAGAGAGGGAACAGTGCTGCTTGTTCACTCTCTGCCAACTTTCAGTCACTTCCTCCACTATCCACAAGCAAATTGGGCTTTTCTGGTGCTGATTCCCAGGTGGGTGGGTTTGTAAATGTTTTAGGACCCTGTGTGTTTCTGCAATGAACTCACCTCTGAGACTGGGAGTGCCTCCTGCTGCTACAACCCCCACAGGTTTTTTCAGTCAGAGGTTTTGAGGCTTTATTTCCCTCATCTGGAACTTTGGGTTGTGTGTCCTGTCTCGTTCTCTAGTTGTTCCTCCCAGTTTATCTGCATGCAAATGTGGAACTGTCAGGTCCAGGGGTGGCCCCCTTGTCTGGTTTGCCATCCTCCAACTTGCCAAGAGTCCTCTCTGCCCTGCTGGCCCATCTCTGCCCCTCCTACTCGTCTGGATGAATGTTTCTTCTTTAACTCCTTGGTTGTTGGTCTTCCATATAGTTCAATTTTCTATCAGTTCAGGTTGTTATTTGTTTTTAAATTTGTTCTTGTCCTTCTTTTGGTTGTATGAGGACACACAGTGTGTCTACCTATGCCTCCATCTTAGCCAGAAGTCTCCTATAAGTTTTCTATGAATGCTCTCAGACTCTACTGATAATAATTTTGGTACTTCCCTCCCAATTTGGGAATTGGGTACATCATCATTCCATTGAAAGTACTCCAGTTGATTTTAATGGAAGAATTCCACAGACCATCACTTAAATGTGCTATTGCAACACTTTGGCAAACAAAATGGTAGATGTGAGAACTTTGGAATGATATAATAGAACATGTAATAAAAGTTTTGATGTTTGCAAAGAATTTCCCAGGGCTGTTTAGTTACTTAATTGAAATGACTGCTAATAAAATTACTGTCCAGGATTTCTCAGCACAGAGACAAGAGAGTTGAAGGGCAAACGATTTTAAAAGAATTGTGCAGAGTAATTGGAGGAAGAGCTACTTATAGACCCAAATGTGAGTAACTCATTCACATGTATCGAGAGCCATGAAAGGTCTCAGATATAGCATGTTAGACTGCAACTCTTTCACAGATACTGGCAGAAGACATTAGACCGCTTGGTCAGAGACAAAGGTTGGTTTGTTATTCACAGAAATGCCAGCCAGAATATCACCATTTTACTCATTTCTTGAGCCATAGTTGCCAAAATATAACACACAGGCACCATGTGATGCCTGCACACACAGTGAGTTGTGTGCTAAGAGAGAGACACTGAGATTTAGAAGCCCTGTTCTCTGATAAGGAGGCTGGATGCAAACAGGCATAACCTTTTCCACTTGGGGTGACATTCTTTTGCAAGGCTATTTGCTATATAAACAACCTCAAAAAGATAGTGTGGATCAAAAGCTACCAGCATCCTGGGTCACACATCATTCAGAAATATGACAGCTCTATGGAGAAATGGTCTCACAACAAGAATAGCCACCTCCATGTGTATACACACACACACATTGGTTAATTTGTCCCTTTTCATTAAAAAAGGTAACTAAAGTAACTGTTTATGAGTATAGTGAGTGAACTGCTGGTTTTCCAATTACAATCAGGAAATAGTATCTACACTGTATATAAAAATAAAGTGCTTATGTTTTTGAACATCTTTGATTGCCTAAAAGCAACTTCAGATTTTGATATCCCACCTTGTGGTGTTAATTCAGAGCAGGAAATTATTAAAGCACCCCCCACCATGCCAACCCCCGCCCCCCCAAAAAAAAACCAAAAGAGGAGCAACAAATACTTTTACTTAGAAAATTATCTCTATTAGAAATTGCAGCATCCACACTGTTCTTATGAAATGTGTTTTATTTTCCTGAGTTAAATAGATATTGAAGAGGTATTGGGCTGTTGATGTGTAGTTTTATCCAACATACCATGAGAAGAATCCATTAAAGATAAAGAAATAAATATGTAACAGATTAGCTTCTCCTGTAGAATTTTTTGAGATGGGAAATTTAAAATGATTTTGCCCAAACTGTTGTTTGGTAGAGCTAATATTCTGGAGATTCTACTCTAGACAATTAAGTTTTTTTTTTTAAAATATTTTATTTATTTATCTTTAGAGGGGAAGGGAAGGAGAGAGGGAGAGAAATATCAATGTATGGTTGCCTCTGCCGAGGACACACAACGTATCGTGTGTCCCCTGCCGGGAACTGGCCTGCAACCCAGGCATGTGCCCTGACTGGGAATCGAACCACGATCCTCTGGTTTGCAGGACAATTAAGGGTTTTTATTTATAAATTGCATCCTGTTAATCTCAAGGTAACAAACATTTAAAAAATATTGTGGGGACTTTAAAATATACATAAAGTGGAGATAATAGTGATTACTTTTTGATAACATGCCATTATGCAGAAAGAAATACTTAACTGGGACAAAGTAAACAGATTTTTAAATTTTCTCTTTGTAACTGAAAATAATACTTAAATTGGGTAGATACGTTACCAGATTTTGGCTTCAGTTTATCCTTTCATAAAGGAAGGAAATAGAATATATTTGTTCTTATCTCATAGGTTTATTAAGTACTATGAGGAAATGAAATATAAAAATTAGTTATATTCTTAATAAAATTTGTTCATATGTAATGTCTTTTTTTTTTTTTTGCTGTTGTGTGTAATCTGTTTTTTCACTGAAACAGAATTGACTGGAGACACTACAAGCATATTATTTTCCCAAAATTCTAAACCTGCAATTTTTGTTTTGTTAGGATATACTGTCAAATTGGTTAGATTCATTTAGTATTCTTTAGACTGGAAAAAGTTTGAAATGATATCTTTCACTTTTAAGACTAACTTTATTAAAATAAATTAATTATTTGTTGATTTAATTGTACTTTGTTAATCTGTTTAGGCTTATAATACCCTATTATTGGAAGCGAGTTTTTTTAAAAATTAAATTTTGGGACTGAGAGGAAACGTAGATATCATTGAAGCAGCGAAGCAGCAGTTATCAACAAATCCGGTGATACAAATCATCTATGGTGCTATTAAATATATTTTTCCCTGGACTCCTCACCAAGATTCTGTTTTAGCATATCTGCTATGGCCCTCAAAATTTGTACTTAAAATAATAAAAAGGTATTTTTATAAATGAGGAAGGTTGGGAAAGATTGACACAATTCAATTTTTTTATGCTAAAATATGTGAATTGAGACCTGCAACAGGTGAAACTTGCCTGCTTCTCAGAGCTGGTCAGCCGTAGACCTCAGGCCCCTTGGGTTAGACTTGTAACACCTCATTTAGTTTTCCATCCATTACTCTGGGATAAAAGCTAATGTGGTTATCAAATATGCATTATCTCTACTTACACTTATAGTTTGACCACACTATCTACTCACTCTTCTCATAATTTCTTCCTTAGTAAAGTCAGGAACAATTCAAGTTCCAGAGACTGGAGAGTAGGCCCAGGTATCACAGAGCTCCTAAAGAACTCATTTCCACTCAAAAAAACTTTAGATGTCATGGCTAAATGAGTAGGCGGTACCTTCAGCATCAAAGCTTTTCATGAGTTACTCACTGTATTTGCTTCATAGCTATGATTTTATGGATTTCTGTTTTCTGGTTATTCTTATATTAGATGTAGGCCACATAGCATCTCTTTATGATGCTGCAGAAAACTTACTGTGATAATACTATCGAAGATCCTGTTATAAAGACAAAGATGATGATGAGTTTTTTTTATTGTTGTTCAAGTACAGTTGTTTGCATTTTTCCCCATCCCTACCTCCCTCCCCTGGTCTCATCCCTCCTTGGTTTTGTCCATGTGTCCTTTATAGTTGTTCCTGAAAGCCCTTCTGCCCTTCCCTCCATTATCCCCTCTCACCTCTCCTCTGGTTACTGTCAGTTTGTTCTTAATTTCAATGTCTCTGGTTATATTTTGCTTGCTTATTTGTTTTGTTGACTAGATTCCACTTAAAGGTGAGATCATATGGTATTTGTCTTTTTTTTACTTAGTTTTTAAATGGCTTGAAAGGGGACTTAAAGCTTAAAAGACATGGTGAATGTATACCAGGTACCAATCTGCTTACTCTCTTCTTGGAACTGTGGTATTCAATTTATTATGACTTTCTCCTGGTTTCTCTTTTATCCTTTGTAGAGGAAAAAACTCAAGGAGGGAGCCAACATGGGAGGAGGTTGCACTGGAGATCTTGGGAAGGAGAGATCAAGAATTGGGGGTTGGAACTGGCAAGAAGTGAGGGCTCATAACTAACTTTGGATATATAGGCAGGTGAGGCTGATTTAAAGGACCTGGATGGGACAGTCCCTTAAAAGACACATATTGCTTGGCTAATTCCTTAACATATTTTAACAGTATATGTAGTCAACCTCACTTGCGCAAAGGGTTGTACTGTGCTTTCATTTTAATTTCCTTCATTACCAGAGTCCCTACCTCTTTTTTTAATATAAAGAAGCCATGTACATGTTTGTCTTTGGGAATGTTTGTTTTTAATTGGAGAGTAGACCTTCTCTATTGGTAAGATAAGGAAACTTTCTTATGGGCATCCATATAACATAGTGGCAATACATTTATTAACTGCCCAGTGTTAAGTGACTGTCTCTTAGCTCAGAGCTAACCTGTTCAGCCTCTTCTTTTTGCAGATGAAAGCTAGGACTAGAAGCATATCCTTAGCAGTATTATGACCATTCCTGGTATCTTCACTAGCTGAGATAGTGTCTGCAAATGAAAAGGGGTGGATTGGTGCAAACCATTCTCAGACATAGTGATTTCCTTTTGAAGTGTCTCTAAGTGTAGTTTTAGATTGCATGCTAGTGATAACTAATTCATTGCTCTATAAAGGTCCAATTATTATATAGACTTCTCTTATATTGCATTGCTTCTTGTTAATTTTCATTATTTTTCTCCAAGTTCTGCACTTAGGAGCTACATAAAATTATTCTATTTTTCATCTAAAACCCTTAAAAAATTAAAAACAGCCATGCTATGCTATCTACATTTTTCTCTTCTATACTGAACACCCCCAGTCTTGAACTTTCACTCATGGGTCTTTCTTCATAGTCTTTCATTATAAAGGATGCTTAATGAATTCTAAGCACTTCTTTTTTTAAAGTTTGTATATTTATTTTTTAAATTTATTTTTTATTTAATTCTTATTCAAGTACAGTTTTCTGTTTTATATTCTCTGCCCTGCCCCCACAGTGCTCCCCACCTCCCCTCCCATTTCCACCCCTCACCTTAATTATTGTCCATGTGTCCTTTATACTTCTAAGCACTTCTTAATGAAGTATGCTTTCTTTTCTGGGGTCACTGCCTATTAAAAGCAAGCCTTTGACTTTTTGCCTGGTATTTTTATCATACTAAATACACAGTGGAATCTACCCCTCTTTCCCTTTTCGAACAACTGTCCAAAATTGGCTTGTTTTCTCCCTATGCTTCCATGTTCAAATTATTCATGTAGTGAGGACCCAAATTATTTTAAAACAGCCTGCAGGGACAGAGTTTCTTGGATGGGTGGGTGAGATTTTCATGGATTTTCTAGTTAGTTAGAGTCTGACCTGAACTGCTAGAGCTAATAAAGTAACAGGGATTCCCCTCTCTGCCATGCTGACAATGTGGGAACTGATTTTTTCCTCCAGAATAATACTTCTCAGATTTTAATAAACATGCATATTTACTGGGGATCCGTTAAAATACAGACTGTGATTCAGAGATCCAGGATGGAGTGGGGTCCTGCATTTCTAATAACCCCCCAGGAGATGCCTATGCTGTTGCTCCATGGACCATACTTTTAAGTGTCAGCTGAAATCTGAAAGTCACATGGGTAACTTGAAATTTTCTACTCACTGCATTAAAAATGCAAAAAGAAAAAAAGTAAGAAGAAATAGGTGGAGTTAGTTTAATATATATATATATATATATATATATATATATATATATATATATATATTAGGTAATGTAGCATATCCCAAACATTACTATTTCAACATGCAGTCTTTATAAATTTGTTTATATTTGTATGTATTTTATACTTACAGCCCGGGTGCCATTGGGTAGCCGCATTCCAAGTGCTCAGTGTCTCTCCATGGCCGTGTGGCTCCTGGCTATCACACTGGGTAGTGCAGCTCTAGATCTTGATGCTTGGATTTCTCAGAACCTGCAGACAGCAGGAGAAAACTAGTATTTTTTGATGTTTACTATGTGCATGGCACTGCTATGAGATGTCAGTGCCATATAAATGCTTTAGATGAATTATCTCATAAAATCCTTATAGTACATCCACACCTTAAGCAACATTATTATCTCCATTAGACAGATGAAGAAAGCAAGATTTTGGCCTAAAGTCACAATGTCAGGGCCAGGATTTGAACTTAGAAAGTGTGATTCAAGTCCATGTTCTCAACGTTGGCCCCAGGGCAGAGAGTCTCCTGAGGGAAGCATGTCCTCTTACAATGGGAACAGCAGGGCCTGGCCAGGAAAGGCAGATTCGAAGATTGTTTTTGGAGGGATGTGGCCACTAAACTCTAAGGCTGAGTGTCAAATTTCCTCTTATGGGGTGCGTGCAGTTTACTCATGGTATCATCAAGCCTTTGGTACAGTCAATTAACTTCTATAGCTTAGTAATAGTAGCCTCCAATTAATAGTGCCTTTCGGAATTATGGTTGGAGGACAATCAAGGGGGATCTGGTTCACAGGCTTGCAGCGGCAGGCCAAGGTGACAGGTGTCTGGGTCAGCTAGACCATTGGTCCTGAGGATGATTATAATAGTAAGTAAATTAGCTTTCTGGGAGAGTCCTCAAACTCATTCCCAGGAAACAGGGAATGGTCATGTTGGGGGAAGACTTGATGATTTTTAGTATACCAAATGGAAACAGCACAGCTGTAGGCCCTTCTTTCCCATCTCAACAGTGGTTGAGGCATTGGGCCTACAGGAGCCACCCTTATCCAAGGGGAGTATGTCCCGAGCACCGTAGTGCATGCCTGAAACCACAGATAGTACTGAAGCCTGTATATACTATGTTTTTCCCTATACATACATACCTATAATAAAGCTTAACTTAGAAATTAAGCCCAGTAAGAGCTTAAAAACAATAACTAACAATGAAATAGAAAAATTATAACAATATACTGTAATAAAAATGAAGTGAATGAGGTCTCTCTCTCTCTCAGAATGTCTTATTGTATTGTACTCCCCCTTCTGATGCTGTGAGATGCTACGATCAATGCTCGTGTGATGAGATACAGTGAGAGGCACACTGCTGGCATTGGGAGTTAGACTATGACAAGGGTTACTGAACAAAAAGCACTGGGAAACCTTGAATGAGGGGGCTACTAAGAAACTTAGGGGTGGAGAGCATACACAAGGTGCATATGCTGGGTAAAGGGGTGATTCAGGTTCAAGGCAGGAATGAGCATGTTGGCTGGAGATTTCATCATGCTACTCAGAATGGCACACAATTGAAAACTTATGAATTATTCATTTCTGGAACTTTTTATTTAATATTTTCAATTGTAGGTGGGGGGCACTACTTTATGTATTTCCTCATCTATTCTGGGTTGAAACTTACCTGGAACAGGTGGCTAGTTTTATTGTGAAAGGCAACATGATTGCTGCCTACTTGAGAGTTTTGATCCCCTCTTAATCCAGTCTTTTTTACCCTTTTCATATGTGGACAGGGATTTTGGTAATAACAGCAACAAGGCAACTTTGAAAGGTAAGTTATGGCATGGTGCCTAAGAGTGTGGGCTGTGGCCTGTTCCCTGATAGCTGTGTGATCTGGACAAAGTCACAGACCCACTATGAACCTCAGGTACTTACTTCTAAACCTAAAATAAGGCTAATAATAGCACTGGAATCATAGGCCTGTTATAAGCATCATATAAAATAGTAAATATAAAATGCTTTGCTTAGCATCTCTCACTTAGAAAATACTCAGTAAGTGTTACCTATTAAACTCTCATTGCCACTTTTACTCTTTTGTGTGATTATTCTGTTTTCCTGAGATGGAAATTTATCCAGTTGTTATTCCTATTTTTATTCCTTTAAAATATTTAAAGTACTCCTTCCCCTCTTTTGGTTCCTTTAGCACTTTTCAGGCCCAATTTATTTCAAGCATTATTTTTAAAAATATTTTATTTATTTTTTTAAGAGAGGGGGGACAGGAAGGAGAAAGACTGGGAGAGAAACATCAATGTGTGGTTGCTGCTCATGCGTCCCCTACTGGGGAACTGGCCTGCAACCCAGGCATGTGCCCTGACTGGGAATTGAACCGGTGACCCCTTGCTTCACAGGCCTGTGCTCAATCCACTGAGCTACACCAGCCAGGGCTCAAGCATTATTTTTTTATTATTTTTTAAAGATTTCATTTATTTATCCTTAGAGGGGAAGGGAAGGAGAGAAATATCAATGTATGGTTGCCTCTCATGAGTCCCCTGCTGGGAACTGGCCTGCAACCCAAGCATGTGCCTTGACTGGGAATCAAATCGCGATCGTGCGATCGTGTGGTTCACAGGCCCGTGCTCAATCCATTGAGCTACACCAGCCAGGGCTCAAGCATTATTTTTGACAACATTATTCTAATGCCACACTAATGCCACTAATATTTGCTGTTGGCTGTTTCCTTCTTTCTAAGTTTGTGCAAGTCTAAAACATGTGCTCATTGAGAGATCCCTGTGCAGCCCCATAAAACCCCCTCAGAACTTTATTGAACCTTCTTTGGAGTTCTTGCAATTTGGGAGTCATGATTGCTTTTGGGGAGCCTATACCTTAAAATATATTCCTTTTTAAGGCCTTTTTCGAGCTTGCATTTCTGAAGTCTGAGGTGCAAGGCTAACTCAGCTCTGTGTCTGTCACAAACTCTAAAAGAACTTGAAGGGAAGTCTGGGAGGAGTAGGACCATTGCGGTGGTCCCTAGTCTTGACCCATCTCCATCTTGGAGCAAGACTCAGTTTCTGAATGCAATCTGAAAATAGGGCTTCAATGAAACAATGACTTAACAAGAAATGGATGTTTTCCTGGAAATTTAAGGGAAGAAGAAAATGAAGAGACAAATCCTCTATCCAACAACTTACTAACATTCCTCATTAGTCATTAGATTCAACTGTTTTTTCTCAATATCATCTTCCACATTCTCATTCTCTGCTGGTGTCTTTATCTCTTTTTCTTCTTTAAATTGTAACTTTCTTATTCTTTTAAGAATTAATTCTTTTGATGTTTACCGTATTATACTTAGCAAATCATACTTTGGAGGTTAGAAAACTCGTGTTTATGTATTGCCACTAAATAGAACTTTAGGAGAAAAAATCTCAGCCCCATGCAGATTGCCTTCTGCTGAGGCTCTCTGATGCCCACACTGCCAAAGATGACTTCTCCCTTGTCAGATTCTGTCCTACATGGCAGCTCCTTTTCCTAGTTCCTCTATAATTTCAACTATGAATACACTGTCAATAAAATTTTCCAGATGCTCTGCTTTTAGTTGAATGAGATTTTCATGAAGTATTTGCACAGCTGAAATGCCTATTTTACTTTAGCATAACCTCTGTGATTTTTAACTGAGGTGTAATTTAATTGAGGTAATATTTATTACATATAATAAAATGTTCAGAAGATAAGTGTATGTTTTGATGAAGGCACATCCAGACACAGGCCTTTCCATTGCTCCAGAAAGTTCCCTTCTGATTCTTCCCAGTCAGTCTGATTCTGCTTCCAGTCCCAACTTCCACTAGAAGCCACCATTTATCTGGTTTCTATAACCTCCGGTTAGATGGTAATCTTCTAGGATTTTATATGAATGGAAGTATATTACACTTATATAAATGGTAGTGTATCCTTTTTTGTGTTGGCTTTCACTCAGCATAATATTTTTGAACTGCATCCATGCTATCTTATTTTGCAGAGTAATATTCCACTTTGTGAGTATAACACAAGTTTGTTTATCCATTCTCCCATTGATGGACATCAGGATTTTTTTCACTACTATTTATAAAGCTACCATGAACATTCTTGTACGAAGCTTTTGTAAACAAATGCTTTCATTTATCTTGGGTAAATACTTGGTGTAGAATTCTGGGTAATGGGGTAAGTATAGTTTTATTTAACAAAATATCCAATTTCTTTTCCAGATAGAGTGTACCATTTTACACACCTGCTGGCTGTGTCTAAATACACGGTTCTGGTCACTTTATAATATCCTTACCAACATTTGGGTTTTTTTTAACCTACTTTTGACCATTTTTCTGGGTGCATTGTGGTAAATCATTGTGGTTTTAATTTGCATTTCCCTGGTTTTGACTGAAGATGTCAAATCTTTTTCATGGGCTTGCTGTATATCTTCTTTTGTAAAGTTGGTATTTTTTACCCATTGGGGAAGGGTTGTCATAGATTTTCAGTCTAGAGTAATAATGTCTATGTTCTTCAGCAGATGGGCTGGGCTTATCATTCTCCCCAAACGTTACTTCCCTTCCTCCATCTTTTTTTCCTGATGACTCCCCTGAGTTACCCACCATATGTGCAGATGCATTGATTTCCAAGCAGGTGACCATAGGTGTGATATTTAATATGAAAATATATGTAAATCTACTGTATTCTGAAAGTTTTACAAATTTGAATTATTGTTCTTCCTCCTTTAATATCTAATTGAGGGTCTTTTAAGGTTATTATATGCTCTAGTTCAATGCCCAGAAAATCATAGTTTTATTTACAATATCCTATTTAAATCCTTCTGTTATACTTCTAGTTCATTTCATTCAGTAATATTATTGTATTATTTGAGATTTACTCCTGTGCATTGCTGAGCACATCCTCCACTGTCGTTTTTTCCATCCTATCATTCAACATTCTATCCTCCATTTATTCTATTTTGCAGCTCTATATTGCTCCTTTTTCTCTTGCTATTTACTTTCAGCTTGAAGTACACTCTGATTTTTCACTGAGTCTTGACCGCTGTGTTAATATGCAGTCTCTACTATATAGACATGTTGCTGTTGACTGAGGGTCAGTAGAATATGTGCACAGATTTATTGTCAAGTAATGTTAACCAGATTGTGCTTAGTCATCTCCATTCTCCTAACAACTTCTGAGAAATTCTTTGGATGATAATTTTTATCTTGAAAAAAACTAAGTAAGTAATGAGAGGATCTGTTATACTGAGGGGAAAAAATGTGAAGTCCTAGGGCAACGATGCGCTTGGACTGTTCTCTGATGCAGCCAAGGTTCTCACACTGAGGAGTGTGGGACAGGGAAGGCAGGCAGGGGCTGAGTCCAGGGAATAGCCTGGACCAGGGCCAGATGAAGCAGAGGCCAGCTGGTCTATGCAAGCATTTGGGATTTAGTCCAGTGAGATGAGATGCCTGATTTCTCTGAGCGTAATCATAGCCCAGTGGTGAACCAATGGCTGATCATTGCAGGTGATAAGCCTGTGTCAGGCAGTAAGCCGGGGATGTTGTCTTGTACAGAATGTATAAGCTGTAAGAAGACCAGTTGGAAAAAACACAGAGAGAACAGATTAGTGGTTGTCAGGTTAGTTAGTGATGCAAGGGGGTGGGTGTGGCTATGAAGGGTTAGAGAAAGAGTTCCTTGTGCAGATGTAATGGTTCTGTGCCTTGATTATGTTTCTGATCACATAAATCTATACATATGAAAAAATTTCATAGAGCTATACAAACATATAAGTGAATGCATGTAAAACTGATGAAATTGGAATAAGCTCTGTGTATATTACCAATGTCCATTTCCTGGTTTTGATATTGAATTCTAGTATGCAAGAAGTTACCATGGAAGAAATTTGATGAAAAGTACACAGGACCTGCCTCCCAGCACACTTTTTTTGGTAGCTTTCTGTGACTCTATAATTAATTCAAAATAAAAAATGAAAAAAGGTATCACCCGGTTACCTGCAGGACCTGCAGTTATTAGCAGTATCAGTGATGGAATCCTCCTCCCCTGGGGCAGGCCACTCCCACCGCCCCACCCTCAGCACCAGAGTTGCAGTCTCAGACTTATGTTTCCTGCTGTTTATCTCCATTCGCATCTGCTAAGCACTGGGTAGTGGATTCGCTGGACTTATGCTTTTAATATCCATCAAGACATAGATAGTTTGTTTTAAGTGTGACCAAAAAATTCCAACAAACATTGTTTTTACATATGCCACTCCATACTTCAATAAACAATACACCAATAGTATTTTTTGACTGGAGAAAGAAACGTTACAGAATGTATTTGGTAACAATACAAAATAAGCATAAGTAACACCAAGAAATTAAGGACAATTGTTAAAAGTTTGTTTATTATACTATCATATAAATTCTTACAGTTTTTATTTGATATCCCTAAATTACCCAAGCAATAAGCATATATAATGTTTTTCTTTTCTCATTTAACATCTATAACTTTTATGTCTTTTTAAACTTTATTGCATTGGTTAGAAAATCTAGTATAATAGTAGGTTATAACAAGTTTGCTGATATTCTTGCCTTATTTCTGACCAAATATTTTAAAATTGTCACTTCTAAATGATTTGGTTATGATTTATGTAGATGGCATTTATGAAGTAAGGAAGTTTTTTTCTTTATTTGTTTTGGAAATTGAGTTTTTGATTATCGATAATTGTGGAAGTTATATATTATGTATCATTATATATACAACACATATGTATATGTACACACAGAGTTATGTGTGTGTATATGTACTTCCTGAGATGAGGTTTTGAATTTCCTTCCTTAATCTACTCATACAATAATAGATACATTAATAGATACCCTGATGTTGAAACATTTTCACATTTTTAGAAAAAAAATCTTGTCCTTTCATACTTTTAATTCTTTTAATGTTTTAATGTGCTACTGGGTTAAATTTTTAGTACCATGAACATATCAGAAACAGGAATATTTTGAATTATTATTATTTGGATTTTTGTACATTCATTTTATAATGTAATTTATTTAAAATACAATTTTATTTTATAATAATTTTTTAAAAATAGAATCTCTCACCTGGGTGCTGATTTTTCTGAAGATATCAGTCTCATGTAGGATTGGTACTAGGCACGTGGAAACCTAAGTAAGACTTGTTTTATAATAGCCCCTTATTTTTATGTGTGAATCTAATTCCTGATCAAATTATAGGGCTGCCCAAAGATAAGATTATGTGGTCTCTTTTCTGGAACTTTGTAGCATTGCCCAGAGAAAGAGCTGGGAATTAACGATCTGCTTTGCCTTGAGGAGGCAATTGGTGGAGTCGGATGGGAAGAAAGATTTAGTAGTTCTATTATATTGCAATTTCAGCTCAGTTAGCATGTCTTATTTGACAGTGATTTGTGGTAAGTAGGTACTTTCTGCTTCCAGAATATTTCCTTTTGTGAAGAATTTATTCTTTCCCTTTAAAATTACACTTCTTATTGCTAAGAAGTTAGCAAAGTAGGTAGCCTAATATGGACCCTACCACACTGATTCTATTTAAACTTTGGGACTTTGGACTCATAAACAAAAAAAATGTAATGTTTTGACCTTAAATGCATGCCTCTATTAACCAGGCTGTTAGTTCTACTAGTCGTTTCTCATTGTATCTCACTTATTTCTAGTAAACTATCCTGGCTAATCTCAGACCCTGAGTCTCTTATGGATTAGTTCTGTCTGCTATGTTTTCATTGGTGTAAGATCATATTTCTTTTCTCGATCAGTCACCTGTATTTTTTTTTACTTTTAAACTTAGCTTTTAAAAAACATCTCTGATGAAGTTCCTGTTTTTCAAAGTTTTCAATTATAAAACAACTCACCATAATTTAACCATAAAGATGCCTTCACCTTTAAGGGGCACTTTTTAAACTGACCTGACTCTGTAGGTAGGCATCATAAACTGCATCTTGGTGCAAATTTAAAAAAGCGCCCCCCTNTGGTGTAAGATCATATTTCTTTTCTCGATCAGTCACCTGTATTTTTTTTTACTTTTAAACTTAGCTTTTAAAAAACATCTCTGATGAAGTTCCTGTTTTTCAAAGTTTTCAATTATAAAACAACTCACCATAATTTAACCATAAAGATGCCTTCACCTTTGAGGGGCACTTTTTAAACTGACCTGACTCTGTAGGTAGGCATCATAAACTGCATCTTGGTGCAAATTAAAAAAAGCGCCCCCCTCTGAGGAGGGATATTAGAAAGGGATATCCTCCTGAGCATAAACCAGAGGGTGGAATGTGGCAAGAGGAACCCATCTGGATGTCAGCCCTACTTCGGCCTTTGGCAAGGTGACTCTTTTGCAAGACCTGCATATCAGCATTCTTCGGTTATCCTCGTGCTCTTTCCAACGTTTATCAAATATTTGCTACCTAGCTCCTTTTTTATTTAATATCTGGCTTAGAATTGAAACTCACATTACCACATTAATTTATTTATGCATTTGTTCAAAATGTGCTGAATGCTTACTATCCACTGCTCAGTATTGGAGGGGCTGGAGGTAAAATGAGGAGCAGGACTATAGAATGCCTGCTCTGGGGAATTGGTATCACAATGAGAGTTTAACTCAATTTATGTCATTGTTTAAATATCTATACAGTCTTTAATCTAATGTAGAATGTTTGCTTCAAATTGCTTATTGGAAAAAAGTTTTGACTTTTTTTTCTTGGCAATAGGCCCTTCACTAACTAAAAACATGCTAATATTTACTCTTGGATTAGAAGTATATAATTAAATCCTAACAAGAGTGGTTTTTGCAACCTAATTAAATAGAAAAAAATGCCCATTTCATGGCAAAGAATATTGTCTTCTAAAGAATAAACTATGCCCTCAATGAATGTGAAGTATAGGTGTGATAAGGGAATGATAGGATTAATAAAGCATTAAAATTTTTTTTTTCAACTAGTGGTAGCATAAATGAGTGAAATGAATATCAGGACAGGGAATTCCAGGTGAGTAGTTTTTTTAAACTAACTGTATGTTGATTTGGGGCAAGTCATATAACTATATTAGGCCTTGATTTTCTCATTCTTAGAAACAGGATATTGTAAAGATATCATTAATATCCCTTCTGTTCCAAGATTCAATGAGGGAGCATATCTCTGAGGGGACAGGTTGTTCCAAGTAGACTTCCACTTTCCTTAGGATCCATCTGATTACTTTTGAGACATAAAACTTATTCAGACACACAAGTCTTAACTCAAAAAGGATTGAAGAGTTTCTTTTCTCTATGAATGTAGCAATGTATATCTGCTATTGGTAATTATAATAATATAAAAATAACTCTAGATGAAAGGTATCTCATATAATTGGTTGATTATTAATGTTAAGTAAAGAGGACAAACTGGTTATTACCTGGCGGCCTGCAAGATGTGTTTCTGTTTCCAGTGTAAAAAATATGTCAGAGGGCAAGAGCGGGGGTTTTAGGGCCAGACTGGAGACTAGATGGTTCTGGAAGGTAACCCTGGTGGTCCTCAGGGGAGGTGGTTCCTTGTTATCTGTAACCCCCATAGGAAACCCTGAAGCCTCCCGACTTTTGGGCCATGTTCTCTATTTTAAAGATCTTGAGCTGCCAGAGGTCTGAAAATTATCTGAACAAACATAACTACTGTTCATTCAGGGTTTTTTCCACCAAGAAATAATTATTATAATGAACATATCTTGTCTTGAGTTTCACTGGGTTGAGCAAAACAGTATTTGTTAGAGCACCTCAGTCAAGAAAATATAAATGTTTCAAAAATAAAACAATTATTGCAGCTATATCTTTTTTTATGTTATAAAAATCTACTTTTTACATTGAAAAATTTGATTGAACTACCCTTTAAAATAGGTAATACATTTTCAGACTTAATGTTTATTTGCATCTAATAACCTATAAACACATCTGTGTTGCTTTTAATGCAAAATTGTAAAAGAATATTTTAAAATTAAATAATTGTTATTATCTTATTATTTTTGCTGTTTTTCACTTAAAAGAAGACTTCATAGAAAATGATTATAATATTTTAAAATATATGTCATTGTCCTCTGGTATGTATAACCTATTTGCTCTGATGTGTATAATTATGAAAAATTAGAGCATATAACTTCTCAAATGGCTTTTTAATAACATGACAGCTACTTAAGAAAAACTAAATTTATAAAATTGTACAGCTTATCAGCTAGTTTAAATTGTCCCTATTCTTTACATGCATCAGAATTCTACCAGAAAGTAGCATCTTATTGGCTAATGTATTACCCCCTGATTATTGTTATAAAAATATTACAACTTCAAGTAAACACAGGTATTAGAAAGCACTGTAGCCAAGTTAGAAAGATAGGTTCAGTTTACAGCTATGGAAATGTACAATAAATCTAAGAATTTCAGGGCTCAAGATGGTAATGAAGAGGGAAAACCAAACTTATACTGGCTGAGTTCAAGTCCTGTCTCTACCATTTACTATTTTAAAAAGTTGGACAGAATTTTAAAATCTTCTCTCATTGGAAAGTTTAGGTACTAAGTTACTAAGGTACTGAGTTACTAAGTTACATTGGTACTTATGATATAGAATTATTTTGCTAATGAGATCACAATATACTTGCAAATTGCTTGAGAGCACACAATGTAAGCTCACTCTGTGTTCTAGCCTGGAATTCCCAATGGGGGTAATGACTGTCCCCAAAGGGACCAAACTGATTCTCGGGTGACAAAATCTTATACTTTTTATCCATATAGAATATATGCACAGTATATTTGTGGTGTAAAAGTGTCATGGGAAAGTGAGGGACAATTAAGGAAAAAGTGTTTACAGAGGCTCCTTAAGGAGGAGATAATGTAGCAAAAGTGAGAAACACTGGATGGTTTATTTATTGTACAGAAGCTCAGTTGCCAAGAGATTTGCCCAATTCACACAGGTAGTGGTAGGATCTCAGTTTAGTGGATTTTTAATAATAGTATTTTTCCAGTTGGGTTTTCTAAATCTTACTTCATACATTATTCATAGGATTTAGTCCCCAACCTGTAATTTATAAAGATTTTTGAAGATATAAATCCATGAGCTCTCTGCCACCCCCTCCCCAATTCTGACACAGTGCTTCTGAGTTGAGTTTGTGTGAGATCCCACTGGTGAGGTCAGGTTAGAAGCTACTTACTAATTTAGAATGTTAGCCTTGACTTGTCATATATGAATAGGTCTGTGAGAAGGGAGATTTCATCCAGTTTTCAATGCAGATGTTTCATTTGTAATTTTTGTTTTATGTCTAAAAATTTATAGTGCATTTCCTCATAGAAACAACTATTCTGCATTTAAAAATTATTATGCCACAGGAATCTAAACAACAAAACAAACAAGCAAGCAAAATATGACCAATGACACTCAAATATGGAACAGGCTGACAGGGTCCAGAGGGGAGAGGGGAGAGAATCATAGGGGAAAAGGGGAGGGACTCACATGAATAAGTATAAAGGACACATGGACAATAATTAAGGTGGGGGTGGAAATGGGAGCGAGGTGGGGAGCACTGGGGGGGGGCAGGGCAGGGAATATAAAACAGAAAACTGTACTTGAATAAGAATTAAATTAAAAAAATTATTATGCAGTGTTCTGTCCCTATCACTACATGGGGACCTGGTGAATCCCATGAGCCTTCCTTTGCAGTTGAACTAACTTATTTAATTTAAAGTGATTTGCAATTTAAAGTATCAATATCATATGCTAACAAGGATATTAAGTAGAGTGAGGCCTTTGGTTGTCTTTCCTTTAAAAACAGGATGGTGTGCATATTTACAAATAGTACTTTCTTGACCCTTTAAAATAATCACAGCATTTTTAAAATTATATTTTTCAGTTAAAATTAGCATATGGTATTATATTAATTTTGGGTGTAAACATAGTCAGACATTTATATACCATATGAAGTGATTATCCCAGTGAGTGCAGTACTCATCTGATACCATACACACTTATTATGACTGTCTTCCCTTATGTTGTACCTTATATCCCTGTGGCTCTTGTAACCTACAGGGTGTCATACTCAGTGAAATAAGTCAGACAGAGAAAGACAGGTACTTTATGATTTCACTTATATGTGGAATCTTAAAAAAATACATGAACAAACAAAACAGAAACAGACTCATGATACAGAGAACAAATTGGTGATTTCTAGATAGGAGGGGCTTGGGGAGATGGGTGAAAGGAAGATGAACAGGATTAAGAAGTACACAGTTTCCCATTTGGTTTTTGTTTCTTTAGAAAGAACTTCAAGTTTGAAGTTCTTTCCGCCCATTTCCGCCCCCACCTTAATTATTGTCCATGTGTCCTTTATACTTATTCATGTGAGTCCTTCCCCTTTTCCCCTATGATTCTCTCCCCTCTCCCCTCTGGACCCTGTCAGCCCGTTCCATATTGAGAGTCATTGGTCATATTTTGCTTGCTTGTTTGTTTTGTTGTTTAGATTCCTGTGGCATAATAATTTTTAAATGCAGAATAGTTGTTTCTATGAGGAAATGCACTATAAATTTTTAGACATAAAACAAGCTGAACTTCATTGTTCAGTTTCTGGTTGAACAATGTTATTCTTAGAGGACTATGTCACCTAAGAGAATATGGATTTCCCATTCTTGCTAACATTTTAAAAACTGCTCATTCAGTTTATTTTCAGATTCAGAGACCCACCTTCTAAGTCAACACAGAGGTGTGGCTGGCTTAGTTCTGATGAACCAACAGGGCATCTTATGACCAGAATTGAGGTCTGAAGTCTTGGCTTTGCGTTCTGTCACCTTCTTCTTATTTGTCTTGCTAGATCTTCCTGTTCTCTTTCCTGCTCTGAGAAATCCTTATCTCCATCATGTCTTTTTGAATTTTTAACATCCTTCTTCTTTCCCATTCTTGTCCAGTGGACCTGGGAACATTGCTCGTAACTTCTGTCCAGTTGATGGGTTGGATAGGGTTGGTTAAGAGACAGAACTGTGTTAGTAATACTATGTGTACTCAGTGTAAGGTGAGCTTTTAATACACTCGTGTTCACCCAGTTTCAGAGCTGTCCAAATGGTTTCTTTGGCAAAATCCCTTACTCTTAAGAAAATCTTAAAAGCAGGGAGGGGTGTTCATTGTAATCCATCAGGAATGGCCCTAAACCTAAATTTGAGGTGAAAGTAATCATTATAATCTAATTTGTTTCTATCTTTTATTTTTTCTCTTTTTAAAATTTGTTTTCAAAAATTTATTTATTTCTCAAGTACAGTTTTCAGTCTATTACTCCCATCCCATCCCACCCCCCTTGCTCCCCCTCCCATTTCCACCCTTCTCAGTTGTTGTCCATGTATCCTTTATATATGCTCCTCTAAATCCCTCCCCTATTTCCCCTGAAATTCCCTTCCCTCTCCCCTCTGGTCACTCTCAGCCTGTTCTCTATTTCAATGTCTTTGGTTATATTTTGCTTGCTTGTTTTGTTTTGTTGTTTAGCTTCCTGTTAAAGGTGAGGTCATTTGGTATTTGTCCTTCAACACCTGGCTTATTTCACTCAGCATAATGCTTTCCAGTTCCATCCATGCTGTTGCAAAAGGTAGGAGCTCCTTCTTTCTTTCTGCAGCATAGAATTCCATTATGTATATGTACCATAGTTTTTTGATCCATTCATTTACTGACGGGCACCTAGGTTGCTTCCAACTCTTGACTGTTGTAAATTGTGCTGCTATGAACATTGGGGTGCATATGATCTTTGGGATTGGTGTTTTAGGGTTCTTAGGATACAATCCTAGCAGTGGAATTGCTGGGTCAAAAGGCAAGTCCAATTTTAGTTTTCTGAGAAAATTCCTTCCTGTTTTCCATAAACACCAGTCTGCAATCCCACCAACAGTGGACCAGAGTCCCCTTTTCCCTATACCCTCGCTATCTTTTATTTTTTAATCCTCACTCAAGGGTATGTTTATTAATTTGAGAGAGACAGGCAGACATTGATGTAAGAGAAACATCCATTGTTTGCCTTTGTTCCCTAACTGGAGAACGAGCCCACAACTTTTTGGTGTATGAGATGATGCTCTAACCAACTGAGCAACCTGGCCAGGGCTATAATCTAATTTCATCTACTCCCTCACACCTTAAGTAAAAATCATAAGTACCTTTCAGAATCACATCAGAATTACTAATCTCACTCCTCATTCTCCTTTAGCACTTGCCTTTACTGTGGTTTGGCCTTTACTGCTGATATTTTTAAATTTTTTTTTCAGTTTGATCTCACTTGAAAAAATTGGAAGTGAATTCAATGTTCACTCATTTATTTTGATTTTTCAAAAATTTTTTCATTTATTTTTAGAGAGAAGAGGTAGAAGGGAGAAAGTGAGGGAGAGGAACATGGACTGGTTCCCTCTTGCATGTGCCCTCAGCTGAGGACCTGGACCACAACCCAGGCGTATGTTGGGAAATGAACTGGTGACCTGTCAGTTCACAAACTGATCGATGCTCAGTCCACTGAGCCACATCAGCCAGAGCATATTTTTCTGATAAATTATTACTATTACATCAGGTTTTTCTATTATAATTTATTACAAATCCAACATCATATTATAGTGTGGTGTTAAATGATAGGGGCTTTTAAGAGCCCTGGTGCACTGTTTATCACTTACCAACTTTGTTGTTTAAGGCAAGTAAATTATCCTCAGTTATTTAATTTCTAAAATTGGAACAATAATTGTACTTACCTGGGAGTGATTGTAATGAATAAATGAGAAACTGTATTTAAGTGCTTAGCACAGTGCCTAGAACCAAGTAAGATGTCAGTATGTAACAGCTATCATTACTAACATGAGTCAGTGAAACAGGCACTTGCAGTCATTCTCTTATTAAGCTCCTGTCATTGTTTGTGTGGGAAAATGAATTGTAGGTTGCTGAGTGCTGATATGAAGAAGACTCTTGCAGTAAAACCCTTTTGATTCTTGCATCTCTCTGACACTGCATATCCTGTTGCTGAAATCTCCGGAGAGAACTTGATCTCTCTTGCCTCTTTGCCTTCTCGCTTGTCCCCTTCCCCACTTCCCCATTGTTCACTTGTCTTCTTTCCATTGTCTCTCATCACTGATGGCATTTTTAAATCTATAAGGTCTAAGAGATGCCATTTAGGTCAGTTCTTGTTCTTTCCATCCTTTCCAGACTCCTGTACTGGCTTCTAGCTAGAAGTCTGGCAAATAATAAAAAAATTCCCAAAATTGGAACAGAGGAGATAACATCTGATGATAGAAATATATAAGTTTAGGTCTGAAATGTACTGTATTTCTCCATGAATTGTGTAACTGATGGACTTGGTTCTAATTACTTTCTAAAATTGTACACATACTTCATATCTTTTGCCTTCATTTTTAGTCTGAATATTGTTTTTCATTTTTGTCTGTTGTGTTACTCAGTAGCACTGAAAAAATCACTAGCTGACAGACAATTTCTAATTGGCTATGTGAAATGAATGAAATTTGGAAAACTTTTCAACATGTGGCCAAATTTCACATAATCATTTGTAATGGCAAGAATAATTTTTAGATATTTAATTTACTGTAGATACACACCCATCCTCCTGCCAAATTGTTTTGCACAGTACTTTGTCAGGAGAGTTACAATATGGCTAAATTAAGCTTTATTAGGTATAATTGGATGAGATGTGATTTAATTCTTTAAGCTGCCTATAAGTGCTGGAAGACAGATTTGTTTCTATTCTATCCACTAAGTTAAAAGAATGATACATTGTTTTCCAAATCCCAGTGGCAAAGGGGAATTGAAATAATACATGAAGCTTCTTGAAGGAAAATAGCTTTCTGTTTAAAATTGTAATATTATTTATCTTTCCCCTTCAAGCACTTGACTCCTTCAGTCTGCAGAAGAGGACTATTTATTTTAGCAGTGAGGTGGATTGAATTTCTGCCAAGTCAGTGTACTCACTAAATGAGTATGTCAGAGGCAATATTGTTTCTCAAAAATCATTTAGAAAGCAGCATTTTTTGCATAAGTAGTCCCTTCCATTAGTTTTGAATTAAATCCTAGCAATGGCTGTTTCTATTTTTGTTATTTCTTGGAGAGCCCGTAGAATGCAGGGCTCCTGAGTTTTGAGTGGGGGTATTCCCTTGTGTTTTTCAGTGCCTGCATGTGGTTTGGAAAATTGAAATAACCACAACTTCTTTGTCTGACTTCTTTGTGCAGGTTGAGGTCACTCTGGAAATCAGATCTGTTATGTAAAATCAGCTGAAAATGGAATGTGTTGTTTGTAGGTGTACTTCCTACCCCAACAGAAAGCTAGCAGATAATCCAGGTTTTATGAGTTCTCAGGAAATAGAAACAGCTTGGTTTTCTTTTCATCTCCTTGAAAATGCTAGGAAAATATCTCCTTGAAAATACTGTCTTGGAACTAATTCCTTGGCCATATTCAAGATACTTTTCCATTCTCGAGGAGAAGGTGAACTCCATTATGGAGTACTTATCTCAAATACTTTCTGAATTTTGAAAGATGAAAGACTTTTCATTCAATAACAGATATATTAAAAATAAGAAAATGCCAATGACTTCTATGATAACCCTTTTCACTTTAAGCAAATATAACTCATTTTTAAAATAAACTGGAGAGCAGTGAATGCCAGGTTACTAATTATAATTAATTAAATATTTTTATGCAGTTTCAGTTTAATTTCTTTTGAAGAGTTAAAGAGCTTTGAAGTTTAAATCTTACAAAATGGCATTAGTAAGGGTGGGGATTAATATACTCTTATTGAATCTTTGCTGACTTATTTCTGTATTAATTCACATTACTTTGAATTAGAAGTTGATTTAGTTTCAAAAATAAAAAGTGAAGGGACTCATTTTTTCTTTGCAGTGGCAGTCACATGGTAGTAATCACAACAGGCATTTTTCTTCTTAATTACAATTCATTTTGATTGAATTAGCATGCTCATCTGAAATTACCTAGTGATTAAAGCAAATCATGAACTTTGTACATTTCTAGAATTAAGAATAATTTTTCAAACATTTGGCATATAATCTACCCAACATATTTTCCCTCTTATTGATTACCATTCTGTGTGTGGAGTAATTCATTATTTAGAGCAACTTTCAATTGTTAGTAGCAGACGTTCGCATTTCTTGTAAGGTAGGTCAATGTGATAATTTCTTATTGCAAATAAAAAATTACAGGTTGAGTGCTGAAATACACAAAATATTAATGACTGTTGCATATGTACAATCGCTTATAATGCTGTAATATATTCTCTAGCATTTAGAAAGCTACTACTATGTAATGATGTCAGTGTATCCTAGTTATATGTCATTTTGGCTTTTTAACACTTCATGGCTCTGAGAAGTCTCCAGAGGGCCTAACATTGCTGCATCCAAAGGCTAAGTAGCCTGTAAGATCCTGGGTAATTGCTCATCTAGTCAGGCAGTTGGTTAACATGAGAAGCCTCAAGGCAACATCTAAAAGGCAACCTGAAAAAGTGGGACAAGGGACAAGCACAGCCCTTCACTGAATAGGTCACTGATTAGAGCAAAACTTCCTTGCATTAGAGAAGACAGAGTTAGTAAATAAAAGTAAAGTCATTTCAGTCCATAGATTCAGAGAAAGGAGTGCAGGTGAGTAGAAAAGCAGCATTTCCCCCCCTATAGACCTCATGGCTGGAGTCTGGTCAGGAATAAATGAGCCTCCAGAAAAAGTAAGATACACAGACCACCCATTTACCGGTGGCCCAAGTCATGTCCCCACCCCAGCCACCCCCAAATAATCTTCTTACAGCATGAATAGCTCCCAATAAAAGTAGAAAATTGTCATTTGAAGTGAAGCAAATTTTGGTCTTACCACCTCTTGTTTAGTGAGTAAGGGAGGTCTGGGAAGAGTTTGGAAAGTGTCTTGGAGGAGTTTTGAAATATTAGTGAAGGAGGAGAAAGAAGGATTCGGGTTTTGTTTAAAGGAGCCCACAGCCTTCCTAGGTGGATGTGTTAGATCTGTCTTGGCACTGGCTGCCTCTAGTTGCAGTCACTGAGATTCAAAAACAAAATCTCCTTGGTATAAAAGACCTCCTATGTCTCCTCTGAGGCCTCCATTCCATGAAAAGAAAATTAAGAGGACCAGGTGGAGACAAATCAACCACCTGGGACAAGACTTGGGGCTTCCTCTGCTCTGGATTTACTGAGTGAATTTGGGAAAAGCACCTAATGTCTTTGGAGCTTGGATTTTCAGTAAAACTGTTGAATTGAACTAAATTAATTAGCTCAAAAGCTCCCTTCTAGTTCTAATAGTCAATAGTCGTAGTAATATCCTGTGTTCACTCTTCTTGGGGAGATGACTACCTAAGTGGTCTGAAGCTGGTAAGTGCTTTGTGACTTACTCATGATTTATCTGTAGAACCAATGTAGCCCAGGGGATCTGAGAAGGAGATAGGTTGACCCAAGTGCATTGATTCAATGCCTAAATGAAGCAACTTAGACATGTGGCCTGGGACTGGAATAATTTATTGATATGGGTAAAGATCTACTGCCTGTCAGAGCAGCAGGTGCTGGAGAGGCATAAGAGCTCTGACAAATGGCCTCAGTCCCACCCCTGGGTTTCCATTATGTCACTTAGTAGTCCCCAGGGAAGTCCCTCCCTGTTCTCCAGCACGCTATGTCCCTCTCTCCTACTTTCAAATCTTAGTGGTAACATTAGCCCTAACGTCCAGTAGTCAACTGATTGACAGTTAAGTGTTTATCAAAGGGGACTGCAGGGGACATAACCCACATTTCCCAATAACCCTCAACAGCCCTACAAAAATGAGTGTGGGGGCAACTTTTCCTGTACGTCTCCCCCCGTCTGCCACAGATGAAAGTAAACAAGACAAGATGTGATCTGCTTGAGGAGGAGAGGTGGCCAGTTTCTCAGGGGAAACAAAGGCCAGGAGCGACCAGTTTCTCTGAGGAAAAAAAGGCGTTAAGCAGTGGCCAGTTTCTCCGGGGCAAAAGGCATTGAGCCCCTTCCTCCAAGGGCTTTTATTGGGTTGTAATACACAGGAATACAGAGTGGCAAGGATCAAACAGTAGATAACATTTCAAAGAAATCTGAGGGCTTAGTCTGAGTCAGTGTCTGTCAGGAAGGGAGTTTCGCAGAAATTTTGGGAGACATACTCATTTCCTGCTCAGACCCTTATGTGAATGAAAGCACTCTTAGCAGAGCAGATTTCACGAGTTTTTCAGGAATTATTTGTGATGCCAGATTTTTCCCTGGGACATGCTCTAGCAAGGCAAGGATCTGCACCTGTCCCCATCAGGTATTCAAACTTAAGGGGATTAGAGCCAGGAAGTGCTTCCCCCAGAGGACATGGGGACTTGGACTGTGTCACACAGCCTGCAGGCATGGATCTATTGCTCACTCTTTGTTGCGGCTCCTTGCCTCCAGTCCTTCCATGAAGGCCTCCCAGGTGGTGGAGTCTGGCTTAGGTTGCTCCTCACTGTGAGGAGACTTACCCGTCATTGACTTCTGACCAAGCTTTGGGGGCAGAGAGAGGAAACTGAGGCAGCGTTTGCTACTAGAGACAAGCTTTGTCTCTTATGGCTCGAATTCCAGAGGTCACCCACAGCCTTAGCCATGGAGGGGTTAGGGCTACAATTTCTGAAACTTGGCAGAGTGGTCCACAACAAATGAGCCATATCCGAACAAACAGCTTTAGGACACGTTTCCCAGTCTCTTCAATTGCACTGCCAACCAGGAGCCTAACTGACATAGACAATCATTGACTGGTTGGAACTCTGGTACAGAGTTATAGCAGCAAGTGTCTTCTGGGTGTTGTTGCTGAGATGTTTGGGGTGTCTTCTCAGCACTGATCCTCAGAGGCTTGAGCTCTGTCTGGCTAGTGCTACAGGGAGAGAGCCATGGCAGGGGGCCGGGAAGCAGCAGTAACAGCTCACCAGTCTTGGTGTTGGACCACATGGACTCATGTATGATTAGTGTCAACTCACACTGGCATATGGGCCCCATGAGGCAGGGGCCTTGTCTGTTTTACTCACTATTCTGGATTCAGCAGCTAACACAATGTTAACAGATGGGAGGCACTTTTCAATGTAGGTTGATTGATTAGTGAAGACACCACTTAGTGCCGTGGTTAAGAGACAGACCCCTGGATCTAAATCCCAGCCCCTCTGCTCAGTAACTGGAATTGTGGAAAAGAAAGGAAATATTTGTGTCACAGTTTCCTCATTTTTAAACTGGAAATAATAATAATAATAATTATATATATATATATATATTTCAGAGGGAAGTTATGTAGGTTAAATAAATTGATATTTATAACTGGTGCCTGGCATGAACTATAAATGTTTATTAAACGAGGAGATTAATCAGTTTACGTGTCCTAGTTCTTTTCCATCATTATTGAGGTTTGGTTTTTAGAACTAGAGTTTGAGTTTGTGAGAACACATTTTAATTAGCATGGGTCTGGATACAAACATACTTGTGCCTTAAGACCCGTGGCTATGCAGCATGCTCTGAAGCAGCTCCTTCCATCAATTTTGTTAAGTAAGATACTTGACTTATTCTTCTTGACTTAGAGCTCCTTGAAAGCAGGCACCATTCAAAAGAGTCTGACTGAGAGCGGCTGCTCAGTGGTTTTGGAGTGAAAGTATAATTTACTTAGTGGATGGCTGTCTTGTGTGTCTTTTCTTGCTCACTCCTGGGAAAGAAATCACAAGCGCCTCCCTCCATCTTACAGGTTCTTCTTTACCCACAATCCATCAGTGTTACGTGTTCATCCCCAGTCCTGGTCACTCCACCCTCCCTCTCTACTGTTATCATCACTAGCACCATCCCTGCTTGACCATCAGCTCTCTTCAGTCTCCCTTTCGCATGCATCCAATACCTGTTCTATTTACCTTTACCTGTCTCCTCCAGGGCTTGTGACCTTTGATATTTACATTTGCAATCTTGCTTTGTCTCTGCCTCTTATTTAGGTCAGGTCAAATTCTTCTGTTAAACTGTAAAAAAATTCATTTCAAATAAAACATTCTTCTTTGCAACCTTTTATTTTTCCCATTCACCCTCCATAATCACCTCAGGCTGCTCCATTGTTCATTGGAAACCCCTTATTTCCCTTTTTATGGCAGTATTTTTTTAAAAAAAAATATTTTACTATTGTTTTGGATTGTGTTCAGAGTTCTGCTGGTGAGAGCAGTGATTCAGTGCCAACTTTACCTGATTTAATTCACATCTCACAAAAAGTGTGAGGGAGCAAAATGGATGACATGATTCACCACCCAGTCCTTTCATACCAGTCTCTGCCTTTGAAGCGATTCTAATCTGTTTAACTGGATGGAAATGGCATAAAGCATATTTAGACAATAGTATAAGCCAGTTTGTAAGATGAAACCTTCTGAACTTAAACTATTTGCACTTATTAAACTCTGAATTGCTCCCAAACCTTCTTAATGTGAGATCATTCTATGCAAGTGTAAGTAGGTATGCATTTGTTCTTTTTTGTTGTGTTATTTTTAAGGTATCACTATCCTAGTTACTTTTATGTTTTAAACTCTGCAAGGATCAGCGTCTCATCTTTTTCTACCTCTGTGTGTTTTTGGTGCCCAGATGGGTCTGCACACAGAGAGCACTTGATGAATGCCACTGATGCACAGGTGGTTTCTGCATCCTGAAGTGACCCAGTTCTGGGGGTTCTCTGGGAGCAGGGGTACACCAGGGAGAGTTCAGAGGCTCCTAGATTAGCAGTTCCTGGGGCTTCTTAGATACTCCTTGTGTCTCTGGGTAGCCTTACTAGTAAAACTGACTTTCAGGGGCTAATTCTGCAATCATAAATCCTGATTATTCTTCTTATTTTAAGAACCACTTTCTTCTGTGTCTTTGCACGTTGCACCACTCAGGGGAGTAACAGCAGTAGATTGGTTATGCTAAACACCCCACATCAGGGGTTCAGTTTTGATTTTTTCAAGTGATCCAGTCATTTATATAGTCGAAAAGGACTCATCTTGAAATGTCACAAAGCCAATAATTTTTTTAGTTGTAACTCTAGATAATTTGTATCTATATTTTTAGCCCTCTCTTGATTCCCAGGGAATACTCTGTGAAGCAGGAAACTTAAGTGCATGTTCTTTTTTACTGCCTTTTTTGCCTTTTCTCACCCCATTGCTGCTAATGTGCAGTTCAGCAGTGAGCATTAGAGAGTGCTTCATATTTTGATCATGTATACCCTTTCACAAAGATGGGGAGAGTTCTCGGGATAACCAGAGAATGTGATGTGGTCCATTATTTTTTCCCCTCTTCTGTCCTTTAGTCTTTAGACCTGTGGAAAAGACATTATGTTTGGGACCTGCCCCTGCAGCTTCTCAGCTCTGCAATATTCCCTGCTCTACAGACTGTATTGTGTCTTCCTGGTCAGCCTGGGGTCCATGCATCCAGGAAAACTGCCACGATCCCCAGGGGAGAAAAGGTGAGTGGTCTGTTTGTGTGTGCTTCATTCATTTCCATTGTATACACACACACACACACACACACACACACACATTTATCCTAGTAGCTAAGTAGCCGATTAAACCGGTTTAAGACAGTGTTTGTAAAATTTAGATTACCAGCTTGAGCCTAACAGTGTTCAGTTACTTTAGAGGCCATTGGGGACATTTCCATGAACACAGACTCTGACCTTGGTTGACCTTCCAAGTAGGGTCATAGTTAGTGAAGTGACTATTACTCAAAAACTGGTGTAACAATATTTTATGTATGGAATGGCATGCCAAGGAAATTAGACATGATTTCTGTAAACACATCAGGAAACAAATGTTTTACATATCTGTTTTCAGATTTCCACATGCTGAATTTGATCTTATGCTTTATATTTTCATGAGGGGCATTTATGTATGTTGTTTACTTTCAGATGTCCTCAGCCTTAAAGTGAAATCTTAAAACTTTATGTATTTAACTTTGTAGGGCTCTGTAATCTTGTTTTCTTTTATTTGCTGTTAAAAGTACATGTTCTCATCTTCAGCAGTTCATTTCTGATGACATCTTGACTTTTCTTTAATTGGCTCTTCAGTTTGCATTAATATTATGTCCCATTAAATGGCAGTGCTAAGAAGAAATACAGTCATACCTCAGTACTCATCAGCTTCAGAATTTACCAAACCCTGTACTCGTGGCATTTTGATGAGAAAAAAATGTTCCAGCCCTTGGCCCTTGCTCAGGACTTGTTGCACTTGCTGGAAGTAGTATGGATCACGATTCCACCCTGCAAAAGAAACTTCTTCATTGCTATGCACTTGTCACTTTGGGCACTTGTCATGTTTTGGAACAAATTAACAAGTACCGATGTACCACTGTAGTCCCTTTATTAAGAACCAAGGACATTAAGAACCAACTTTCAGAAGCTTAGTTGCATTTCTGAAGTACTAATTCTAGTGATCACATGCAAAGAAGGAAAACATGAGGAAGTGTTCGATGTTCCAGAGCTGGTGCTTTCAGCTGAAATTTGGGTCCATTCGAAAGCCCGTACTTCGGCAGTCCCCGCAGTGCACAAATGCACATTATATGCATGCTCATGTTCACACATTATGTCCCTGGGCTTTTCCCTGTGTTCCAACTCTTGTTCTAAGGCAGGGGAGGAGGGTATGTATTGAGTTGAAAGCAAGAAGAAGCGTCTAACTTAGATTTTGTTATCAAACAATAGAAATTTGTGTCTCAATGGAACCAGGGGTGGTTAACCATAACATCCCCTAAGCCTTGCCAGCTCATGGATACCAGTAATTTCTCATTAATTCTAAGACCCACAGTCCATGGTCTTATGGTCCACATGTGCACAAGAATCTAGTATTAGATATTGTTCTAAATCACCTTAGTGATAAGTTAACTGTTTCCTGTTTTTTTGAAGGCAATATAACTTTCAAACATTATTTTATCCAATTGACATTTGATCTAAAATTACACATAGCACTTTTGGGCTAATTTGATTGGAGTGTTGTCCCATACAACAGAATATCTGGGTTTGGTCAGAGGACAGGACACATAGATTGCGGGTTCAATCCTTTGTCAGGGTTCACACAGGAGGCAACCAACTGAGAAACACATTGATGTGTTTCTCACATCAATGTCTCTCTCTCAATAAATATATCCTTGGATGAGGATTAAAAAAATTAGACAACACTATATTATCCTAATAATTATGTTTAAGTAACATAGAACTCCATTTATGATTTCAGTAGAGGAGACTGTAAAAGTCTCTCAATTTCATTTAAACTTACAGACATAAGATAACATCAGCTGGTCTAAATCGCAAATTGGAGCTTAAGTTTTTCATTTGACACATTTTTTCGTATGTATAGGTTTCTAGATCTAATTGTGCCATAAAAATGGATAAGTTCATTTTATATGGAGGTATTTTTTCCTCAAAACATTGTAATAAAATCAGCATAGTATCTTATAAACGATGGCATGTTACTATTTTTAATGGTAAATTATTAAATATAATTGACATATAACATTATATAATTTTAAGGTATATAGCATAATGACTTGATATGCATATATATTGCCAAATGATTACTCCAATAAGGTTAGTTAACACACCCATCACCTCACCTCATAACCTTTTGTGTGTGTGTTTGTGTGTGTGTGTGTGTGTTTATGGTAAGAACTTTTCTAAGCTCCACTCTCTCTCTCTGTACCTCCCTCATATTCATTGTAGCATTCTTCACAGCACTCAGGATGTAGAACAACCTAAGTGTCTTTCAAAAGATAAATGGTTAAATAAATTGTGATACATATCTATATATACCACATAAATATATACATACACATACACCCACAAATGAGTGTTAGCCATAAAAAGAAAATCCTGTCACTGTGATAACATGGATGAACCTTGAGATCATTATGCAAAGTGAAATGTCAGAGAAAGACAAATACTGTTTGATCTCACTTATATGTGGAGTCTTTAAAAAAAAACTGAATTCATGGAAACCAAAAGCGGAATAGTGGCTGCCAGAAGCTGGGGGGTGGGGTGGGGGAAATGGGGAGAGTTGTTGATCAGAGGATGCAGACATCCAGTTATAAGATGGATACATTCTGAGAATCCAATGTATACCATGTGACTACAGTTAACAGCCCTATATTTTATACTTGAAAGTTGCTGAAAGTAGATCTTAAAATTATGTCCAAAAAAATGATTTCCTTTTTAAATAGTAAATAAAGTTTTAAAAAAAGGGGTCTTTTCTAATAGTTCCAGGAAGAGTCCTTGCACTGAATCTCATTGGCTAGTATGTGTCATGTGCTAACCCATGACCCAATTGCTCTGATGGGAGGCTGGGGGGCGGGCAGTGAGGCTGGAGTGGCCCCTTCCACCAAATGGATAGCTCCATTCAAGCCTTACTGACTGAGAGTGGGAGACAAGCAATTCCCTCGAGGACATATGAGGTGCTGATACTACAAGAATGTAAAAGCAATTCTTTGGTCAGACTTAAGAGACATTTGTTGAATGCCTTGTCCCCTTTGTTCTGGGTCATGGAGTCTCTACAGAAATTCAGGCAATCATTTTTGTTTTTTTCCTAACCCTGTGTGTAGTTTTTGTCACTGGAGCCCAAAACTTCACAAAATCTTTTGTGAAAAACTGCTCTTTTAACTTTTATCTTAGTCTTCCTTTTCCACATAATTCAGGACTGCTTCATGGAACTCAGCTGGGAAACACACAACATTCTGACCAACCTGTTTCCTCATTGGCCCCCATTCCCCTGTTGTAGAAGCCAACTCTTGTAAATATGGCCTGCTGCATTATTTATTAGACATCACGTGCTGTGGGTTGAATTGTGTCCCCCCCAAAAGACATGTTCGATGCCAACCCCCAGTACATGTGCATGTGACCTTATTTGGAAATAGGGTTTCGCAGATGTAATCAAGCCAAAATTATGTCATATGTAATTAGGATAGTCTCTAATCCAATGACTGATGTCCTTTGGACACAGAGAAACTCACAGAAGAGTGTGCCACATGGAGATACAGAGACAAGAAGACACAGGGAAGGCCATGCAAAGGCAGAGGAAGGCATAGCAGTGATGCCTCTGCAAGCTGGGGAGTGCAGTGATTGCTGAGAACTACCAAGAGCTAGGAGAGGCACAGAAGCAGTCCCTCCCTAGAATGTGCAGAGGAACTGTGGCCCTACTGACACCTTGATTTGGGGTTTCTAGCCTCCAGTTTGTGGTACTTTGTTTTGAAAACTCCAGGACACTAATCTACTGCCCACATTTGCATCAGCATATCGGCTCAGCAAGAATGCAACACTTCATAAAATGCCGAAACAAAAGTATAAAGAAATAAAGCAATTTGTACAATAGTGACTTAATAACATCCACACCAGCAATAAGGACATGAAATTCTGTCTCCTCAGTGGAGCCTTCGTCAAACACTAGGCTTTCTTAGTGATTTTTTCTATAAGCCTCAAAAACTTTGAAACGAAACACAGAATTATACCTGAGGGTAGCAGAGAAGCCCACTGCCCATATGCACAACATTGGCCAGTGGGAACAATTAGCCTTGACAGCCAGTCATCGAGCTGATGTAGGAGATCAGGCGTGGGGTCTGGGATGCCTCTTTGCACTAGTGCGTTGCCTTTGGAGGGAGAGGGAAAGTAGATTGCAATGCGTGAGAAAGGGAGGGTTTGCCAAGAGTAGTCTGAGAGCACCAACTACCTGGGATGTGCATTTTGTGCTCCAATCCACACATTTTCCAAAAGAAGGGGTAGAAACAGTAGAACTTCTCACCCAAGTGTCACCCAGGCCTCCTGCAGAATTTAGGGCAGGCTGGGATCAATAAGAATTAGACTCTGTTTTAAAAGGTCCATACTGAGGTTAAATGACCTGCTTTAGGCACTAAGTAATTGCAGATAGGAGTGAGCATAAGTACAGTGATTATTATTCAGGTCTGGGAGTTTGTTATTTTATAAATTCTCCCCTAAAGCAGAGAGAGTTTTGATTTTTAATGTCTTGCTAAAACCTGCCAGGACCACCTGCCTGTAATCCCTTTTGGGGAGAATAAAGAACGGAGTTTTTCCTCTAGGGAAATGATTCTGTGCCTACCAGGAGTCTAAGCATGTTTTGATGACAGTAAGTAATCTTCTTGTTATTTCTACTGACTTGTGAGCGTAAAGTCTGAGATCCTCTCAATCTCATGGTGCTACCATGGATTCTGCCAGAGTCACTGACTGGCACAAACGAAATATGCTTTAGAATTCCTCAGAGGCTGGAGTGCACAGGCTGATGCATTAAACATCTCAGAACTCTGGACAAAATCTGAATTGTTTAGCTTCCCATTTGAATTCTCTACCCTAAAGAAATGCAGTGGATCTACTAGCAGAAATCTAGGATATTCATACTTTCCTAGATTTGATATCTGTGTCACATCTATATCTATGTCTATGTATATGTCTATATGTATATGTATATCCATACCCATATCCACATCTGGGTCTCTGTCTCTGGGGTGTAGGATCAGAGGAAAAAACAAGCAAACAAGAGCAAGAAAATAAACGTGGAAAGCTGGAGATAATGACTTTTTTCCCTCATTTAATCTTTTTCTCAGATACTGTGTTACAACTTTAGTATGTTCCTTTTGTTCACATTTAAAAAATAATAGGAAAGGATAAGAAAGCATTAAATATTTTATTACCTAATAGGAGAAATTAGTTACTACACATATTATCTTCAGATGGCTGTTATTCTTAGGCAGACACCATTCAATAAGGAGCAAAGATTGTGTCTGTCAGCCATTCTAAGGACATTAGAAAGTCAGACATGCACACACACTTCACACCTTCTATCGGGTCGGTGGCAGGTGGATAAGAATGGTACTCTGCAGGTTGGTACCTGTCAAATGAGGCTACAACACCTTTCAGAGGAATTGGAATTGAATCAGGTTTCATCACTCATTGCTTTATCTTTAATGCATTGCCAAAGAGTTATAATGAGAGATACATGAAAGAGAAATAACTTGAAAAAATTGCTGATGGGTGAATGCTACTTATAGGTGCAATGCATTTTTAAAAATTACTTTTAATGTGTAGACATGCATTCTTGTCTCCCTCAGACATATTTTCAAAATGCCATATTTCCCACAGTAGTTGATCTTGGAGAAGAGGAATTGATGGAGACCCTCTGATATAGTGTCACAGTAGATAATTTCTTTTGTGGTAGGACATCAAGAATTCCATGCTGCCACCCAATCGCAGTTCCAAAAGTCCTAAAGGTCTCCATAGGAAAAGGCATTTTGAAACTGAGAAGCCATGACTATCTTTACAAAGACAGTCTTTTATGCTCTCAAACAAGTCAAAGTAGATACACTAAAGTAAGGAAATACATGTTTTAAATCTTATATAATACCAATGGGGAGAATTTTCATTTTCTATCCTCATTGACTAGATAAGTCCACCTTTAATGAGAAATACATAAAATCATTTTGCTTTATCACGGATAATACATATAGTGAGAGAAAGTATTTTTCTTTTTCCTTTTATTTTGTGTCTGGTGTGTTGGGGCCATGCCAGCATCTCATTTTAAGAATTGAGTTTTCATGCTCACCCTATCAACATGCCTTCTTCTTTTGTGTTTTCACAACAGAGGGTAAATCAGTAATACCGCTATGAAATGCTACCCCTACAGGGATGGTGGTTTGATTTCTAGGGTTGGAATGAAAGATTTTGTCTGCTCAACTTCTTTGACTCAGAGTTGTCAAAGTGTCCAAGGCCAGCAGAGACAAGGGCAAATGAAATGTTTAAGACAAGAGGAACTTCTGCCACCTTTGGTCTTACTTCAAGTCTGTCCCAAGGAGTTAGTGTAGAGACACAGCATTGGCCATGGATAGCTTCATCGAAGTTTACGTGAACACTTTTGGGTCACTAGCACATGAAAACTACAGTGCTCAGACCTGGATATGCCCACCTAGGCCTTCTTTAATTTGTTCATGGCTTCAGTTAAAAAACATTGACCCTTCTCACACTTATTGTTCTTCTCCTTTTTCCCTCAGTTCTCCATTCACTCTTTTCTAATTACCTCCAGGAAAACAGACACTACACTGGTAAATTTATTTACTAGTGAAAATAAATACACTAAATCCTAAGGTTCATAGGAAAATTAAGGCCCACAAGTGTTAGCCTCGTGAAGGTGAACTGAACTTTCCGAAGGTCAGAAAGTCATTATTCAACTCCTTCTTGCTGTCTAGGGACTGAAGTTCCTAATCTGCATGCCTTCGGTTTGGGGAGATGACCCATGGATCCTGGCAGATCGACTGCCTGAAGTGGGGCGAGGGCATCTCGTGCACAAGAGCTGATTGAATCCTTGCTTGGGAGGAGATAATGACTCAGAAAGACCTCAGCTGAATTTCAGACAGATCCATTTTATCAGTAATGAGGCTTTGGACAGGCAATAAAACATCTTCTATCCTTAGTTTTCAAAAGTATAAAGTTAGAATAGTAACTGACGAAATAGTTTTGATGATTTATTAATTTGGGGTCATATAAGTAAAGTGGCTGTCACAGTCTTGGTATAGAATAGATGCTTAATTAATGCATGCCTTTCCTTCTTGTTGAGCTATATTCCCTGTGAAGATTAGATTTATGGTTTCTGTTCCTCTTGTGGCTTCCCACAGTACATTATAGTGATCTACATACAGCAGTTAATGTTTATGGAGCGATATTATCTGATTAATATGAAATTGAGTAAATGAAGGTAAGCGATTGGCTGCATGGAGTTGGCAGTTGTGTATCTTTCAGAACAGAAGCACCCGGGGGAAGCCTGATTTCTACTGCAGGCGTGAACACTGATGTGTGGTTAAAGTTAAGTGCTAACCAGAGAATCCAAGGGTTTTGTTTTATGCCGAGCTTGTGCTACGATTTGATCCTAGTTAGAGTCAGGACGAGGGCAGCACGAATGAAAGACTGAAAGAATTTATTATCTGAGGACCTTTAATCTACAGATGTGTGGCGAGATAGATGCAACTTGATTCATAGAGGAAAACTGCACACACACCTCAGTGGCATTAAGGTGCAGGTGTAGGACACCCAGAGTCCCTCAGTAAAGACTGCTCAGTCTCTGAGCCGGTTGTCAAACAGCGCAAGTCGCGGAGACCACATTGAATCCTACTCAAAGATACAAGCTGAACGAGCACAAGCATGGATAAGAAATAAGTGGCGTTACGTGTGAGGATGGAGATCGGCCCGAGTGTGTGGGAATCAGAGGCCAGTATAGGTGATGTTTAGTGCAGTTTAGAGCCCCATCTGTGCAAGCATCTCTACTCAAGGTGGCTCAGGAAGGGAGCTGAGCCCTCATCTGGGCTTTATTTTGACTAATTAGTAATCTAGACTTGGAGGTATAGAGCAGGCAGAAGTCATCTTTTGGTTTAACCACTCCTAATATGTTCAGTGCTGTGACAGTGTCATCTCTGATGGCCAGATGATGCCTTTCTACAGGTGGCTGATCCTTAAGGTAAGAATCTAAGAGTCTCTTTTAAACGGAGGTCTTGGATTAACCCTAGACCAGGAAAACCCAACGACAGCAGTTGCCACCGTTTAAAATACTTGCCCAACCCTGCAATATTCTAAGGCCGCTTGGCTCCCTCTTGTGGCTTAAAACCATGTGCCAATTTGTTCTAGTCTCCTTGGCTGTCTAAGAGGAGCCAGTCTTCTTCTGCCAATGGCAGCTTGAGCTTTGCAACCTTTGCATTTCATGACTATTGGTGGGATCATAGGCATGGCCCTGGCAAACCTGTGGGAGAGATGCACCTGGCTTCATTACCCCTTGTGCTTTCTAACTTGTCCTTCTCTTGCTGCAAGGGTGGTAGGGTATCTAACTCACATTCTGGAAATCCCGTGTTTTCATGCCATCCTCCTATCAAAGACTCTCATCTTTTTTACTTACTGTAGGGAATAAATAAATAATAATTTCTTAAAATGTTACCATGCCATAAGACTGGTTTTATTTAAAGATGAATTAAAATAATTGAATCAGTTGGTTGAATTTGGTATATTAAAGAATGGAACATGGATGGAATTGGAGAGTAGTATGAGAAGTGAAATAAGCTAGGCAGTGAAAGACAAATACCATATGATGTCACCTTTAAGTGGGACCTAATCAGCAAAACAAACAAGCAAGAAAAATACAACCAGACTTGGATTAAAGAGCAAACTGACAGTTACCAGGGGAGCAGGGAGAGAGATAACAGGGGGAAGGGTCATCAAGGAACCTGTGTAAAGGACACATGGACACAACCAAAGGGGGTAGGTTCAAGGGTGGGAGGTGGGGATAAGTGGGGTGGGGTGGGGTGAAAATGGAGACAACTTTACTTGAACAACAATAAAAAAAAAGAATGGGACATAACATACGAGGTCCATGGAAGGTAGGCATAGCCTTTAGCAGCCATACATCCTGAGGGCTACAGATATAAAGTTCAGACTAAAGGGACTGATTTAGTTCTCAGTCACTTTTCTTTAGCTCACTTAAAAAATTATTTATTAGTTCGTTTTGTTTGAAAATAGGTTTCATGTAAAGACAAAATATAACTTGGATTTCTGGCCAAGTCTTAGACCAAATCGGAAGATTTGACAAAAGAGAGTCCATGTTTCCTCATCAGTCAGTGGAAGCTGGGGAAGAGTCAGCCATTTTAGGGCAAGACATGTCTGCCATGTCCCCACAGACCCCACCGCTCCCTGCGGTCTCCTGGTTTACTCATTTTCTCCTTGACTCCTGTAAGATTGAGTTTGTGATTCTGTAGGCTTGTAGCACATAGGGTCCATTTATATCTTAATTATGGGGGGACTTTGTGCCCTGGTTTCATGGTACTGTAAAAAATAACTAAACAGCCCAGGGACTCATGCTTAGCCAGGACGGGGAGTGCAGGGCCAAAGAGGTACCATCCTCACAGGGCAGACGGGCCTGAAACTCTCAGGGCACGAGACTGTAGATGCTCAGGAATCAGGGATATGCCAAACTGTAGACATATTTTGACTTGACACAGAGTAACAAGAATGTCAGAAACTACAGAGGAAAGAAAATGTAGATTTATCTGTGCTTAAGCCATTTCTGTGAGTATTCACTTATTTTTACTTTTTTATTGATATCATTGGACACATGCTACTTATTATTTTTTTATTATGTCTGACCTTTTCAACTTCTAGGCTATAATCTTTGGTAGACAGATTTTCTGCTCTACTTTTTTTTCCAGTTACTTCTTTCCTTTGCTCTTCGTATCCTTCTCATTTCCCACAAAAGAAAACACATCAAAATACTACATGTTTTAGAGTTATAGGTGTTCAAATACAAGTTTCGCCTCTTTGCTAGCTGCTGCTCTTTGCTCTTGTTGGGCGATGATGGAAACCTATGAAACTCTTGCTCTTCTCTTCTAGGATTTAGAATGAGACAGCGCCATGTCCTCATGGAACCCACGGGGCCTGCAGGACAATGCCCTCACGTGGTTGAATCTGTTCCCTGTGAGGATCCAGTGTGTTACCGATGGCTGACATCTGAAGGGATCTGTATCCCTGATCATGGAAAATGTGGCTTGGGACGGCGCATCCTGAAGGCTGTCTGCCAGAATGACAGAGGTGAGATGCAAGGAAACAAGTATTTTCTGAGTGCTATCTGACCAATGAAACATCGCCAGTCTCTAGTCATTTTCCTGAGGGGCAGAAACAGTCTTTTTTGTTCTTGAATATGTTTAATTCAAGTGTCACATTACTGCAGGGTAAGCTGCCCTGACTTATTGTGGGCCCACATGCTCCATGACAAAAAAGACTATTTGATTCTGCCTCACTGCAGTACAGTGAGCCTGAAGATTTCTCTGAAGGTTTTAATTTGCCAAAGCATAGAATACAGAAATTATCTGGATAGTCCTCAACTTACCACCACAAAATAAGTTTTATTTGTTTTTTTTTTTAGATTGCTGTGTAAAATGCTTTTATATATTATTAACAAATACTGGTTTGTAAAGATTTTAGGTCTACCACTTCTGAAAGAAATACTAAACTACGTATTTTCATTTATATAACATTAGATTAGAATCAGTTCTAGACAATACTAACATTTCTAAAGAAACATTTTTAAATATATGTTGTCAAGATTTACAAAACTATTGACAATGGTGTCTTTCCTTCATCAACAAGCTTCTGGTGCAATAGTTATTTGAAATGAAATGTGATTTAAGAAATATGTAAGTCACATGGAAATGAGAAAAGTGACATTAAAAAACCCTTTATCCTACGGTTAAAGAAATTCAGTCTCTTGGAATAATATTGAGTACATCTCTTAATCAGCTCTGCCATGCAAAGTGCCATTTATAGTGCCCTTGGTGCGTGGAGTTAAGATGTTTTGACTTATGGAGTGAAGTAAGCCATGGAACAGAAGCACATTACCCAGGCGATTTAGAATGGTTGTTAACATCTTTGCAGGCTTGACATTCAGCAATGCGTTTCCTTGTTTCCTTTCGTGCTCCCCTACCCCTTCTCCTCTCTCTCTCCTCCCACTCTCCTTCCCTCCCTCCCTCCTTCCCTGCCTTCTCTCCTTCCTTTCCTTCCCTTTTGTCCTTCACTTTCTTTTTTCTTTCTTCCTTTTTTTCTCCTTCTCTCCCTATGTCCTCCCTTTCTTCTTTTTGTTTTATCACTGATATAATTAGATAAATATACATTTTATCAAATGATGTGATTGATAATTTCTGAAATCAGGTGTTTAATTAAATAGAAGATAACAACAAGTTATATGAGCTCAGTCCTTTTTTCTAAATGGATAAAAAAGGAGTGGCTACTAATTTTACCAAATAACTTTTGAATTGTAAATATGTGCAATTGGTTAACAGAGGCAAACCAGATTACTTTTCTATTGCCTTCACTTGAATTCAGGAATAGTAATACAGAGATTTATAACCTGGGCTTAAAACTGAGGCTCTAGAGTTGGACAGGTTGAAATTTTAAATCTATTCATCTGCTAGATGATTTGGGGGAAATTGTTTAAATGTGGAGGTATCCTTTCACTCACCTGAAAAGTGGGGGTAACAAAACCTGTTACTCATGCTCAGAATGTGAATGTTAAATTAGTTATACAAAAGTGACTAGTGAAACACCTGGCACATAACCATTCAAAATAAGCTATAAGCATATTTTACTTGTAATGCATATTTATTACTGTTCTCTGTCATGAGAGAATAGTGCAAAAAGCACTCTTTTATAAGTGAAAATAATAATGAGGTTTAGAAAAACCATACTTCTTTCTCCCAACCTCTAGCTGTGAAAACACAAAGATCATTTGTTTGGTTGAGACACAGTAACAAGTGACTGTCGTGCTTTGTCATTTCACAGCAGGTATTAAAGGCTTTTCATGGTATATAATGTCCATAATGATTGGGACTTCTTTCACATTTCGTATTGTGCCTTCTGCAATATTGTAGAATGTGATACTCAGATTTAAAGTTAGTGATATATATGCAGTCTTTGTACCAGTTTCTGGAACAGAGCTCCTAAACTCCTTGGAATTTCCTGAGTAATAAGAGCAATAGAAACATCTTTTGTCATTAAATTTGGTCTCTTGTCTTCAGTTCCTGCAGTTGTTTTCCTAAAGATGAAGTGGATGTCTTCTAATTCATAATAAGCACCTTTCCATCAAAACTGGGTTTTCGATACTGGGTTGACTGTTGGAAAACACCTAAGAATGGGGGTTGGTTGCCAGAGGAGGCAACCACAAAGAGAGGTTGGAACTTTCAGTTCAGTCCCCTGATTTTCAGAAAGGGGAATGGCAACCCAAAAAGATGGGGTTTAGAGGGCTTCCTGGTTGGTGAACACATGGAGATTTGAGGAGAGTAGCAAATGAAAGCTGCACACCCTTCCCTAGACCTTGCCCTTATGCACTGCTTCCATCTGGCTGTTCCTGGGTATCCTGTCATAACAAACCAGCAACCTAGTGAGTAGAACAAGCTTCCTGAGTTCTTTGAGCTTCTCTAGAAAATTAGCAGAACCCAAGGAAGGGGTCTTAGGAACTTCTGATTTGTAGCTACTTGGTGAGAAGCATTGGTAACAATTTGGGCTTGTGATTGGTATATGAAGTGGAGGTGGTCTTATGGGACTGAACATTTTTCCTGCAAAATCTGATGCTATCTTCAGGTAGCTAGTGTCAGAGTTGAGTTGAATGGTGAGACAATCAGCTGCTGTTGGAGAACTACTTGGTGTGGTGTGAGGAACTCCCCACCCGAATACACACACCCACATTTCGAAATAGGGTGCAGGGCCCTTTTAACAGAGGTGTTAACTTTACCATTTTATAGCAGTTCTAGACTTTTATTGCTCTTTCCTATGAAATGACTAATTTTTAGTGTTGATCTCACTCTCAGTTTCTATGGAGAGAAACAGGAATCACTGCTGGATTGTATCAGTTTCATGATGTCTTTGTGGTTTTCAAATACATGAATGACTCCTTCATCATTTGTAAGGCAACAGCCATGGTCATGGTTGTGAGAACAAGCTGGCATCCGGATAGCTGAAGCAATCTTTTGTCCAGTGAGAAACTGAAAATATGGTCTGGTTGTACTTTCCACCATGTAGCTTCTGTGAGATTCGGGATGATTGATGATAGGAGGATTGCAAAGAAGTGTTTCTTTCTGACTCTGCACATCTTATTGTGGTCTTCCCATAGCTACAGGACTTGACAGAACTGTTGGTACACATTTAAATGCTTGGAGAGAAAAGGGGGTTAATATATATATTTAGTAAGTCTTCTATGGTTATTTTTCTTATAACATGTGATAGTTTCCATTACTCTGAGTTTAATTGTTCCAAAAACTTTCTTTCAGAATTATTCAGGGCTAATAAATGGATAAGACCAATGGATTAGATCTAGTCAGACTTGAGGCTTAATATCATCTGCAAAGTAACTTGTGTTGTCCCTTACCTTTTTAGGCTTGTGTATATTGACTCACTCCAGGTGTCTCATTTACCAGAATAATATCCAACATCCTCTCAAGACATCTATATCCCATTCACACTGTGGAGCAGAGGTTGCTACATAACTGTGAGCAAGATTCTGTAGGTTGGTTGTCACTGTTTTGGGGGACATCACTTGTGCCACTAGGAAGACATATTTTCCTTCACAGAAAATCATTCAGATTATTAACTTGAAAATTTCAGAAATCACAATCTGTCACATGGAAGCCAGGAAATAATTGATATACCTCAGACTTGTGGGTTAGTTCAAGAATGTGATCTGCTTAGGACTACCTAAGACCCAACTACCATCTATGGATCTCCACAGTTAATCTTTGTAGATACACTTGACCCATTTGCTACTTTGATTTATTAGTGACATTGTCCAGTTGTTCTCAATAAAGTTCCTATTTCTTACCGAGGCTGTGATCATGACAGACAGTTTGTTAGTCAGTGATATTTATTTTCAGGGAGGAAATTGTAAAATAGATTACATGAAGGAATACTCTGATTTGAAATCTTGTTTCCAGTACTTTGGTGGATCAGCTTTTATTTCTCATCTGTGTGTAATTTCTTGTCATTATTATGGGTGCATCTTCCCAGAACAGATTGGAGGAACTCTCATAATACTGTGGGAAGAGGATGGCACTACAGTGGTTGACAAGTGACCACTACTTACCATCTTTCATTAATGCCAAGTGGGTAATAGAACATGGTTATTTGATGAACACCAGACTGCCTGCTGGAGCAGTCAAACCCTGATACTCACCACATGCTTTGCTCCATAATTTGTTAAATAGGCTGTCTTGAAAAAACAAGTGTTTGCACATTTCACCAAATATCTTTATTTAGAAGCAATCAAATATAAAGTCTGCACTTGTACAGAACAAATACACATCCCAGGGAAGAGTATACACCCAAAAGAACGTTCACATGTTAACAGGTTCATGGAGTGGAGTTTTGTGTGGCTGCAATGCCCTCTTGCATATGTTTCTTATTTCTAACAATTGCATCAGACCTTTCCCAGGGCAAATAGTTCTCTTATTTGTACAGAAAGCATGAGGAATGACTTCTTGTCATTAAAGTGACGTAGCTTTTATTTCAGAGGCAATTTTCTGTGGGTACTAGCCTTGCATCATTCACCTTGAACAATCTAAAAATTTGACCTTTAAATCTTGACTAAAATGACATGAGCTTTAATGCAGTAAGAACCTTCTAAAGAATAATTTTATTGGTGAAATGCATGCTAGAATAATTATTTACTCAAGTTAGATGAAATTTTTGATTAACATGATACACCTATGATTAGTGAGTTTTTGTTTTGTTTGTTTTTGATCTCATTTTTAACTTAAAAATTTTTATTGATTTTATTAAGGCATTGTTGGTTAAAAATTATATGGGTTTCAGGTGTACAATTTTGTAATATATCATCTGTTTATTGTATTTCTTGATGAACACAAGTCTTGACTTGTGTTCATCACCCCAAGTCAAGACTCCTTCAATCATCATTCATCTCCACTTTCTCCTCTTCTACCTGCCCCCACCTGCTTTCCCTCTGGTAGGCACCATACTGCTGTCTGTGTCTATGAAGTTTCTTTTTTAAATTCCTTTACCTTTTTCACCCACCCCTCTAAGCCCCTTTCCCTCTGACAGCTGTCAGTGTGCTCTCTATGAGGTTGTTTCTATTTTGTTTGTTAGTTTATTGTGTTCATTAGATTCCACATATAAGTGAAATTGTATGATATTTGTCTTATTTATATAGTATTTGGCTTATTTCAGTGGGAATAGTATTCTCCAGGTCCATCCATGCTGTCACAAAATGTAGTTCCTTCTTTCTTAACAACCTGGTGGTATTCCATTGTATAAATGTACCACCACTTTTTGATCCGTTCATCCACTGATAGTTACGTGGGCTGCTTCCAAATCTTGATTATTGTAATGAATACTGCAGTGAACATAGGGGTGTATATATTCTTTCAAATTAGTGTATCAAGTTTCTTTAGATATATTCCCAGAAGTGGAATTGCTGGGTCATAAGGCAGTTCCACTTTTAATGTTTTGAGGTAACTCCATATTGCTTTCCACAGTGGCAGCACCAATCTCCCTTCCCACCAACAGTGCAAGAGGGTCCCCTTTTCCCCGCATCCTCACCAACACATTGTTGATTTATTGTTATAGCCATTCTGATACGTGCAAGGTGATTTGTGGTTTTATTTGCATTCTTTTATTGACAATTGATGATGTTGAGCATCTTTTTGTGTGTCTATCAGCCATCTGTGTGTTCTCTTTGGAGAAGTGTCTGTTCAGGTCTTTTGCTCATTTTTAATTTTTCTTTCTTTTTGATGTTGAGTTTTATAAGTTCTTTATATTGAGTTGGCAAAAAGGCTGTATGTTTTTTTCCATAAAATAAAAGACACATTTTTCATTTTCACCAATAACTTTGTTGACTTAGATATTTTAAGTATGTCGACTATCTCCTGTGTGGTAAAACAGTAATAGTTCTTGATTTGATCACTATCAATTTCAACTGGTCTACCTGACTGTGGAGCATTGTCTGGCAAGAAAAATCTCCAGCATGAAACTTCACAAACCACTTTTAACATGTTCAATAAGTCACAGCACCTTCTGCATACACTGTACAAATCTTTTATTTATTTATTTTTAGAGAGAGGAAGGGAGGAAGAGAGGGAGAGAAACATCAATATGTGGTTGCTTCTTACACACCCCTCACTGGGGACCTGGTCTGCACCCTGGGCATGTGCCTTGACTGGGAATTGAACCAGCATCTTCCTCGTTCACAGGCTGGCACTCAATTCACTGAGCCACACCAGCTAAGGATTTTTTTTTTTTTAGTTTAGTTGTATGTTTACCTTTCTTGAAACAATAAAACATAATATGCCAAAAATGTTGTATATTTTCTTCCATCTTCAATATTAAAATGGCTACACAAAAATTCACCAATTTTGATGAATTTTTAAATCCACACTAATAAGAAAAGTATCATAATACAATGTGATAAAATTGTTTTGAATAACATTAAAAATAAATAAACCCTACTAGAGCCAGTTTCTGAAAAACAAACAAACAAATGAACTTTTTGGCCAACTCCATAAATTTTTGGCTATTAAGCCCTTATTAGGTGTATCATTGGCAGATGTGTTCTCCTATTCAGTAGGTTGTCGTCTCATCTTGTTGATGATTTCCTTTTCTGTGCAAAAACTTTTTCATTTAATGTAGCCCCATTCATTTATGTTTCCTTTGCTTCCTTGCCCAAGATGATACATCAAAAAAAGTACTGCAAGAAATGTCTAAGATTTTACTGCTTATGTTTTCTTCCAGGATTTTTATGGTTTTGGGTTTAACATTTAAGTCTTTAAGCATTTTGAGTTTACTGTTGTGTACTGTGTAAGAAGGTTGTCTAGTTCATTTTTCTTTTGATTGTGATCAGCCCAGTTTTTCTGGAACACTTGTTGGATAGACTATCTTTACCTTATTGTAGGCTTTGCCTTCTTTGTCAAATATTAATTGACTATAAAAATATGTGCTTATTTCTGGCTCTTTATTCTGTTATATTAATCTATATATCTGTTTTTATGCCGGTTCCACATTATTTTATTTCCTATGGTCTCGTAGTGTTGTTTATATCAGGTAGCATAATTCTTCCAACTTGTTTTTCTTCTTCCTCAAGGATTGCTGTGGCTATTTTAGGTCTTCATGGTTCTGTATAACTTTGTGAAATATTTTTTCTAATTTTGTGAGATATGCCATTGGCATCTTGATTAGAATTTATTGTGCCTATAGATTGCTTTGGATAGTATGGATATTTTAATGGTGTTAATTCTTTTTATCCAGGAACATGGTATGTATTTTTATTTGTATCTTCTTCAATTTCTTTCTTCGGTGTTTTTTAATTTTCCAAGTACAGGTCTTTTACATCTTTGGTGAAACTTATTTCTAGGTAATTTTTGGTGTAATTGTAAACCAGGGTGTTTTCTTGCTTTCCCTTTCTGATAGTTCATTATTTGTATATAAAAATTAAATCAATTTTTGTATATGTATTAATTTATTTAAAGATTTATTTATCTATTTATTTTTCAAGAGTGGAAGGATGGGAGTAAGGGGGGAAGAGAAACATCAACATGTGGTTGACTCTTGCATGCCCTCACCAGGGACCTGGCTTGCAACCCAGGCATGTGCCCTGACTGGGAATCGAACCAGTGTCCCTTTGGTTCACAGGCCACCACTCAATCCATTGAATCACACTAGCTAGGGCATGTATATTTATTTTCATCTTACTATTTTACTGAATTTATTTATCAGTTCTAGTACTTCATGATGAAATCTTTGGGATTCTCTATATACAGTCATGACATCTCCAAATAATGTCAGTTTTACTTCTTCTTTGCCAGTTTGGATGCCTTTTATTCCTTCTTCTCATCTGATCACTGTGGCTAAGGCTTCCAGTACTTCCAGTACTGTGTTGAATAAGAGAAGTGAAAGAGGACACACCTGTCTTTTCCTGATATTAAGGGAAACACTTTTAGGTTTTACCCATTGGGTATGATGTTGGTTGGGGATTTGTCATATTTGGCCTTTATTACATTGATGTATTTTTATGTTCCCTCTAGTCCCACTTTACTGAGATTTTTTAAAATTATAAATGGGTTCTGGATTTAACAAATGCTTTTTCTGCATCTATTGATATGAATATATAATTTTTATTTTTTAATTTTATGTGGTGTATTCCATTTATTGATTTGTGGGTATTGTATCAACCTTGCATCTCCTGAATTAATTCTACTTGATCACAATGTATGATCTTTTTAATGTATTGCTGGATCCAGCTTGCTAGTATTTTGGGGGTATTTTAGCATCTATGTTCATTGGGAATGTTGGCCTATAATTTTCTTTCTTTGTAGTGTCTTATCTGGTTTTGGAATTAGGATAATGCTGGCCTCATTAAATGAGGTTGGGAGAATTCCCTCCTCTTGAAATTTTTGGAATAGTTTGAGAAGAATGGGTGTTAGGCCTTCTCAGAATATGTGGTAAAATTCACCTGTGAGGCCATCTGGTTCAGGACTTTGGTTTATTGGGGATGTTTTGATTACTGTTTCAATTTCATTAGTTGTAATCAGTCTATTCAGATTTCCTGATTCTCCCTGATTCGGTTTTGGAAGATAGTTGTTTATCCATTTCACCCACATTGTCAATTTATTGGCATATAATTATTTGTAATATTTTCTTACCATCCTTCCTGGTGTCTCTTCTTGGTGGACAGAATTCCAATGATTTCCATAGCCAGATATAGTAGGGGTGCATCTTCCTGGCTATTATGCTGTGGGTTGGGGATCCTGCTTGATGTTGAGACCCCATGCTTCTCAGGGGGAACATTTACAGCTGATTTATACCTCCAGAATCTTATTAGTTGCCTGTACAAGCATGGCCAACCCTCTTTGTGTCTCTATCTTTCCTACCAGTGCTGATGTGGCTTATTCGGTAAGCCCTTGGTTGTAAGACTGTTCTTCAGCTAGTTTTCCATTGGTTATTCATATTGATTGCTCTATGTTTTAGTTGTTATTTGAGCTTGGTCCTGGGAGGAGGTGAGTGTAGTACTCATCTACTCCACGGCCATTGTGGATCCCCTGTCTTATATCTTTAAATTCTGAGAAATCTATGACTCACTTATGTGAATAAGATCAAACTCCATTCAGATAAGTTATCTGTTGAATCATTTTTTGATTCATGAGAATTTTAAATAGAACCTCTTTTGTGTTTTCAAGTCATAGTTTCTAAACCCTTTGGTCATGCTGTATCTTGTCTTCATCAGCAAGTACTGCTTTACTTCTCTGTATACAAATACTTTTTTCTTACAAGACTTTGAGCTGTTATTTCAGCACGTTTTCTTATATTTATGAAGAATGAAGAATAGATTATTTGTCAAGTATTTCTTTGCCACAAAGTATGTTTTTGCATTAAAGAGACACTACAAAATTAGAGCCACCACAGAGAAAACAAAGCCTCTAAAATAAATTTCAGATAATAATTTTATAAAAGTTTACAGCAATATCATCTCAGTTGAAATAAACCTGAAGTTTATTAAGATATGCATTTTGGAAGGGATGATAGTTATTGGCATATTTTTTAAAAAGAAAGTATCATTTTCTTATACAATTAATGTTTTGATTTTTTTTAATTAAGAAGAAACTCACATTTACCTTTGCATGAGGTTTGGGAATCTTAAAACAGTACCACTAAGTGTTCAGATGGGTCAAAAGAGAGGAGAATAAACATGGGCATGCATTTTATATTTGCAATGCAAATTCAAATAAAGGGCCTTTGGAATAATCAGACTATCATGTACTACTATTTCCTGTCCAGATCCCCTGTCCATTTGATATTTCTGTGCATGTCATCCTGAAATTTCATTGACACCACCTGCGTCTCTTTGCCTTAAGGAATATCTCTGGCCATTGCAGCTTTCTGTGACCACATATTCAGTCAAAAGTGCAAGAGAATTGACCATCCCAGAGAGTAGCCTTCAACTAATGATTGAGAGCTGGTGTAAAAATACCACTCCTTTGCTCCTCAGATAGCATACCCTTGAGGTATACACATGACTGTTTCCCAGAGTCCCTGGTGAAATTAAGCTCTGCTTACTAACAGTGCAGAGTTATTAAATCACACATCCTTTGTCAGCCTCCTTCCCTTTTCTGTCTCACTCCCCGACTTTGCACTGGTTCCCTGGCTTTACTATCCCATAAATACTAGCCCAAGAATCTTTGTCACAGAGTTTGATTATGGTGCAACTCAAACTATGACAAGGATGCTTTGAAGTATTTAGCAAACCTACTCCTATATCCAGGAGATGTAGGACCCAATTCAATCATACTATGTTGATGAAAATATTTAAAGAATCTCTTTCCAAGGAGGAAATGCTATGGTCTTTCATGAGAGCTTATTCAGTATTTTGAACAACCCTCCCTACTTATCAATTATTTGGTAATACCTGGAGGGCTTCAATATATGCTTCTGTGCTCCCTTTGAAAACATAAAAATAGTATTGAACTAATTTTTCCCCAGTTAGGCAATGTCAGTAATTTATACCATCCCCTTGAGTCTTGTTTTCTAACAATTGTATCATTTTATGACTCTCAGAAGAGGACTAGCTTATACATATTTTCATTTTGTAGTAGATTCCAGAGAGTATTGGATGTTTCTTAATAAGAATAAAAGATCAACTTTTTTGAAAGTTAAGAAAATTATTTCTGTGAGGAAATTGAATTTTAAGTGTTTGGAGAACACATTGCTCTGATTTTTTCTTTTTTGTTTTGTTGTTGTTGTTCTAAAGCAGTGGTTCTAAACTACAGTGTGTGTCAGAATCTCCCACAGGGATGATAGAAACACAGATTTCTGGCCCCCATTCCAGAGCTTCTGATTCAGTAGTACTGGGATAGGCTGAAGAATTTCTGTTTCTAGCGAGTTACTAAGTGATGTTTATGAAGCTGGTCCAGCCAGAGTTCATACTTTGAGAAACACAGTTCAGGGCAGAAGGAGGACTATGGGCAAAATTATAATGTTCATGTATAGTAGAAGTAGGGTAGAACAATGAGAGGCATGTCTTATTCTTAGAATACATATAATATTGACTCTAATCTGTTGTTTCTTGTTTCCTGCTGGGGAAGTTATTCTTAAAATTCATAAAATATATTACTGTTCTTCCAGAAGCAAATGGTGCATAAATATACTTTTATTTCTTTATTGTTAGCTAGATGGATTACTGAAAGATCAAATAATGGAAAGCAATAGTATGCTTTTACAGAAACCGAAGACACATAATATGTGAGATGAGTTATTTAGGGTTAGAAGAGAGAATTTTCATTTTCAGCAAGCTCTCTTTTTCAGACCACCAGCTGGTAGCAGTTTGGTGTCAATGTTCTTACTGAAGGAAGTGTGGTGATGACACATACGTTGCATTAAATTTTGAAATCAACCTGACATTGCAGTTGAAAGTGCCGATAAGATCAGGTTGCTATTCACGCTGCAGGAATCAGACCACAAAGCAGGTTAAATTTGAGAGTTCCTGTAGCCAAGTTCCTCATTCCCTTTCAATTAGATGTCTTGTAGTGAAATTAAAGGTGAAACTTTAATAACATTTGGCAATGAAAGAATCCAAAAGAGAAAAATAGAGACTTGTTCTAATCAGAGTTTCCCCATTTATATTTAAAAGGAAGTTGGGAAGTAGATGTAAATGTGTGAATCAATTTAAATGCTAAAGGGAGAGGAACTGCAATATGGATTTAAATATACTTACTGTATGTTGTCTGTCAATAAAGAGGTATTGTGTTTTGAATTACTTCCTCATTTTACTCAGTTACATATGTAGACATCACAAGATAGCTTTTGTCTTTTCTCTCTTTCCCCAGAGGTTTCTAGACAAATGACTCTCTATTCATGTCACTGCCCCAACTGTATTTCACAATCAGAATAAGTATAGTCTGATTTTCTCATCTTTTAATATTTAGAAATTGCTTAGAAGAAATTGCTTCCTAAGTGTTCCTAGCAAGTTCCTAAGTGATGCTCATGAGGCTGGTCCAGCCAGGGACCATACTTTGAGAAGCAGTTCAGGGCAGGAGGAGGACTATGTCTATTCTAGAAAAGCTGTTTTTTTTCCCCCCATGTCTTTGGAAATTCTCACTGGGCTGTCTATTTTCTGTTCCCATTTCATATGATTCAAAAAGCAAAATGAATCATAGATTGTACCCATACATCAAACTGTAGCTTATATGATTAAATGGTCAATCCAACCTTTCAGTGGGAGTTAATGTGAGATTATCACCTTTGTCATTATTTTAAACTTTTCTCTTGGACATGCTCTGAGTTTCCCTATTCCATTGTGTATTCTACTAGTGTTACTAACAGGGATTAGTTGCAGCATTAGCCACAGAGATATAATTTTGTTTTCTCATTCAGAAATTCATTTTAACATGGTATTTGGCTGTTTGACATGGCCTTTAGCTGGTAACTCCTGACATAACATCTTTCCATATTTCCCTCTATATCGACATCCCATATGTGCCTGTGTGAACATTCTATGTAGTTTGTTTCATGTGCCCTGAGCCCAGTGTCTGTGGTGCCCAAAGAATTATATGATTTTCTATGTAGATGATATCTAAGAAGTAGAAATAAAAAATCTATGGAGAAAATCATGCATTTTGTTTCAGGGAAGAATGTATTAAAAGTTAACTTAGAGATAACTTAAGACCTTGATACTTCTCTTACTGCACAGGTAGGTTTCAGTCACCAACAAGCCTCAAGGAGACCCACAGCTCACAGTAAATGCTCCTCCTCCTCATTGCTACCTCTGCGGTGATTTGCCTCCACAGTCATGTTCATGGTGCTCCCCTGAGATGCTCTGCCTCCTCTTCTTCCTTGGCTAATTCTTACTCATCCTTTAAAATCTTGGATTGATGTTTTTCAGAGAAATATCCCTCCACTCCTACTCTATCTCTCTGAAGGTGGTCTAGAATCTTAAATGAATGTTATAGTTACCAACCACCTAAGATTGTCATAGTTGATTATGATTATCCAAATTCTCCTACAGATGATTGGTTCAGAAATGTGTCAGGTTTGATCTGTTCTGGCCAACAAGGTGTGAGAGGAAGTACATGAGCAAGGAAGGGATTTGCTTCAGTTGCTGCCATGATCCCTTGTACGGTCTGTGGGTTATGTTGCTTTGGAATGACAACATTGCTGTGCATTGCAGGGCAGGGATGTGAAGACACTCTGAGTCCTGGAAGACATTGTTGAGCCACCAAATTAACACTCTGAGCCCTGGCTGTTATGTAAGACAATAGATTTCCTTATAGTAAAACCCAGTTTCTGTCAGAGTTTATATCAGCTGCTTCAGAAATCATCCTAATAGAATGCCTGTCTTCTGTGTTCTCATAACACTTTGTGATTCAGTTGTCAATGTCATTACTATGTTACACTGAAATTAATCTGCTCACTTGTCTCTTTTTCCCATTTGACCCTTAAGTTCTCAAGGGCAGAGACCTTGAATCGTTTGTCATTTTATTCCTGGTATGATATGCCAGAGTATCTACTATACTAGAACATACTCAATAAATATTTATGGAACTTTAAAGAGTTATTTAGACTGATTTGCCCAATAGCCCAATTGGAAATTATCAATCCTAGTTTACTGATGAGGATATTATAGACCAGAGAGGTTGACAGCCCAGAGTCATTTAACTGGTAAGTTATGACACCAGACATGTCTCTGACACAGGCAGTGGCATTCATTAGTTAAGATGTTATTTTTTTCTTAAGTGAGACTTGGTTTGAGATTTGCTCTTATTGCTACACTAAAGGCAGTCCCTGCCAACTTACCTAATGTAGGTCCAACAGCGAAACCCATTTCTAACGGCACACTAAGAAAGAACTTTACCTTTCTTTCCCCTTCCCTTGGTGAGAGCTGACAGCAAGAGAAAGATTGCCAGGGACAATGGAAACATAAAGCACATACATGTTTCTTTCTGTGGAAAGCACATTTGAGTTAGATATATTGTACTTACTTATCTGCTTTTCCCTGCCAACTTTAGTTCTTATCTCGATTTTATTCAGACAGCTAAACAGCATGGAGTGTATTTATCAGACTGGTTTGGGAGTAGAGAGAGAAGCAGATTCTCTGAAAAAGGAGATAATGTGAAACCACACAAGGAGAAGGTGGGAGACAGCTATTTAGGGACAAGCAGCTTTTTATTCCTTCATAGTAGAGGCATTTCTACAGGAAGAAATACAAAGACAGAACTGCAGAGACAGAACAGTAACATTCTATCATGACGGTTTAGAAGGTTTGGTAAAAAGCAAGAAAATTCCATACACAAAAGTGGTTCATGTTACCTCAGGTTTTATTAAAATATACTTAGAGATTCATTGAGAAGAAGATGCAGTTTCCCTGTGATATATCATTCTAGAAGGTAAATAGGTAGAAATTAGAAGATGACCAATTTTGGCTTAGTATGTGAACACATGTTCCATTTTAGCTGACAAAGGTGACTAGAATCAGGAGCCCAAGGTCACTGAGCCCATTTACACAGAGGCTGGGAACCTCCTCTCAGGTCACTACAGTGGGCACCTCCACATCATTCTGTAAGAGAGGGTGACTCTGTGAATCCTCTGTTGCCATTTTGGATAGGACAATTTTGTGCTGCTCCTGATTTTACTTCATTTGAGGATGTTAGCATCTCTGGTCCTCCCCGTAATATGTCATGTGTGCTGTAATAATTTTGTCATCCCCAAATGGCCTCACATAATTTCCAGTCACCCCCAGGAGGACTTCTCCTGAGAGGAAATCGCAGGCTGAATTTTCCCCCATGGAAAGCGGCTGGCAAGGAGATGCCCAGAATATTTTCAGTTATTAAGAAAAGATTATATTTAATTCTATAATTCATTTTAATTAGTTGATTTATTTTAGGTGATTAATACAAATTAATGCAAGGACATTTGCAGCGTACTTTGAATGCATTGCAATTAAAAGCAAACTGCAAAATAAGATCATGCCACAAGTTAAAATTTTAGATTTCAGGTAAATAGGAAATGTACTTACCCAGAAGGGCCAGTCAGCTCCCTGACTGATAAATTAGGTTTCTCACTTTATAAAGTGTTCTGGGAGGTATGAGATGAAGTGAGAGAAGTGTGACTTCCTCTTTAGAGGAATGGTAAGACTTATGGGAGTGTGTGTATTGCAATAAGAAGAACCCTGTATGTAGTTCAGAAATTTGGCAGGAACACACTCTTAAAATTATTTCCATCCAGTATTTACACAAATGCATCTGAGAGAAATAATATTAGTCCTGATATTCTGAAATCTTTCCCTGAATTAAGTCAAGAAAGAGGTCAGCTGTGTGTCTGGAGTGTATACGATTGACAACCCACAAAATTATTTTTACAGAATTGTTTATTGCCATGACATTAGCTGCCTATTGCGTGCCATTATGACCCATCCTCATTGTCATTTCCTCAAAGTATGAAAGTGAATGCTTTAAATTGTTCATATCAGCATCCTGTGTGAGGATCCTTAGGAGAAACACTCGCTGGTCCAAGGTCACCCCCATGCTTCTCCTGGTCATATGGTTGGCTTTTGTTGAATGCACTCAGAAAATTGTACTGTTTTCCAAACAGCTGTATTTGCCTCCTACTAGACTCATTTTATGTTCCCATGCTTAGTTTCTGAGTTTCTGCTTTTCTTCCTTGTCATTTGAATATCATCCTGTATACTGGGTATCAGCTTTATTTCCCCACTTGCAGGATGTGTGACCTTGAACAAGTTAACCAGTTTCTGTGGCATCTCAGTTTTCTTATGTGAAATGGAAATTACTGGTAGAATACTACCGACATCATAGGGCTGGTGTAGGTTTTCATTTGATCTATGTCAAGTTCAAAGGGCAGATCTTGTCATGTTGTTACTGCTGAAAAAAAAAAGGCTTAGTGTCCAGACTCATGGGAATATGATGCTAATTTGGGAGATTTATATTTTAGTTTTTACTTTTCATTTTAAACTAATTTTGGACTTATGGAAAAATTGAATAGTTGTAAAAACAGTGCAAAGAATTCACTCAGAGCCTTCACCACTTCCCCTATCGTTAATATCTCATATAACCATTGTTTAATCATCAAGAACCAAATATTATTGTAACATTGGTACAATATAGTTAGTTTTGAGGGTTAAATGAAATAATACAAAAGCTTAATGGAGGACCTGGAAGCAATTTTTAATTCTCTAGAGTTTGATCTCGTCTGTAAAAGAAGAATGTCTGGTAATCTTCTGTCCATCTAGATGTTTGAAAGCATTGCTTAAAAATGATGATCATAAAAGATTCAGAACTTTTGAATAGAAGTTGAATGCAAATCCTGACACACAAGCTTAGATCATGTTCTTGAAAATACTTTTATTTTTAAATAAATGAAGAAAATGCTTTGGAAGCAGCACAATTTATTATAAATCCTGGCATATCTCTATAGTAATAGGGAGAAAACTTAGTGACCTCAGGCTCTGATAGTTATGTGAACCAATCGACTATGTGATCAGCCATAATTATACCTAATGTCAAAACAGGGGACATAGGCACTGATGAATATAGGCCTTTATATGCAACAGGAAAGAACATCTATGGAAAATCAATTTCTTTGTTGTGAAAAATGACTCATTGTCATTCCTAACATTTTACTTTGGGCTGATTTCATTTTTAGAGTTCAAATTTGTTTATGGTGTACAATAACGATGAAAAAATGCATGTGTTCTCTGATGCTTTGATTAAAGATAATGTCATCTTTTATTTATATACTACTTTAAACTTTTGAACACACTTACTTTTACTTACATTATTTTATTTCACTCCTCACAAGAACCCTGCATGGCAGTCAGCAATTAGTAGCTTATACTCATTTTATGGTAGAGGAGAAGGTGAGATGTTTACCTGGCTTGCCTGTGGTCACAAGGCAAATGCTCCTGCTGTCTTCTTACTCCTGAACCAGGATAATTGCAACATCTTAGCTACTGAATCCTGGGATTCTATATGGAACACGGAGTTGAGATAGCTATTATTAAATTATGTATATGTAATTGATTAAAATACATATCAACATATCCATTTATGCCTGTATTATATGTTTATACCATTATATATCTATATATTTATTGATACTTTTATCTATATCTTTATCTATATCTATCTATATCCCTATCTATATTTATATTTATATCTGTAATAATCCAGTTACATATAAGACTCTGGTTTCCTAGACTGATTGATATCTTGGGGAAGAGGTGGAAAGGGAGTCAGGGAGCCAGAGTAAGGCAGAATAATAGAATGTCCACTGTACTAGAAATCCATTCATAAGGCATAAATAGGCTAAAACTAATTTGAGATATTTTTGGAGGTGATGAGCAACATTGGGGATATGAGGTTACTTCATTTACCCAAAATGAAATTATTGGGAAGAATGCTTTACTCTGTTTTGACTTACATGTACTTATTTATAGTCCAGGTGAACAACTTTTAGCTTTTAGTTTTGTTTTATTTTATTTTGTCATTTTCCCATTGACTCATGCATTATGACAAACAATATAGAGTTACATTATGAACAGCAGAAATAGTGCTTGATGAAATGTTTGGGCATTCTCAAAAAAAAAAAAAAAGCCCCNATTTTTGGAGGTGATGAGCAACATTGGGGATATGAGGTTACTTCATTTACCCAAAATGAAATTATTGGGAAGAATGCTTTACTCTGTTTTGACTTACATGTACTTATTTATAGTCCAGGTGAACAACTTTTAGCTTTTAGTTTTGTTTTATTTTATGTTGTCATTTTCCCATTGACTCATGCATTACGACAAACAATATAGAGTTATATTATGAACAGCAGAAATAGTGCTTGATGAAATGTTTGGGCATTCTCAAAAAAAAAAAAAAAAGCCCCAGAATTGGCAAACACCTGCCCAGAAAAGCAGAAGCTCCTCAAAATGAAATCAACACATTGAACATTACTTAAAAAGAAAGTCTTGGGGACATTCTAGCCACAGGGCTGGGCACAAAGTTTTATCCCAGATGCCTTTTTAAAAAGTTGGTTTAAAAAAGCTGGGCAGCTTAAGAGATGGGAAAAAGTGAGTTTGGGCTGTGTTACCCTGTGTCATCTTCCAATTCATTCACTAACAGAGGACATTTGAGGTTATTATTATGACTGTGAAGTGTAGTTAACTTCCTAATCTTTGATACTGGATAAATATTGCTCTTAGAAAGCACTTGTGAAGAGAAAGGCAGGCATTAGGGAATGGTGGTGTGGCTTCTCAAAGGCAAAGAAGAATGGTGTGTGTGAACCAGGGAGTGGGAGCATGTCAGGAAGAAACATTGGGTCCATTCCTCAGGAGAGTCGCGTGCTCTACACAATGACCCAACAAATATACCTTGTGTGTCAGTTTTACCCAGAGCTCAAGAGCAGCAATGCCTTCCTATGGTTTAGAGGCAGGGAGTGCTTTGAATTCTATGTGACTTTGGCTGAAGTTCTGTCCTGAAAGGGTATTAATAACCTTGAATAAATGTGACAGGCCGGTGCACAGCTTAGGCACACATATTCCAGATCCCTTGGCTTTTAAGATGCTAGAAGTCTAAGATTTGGAGGTGAGATTTGGGAGTCCTGAAGTGGATGCCGGAGTAGCAATCATGGCTCTTACCCATCCCTCCCCCAGACAAAGCCCGAGTCCCGTGAGAGGTGGCTGTGCTGTGGTGAAACAAGTAGGTTATTGTTTGTTTTGTACGAGGTAATATCTTATGCTGTTTACAGTACACAGCTGCCCCAATTTCCTTTGTTGTGTGGTTCTGTCTGTAGCTCATTGTTTCTTATTTGGGGTAATCCATTTTAATTATTTTTAATTTCCTTTCCACTGTACCCTCTATCTGCACTATTTCCTAACAATGCATAAATTCAACATTTAGGACTTTTATGCCAAACTTGAAACAAATAAGCAAATAAACAAACAAACAAACCTTTATTTATTTTCTCTATGAAACCCCCAGGGGATAAAGATAGCAGCTGTAGACACTGAAAGATAGGTCCCATTGCTCACTTATGTGTCCTTGCAACTTAGCACAGTACCTGGCATGTGGTAGGGGCTCCTATTTGTTTGATGGATGAAAGGAATGCTAGCCCTACCTAATGGCACCATAGGACTCATAAGATGTATGAGCTTTAAGATTCTTAGGCATTGAATGCAACCCCGCCATTGTATTGAGATTCAAAGGGGATTGATTTTTCAAAGAGAGGTAGAACTGAGATTAGAATCCAGTCACCTTATAGCTTGCCAAGTCTGCTTTCTACTACTTCATTTATCAGCAAATGGATATTCTATTTCTCAAAGCAGGGCTACCTTGGTGTTTCTGACTTTACGAGTTGGAGCATTGTGGGTAGATATTATATCTGGAAATGGAACTCATCCTTTTGTGACAGAGCATGTTCCAAATCCTGTACTGTAGGACATTAGTTCCAGGGCTTCCTAATGAGTAACTGGGGAAAAAAAGATTCCTGGTTTAAATAAAAGTGGAAAATATTGCATACGTTCTCTCTCCTTTGGAAAGCCATAAAGCACATTGCTGTAGAAAGAGCTCCAAGAACACCTTTGAGTGGTTTTGCTTTGTGGTTTTCCTTGAAAATCTCCTAAAATTGCCTTAGTATTGAGCACTTTATTTGTAACATGCATAGCGACACTTTGTATTCCCAGGGATGACATTTTGGTGATTGCTGTCATCTCACTGTCAGGGTTGATCAAGTGGGACTCAATTCTCTGCTTGTCCTAGGAAGCAACCTCTGTTTTCTATGGTGGGGTAATATGAATGAGACCTGAACTCCCCTCCTCCAAAGATACTAGTCATACCCAGGCATTTGCGAGAAGTATATATTGTATTGAAAATTTATTTATTTATTTATCTTTAGAGGGGAAGGGAAGGAGAGAAGGACAGAAACATCAATGTATGGTTGCCTCTCATGTGTCCCCTGCTGGGAACTGGCCTGCAACCCAGGCATGTGCCCTGACTGGGAATTGAACCGCGATCGTGTGGTTCGCAGGCTCATGCTCAATCCACTGAGCTACACCAGCCAGGGGTGTGTTGAAATTTTTGTAGGAAAGATAGAAGGGTTTTGCACAGAGTGATCATTTCTCCTGGTTACTCAGTGAAACCCAATCTGTTCCTATGGTCCTTCCATAACTAGAAATACCCTTTGCAATCTCAGAAGTGCTCTTGTTTGGACACATTGTTTTTCTCCCAACCCCACCACATTAGCCACCATTTCTCTGCAAGTTATTCTGTCTTTTGGCAGCTAATTCTCATCCTCGACTTTTTTCACGCCACCTTCAATTCTCGCTTCTCCCAGTGCCGCTATATTAGGCAGAGTCACAGCCAGCTATGTGAAACCTGGGGCAGGCTCTTTGCAGCAGAATGAGCTTTCCGGAAATTCTTGGCATGAACCTGGTTCCTCCCTACCAAAGGATTTTCATGCGTGTTGCCAAGAACCTATGAGAGAAATGATAAGACAAATTGAAACAACTTTATATAAACAGGCTTGGTAACCTAGTCCCAGCAGAAGCCCTGTGTGTGCACGCTGTGCACACCCATCATGGTGTCCACTACAGGCCATGCTCTTTCTCATTGTGCCTATAGGCTCACCATTTAGGAGGCCATGAGGCCCACAGGATCCAGGCCATGCACTCTCTAGAGCCCAGGTTCAAGTGTGACCCATTCACGCAAGCCTCAGGATTCTTGACTGAGGTCTTCTGCTCATTTGACTCCCTTCCTCTACTTGCCATGGTACTCTGTTCTGTGTTCAGGAGGAGGCTCCTGTGACTGTGCTGCCCCAATCAACTCTCCCCGCCTCTGCTCTCCTATTTTATATGCAGTTATTGCTATGTAGTTTTACACTTAACTGCTCTACTGTATGTTTAATTTTAGATTCTTTCATATAATATATGCTCTTTGAAAATGGAAATTGTCCTAATGATTCTAAATTGTGTGCCATGCCTAACATATAAAGCTCAAATGAAATCAAAGAGTGTCAAGCATAGAAGATATCATTAGTTCAGCTCTAAATACATCCAGCTTGCAGCTTGCATAAGGTCATCTATGTGTGGAAGGCCAACCCAGGTTTCCAGAAAAAATGTTAATGAATAAGAAGGATGTAGCCCATAATTAGGGCTAGGAAGGTCCAGATGACTAAGACCTTGTTCTGGGTTTGACTGATTGGGGAGTGTCTTCCCTAATTGTCTCCTCAGTATTTTCCATAATCAATAGCATGGATATGATTTTATAAACTCTTCAGGTTTCAGGGTTATATGAGACAATGTATATGTCATATATTACTCAGAACTTGGGACATACTGGGAAGTTAGTATATTATATAGTTTGTGTCAATTGTTTTCATTCCAGTTTAAGTTTTCTGTGTTCAAATTGCTTGAATACCTGGAGCCAATTGTCTCAGTTTGGGCAGTTAATGATGTAGACTCAACATCGCAACATCTACTCCAAGCTATCACTGAGGAGGGCTGGCAGTGTGGGATCGCCACTATGACAGAGATTCTGTTGCCCCTGCCTGTAGAGAGGGAATTTGTTCTTTTTCTGAACCCATTGACTTTGATGACACTTGGCAAAATATCCTTGGTTGTTTGTGGCCTTGGCTTTTGAACTGCATGGCTTTTCTGGTCATCCTTTCCTGGGCTTTCATAAGTTGGAACGGCAGCTTTTGTACTGAAGACTGGACATGATTCCACAGGGCTGGTTAAGGCGTGTACGCATGTCTACCACTTTAATTCATACAGGAAATGATTTGCAGTTCCCGATGCAGGAAATCACATTTCTGACAAGGGCAGCATTTTTTTCCCAGGGCTTTCAGGGAAGTTCCCATTTTCCCTCATGTGGGAAGTAAATGGGGAACATGTGCCCTGGGATGCAGCCGCCCACAGATAGCCTGGTGGGTTTAGCTGGCAGTGGATTTCCATATGTCTCCTTGGAGCAGAGCACTTAGCATGAGCTAAGCCAGGGCTGAGAGATGCTGCAGTTTCACAGCCATGTGCTGCTAACGGGATCCTGCAAGCCAGGCTGCTCACTGCAGTGTGTCATGGCCCTTACAAAAGGTCTTGGGGACCAGGAGAAACCTCTCTTAATGAGGGTTTGCTCAGCCTGCAGAAGGCCAGTGATAATTTCTGCAGGTGGTGCCACTGTTCCTGAGAATAGTAAGAAAATTAAAAAAAAATATTGCTACCCTGGCAAGTATTTATTCAACCAAACACTACTGTCCAGTAAGGGCAGGATTTGTGATTTTTATCTCAACTCCATCCTCTCCATATTAGTTTATTATTATAAGATATCACTGTGTTTCTTTCATGGTCCATATATAATTTATTTTCTGAAGGTTATAGGAATTTTCTAGCTATTGTATTTCCATTGTTCCTTTGGCTGCATCCTCAAGGCTCAGATGGGAACTGAGTACAGGGCTTAGACTGGGATGAGGTGGCCTGTCTGCTCTGAGCCAGTCTGGTACAGGAAGGAAGCTGGTGCTTGTTCCAGTTCTGCTGCTTTCCTTACCAGGTGTCTGAGCACAATGTTTTAGTAAACTACTTGGGGAGTTTTCCAAACATACGCTTTTTCTTGCCTCTGGGTCTTTATCCACACCATCCCGTCTCCCTGGAGCATGTTCTGTATCACACTCCCGTCCGTAGCTGTCCCTCTAACACTTTGTCACTCATCTTGTCTTAGGTGTTGTCTCCCAAAAGCCTTTTCTGGTCTCTCATTTGGTTGGGTTCCCCCAAATATCCCACCATGGCCTCACATAGACAGTCTTACATAGAACTAGATTTGTAGTAATGGATTATAGTGCGTATACTGAATAATGAGCTCTTTATGTATCACTTCTGTGTTTTTCTGTCATTTTTAATGGCTTCATTGTATATCAGAGGACAGATGCACCATAATTTATTGAAGGGACCATCTATTATTGGACATGTAGGATTTCTCTCTCTATTTCTCTCTCTGGCTATTACAAATACTGCTGAGACAAATATGTATATAACCAAATTTTTATGCTTTCCTTAGGATGCCTTATTAGAACAGGAATTGTGACTGTTACCATTTGTGTTTTGGGGTCTTTCCCTCCTACAGTCTTCCTGGGAGTGGAGAAATAACTATAGAGTGGGAAAGAAGATGAATTTGGGGGAAGAACCTACAACTCTAAGTTTATTACAATTTAATCACTAGTATAGCATAAATAATATGCCATATTACACAGCATAAGTTTATTCAACAAAAGATAGTAAGGGCATGTGCATGTGTTATAGGATATGAGAAGACACATAAAATATACTCTAAATATTCGATAGTATAGGGGTGAATGAGATCCACTCGGAAATGCTTCAGGCAAGGACAATCTCATAAGGGAAGACTACAGTGCTGTTGGTGATCACTCATGAATGCCTTTTCTGTCCAGGGTGTTGGTGAGTAGGGAGTTTTCAGGATGAGGTGGTCTTTAAAATAAGACTGAGAGCATTGGTGTGATTTGTATACTAGAGAAGAGAAATATGGGGTAGAGAGAAAAATTCTAAGTGGACAGAACTGCTAAAGCAAAGCTTAGAAGCAGAAAGGAAATGAGCATTTTTTCCAGAATAGTGAGAGTTTCCAGATGCTACATGAATAAGAAATACCTGTGCTTTGAAAAAAATGTATTATTATGTTTAGAACTTAACCATCTTATAAAACTGAAACTCTATACCCATTAAACTCCCCATTTGCCCCTCCTCCCAGCCCTTGGCAACTACCATCCCACTCTCTACTTCAGTATTTTATTTTATTTTATTTTTTCACAGGAAAATGCCTTATTTTTGTGTTCAAAAATCAGGCAGACTTGCTGTGACCGCTCCTAAACACAAAGCAGTTAAATACATTGCAGTGGGCTTCGTGGCTCAGGGTTCATTTCTCAGCCTTTTTAATATTTTTTCTTTTTGAAATATTTTATTGTTTATTCTTTTACAGTTGTCCCACTCCACCGCGGTCATTTGAACACCAGCTTTCTTTTCTCTTGCTATAATTGCATGCTTTTATTTATGTAATATGCATTTTGAACCTAATAAGTGTTATTAGTTAAATACATATTTATAAAAGAAAACTATTGTACCTTACAAGGAAAATCAGTATTTCCTTGTTCACCTTTATCTTTGGAAAACCTGGGGCCAGGATGTGGAGCCATAGAGAATACTGAATGAGATTTTTACATTAAGCCAAGTTATTGAACATGTTGTCTTGAAGTCTGATCTTTTTCTTTAATATTTTCTTTATTTATTTTTAGAGTGGGGGAATGGGAGGGAGAAAGAGAAGGAAAGAAACATCAGTGTGTGGTTGCCTCTTGAGCTCCCCCTACACTGGGGATCTAGCCTGCAACCCAGGCATGTGCCCTGTCTCTGGATTGAACTGGCAACCCTCTGGTTCACAGGTTGGCACTCAATGCACTGAGCCACATCAGCCAAGGCTGAAGTCTGATCTCGATGTATTTTTTCCATAGCCTAGAAAGCAAAACGTGTATGTAAGTGTGTGTGTATGTATATATGTGTATGTGTATGTGTGTTTGCCTGGCTGATATTCAAAGGGTATGTAATAGTTGTAGAAATATTTAAAGGGTTTAGTATGGGTTAGTAAATGGTCCCACATCTCTCCACCCCTTGATTTACCTGACCTCACCATAATCCAGATTATTACCCATGCTACACTGGTAGTAAACAGTGTGTGTGTACGCACACAGAGCCATTCATGTGTGTGTGTAAGCTGGGCTGTACACGAGTGTATGTTAACTTATTTTGGAGATGGCTGTGAAGATGGAAACAAGAAGTGACAGAAAAAAATCTGATTGCTAAGAAAGCATCTTGAGGTAGGAGATCCAAATTTTGAAAGGAAAGACTGGCTGCAAATACTTGAAGCAGTACTGTGCCCCACCTTGTTGATGTCTTGATGATAAGTTCATCATTGGACTTTCTGTAAAGAGAACAGATTCCCAGAGAATCAAGTAGTTGTTGTTTAACCACAAGTGCTGGCAAGGATGTGGAGAAAACCCTAGTACATTCTCTTGGTGGGAATGCACATTGGTGCAGGCACTGCAGAAAACAGTATGCAATTTTCTCAAAAAACTAAAACTGGAATTGCCTTTTGACCCACTACTATAATCCACTACTGGGATTATACCCCAAGAATTCTGAAACACCAGCGCAAAAGAACATATGCACCCTTATGTTCATAGCAGTGCTATTTACAATAGCCAAGTACTGGAAACAGTCTAAGTGCTCGTCAGTACATGAGTGGATCAAAAAAATGTGGTACATTTACATAGTACAACATTATGCAGCAGAAAGAAAGAAGGAACTCCTACCTTTTGCTACATAATGGATGGAACTGGGGAATATTATGCTAAGTGAAAATAAGCCAGTCAGTGAAAGGCAAATACTATATGATCTCACCTATAAGAGGACTCTATGAAAAAACAAACAAACAAACGAATGAGCAAAATAGAACCAGAGACATTGAAACATAGAACAGACTGACAGTGACCAGAAGGTGGAGGGAGAGGGATAATGGTAGAAAGAGGGGGTAGGGACTAGTCAAAGAACATGAATGACCCGAGGACATGGATCACACTGTTAGTGTGGGACTGACTGTGGGAATAGGGGTCGGTGGGCGGAGGGCAAAGGGGGAAAATTGGGACAGCTCTAGTAGAATAACAATGTAAAAAAATTAAAAAGAACTTGTTGTTTAAGGACTGTTAGTTGTATAAACTTGGATATGAGTACTAGAAGGCATGGGATAGAAGACAGATACAAAACTTTTGACCTGCTTGCCTTGAAACCTTAATCCTTTCTTAGACCTGAATGGCCAATCATAGAAATAAACATGTGGATCCTAGAAATACTTCTGATTCTGTACTTTTTTTGGTCCTGACCTCTTCAGTTATTTGACATTAGATGAGAGTGTGAATTTTCTGTCTTTAGCTTTCTCATCTGGAAAATGGTTTAATGTCCCACCTTCACAGGGTTTTGTAAAGATGAAATAGCCAAGGCAATACAGGCCATGTAAAATTGATATTTCCATCTTTTCTTCCAAAACATGATAATAAATAATAAGCATAGCAAATAAAGCTACACAAAACCCACATCATCAGCATAGATAGCAGACAAGTGAGCTTCTAGCTCCATTAAGTAGAAAAATGAACACTAAATCCAGTGAGCTGTCCCCAGTGCTCCCTGCCTACAGGGACTGCAAGGGTACCTGAGGGGTGGGTGGGGAGCACTGTAGGAAAGAGAAAATGGGAAGTATCAGCAGACCTAAAATCGACATAAAGCCACCATAGAAAAGGGAAACAAAATCACCTTATGTGTGAAAATGTTTAAAAATGCACTTCAGTTCAGAGCTTTTACTCCTGGGAAGAGATTTGAAAGTGCATGCCTGATCTGAGCAGGCAGTCCTGGAAAGATAATGCACCTGGGGAGAAAGAAGTATGTTAGTATTTTTATTTGGATTGCATTAACCTTATAAATTAACTTAGGGAGAATCTCCATCTTTATTACATTGAATCTTCCTGTCAAGTCAATCTATGCTCAGATCAACATTTGTGTCTTTCAGGAGTATTTTAATATTTCCCTTACATAGGTTTTGTACATTTCTTGGTAAAATTATTTCTAGACATTTCATACTTTTGTTACTATTATAAATGTTTTTTTCTCTTAATGTCTTCTAATGAATTATTAGATGTATAATTGAAGACTGTTGATTTATGTTAATTTTATAGCTTGAAACTTTATTGAATCCTTTTATTTTCAGGTTAATTGTACCATTATTCTCCAGGGTTTTTCAAGCTCAAAATTATGTTATCCCCACATAAATATTGTTTTGCTTCTTTTTATTAAATTTGTATTTAAAATTCAGTTATTAATTTTTATCAAGTTTATAAAAAATTAACTTACCTTGTTAAATGCATTGGGTATTACATGATGAATAGTGGTAGATACAGTGGGAAATCTTGATCTTAGTGGAGATTGTTACTGTCTTCACATTAAGACAGATACCAGATTTAGGTCTAAGGAAAATATATTTCAAGAGTGTATCCATCACTTTCTATTTTATGGTATTTTTTAAAAAGATTTTATTTTTTTTTTAGAGAGAGGGGACATGAGGGAGGAAGAGAGGGAGAGAAACATCAATGTGCGGGAGAAACATTGATCACTTGCCTCTCGCATGTCCTCAACCAAGGACCTGGGCTGCAACTCAGGCACATGCCCTGACCTGGAATTGAACTGGTGACATTTCAACTTGTGGGATGACCAGCAACCCACTGAGCCATACCAGTTAGGGCAAATTTTTTATTGGGAATGCATGTAAAATTTTGTCAAATGATGTATTATGTAAATGAATTGTCTAATGTTGAACCAACCTTGCTTTCCTTGGATAAATCTCATTTGGTCATGGTGTATCATTAGTTTGGCATTCTATTCTGTTCACTAATATTTTATTTAGAATGTTTGCATTAACATATAAACATGTTTTAGAGTCTATATTATTTTATTTTTCCCTTTATTTTTGTTGTTGACAGTAGTATAGATGTCCCCATTTCCTCCTTTCCCCAGGCCTGTCTCCATCTATCCCTTCCCTTTGGCCCTCACCACACTTGTCTGTATCCCCACACTGTTGTCCATGCCCATGGGTCATTCACACCTGTTCTTTGACTAATCACTTCACCTTCTTTCATCCTGCCCTGCACCCTCCCCTCCCCTCTCGCAGCTGTCATTCTGTTCCATGTGTCCATGCCTCTGGTTATATATTTATGGTCAGTTTATTTTGTTCATTAGATTCTTCCTTCCTTCCTTCCTTCTTTCCTTCCTTCCTATCTCTCTCTCTCTCTCTCTCTCTCAAGGGGAAGGGAATGAGAGAAGGGAGAGAAACATCAATGTGCGGTTGCCTTTTATGTGTCCCCCACAGGGAACCTGCCCGCAACCCAGGTATGTGCCCTGACTGAGAATCGAAAAGTGATCCTTTGGTTTGCAGGCCTGTACTCAATCCACTGAGCTATGCCAGCCAGGCTTTTCATTAGATTCTTGGTATAAGTGAGGTCATTTATATTTTTCTTTCTCTGATTGGCTTATTTCACTTTGCAAGATAATCTCCAGGTCCATCCACGTTGTCACAAAGGTAAGATTTTCTTTATTTTTATAGTTACATGGTAGTTCATTGTGTAAATGTACCACAGCTTTTTTGTCCACTCATCTGCTGATGCACAGTTGGGCTGTTTCCAGGTCTTGGTAATGGTAAATAATGCTGCTATAAACATAGGGGTGCATATATGCTTTATGATTGGTGTTTTAGGATTGTTAGGATATATTCCCAGAAATGGAATCACTGGGTCAAAGGGCAATTCCATTTTTTATTTTTTGAGGAAATGCCACACTGTTTACCACAGTGGCTGCACCAGTCTGCATTCCCACCAATAGTGCAGTAGGGTTCCCTTTTCTCCACATCCTCTCTGGCACTTGCTCTTTGTTGATTTATTGATGGTAGTTATTCTAGCAGGTGTGTTGGGATATCTCATTGGAGTTTTAGTTTGCATCTCTCTGATGATCAGTGATATTGAACATCATTCCTCATTATTTTATTCTTTATAAGGTTTAGTTTTTAATTTTGTGTTGTGTAATGATTTATAGAGTGTGGGCACTCTCTGATCTTTGAAGGTTGAAAGACTTCCACTATGAAACCATATGGGCCTGGTGTAATGTAATTTGATGATCACTTTCAGTGTTTATTCTAGGAAAATTTGCCTATTTAATTTTTTTATTTTTTAAATTTATGGGGTTAGCATTGGTTAGTAGCATCAATAAGTTTCAGGTGTACATTGATAAGATGCATCATCTGTATATTGCACTGTGTGCTAGTCTCCTTTTGTCACTGTGCATTTGACCCCCTAGGCCCCTTCCTCCTCCCCAACCCACCCTGCCCTGTGGTAAGCACAATTGTTATCTGCGTCTGTAAATTTTGGTTGTTTTTTGTTTTGTTTGTTCTCTTGTTGCTTTCTGTTTTATATCCTACATATGCATAAAATCATATGGTTCTTGTTCTTTTCCATCTGACTTATTTCACTTAGCACGATACTCTCAAGATCTACCTGTATCGATGTAAGTGGCAATATTTCATCAATTTTGTGGCTGAGTGGTGTTCCATTTTATCTATGTATCCTATAATTTTATTCAATTATCAGTTGATGACACTAATATCCAAAATATATGAAGAATGCATACAACTCAATAACAACAATAATAACACAAATCCAATTAAAAAATGGGCAGAGAACCTGAACGATTTTCCCAAGGATACATACAAATGTCCAACAGATATGTGAAAGGATGCACAAATTCTCTAATTATAAGGGAAATGCAAATCTAGACCACAATGAGATACCACCTCCCACTTGTTAGAATGGTAATTATCAATAAGACAAGAAATAACAAGTTTTGCAGAGGCTGTGGAGAAGAGCAACTCTTGTACAGTGCTAGTGGAATGCAAGTTGGTGCAGTCTCTGTGGAAAACAGTAGGAAGTGCCTACAAAGTTAAGGATACAGCTACCATATGGCCCAGCAATCTCTCTTCTGGAATATGTACCTCAGAAGTTGAAGACACTTATTCGTGAAGATATGTGTACCCCTTTGTTCATTGCAGCATTATTTATAATAGCCAAGATGTGGACATTTTTCATTTTTAATGAGGTTAATGTTGGTAAACTGTATTTCTCTAGGAAATTATTTATTTCATTTGGATATTCATTTCATTTTCAAATTTATTTATATAGAGGTTTACCAAGTAGTCTGTGGTATTTTAAAATTTTCCTTCTGATTCAAATGTTATTTCTTGAATTACTTAGTCTATAATAGCTATAGGTTAACACTTCTACTATATAAATACTTCTTTTAAAATAAGGGTAAAAAGTAAGAAAACAAATGTAAATTTTGAAAATACTATAAATAGACAATTTACATATATAATGAACTTCAGATATAAAAATTATTCCTTTTTTATGATGGCACAAATCAAAATTTCACTAAGATATTACTTATCACCTATTGAATTGGCATAAATTAACAATTTTATCCACACACTCTGATGGTGAAGCTGTGGGAAAACAGGCACCCCTGCATATTGCTTACTGCAATAAAAATTGGTGTGACCCTTAAGAAGTAAAATTTGTAAATATATTTTGCAATTATATATGCATTTCTATTTTTATGTGGCATTCTCACTTACAGACATTTATCCAGAAAGTGTGTCTCCCACAGTATAAAAAGATATATGTATAAGGTTATTCTTTGAGGCATTATTTGTGATTGCAAAATACTGGCAGCAATTGTAATTAATGGCCATACATAGTAGAGGCATTGAGTGGAAAGTGGTGAATAAACTATGAAACATCTACATCTTACAGTGATATGGAGCTGTAAAATAAAAGAATGAGGAATATTTCATGAACTGATGTAGATGGATTTCAAGGAAACGTTTTTAAATGAAAGATAAAAGTGTGAACATGTTATTATATTATGCTACCTTTTATGTGAGAAACACAGAAAGAAAACCCAGAGATTAAGATTGGCTACCCAGGGTGTGTAAGTAGGAATTTAGCAGAAAAGGATAGAAGGAATTAGGAATGGTATTTGTAGAGAGTGACCCTTCTGTGACTATTCCTTTTGTACAGATTTGATTTTTAGAACCTTGTTAATGTATCACATATTCAGAAATAAAAAGAGTAGAAAAGAAATAAAGTCCACAAAGGAAAAGGAGAAGTAGAGTTAAGGCAAAAGCAAGTGGAAGTAAATGAACTAAACTGTATTTGGAATGAATAAACATAATCACAATAAAGTAGGGGCTGGGGAGAACTGACTCCAGGAACTTTGTAACAGAGTACAGTGGGTCCACAGCATTGTTTCATGTGATGCCATTTTGTTACAATGTTGGAGATGCTGTAAAAATGGTTTATATTGATCAGCTTATGATAAAATTGGTTTTGTTGTATGTTCCCTTAAAGTCACAGAACCTATCAAGGACTTTAAGTGAGGACTTTACTGTATTTGAATCACGTGGTCTTGATTAAAAGGCCAACAAAAATTAATTAAAAACCTCTAAAAAATATTGAACACCGATTCTCTAATAAAAAGTATTCTTTGCAGAGGCATGGGTTAGCTATTTTGAAATTACTTTTGAATTCATTTTACAAGTCAGGTTTTGTTCTTGCGGAAGTGATTTTTAAATCTGGAAAGGGGAAAGTGTAAAATTAATCCTGTGGCTGCGGTTTAGATTTGGCAATATCAACATGAAACAGTAACCTTCAGTATGTGGTGGTTAGGTAGGTAGATAGATACAGATAAACATGTACGTGGAGTCTTTTGGCTTCATTTCCAATGTGACAAGAGCTTGAAAGCTTTAATTTCATATTTACAGTGAAGACAAGCTAGATAACTGAAAATTAACTAATTTTCTTGGGCCCAGTAGAGAACTAAGGCCTCACAGTAAATGCCATTCTGACACCTAGAGAAGAGAGCTAGACAGACAGGTGTGGCCACATAAATGAAGCACATGGGATATGTATACATTGAACACAAGCTGCTGGAACTGTAAATAAGTAGGAATGTATAAATAGTAAGTGGAGAAATCGCTAGGGATGCAGTGTGCGGTAGCTTGACAGTGAGCAACTCCTAGGTGCTCCAGTCTCAGAGGGTGAGCTCACACTTTCATAGGCCCTGCCTTCAGGAACTGTATCATGCTCTCATGGTGAAGATCCCAGAAAAATCCCTTGCTGGCTCTGGCCCAGGAGGGAAAGAGTAACAGTTGTGAAATATGCTGTGTCCTTCATCATGAAGGCCTGCTGTCCCTGGAAAAAGACTTCACTGAAGCTCAACTCTAAAGTTACCCCATTGCTTCTAGACCCTCTCAGCTGACAGAGGTAGGAAATATATGTATATATAGTAACCCGTGTAGATATACATATGTATAAATATTTCTATGCATTACTCATCTGTGTATACATGAAGGAAACCCTGAGTTGACACTGATGTCTCCAATTGTAAAGTATTACCACATGGGTCACTATGGGTTCCCTCCGCCCCTTCCTTGTTTGTAATTTTCCACTCTAACAGTGAGAAGTCTGGCTCTCACTATCCATCTTCTATTTATTTAATTGTTCAAGTCCTGTATAAATATACAGTGGTTTCAAAGTTGTTACCCTATGTCCCTTGGTGTGGGAAACAATTTATAACCTGGAGTTGCTTGTGTAGTTTCTTTTGCCTTTAGTTTTACACTTTCTAATCATCTCCAAGGTGGGGAATGTATGGGAACTCTCTATACTATATTCACAACCTTTCTGTAAATCTAAAACTATACTAAATTAAAAAAAATACTTAAAAACTGATAAAAGCAACACTATGCATGTAAATGAGTATATGTGTAGGTGTGTACATGGGTATATGTATAAATATGCATGTGTGCATGTGGGTTTTCAAGCTTCCTCCTGAGAGAGTCTAGAAGTGGTGATACATAAGTGCCAGTGAGTACTTCTAGAGCTCACATCTTTTTTTTAATTTAATTATTTTTCAAGTACAGTTTCTGTCTTTTATTCCCATCCCAGCCCAACCCCCACCCCCCGTGCTCCCCACCTCCCTCCCATTTCCACCCCCCTTAGTTGTTGTCCATGTGTCCTTTATACTAGTTCCTTTAAATCCCTCCCCTTTTCCCCCTGAAATTCCCTCCCCTCTCCCCTCTGGTCACTGTCCCCCTGTTCTCTATTTCAGTGTCTTCGTTATTTGCTTGCTTGTTTGTTTTGTTGTTCAGCTTCCTGTTAAAAGTGAAATCGTATGGTATTTGTCTTTTACCACCTGGCTTATTTCACTCAGCATAATGCTTTCCAGTTCCATCTAGAGCTCACATCTTGATTTCTAAATGTCTTTATCCACTAAATTACCCTGGGTTTCTTGGGAAAACAGCTGATTCCAGGACTGGGTTAAGAAAAGAATAAGATGAGGCTGTAACATTATTTTGTGCTAAAAAAAGTAAGAAAATACAGAGTCGTTAATCTATAGGAAAAGAATGCAAGAGCCACTTTGATGGGGTGCCTTTTGTCCAAATTGTGGATAATTATAATTTCAAATAAGTTATATTTAAAAATTATGTATAAATCTGCTTTGGTAAAAATAAGTTAATGAATGAGAGAAAGAATTAACAACTAAATAAATGGGGAGAAGGGAAAGCTCTTTTTTTGCAGTAGAAAGCTAACCAATAAGTCTGCAGAGAATAATGAAATTAGAAAATCACCATTTGCAACCATCATAATATTAATTTAGACAGGCAACAACCATCAGTGGATGTTGAAACTCATGTATGAAAGTTTTAGGAGGAACAGAATATTTACATAACCTGAAAATATTAGTCCACAAGATACATTTTATAACAAAGAGTAACTTTACAGAAGAAAAGACCTAGCAGACACCACTTTATTATTTTTTTATTCTTTTTTAATTTAATTATTGTTCAAGTACAGTTTAGTTTTATGTGCTCCCCACCTCTCTCCCATTTCCACCCCTGTTAGTTTTTGTCCATGTGTCCTTTATACTTGTTCCTGTGAGTCCTTCCCCCTTTCCCCTGAAATTCCCTCCCCTCTCCCCTCTGGTCCCTGTCAGCCTGTTCTGTGTATCAGTGTCTTTGGTTATATTTTGCTTGCTTGCTTGTTTGTTTTGTTGTTTAGATTCCTGTTAAAGGTGAGATCGTATGGTATTTGTCTTTCACCACCTGGCTTATTTCACTCAGCATAATGCTTTCCCATTAGTAAATGGATGGATCCAAAAATGATGGTACATTTACACAATGGAATTCTGTGCAGCCGAAAGAAAGAAAGAGCTCCTACCCTTTGCAACAGCATGGATGGAACTGGAACAGACACCACTTTAAACATTAAGTGTCAGTGGTAATGAGGCCGATGGACAGCATGACCCTGTTGTGATGCCCTGATGAGAGCTCAGAGACATCTCTGTTCTATTTCTGCCTGTTGTAGGTATTTACCCCAAATCTGATCATGGGGAAATACCTACTGCGATTGTGGAAAAACCCAAAGTGGGGACATTCTATAAGACGATTTTAAAATGTCAGTTATGAATTACACAGAAAGACTGAAGAACACTTTTGAATTAATGTAGAAAAAGTCATGAAAAGTGAATGGAAAACAGTGGTTTTGCATTCTCTAAGTGTAACTAGAAAAATGTGAAAAGGTCTAGAAATTATGTGATGATATTCTTACATTGCTTATGAAACCCACTGGAGACAGAGGGTGGAAGAGGTTGGAGGAGGGAGGGAGAGAGGGAGGGAATTGGAGAGAGAGAGAGAAGGAAAAGAGAGAAAGAATATTAAGTTTAGTGTGTAGGGAAATGTAATGTCATCCATGCAATTTTGCTGAATAATATGTAGAAATATTTTGCTTCATTCTTGTAACTTCTTTGTAATTTCATGTTTAAATCCATTCAGGGTGGTATTAACAGAATACTATAGACAGTCTGGCAAGTCCAAGGTCAAAGCTCTAGAACTTTCAGGGTCTGGTGAGGGCCAGCTTCCTAGTTCACAGATAGCCATCTTCTCACTGTGACTTCCAGTGACAGAAGGGGCAAGGGGAGTCTGAGACTCTTTTATCAGGGCACTAACTCCATCTGTGAAGCTTATAACTTCATTACCTAATCGCCTCCAAAGGCTTTACTTTGAGATACCATTGCATTGGGGTTTAGGTTTTAACATGTAATTTTAGGAGACAGACTTTAACAGCATGAGATCATATGCAAATTTAAAAAGTAAATTGAAATAAAGATGAAATAACCAAAATACATGTCAGGTAAAACCCATGAAGCAAGAGAAATACAGACATCATGTTACATGAGAGAAATTTGGGCATTATGACCAATTTGGTGACCTATTGAAGGTTTGGGTAGGAGATGTCAGAGTGAGTCATCAGTTTTATGAAGGTGAATGGGGTACACATGAAATACAGTTGCCAGTTCAGAAATTCTCTAAGTAGAAGAAGCAGGAGGAATCTTTATTCTTGGGTTCTGGGTGCTTAGGAACAACACTGAAACAGCCTTAGCATTCTCGCTTCATCATGTCAGGGCATCAGCATTTGTTCAGAGAGTTAGTGCATGAAAATGCATGATTCCCTTCAGCGTAATAAATGCCCAAGTCAAGTGGTCATTGATAGCAGTTGAGTTCTATATCAGTCATAGGACCTGCATGCCATTTCCTGTTCAGCACCGCTTATGCACACGTGTGTGCACCTGCATGGTGTGGGTGTGGGGGGAGGGAAGGTGAGTTCAGTTTTTATTTCCAAGGGGAAGCAAGTACATCCTTCATGTCTCTGTTTATATCCATCTTTCCACTTCCCTTGCTTTTTAATTATTCAGTTCCTACTTTTCATTACTTATTCTTTTTCTTTTTCCCTAAAGGGACAAAAAGTGAAGCAAAAATATTAATGCATTTATACAGTCAGAAATTCTTCAGAGGTGTTATGGGTACAGAAATCAATGGGATGAGTGAATCTCTCTTGTCCTCATTTGTTTTCTTTCTTCTGGGTTTTCTTTGTCCAATGCCTGACCCTCTCCCCCAACTTCAAAGGGAGGATAAGAGAAGGAGTATTTTCTCTTTACAGTATTTCATGGTGTAACCTGCAATATTATCCATAAACCTCTGATCAGGACCCTTAGAGAGGAATGATATGTTTAACTAAAACCTGCCTACTGAGAATAAATGGAGAAGAGTTCATTTTCCCCCACAGTTCCTTCCAAGATTTTAGTAGCTTCACATGCAAGACAATTCGGCTGCAACTTCAACCACTTAACATTCTGAAGAAAAGAGAGTCAGGGTTTCAGGTGCTACTTTTCAACCATCTGAGTGATGACAAGATGACCCTCTACCCCTCCATTGTATACATGCTCTTCGCATGGTAAAACTGTGTTTAGAAAAATGCTGGAGGTAGGATCTCTATATGTATAAAAGGGAATGAATGGGAGGAGGAGGAGAAGGGAGAGAAGGTATAGAGAATAAGTAGCAGAGATAGTAGGTAGAAAATAGATAGGGGGAAGGGCAAGAATAGTAGGGGAAATATAGAATCTAAAGAACTTGTGGCACATGGACATAAACTAAAGGGGGGAGTGGTGGGAGAGGGGTGTGCAGGGTGGAAGGGAATGAAGGGGGGAAAGGACAACTGTAATGGCATAATTAATAAAATATTTTTTTAAAGGGGAAAAAAGGGAACATGTGTCCTGATCAACTCCTGATTCTACAGATTATCATTAAGTAGTTGTATCCTCCACACAGACCTTTTCTCTAAGATATATTGGCAATTGAGCAGTTATACATGAAAAGCTTTGGAAGGCACATTGGGTTTTATTTTCTACACTACTAATTTAAATTACCTTGCCATTAGCTTTTTACCCTTATTATTTGCATATTAGGATACCTTTGGAGGAATATTGCCGTAGTTCTCCTAAGACCTCTGAGCGGAAGAGTTTGAGTGTCCTGGATTTGCATTATCAGAGTGAAATTTACAATGAGAAAAATACCCATAGACACAGACAACAGTATGGATATTACCAGATGGAAAGGGCAGGGGAGAGGTGAAAGAAGGTAGAAAAAGAATAAATGGTGATGGAAGGAGACTTGACTTGGGGTGATGCACACTCAATACAATATACAGACAATGTATTACAGAACTGTATACCAGAAACCTATATAATTTTATTAACCTGTGTCACCCCAATAAATTCAATAAAAATAAGTATTCAAGGAAAAGAAAAAGTACACAAGATACATTACAAAGCTACATACTTTTTAAAAAAGCAGTAGCTTTTTCTTTTAAAAAAGTTTTTTTATAGCTTTTTTCCATCTTGCATACAAATCCCTCACATGTGATAAAATCATGAAACTTCGGAGATTGGGTCTTTTCTTTATCTATGGACTGCCCAACTTAGCAAATAAGCAATCAACAAGAACCTATGACACAATAAATTAATAAATAAACTCTTTTGATAGGGTTAAAACTATTAACTTGTAATCACAGCTTTCTATCAGATCCTTTCAAAGATTCAGAATTACTGGTCAGTCCAAAGCTGAGGAAGATAGCTAGAAGAAGCTCAGAAAGACAACAGGACCGACTGCAGCTATTTATGCAAAGATGGAGTGTGGAAGGGAGGAGGGAATGAAGTGAGAAGCAGCTTCAGGGCCCAAGGGGACTCTGGGGACAGAGGTGCCCAATGAGGAGTTTTAGGAATTTGTCATTGTTATTGTCATTGTTACTGTTATACTGTGCTTGAAATTTTATCTTTATTTGGTGTCTATTTAAGAAACTATTAAAAGCTTACTTTTATATTTAAGAAAACAAAGAGTGGATGAGTTTCAGGTTCCTCATTTTACCACTAGGGAGCAAGACTGAGTTATATAGTATCCCCAGCACAGCCCTGGGTGGTCTACAGTGTAACTGGGTAAATAATGCCTGTGCCCTCTGTGCCTGTGTCTTCTGGTGAGTTGTAGTACGCAACCTTCTACATGTAAATCTTCACTGGCAATGGCGAGCATGGTTTAAGAACAATACTTTTGTCAGAGTTTTTTCATTTATTATTATTATTATTATTTTTAAATATTTATTTATCTTTAGAGGGGAAGGGAAGGAGAGAGGAAGAGAAACATCAATGTATGGTTGCTTCTCGTGCATCCCCTGCTGGGAACTGGCCCCTGCCAGGAACTGACCTGCAACCCAGGCATGTGCCCTGATTGGGAATCGAACTGTGATCGTCTGGTTCACAGGCCCGCGCTCAATCCACTGAGCTATACCAGCCAGGGCTTCATTTTTTATTATTGAAAGAGAATATGATATGCCTAGTTGTTTATATTTAAGAATACATAAATACTAAACAGGAGAGATTTATATCAAGTAAAAATAAAACTTCCCCTTCTCAAAGCTCCTTGCCTATTCACCTTCTCCAGTCCCAGGAACTAACAACATAATTCACATGTTTTAAAAATAATTTATATGTACATATAAATATGTTTACATTTGTGATGTGTTGAAATGCAGACATGTTAGCTAGTTCCTTTTAGGTGATTCTCAAGGATCTCAGATACTTGGTTCTAGCAATGACCATCCTGAAAAGACTGTGAAAGCTAATTCCGACACTCATTTCATGTAGTGGAAAGAATATCATGCTGTGATGACTATGCCCAAAATAATTTTCAGAATAAATAGAACATATTACATCTTTGCTTTTGATAAGTGAGGGTGATTTATTTCCCTGTCTCAGATTTTTAAATAATTCTTTATTCTCTGCTTAGCTAAGGGATATGTACAAATATGAGAATCTTACATTACACTTTTGTACTTTACTTGGAAGTAAGTTTTAATAGGAAAAATGAGAAAATATGAAGTGACTACAAAATCTTTTCTAAAGACCAGGTGGCAACTGGAATTATTAATGAGAAAACAGTGCTGGTGGCCAAATATTTCTGGAGGCACAGCAGAGATTTGCAAAGAAATAGCCTTTGAATCTGACTAGACTGTTGCAGAATCTTTACATAATTATGTCCTTCTAACTCTGCAAGGACCTTTAGAAACTTGAATATTTTTTAGCCTTTAATGATTTTTCCTTTACTCAAATTCTTATATCTTTACCACTGCACTCTACCTTAGATAGTTCAGACATATGGATTTTTTTCTTTGTGATGGCACTAAATTATTCAAGCGTATGGAAGGGCCCTTTTTCTCCTTGCATATAGACCTCAGCCATTCCCACTCCAGATGGGTGTGATATGAATGCTCTGTAAGTCCTCATTGAGTTAGAGAACTAAGTCATCAGTTGTGATTTAAATCTCCCTCTGAATCTATTTTATTGTGATAGTACATTAAATTTACATAAATACTTTAAATTCAGTGTTCAAGTTGTTTTAGAATTCTCTTTGCATGTTTCTTGATTTATCAGGAACTAATATTTTTAAGGAGTTAATCTTGTTTATTTTATTTTACTTTTTAAAATTTAATTATTGTTCAAGTACAGTTTTCTGTCTTTTACTCCCATCCCAGTCCACCCCCCCAGTGCTCCCCACCCCCCTTAGTTTTTGTCCATGTGTCCTTTATACTTGTTCCTGTGAGTCCTTCCCCCTTTTCCCTGAAATTCTCTCCCCTCTCCCCTCTGGTCACTGTCCCCCTGTTCTGTATTTCAGTGTCTTTGGTTATATTTTGCTTGCTTGTTTGTTTTGTTGTTATTATTTTAAATTTTTTTATAAAAGTATGTTTGAGCCAACATGAGCACATATACCCAGGAGCAAGATCTCAAATACTTCGCATGCTTATTTTTAAAGTAAAATCTACATATAGAAATCAGTATAAATCAAAATGTTCTCTGAATGAATTTGAAAAGTATAATCACACATGGACACAGTGCCCATATTAAGAAGTAGGACATTCTTAAACCTCAGCAACCCTTCCTGTGCCTCGTCCTAGTTACACCTGCTATCCAAGGCCATTCTGATTTTGACTTATTACATCATAGTCTGTTTTGAACTTTATACAGGAATAAACTATTTTTCCTCCACATTATGTTTGTAGGATTCATTCATGTTGAATATTAGTGTTAAATATTGTGTAGTTCATTTTCTCGTGACCAAATAACAATCCATTGTTTGACTCTAATAGGTTTATTTATTTGTTCTATTTTGATGGTCATTTCTATGTATGTATATGTCTCATTTAAGCCTCAGTGCAGAATTCTGTCATAGGGTGTGCATGTATTCAGTTGCTGCACAGTTCTACAATGTGGCTGTTCCTTTTAAGACCCCAGGCTCAGTGGATGGCCGTCCCAGGTTCTACACACCCTTGTCAGTTGTGGGACAGTTTCTGGTCATCGTCCACTTTTAGGCAGTCAGATGGGAAAGCAGAAGTGTCTCATTTGCAGTTTAATTTGTATTTCCTTGATAACCAAGTTTAGAGGGTTATGTGACCACAGCAGGGAGTGCTGAATACTACCAATAGCTGGAAGGGGGAGGGAACAGATTCTCCCCTGGACCTTCTGTAGAGTACAACCCTGCTGACACTTTGATTCGAGGCTTCTTGTCTTCAGACATGTGAGAGAATAAGTTTCTGTTGGTTTAAGCACCCAGTTTATAGTAATTTGTTACAACAACCCTAGGAAACTAATATAGGTTCCGTAGGGTTTCTTAGGTTTATGACCTGTGAATTTGGCCCAGGTTCACACTTGGACTGGAAAAATGCTCTGAAGACAGAGAGATTGCTGAATTTGGCCAAGTTTCTGTGATTCCATCTTTGTGGAATCTTGTCCTCTAGATTCCTATATGACTCAACAGTTCACCTATGGTGATAGGTAGGTAGGTAGATACATACATACACACATATATACAGATAGTGTTATAGTTTTTATTTTTTCTTAGCTTGTCTTTAGTAGGATTACTGGTGTGTATTAAGTGTTCCATTATAGCCAAAAGCAGAAGTTTGACATAAACTTAATTTTCTTGAAAAAAATTGGAATCCTCCCCACTTTATTTAAAATTTACTTTGTTCTCTAGAAATATAAATAACTGTTCCTAATTCTTTTTAAAAAGATTTTATTTATTTATTTTTAGAGAAAGGGGGAGGGAGAAAGAGAGTGAAACATTAATGTGTGGTTGCCCCTTATGTGTCCCCTACAGGGGACCTGGCCTGCAACCCACGCATGTGCCCTGACTGGGAGTTGAACCAGTGATTCCTTGCTTCTCAGGCCAGCAGTCAATCCACTGAGCCACAGCAACCAGGGCCTGTTCCTAAGTCTTAGATAAGTTATTCCCTGGTCTGAAGTACCAAGCAGTGAATAAAACAAACAAACAAACAAACAAAAAACCCTCAACAGTTTTTATCTTCTTCACTGATATTTCAAATGACTGAAATAAAGCTATTTTTTTATTTGTCCTTTACTGGATAGGAAAATAATAATTATACTCTATTTTCTGTCATTAAGTTGAATGTAAGGGAATAAAGAAAGTTAATTAGAATTTTAAAAAGGTATATTTTACTGGCTCTCAATGGTAAGATGAAAAATAATATCTAATTTTATTTGTTAACTAATGAATTAACATGTGGGCTAGAGCTTTGAATTTAAATATTTTCACTTTCAACATGTGCATCTTAAATCCCAGGGTAGTAATTGTACAACCGCTGTGCATTTATTTCATAGTTGTATGCATTAATTCAGACCCTACTTGCTCTTTGAATACATTATTTATCATTGGGTTAAGAATAAAGTCAGCAGTAAATTGTTGTCAGCATAGTTCTCCAAATTCATAGTGTGCACTAACTTATTTCTTTATATTACTCAAGTAAATTGACAATACCAATCTGTGCCTATTTTGAGAAAGTAGTTTATACTTTCAGCAGAGATTCACCTTTTGCACTTTTATCTGAATGCCTTTCATATTCCCTCCTAATTTTTAAAGGGGGACTTATGGAGGGTGCTTTTGGAAGCAGGATACTTCATGTTTAGTGGCTGATTTTTAAGCAGCTGCTGACGGCTCAGTGTAGTCGTCACACAACTGCACTCTCACTCAGTTCTGGGCACTGCCTGGGGAGGAGGGAGGCCGTTACGTGTGCTTATGAGAGGTGCCTAAGGGCAACGAGCACCTGGACAACCTAAATGGGACAGTGGATTTTATGTTTAATACTTTAATTAATGGGGGGAAATAATAAACGTAAATGAAGGTGTTTAAACCTCAAACTAATATCATTTGTAGGCAGTTGCCACTCACAGGTTCTCAGCCCTGACTACACATTAAAATTACCTGGTCCTGGCTGGTGTGGCTCAGTTGGTTGGAGCATCATGCCATATACCAAAAGGTTACAGGTTTGATTCCCAGTTTGGGGTATGTCTGTGTTGTGGGTCCAGTCTCCGGTCGAGGCACATGCGGGGGGTGGCTGATTAATGTTTCTCTCACACATCCATTTCTCTCTCTCTTTTAAAATCAACAAACATACATTTTAAAAAATTACCTGGTTAACTTTAAAAATACATAGTCGACCACATCCCATACATACTGATTTAATTGAATTTGTATTGAGCTCTAGCATCACTTTATTTTAAAATCCCCAGATGACTGTAATGTTAGACAGGAATAGATATTTAAATAGGTAATTTGGGGCAGAATGGAGGAAGGAGGAGAGGAGACAGGATGTGAAAGTGAATGTATCTACTAGTCAGGGGCACTTACTATGTTCTGGTGCCTTCATATGTTAACAACCAGGTAGAGTTTATTATCTACGTCTTATTTATTGCATATGAGGAAATTGAGGCTCAGTAAATTTGAATTACTTGCATAAGTTCCAAAACTGAAATCGGCAATGTTATAGCTCAAATCCAGGTATTTTTGGTTCAAAGCCTGGCTCATTAAACTGCCTCACTTTCCTGTCAAGCCCCTCTGTCATAGAGAGGACACATAAAAAGCTGTCAGTTAATCTGGAGCTGTAGAATTAACGTATGTGAAACAATGGCGGTAACAAATCTGTAGCTGCTGCTTTGATCTTCAACTTTTGGGCACCAGAGCACAAGGCACATGATCTGCAGGAAGAAAAGCACGTTGACAAACCATGTAGCATAAAAACAGGTGAAAAGAGAAAAAAGAGACATCGAGTGAGCTCTAAGGATGGGTACACAGCATGGCTTCGGGAGCAATGCTAGGAGATGGTATTGGACTGAATTATCTGTAGGCAGCTGTGGGGGTAGTAGGTTCACTAAGAAGTGGAACATGGGGCCAGAACACAAGAATAGGAACCCTGAACCTTGTGCTTTCCTCCTGGAATTCAGTGATTTTCTGTTCTCAAACCTCAACCCCTTTGCCATCTCTTTTATGAAGACTTTTCTGATCTCTGTCTCCTTTGTCCTCATCTATCCCTCGTTGCTGTTCTGAAACCCCTGTAGCACTGATCAAATAGGTCTTTGCTTACAACAGCTGCCTCCACGAGGTTCTGACACTCCTGGGAGTGGGAAGCATGCTTTAATTGTCCTTGAACCCATAACTCCCACACAGGATGTGGTCTTCCATTATAAATAAATGGGTTAAAAACAGGTAGATGAATGAATAAACTGAGCTTAGGCCTTATGTGCGTGACTATCACCAGATCCCTCAATGGACTAGATTTGTGGTCAAACACAAGTCATAGTTCCATTGCTTACCTGAAAATAATGTAATTAATGTCATACGTATTAGTTTTTTTAAAAAGCTGGCAAGATGTATGAACTCATTTGTTTCATATTAAAATTTAACAAGCTAGATGCTCATGGTTTATCACTATGGCAATATGCAAACGATTATTTAATTTACCTGAAACTATAATGGTTGGAGACAGAAAGCAAGTTACAAAGTATTATCTACATTAAGAAATGCTACAGTGGCAGTAACTTGGTATGTGCTTCATATGTTGAAGTTGTAACTCTCAACTCTTTAGAATGTGACTGTATTTGGAGACAGGGCCTTTAAAAAGGCAGTTAGTTAAAATGATGCCTTTGGAGCAAACTCTACTCCAGTGGACGGGTGTCCTCCTAAGAAGAGCTTGAGCACACAGAATGGCCCCGGGGAGGATGACGTACAGAGAAAAGACCTTGTGGGGGACACAGTGAAAAGTGGACTTCTTAAAGCCAAGGAAAAAGGCCTTCAGAAGAAGCCAAATCTACTGACACTTTGATCTTGGACTTTCAGCCACTGGAACTATGAGAAAACAAATTTCTATTGTTTAAGGTCACCCAGTTTGTGATATTTTGTTATTACAACCTAAGCAAACTAAAACAGCATGCTTTCAATTTTTTTCAATGATGCTGTTCATCTAAGTTCTTCATAATCAATCAAGCTTTCACTTTTTGACATTTAAGTAGCTATTACCACTGAGTAATAAGTAAACATACGTAGATCATGCATAAGCATGTAGACATACAATATTAAAGACTTCAGCCACATGTAGTTGGAAAAATTTGCCTAATGGATGCAAAGATATACTGGTGTAGAAAAAAGGAGTACTCTGTAAAATAATGGTGAATATATGAATTTATTTAAAATCACTTATTGAACATGACATGAGAGAAATGGCGGCGTAAGAGATCTCCATAATCTTTCCCCTTGAAATCCCAACAATCTGAACCTCTATGACTCAACAAGGGATTTACTGCTCAATCTCTTAATGCAAGAGATTCATGCATTAAAATGTAAAGGTGGGCTAGTGGGAGTGAATGGGGGCGGTGAGAAGGGAGAAAAGCTGAGACAAACCAGGGGCACAGCCCTACAGCTGGGAGCTCATGGAAGGCTCAGCCCAGGAGGGGGAGAATCAGGTTGTGGCTGGTGGAGAGAAACAAAGCCTTGGGGCCAGGCTGCCCCATGACCTCCCAGAGCTCACCTCCCTTCACCCTTGGTGTCAGGTTGTGGAGTACATTATCTTAAAACTTAAGAAGTGGTACTATAGGATCACTTTTTTTTCCTGGAGCAAATAGGGCACTCTGTAACTGGTCCTGGGGTCAGGGCACAGCAAGGATCCCAAATAGGTCCAAGGTCAACATTACCATGAGGGCAAAACAACAAAGAATTTGGACCAGAGTCCCCTTTTCCCCACACCCTCTCCAACATTTGTTGTTTATTGCTTTGTTTATGATAGCCATTCTCACTGGTGTAAAGTGGTATCTCATTGTAGTTTTAATNAGGGAACTTCAGGGGAAATAAGGGAGGGATTTAGAGGAACATTTATAAAGGATACATGGACAAGAACTGAGAAGGGTGGAAATGGGAGGGAAGGGGGAGGATGGGGGGTGGGATGGGATGGGAGTAATAGACAGAAAACTGTACTTGAAAAATAATTAAATAAAAAAATGGAAAAAAAAAAGAATTTGGCTGGTTTCCCCCAGCCCACCCAACCCCATACCTTGTTGCTTCTCTGATAGCAGCATGTGGCTTCAGAGAAAAACACTGAGATTTCATGGATTTGGAGCCCAATGGCCCACCACATTTTTCTGTGGGATTGGTTCCCTGGGACCTGGGAGCACAGATCACAGGAGTAGAAATCACTTATCCAGGAAACAACACCCCACACATATCTGAAAAGCCAGAGAAGTGCAAGAGAGCTAATCAACTTGTGATTCAGTGCCATCTGATAGAAAACAATAGTATGACTCTGTATTGATCTGATGAAGAAATGCCAAGTACACATGCATGCCTAGACAGTAAAGGAATCCATCAAATACCATGAATAACCAAGGTAGTGAGGCAGGTCAGAAAGAAAATTTTAAAAAGAAGTCTAGAAAACAAACTTAAGGGCATGGAGTGCATATTTTTGACAAGAGAGATTTAAAAGAGGAGATGGTAAAGGTCTGAGTTTTCAAAGAAGGATGGAGATTAGGTGCATTCAAAAGGAAAAGGACTACTGTAATGTGAAACTTTCCTTTTCATAAACCTAATGATAATTACACACACGAAACCAAGGAGTAAGACAGAAGGGTTAACAAAAGATAAAACAGAGGCGGCAAGTATGGAATACCAGGAAGCAAAAACCACACACAGACACACAAGGAAATGAACCAGTGGACCCACAGAGCTACCAGGAAACAGAAGATAAAATGATATAGAAAATCCTCTCTCACACATCATTAATTATTCTAAATGTAAATGCACCGAATTCACCAATAAAGAACCACAGAGTAACAGATTGGATCAAAAAAATGAAACCCAAATATGCTGCCTTCAGGAGACATATCTAAGCCACAAAAACACAGTTAAACTCAAAGTTAAAGGGTGGAAAATGATTCTTCAAGCAATAGCATCCACAGAAAAGCAGGTGTAGCCACACTTACATCTGACAAAATAGATTTCAAAATAACAAATGTAAAAAGAGTCAAAGGTGTACATCTTATAGTAATAAAGGGAGAACTACATCACTAAGATATAACACTTCTCAATATATATGCATACATATATATATGCATACAGTCTGCGAGCACATAAATATATAAAGCAACAACTAAAAATACTGAAGGGAGAAACAGACAAAACACAGTCATAGTTGGTGACATTAATACTCCATTAACAGCTCTAGATATATCATCCAAACCAAATAAAGAAAGTCAGCCTTAAGTTACACATTAGATTAAATAGGCATGATTGACATTTACAGAAAATCAGATTATACACATTTTTCTCCAGTGCACGTGGAGCATTATCAAGAATTCACCATATGAAGTTTTGTCCAGAAAGTATCCGCTCATGTAATACGAAAAAGAGATAGTAATTGAAAAAGATAGAAGATACAAGAAACATACACATGCCAATGATGCCTCAGTCACCTTCAAAGTAGGCACCTTGGGACCTCACACAATTCTATCATCTCTTCCACTGCCCCAAACACTGCAAAATCCTTTGTTGGAGTTGCCATCAGCTACCCTGACATATTTTCCTAAATCTCATCAATGGTCTGAAATCTCTTCCCTTTAATAGGTGATTTTAGTTTTGGGAAAAGCCAGAAGCAGCCCATATATAGTCAGTACTCTCAGGTGTTCTGCTTGGTGCAGGCCTTCCAAAATGTGGATCACTTTCAACAGATTCTTGAGCATCTTTCAAGCATTTTTTGCCAGAGTTTTATTTGTGCTGTACTCATAGCATCATCCCCAAGTGGAATCATCCAAATCGTTTCCATGGAGGAATGTTCAAATTTAACATAAAATTTGATGCATACTCCTTGCTCTACTTGCTTAGTCATTTGAATGTGACAGCCACACAGTACACATGCTCACTCAGTGGTGTCTACCACTCCCACTGACTAGTAGAGTGAAGTCATCATTGTTTACACATGCACATTGCAGTCCATTCTCCTTAGCTGCCAGGTTACACTGATGTTGCAAAAAAGGTTCTCATTATATGAACCCTGGCTGGACTTTTCCCAGACAGACTTTGTTGTATACACAGGGCAAAGAACTAATCTCAACAGGTTCAAGAAGACTGAAATCATACCAAGCATACTCTCTGACCATAATGCTTTGAAATTAGAAATGAACTGCAAAGATGAAGTAAAGAGATCCACTAATTTGTGAAGAGTAAACAACATAGTCCTAAAAAATAACTGGGTGGTAGAAGTTATAAAAGGTGAGATCAAAAGTTATACAGAGGCAAACAAAAATGACAATATGACATATCAAAATTTCTGGGGTGCAGAGAAAACAGTAGTAAGAGGGAAGTTATTATCATTGTAGGCTTATCTCAAGAAACAAGAGAAATCCCTAGTAAGCAAACTAGCATTGCATTTTAAAAAACTAGAAAAAGAAGAACAAAAACAACCCAAAGTCAGTAAGAGAGAGGAAATAATAAAAATTGGAGCAGAATTGAATGATAGAGAGATAAAAAACTACAAAATTTAATACAACAAAGAGCTGGTTCTTTGAAAAGCTTTGAGAAGATTAATAGAATTGAAAATGTCTGGCTAGACTCATTACAGAAAGAAGAGAAAAAACACATATAAACAAAACCAGAAATAAAAGAGGAGAAGTAACCACAGACATCACAGATATACAAAGAAACATGCTTGAATTCTATGAAAGAGTATATGCCATCAAATCCAATAACTCAGGAAAAATGGCTCAGTTTCATAAATATACAACCTTTCTAGACTGAATCATGAAGCCTGGAAAATCTAAATAGAATAATCAACAGTGTAGAAATTGAAACAACCATCAAAAATATAAAAATAAAGGACCAGATGGTTCCACTAGTGAATTCTACCAAACATTCAAACACTTCCATAAAATTGAAGAAGAGGCAGTGCTTCCTAACACAATTTGTGAGGCCAACATAACTCTGAAATCAAAATCTGGCAAGGATCACACACACACACACACACACACACACACACACACCCCTACAGATCAACATATCTGATTAATACAAATGCAAAATGAAATATTGTGTTTCTTATTCTAAAGAAAACATTAACAAATCAAATACAACATCACATTAAAAAGTAATGGATCACAATCAAGTAGGACTCTTTCCAGAGGCACAAAGATTGTTCAAAATATACAAATCAATCAATGTATAGTAATGCACCAAACTTACAAAACAAAGGATTAAAATCATGTGATCCTATCAATAGATGCAGAAAAGTATTTGAGAATATATAACATCCGTATATGATTAAAATGCTTAATACAATAAGTGTAGAAGGAAAGTACCTCAATATAATATTGGTCATATATGACAAAACCACAGCTAATACCATACTCAATGATGAAAACTGAGAGCTTTTTCTCTAAAATCAAGAACAAGTCAAGAATGCCCACTCTCATCACTCTTATTCAGCATAGTTTTTGAAGTCCTAGACAGAATAGTTATGCAAGAGAAGGAAATGAAAGAGATATAATTTGGGAAGAATGAAGTAAAGGTGTCACTCTTTGCAGATTACATGATTCTGCATACAGAAAATCTTAGAGACTTCACCAAAAAAACCTCCTAGAAACAAACAAATACAATGAAGTTACAGAGTACAAAACAATGTACAAAAATTTACTGTTTTTCTACATACTAACAATGAAACATCAGAAAACGAAATGAAAACAATTATTTTGCAATTACAACAACAACAAAAAATACCTAGGAATAAATCTAACAAAGGGTGTGAAGGACCCATATACTGAAAACTACAAAGCATTATTAAAAGAGATTGAAAAACGCATGATGAAATGGAAAGATATTTTGTGTTCATAGATTTGATGAATCAACATATATAAAATGTCCATATTACCCAAAACAATATACAGATTTAATACAACCACCATCAAAATTTCAATGTCATTTTTAAAAGAAATTGAACAAAAATAATCAGATTTTTGTGGAATCACAAAACACCTTGCATAGCCAAAGAGATACTGAGAAAAAAGAATGAAGTCAGAGGCATCACACTACCTGATTTTAAATTATATAACAGAGCAATAATAATAAAATCAGCCTGGTATTGGCAGAAAAACAAACACACAGACCAATGGAACAGAACTGAGAGCCCAGAAAGAAAAATACATGTATATGTGCAAATAATTTTTGACAAAGTAGCCAAAACACACAATGGAGAAAAGAAACCCTCTTCAATAAGTGGTGCTGGGAAAATTAGAAACCTTCATGCAAAAGAAATAAACTAATCTACAGTTTTTCCATGTACAAAAATTAATCCAGAATGGGTCAAAGACCTAAATATAAGATCTGAAACAATAACTTGCATAGAAGGAAACATAGGTACCAAATTAGTGGACCTTGGTCTGGTAGAAGATTTTATGAATTTGACCCCAAAGACAAGGGAAGTAAAGGCAAATTTAAATGGATGGTACTATATAAAAGTAAACAAGTTTCTGCATAGGAAAATAAACTGCCAACAAAACAAAAAGCCAACCAACTAAATGGGAGATGGTATTATGCACATACTTCAATGAGGAGTTGATATCCAAAATATATAAAGAGCTCATACAATTAAAAACAGAACAACCAATCCAATTTCACTGGTGAGAATGGCCATCAAAAACAAATCAACAGACAACAAGTGTTGGAGAGGTTGTGGAGAAAAGGGAGCCCTAGTGCACTGTTGGTGGGAATGCAGACTGGTGCAGCCACTGTGTAAAACACTATGGAATTTCTTCAGAAAACTAAAAATGGAACTGCCATTTGACCTGGCAATTGCACTGCTGGGATTATATCTTAAGAACCCTAAAACACCAATCCAAAAAAACCTATGCACCCCAATGTTCATAGCAGCACAATTTAAAATAGCCAAGCGTTGGAACAAACCTAAATACACATCAGTAAATAAATGGATCAAAAAACTATGGTACATTTACACTATGGATCAAAAAACTATGGTACATTTACACTATGGAATACTACACAGCACAAAGAAAGAAGGAGCTCCTGCCCTTTGCAACAGCATGGATGGAACTGGAGAGCATTATGCTAAGCGAAATAAGCCAGTCAGTGAGGGACAAATACCATATGATCTCACCTATAAGTTGAACCCAATCAACAAAACAAACAAGCAAGCAAAATAGAACCAGAGACATTGAAATAAAGAACAAACTGACAGTAACCAGAGGGGAGATGGGAGGAGATAATGGGAGAAGGGTTTTCAGGAGCAACTATAAAGGACACATACAAAATCAAGGAGAAGTGGAAGCAGGGGTGGGAGGTGGGGGTAAATTCAAACAACTATAATTGAACAATGATAAAATAATTTTAAATAATGGACAGAGAATTTGAACAGACAGTTTTACCAACAAGACATACAAATAATCAACAGTTACATGAAAAGATGTTCAACTTTACTAGCTATTAGGAAAATGCAAATCAAAACTATAAGGAGATACCTCCTCACTTGTGTTATCATGGTTATTATCAATAAGACAAATATAAAAACAATTATTGGAGAGGTTGTGGAGAAAAAGGAAACCTCATTCACTGCTGGAAGGAATATAAAGTGTAAAATAGCCTGGCGTTTCATAAAAAAATTAAGAACAGAGGTACCATATGTCCCAGCAATTTCTCTTCTGTTTATCTACCCCCCAAAACTTGAAAATATTTATTTGCAAAGATGTATGCACCCCTCTGTTCATTGCAGATTTATTTGTGGCAGATAAGACATGGAAACACCCAAAGTGTCCTTTGATAGATGTTTGGATAAATAAGATGCGGTACATATATTTTAAGAAATATTACTTGGCCATAATGCCCTGGCTGGTGTAGCTCAGTGGATTGAGCGCAAGCCTGTGAACCAGAGTATCGAAGTTCAATTCCCAGTCAGGGCACATGCCTGGGTTGCAGGCCAGTTCCCAGCAGGGAACTCACGAGAGGCAACCATACATTGATGTTTCTCTCCTTCCCTTCCTCTCTAAAGATAAATAAATAAAACCTAAAAAGAAATTTACAAAAAAATATTACTCAGCCATAAGAAAAGATGAAATATTACCATTTCTAATAACCTGGATGGATCTTGAGAATATTATGCTAAGTAAAATAAGTCAGACAGAGCAAGCTAAGAACTATATAATTTCACTCATATACTGCAGGCCGGTATATAAAACTGAAACAGCATGTGTGGCTTGTGTGGCTCAGTAGACTGAGCACTGGCCTGCAAACCAAAGAGTCCCCAGTTTGATTCCCAGTCAGGGCACATGCCTGGGGTTGCAGGCCAGGTCCCCAGTAGGGGGCACATGAGAAGCAACTACACATTGATATATCTCTCTATCTCTTCCTCCCTCCCTACCCTTCTCTCTAAAAATAAACAAATAAAATCTTAAAATAAAAACAAATGCTGTGTTAAAAATATAAATAAAACTAAAACTCATAGACACAGACAACAGTATGGTAGTTACCACAGGGAAGCTGGTGGTGGGGTAGTAAAGGGTAAAGGGGGCAAACATAAAATGACAGAAGATGATTTGATTGGGCAGTGGACACATAATGTAATATACAGATTATGTATCATAAAAATATATACTTGAATCCTATATAATCTTAATAATCAATGTCACCATTATAAATTTAATTTAAAAATTAGAAAATAGTATCACCCATTGAAGCTGATTTGAAATGTTAATATTTGCTCGGACAGTCATGTGGGAGCATCTATTTTCTTTCTTTTCTTTTCAAGTTCAACCATTGAAAACATTCAGGTATAAATATATTTTTAAATTAACTATAAGTCATTGTCAAATCATTATAAAGTTTGAGTGGGAGAATTGATAGGAAATTACTAGGCTGGCTTGGTATGATGTATAGTAATATATTTAAACAGAATTTAAGTAGAAATGAGAGGAGTATCAAAGATTATAGCAATAATCATTATTTTTTTCTCAAAGTGTTTATTATTTCTATTTTACAACTTTTATGTTCACTTTTGTATTATGCCATTTAATGAGATTATTTCTAGTTAAAGTTTTTAAAAAGTTATTTCAGAAGATAGAATTTAGCCCTTTAAGTGCATCAGGCTTTTCAATGTCATCTGGGTTTTTAACTCCTTATCTATTTTTATTTATTCTGAAAGAATAGTTCATTTGAGAAAAAGGTGAATTTATTCCTACTATAGTTGTTTCTTTCAAACTGAGATTCTGTTATTTGCAGGAACAAAGCTATTCTTCCTTAGCTATTTTTTTGCCTTTTTTTTTTCCTGGAGTTCTTTTACAGTAGGGTACATCCCGTCCCAGGCACTTAATGTTTCAAAGGTGTCAAGTGACCTCAAGTGTTTTTCACCACAGCTCAGGAGATAAAATATGCATAAACAGATGTAGATACTGGTCATGAGAAAAGGTGTTATATGATTCAGCTGTTTTATATTTTTCTTCATAAAATTTGACATTGACTAATGGGACACAACTCATTTAAAGCTGTTAGATTGCCTCTCTGTTACTTCTCACCCACTCTGCCGGCCTTGGGCTCACAACACACACATGCAGATGGGAATATGTCATACTTGTGCTCTCCATTCCTTAAACTCAAGATTTTCTCAAAAAAGCCAGGGTTTTATGTGAACAAATTCCCAAACATTAAACCATTTGATAAGTATATATACATATTATTTATATTTCATTTTTAATTCATTTACTTTAATATTGTAATATGTACCTTAATTATATAAATGAGCTTTCAGAACTGATTTTATAGAGGACGTTAGTAGAAAGATCTGTTTGATGTGTGGCTTTACCATTTGTTAGATGACTTGAAGCGACCCAATTAATCTTCTTGTGCCTTAGATTCTTTGTCGAAATAAGGGTATTAATAGCTCTACTAATACCTAGGATGAGGTTTATATTAATTCATAAGGTAGAAAATGGCTTGATAAAGATTTAAGAAAAGTAAAAGCCATGGACTGGATGACTCCACAGGTGAATTTTACCAAACACTCAAAGAAGAACTAATACCTTTACTTCTCAAACTATTTCAGAAAATTCAACATGAGAGTAGACTCCCAAACTCATTTTATGAGGCCAGCATTATCCTAATTCCAAAACCAGATAAAGACATTACAAAGAAAGAAAATTATAGATCAATATCCGTAATGAACATAGATGCCAAAATCCTCCACAGAATATTAGCACACTGAATACAGCAAGGCCTCAGAAAGGTCTTACACCATGATCAAGTGGGATTTATTCCAGGAATGCAAGGCTGGTACAGCCTTTGTAAATCAATAAATGTAATTCGCCACATAAACAAAATGAAGGAAAAAACCACATGATAATAGCAATAGATGCAGGAAAAGCACCCATTTATGATCAAAACTCTCAGCAAAGCAGGATTAGAGGGAACATACCTAAACATAACAAAGGCCCTATATGACACATCCACTGCCAGCGTCATACTCAATGGGCAAAAACTACAAGTGTTCCCCTTAAGGTCGGGAACAAGACAGGGCTGTCAGCTTTCACCTCTCTTATTCAACATAGTACTGGAAGTCCTAGCCATAACAATCAGACAGGAAGAAAAAATAAAAAGCATCCAAATTGAAAAGGGAAAAGTGAAACTGTCTTTATTTGCAGATGGCATGCTACTGTACAGAGAGAATCCCAAAGATCCTGTCAAGAAACTATTAGAACTGATAAATGAATCCAGCAAAGTAGTGGGATACAAAATTAATATCCAGAAATCCACTTCATTTTATATGCCAGTAATGAACTAACAGAAGTGAAATTAAGAAAACAATCTCATTCATAATTGCTTCAAAAAGAATAAAATACCTATGAATAAACCTAACCAAGAATGTAAAAGACCTGTCCTCAGAAAAGTATAAGATACCGAAGAAAGAAAGTGAAGAAGATGCAAATAAGTGGAAAAAAACATTCTGGTTGTGGGTAGGAAGAATTAGTGTCATTAAAATGTCCATACTACTCAAAGCAATCTACACATTCAGTGCAATTCCTTCCAAGTTTCCAGTGACATACTTCCCAAAACTAGAACAAGCATTCCAAAAATTTAAATGGAACCACAAAAGACCCCATAGAGCAACAGTGGTCCTGAGAAAGAACACAGTTGGCAGAATCATGCTACCTAGTATCAAACTATAAGGCAATAGTAACCAAAACAGGACAGCACTGGCATACAAGCAGACACAAATTAATGAAACATAATAGAGAGCCCATAAATAAACCCACACCTTCATAGTCAATTAATATTCAACAGAGAAAGCAATCACAAACAGTGGGCTGATGGTAGTTTATTTAGTAAATGGTGTTGGAAAAATTGGGCAAATATGTGTAGAAAAATGAAACTAGACCACCTTCTTATACCATATGTAAGAATAAATTCAAAATGGGTAAAAAATTTAAATGTTAGACCTAAACCTATAAAAATTGTAGAGGAAAACATGGACAGTAAAATATTGGACATTGCTCATAGCAATATTTTAGGGGATATATCTCCTCGGGCTAGGGAAACAAAAGAAAAAAATTAACAAATGGAATTACATCAAACTAGAAAGTTTCTGCACAGAAAAGAAATGCATCGACAAAATAAAAAGACAACCCACAGAATGGAAGAATATATTCACTGATACATCTAGTAAAGGGTTAATATCCAAAATTTATAATGAGCTGATAAAACTCAACATGAAAAAACACAAACAATGCAATTAAAAATGGCAAAGGACCTGAATAGACACTTCTCCAAAGATGACATAAGATGGCCAGGAGACATATGAAAAGATGCTCAACATCACTAGTCATCAGAGAAATACAAATTAAAACTACAATGAGATATCATCTCACAACTGTCAGAATGGCCACATCAGTAATTCAACAAACAAGTGCTGGTGTGGATATGGAGAAAGGGAACCTTTTGCACTGTTGGTGGGAATGCAGACTGGTGCAGCCACTGTGGAAAGCAGTATGGGGATACCCCCCAAAATTGAAAATGGATATACCTTTTGTCCTAGTGATTTCACTTTGGGGAATATATTCCTAAAAATGGAATCACTGGGACAAAACATTCCAAAACACTAATTTGAAAGAACATAAGCACTCCTATGTACACTGCATTATTGTTTACAATGGCCAAGATATGGAATCAGCCCAAGAGTCCGTCAGTAGATGAGTGGATGCAACAGCTATGGGACATTTATACCATGGAGTACTACTGGGCCGTAAAAAAATAAAATTTAACCCTTTGCGGCAGTATGCAAGATTCAATGTTGAAAGAGTAGTCTCCACTCCTGATCTAGCTGTCCTTTTAGTTTGTTTTTGTTTTAGGTGTGGTTGTTAACCATAGAAATGGAGGTCACATGGAGGGTTAGCAACAGGGGAGTGGGAGGAGGAGAAGGGGGAGAAGGTACAGAGAATAAGTAGCATAGATGGTAGGTAGAAAACAGGCAGGGGGGAGGGCAAGAATAGTATGGGGAATATAGAATCTAAAGAACTTGTGACACATGGACATGAATGAAAGGGGGGGAATGGTGGGGGAGGGGTGTGCAGGGTGGAAGGGAGTGAAGGGGGGAATTGGACAACTGTAATGGCATAATCAATAAAATATATTTTTAAAAAAGAGTAGTCTCAATAAATGGTGAGGGAGAAACTGGATATTTATATGTAAAAGAATGAAATTGAACCCTTGTCTTATACTACTCATAAAAATTAACTTAAAGTAGATTAAGGATTTAAGTGTTCAAGTTTCCAAACTGTAAAACTCCTAGGAAAAAAAAAGTAAAGTGTCTCTGACATTGGTCTTGGCAAGGATTTTTGGATTTCACACCAAAAGCACAAGCAATAAAAGCAAAAATTAACAAGGGGAACAACATCAAATTAAAAAAAAAACCTTCTGTATAGCAGAAGAAACAATCAACAAAATGAAAAAGGCTACCTGTGGAATAGGAGAAAATACTTGCAAATGATGTATCTGGTAAGTGGCTATTATCCAAAATATACAAGGAACTCACAACTCAGTTGCCTAAACCCCCCTCAAATAATCCAATGTAAAAATTAACAAATAACTTGAATAGGCATTTCCCCTCCAAAACCCATAAAAATGGCCATCAGATACTTGGAAAAATAATCAGTATTATTAATCCTCACAGAAATATAGATGGAAACTATGATGAGGTGGCACCTCACACCCGTTAGACTGGCTCTCAGTGTTGGTGAGGATATGAAAGGGTGCCGTGTGCACTGTTGGTGGGAATGTAGACGGTACAGCTACTATGGGAAACTGTGAAGTTTTCTCAAAAAATTAAAAATAGAACTACCGTAAGATCCAGCAATCCCACTATTGGGGATATATTTGAAAGAAATAACAATCTCAAAGAGGTGCCTGCACCTTCATGTTCATTGTAACATCATTCTTAAATAGGACATGGGAGCAAGCTGAAAGAACATGCTATGTATCCATACAAGGGAATATTATTCAACCATAAAAGAGGAGGACATCCTGCCATTTGCAATAGCATGGATGGACTTTGAGGGGGTTATGCTAAAGGAAATAAGTCAGAGAAAGATAAATACTGAATTATTTCACTTATATGGGGATTCTCAAAAGCCAAACTCATAATAACAGAGAGTAGATTGGTGGTTGTCAGGGCTGGGGCCTGGGGGAGATAAGTAGATAGGTCAAAAGATGCAAACTTTCAGTTATGCGATGAATGAGTTCTGGGCACCTAGCCTACAGCATGGTGAGTGTAGCTAACAATACTCTATTTTGTACTTGAAGGTTTCTAAGAAAGTAGATCTTAAATGTTTCTACCACTACCACAACAGCGGAAAAAAAAAAAAAAGTAGCCCTGGCTGGTGTACCTCAGTGGACTGAGCATGGGCCTATGAAGCAAAGGGTTGCCAGTTTGATTCCCAGTCAGGGCACATGCCTGGATTGCGGGCCAGGTCCCCAGTAGTGGGCATGTAAGAGGCAACCACACATGATGTTTCTCTCTCTGTCCTTCCCTTCCCCTTTCTCTAAAAATACATAAATAAAATCTTGACAAAATAAATAATTATATGAAGTAAAGTATTTGTTAATTAACCTTATTGTGGTTATCATTTTCAGTATATACATGTAATCAAATCATCAGATTGTACATCTAAAACTCATACAATGTCATATGTCAGTTATGCCTCAATAAAACTGGGAAATACCAACCTTTTTATTAGGCCTATATGCAACCATTCAACAGATCTTTGTTGAGGGCGCATTCTGTGTTAGTTTAGTGTTAGCAGTGAGTATCCCATGGGGAGAAAAGTGGGAACAGATTCTGTCAGCTTGGAGCTACACTCCAAAGAAAGAGGATTTTGTAGCATTACCTTACAAGTTAAAAATCACACAAATATAAAACCGCAATCATATTTGTATGGATGTTTTATAACAGATTTCTTGAAAGGTCAACAATTTTGCCAATATTTATTTTATTAATTTTTTTCAAAAATTACATTTTTTTGTTAAAATGTTACTCTAGGATTCACTCCCCTTTGATTCTGGTCAGTTTTCACCTTTTGCTTGTTTTGGGAAGGTACCACATTTAAAAAATTATCAGTAGCTTTTGTTGAATTTATTTTGAAATATGTGGACATTTTAAAAGTTTCATTCTCAAAGGCATGTCTTCACTATTTTAGAGCCACTTAAATAGTAGAATCAGCTATTCTTGTAAGATTCATGAAAAGATTTCATAAGGATACTCTTTACCAATATTTTGGTAAGGTTTGAGAATACTTGAAAATGTTTGAAGGTCTAATTTGATCTGTCAAGATTTTTGTCAAACTGGATAATTGAAAACATGTCCAAGTGAAATAGTATGTAGCATGATTTTACAAAAGATTAAAACACGGTCTGAATTGAGATGCATGGCTTTTGAAGTGGAATGCATTGTCTTACATGGTAACACTGAATGCTTCAAGGTAGGGACTCATCTATATGTTAACATTTTCTTTATCACACAAAGAATATTAGTTTTGCCTTTGCTTTTAGTTTGGAAATTAATTAAAGGCTACCTATACTCTGTTGTGAACATAAAGCATTTTTGGGATGGGAAGTGAATATGTTTAATAAGTAAAAAGATGCTCCAAGTATTGAGGACAGCTCCAGGAACAAAACTTATATGCTATAAAGAGAAGCCCTGAGAAAGAACAGAAAATGATATAAAATTATGGCTCAGAAATCAAAATAAGAACTAGAATATTCTTCTTGATAGTTAATAGCTAAGTAAAGGTTTAAGAATGTAGTTCATCTCAAATGGCACCTGCTTAAGCAGAAATTGTTCTAAACTCCATATGGTAGTATATGTATGCTAAAAATGTTATAGGGGAATCTTATCAAATATGTAGTATCTGTGGAAGCCTGAATTTGAAGGAGTCAGTGAGGTGATTTCAAATATACTAAGGGATATTAGCATATTAGAAGCTGAAAAAGATTCTTTCTTTGGCCAAACTTTAGTCAGGCTCCTTGGAGCCTTCTGTGTGACTAGGCCCCACCTAGAGCTTCAGTCTTAATGCCCGTGAAGTCTACTTTTGACAAGAATTTGGCTAAGTCAGTGTAGAGAGAACACTCACCCCTGATGTCTGATCCCCGTCAAATGTGACCAAATATGACCAAACTCTTCATTCCACATCACCTACCAAATGATACGTGGTTATCTCACCTGCCTTCAGCAAGAGTGCTGTCAGGTCAGTTTAGTAAGAAGTACACTAAACTTTTTACAGTTTTCCATCCACCAATTCATCACTCTGCTCCTTGGCTATAAAACCCCTCTTTTACTTCTTGTATCATAACTGGGCTCAGTTCTATACTGAGGTCTCCTTTCCCTTATTGCAAGAGTCCTTTATTCAATCTTTTTAAAAATAAATTTAGGTACTATTCACATCTGGTTTTTCTTTGACAGAGCACATAGGTTCTGTCAAAATTGTGAACTAATTTAAAACTTTATATTTCAATGAGCTACATAGTTATTCATTGTAAAACATATATCTGATACTTCTTCATTATATCAGGTACTACATATCACCAACTCTCTCTCCACTTGACTAAAGTAGCAGATAATTATATAGTACACTATATAGATAGTTATATACTCACATATAAAATACATTTGTATTAGTTACTGTTATTAGGCTAATGTAGTAATATAAAGGTGATGTGTAAGATAATCAACAATTTTTAGATTGCAACATTAATATTAGACTATATATAGCCATATAATATAGTACAATTTATATTATACTATAATATAGTTCATAGTATGATACAACAGATAAAATGACAGATAATCACATGTAATTTTACATAAAAATGATTATCTACCAATATTAAAAATTTAAGTAAAGAAGCACAGTATTGGTTTCCTCATTCCCACTGTTCTCCCAGTCAGATGGACTGACAGAAGCAATACCAAAAACTCCTAGCCAGACATAGGACCTGGAATCGTTCTCATCCTCATTTAAACCAAAGGAGACAGCAGCCACTGGGTGATGACCCATGGCAGGCAGAGCTGGTCGCAGATCCAGATCCAGGGGCACCCAGCTGACTCAAGTGGGTTGCAGTCATTCCTGCAACTTCACAATAATGCAATATATGATGTACTTTATGCAGAGGAAATTTATAGAATCCACTTATTGTATTAGGGTGGAGTTTTAATGTATTGAACCATTAATTGAGCTTCTTTTCATGATTTTAATTCTAGGATCACCTTTTATTTAGGCTCTATATAATTAAAGCAATGCTATTCAAAATGAAATAAGATTGCCTTTTTACTTTTCAAAAATATACTTTATTGATTATGCTATTACAGTTCCAATTTTTCTCCTTCCCGCCCCATTCCCTCCAGCAATCCTCCCCCTTAGTTCATGTGTGTGGGTCATGCATGTAAGTTCTGTGGCTTCTCCATTGCTCCCATACAGTTCCTAACATCCCCAGGTCTATTTTGTATCTACCAATTTGTACTTCTTAATCCCTATACCTTTTTCCTCATTCTTCCCCTTCTCCCTCCAAGTGATCTCTGTATCTATGATACTGTTTCTGTTCTGCTTGTTTGCTTAGTTATTTTTTAGATTCAATTGTTGATAGTTGTGAATTTATGGCCATTTTAATGTTCATAGTTTTGATCTTTTTCTTTAAAAAGTCCCTTAAATATTTCATGTGATAATGGCTTGGTGATGATGAACTCTTTTAGCTTTGCCTTATCTGGAAAGCACTTATCTGCCCTTCGTTCTAACTAACGGCTTTGCTGGGTAGAGTAATCTAGGTTGTAGGTCCTTGCTTTTCATCACTTGGAATATTTCTTGCTAGTCCCTTTTAACTTCTAAATGTATACACAAAATTGTCATCTTCTCCTTTTCGAATAAAAAAAAGTTATGCCAAAGACACTGAAATAGAGAACAGGCTGACAGTGATCAGAAGGAAGAGGGGAGGGAATTTCAGGAGAAATAGGGGAGGGATTTAGAGGAACATATATAAAGGATACAGAGGGAGCATGGGGGGTGGGATGGGATGGGAGTAATAGACAGAAAACTGTACTTGAAAAATAATTAAATATTTTTTTAAAAAAGTTATGCCAAAGACCAATGTTAAACCAAAGACAGCCAGTTTTGTTTTGTACACTTCTCATCAAAGCATAATGTCTTAATAAACAAGTGATACAGAAACACAATTAAAATAAAAAATAATATATTTTATTCTGAGATAGAGTTTGCATGTTAGCATGTTTCAAGTTGGCAGGAAAATAAACTAGTTGAAAAGAAATAAGTTGAAACTCTGATTCTGGCTAATAACCTTATCCCATAGATTATATGTGTTAATGGCAGTGTATATATTTTTCCCATTTATGTTGTTTTTTGGGGGGTGGGGAATAGGATGCATTTAATATTGTTACTGTGCCTAATTATATGCTTTTTCATGAACTTTCCTTCTGTTTACCACCTTTACTATGTATAGAATATAAGTTTACTGACATCAAGGGCCATTGAAAAAATACAAATAGATCTATTAAAATAAGAATATAAACTCTAGCCCTGGCCAGTGTGGCTCTGTTGGTTGGAGCATTATTCTATAGATAGAAAGGTTGTGGGTTCAATTCCTGATCAGGGCACATACCAAAGTCACAGGTTTGGTCCCCAGACAGTGAGAGAGTGAGAGGAGACGCATCAATGTTTCTGTCTCAAGTTGATGTTTCTCTGACTCTCTCCTTCTCTTCCCCCCTCTCTGAAATCAATGAGCATGTCCTCAGGTGAGGATTTAAAAAAGGATATAAACTCTAATAAATACCTTTAGCATGTTATGTAGTAAATGTGACTCATAGAAGTTGTGTCTTTGATAGAAGATAAAAAGAATTGCAGATATTTTTTATTTAATTATTTTTCAAGTACAGTTTTCTGTCTATTACTCCCATCCCATCCCACCACCTGTGCTCCCCCCTCCCTACCATTTCCACCCTTCTCAGTTCTTGTCCATGTATCCTTTATATATGTTCCTCTAAATCCCTCCCCTATTTCCCCTGTAATTCTCTCCCCTCTTCCCTCTGGTCACCGTCAGCCTGTTCTCTATTTCAGTGTCTTTGGTTATATTTTGCTTGCTTGTTTGTTTTGTTGTTTAGCTTCCTGTTAAAGGTGAGATCATATGGTATTTGTCTTTCAACACCTGGCTTATTTCACTCAGCATAATGCTTTCCAGTTTCATCCATGTTGTTGCAAAAGGTAGGAGCTCCTTCTTTCTTTCTGCAGCATAAAACTCTTGTGTATATGTACCATAGTTTTTTGACCCATTCATTTACTGATGGGCACCTAGGTTGCTTCCAAATCTTGGCTATTCTAAATTGTGCTGCTATGAACATTGGGGTGCATAGGTTCTTTGGGGTTGGTGTTTTAGGGTTCTTAGGATACAATCCCAGCAGTGGAATTGCTGGGTCAAAAGGCAGGTCCAATTTTAGTTTTCTTAGCAAATTCCATACTGTTTTCCATAATGGTTGTACCAGTCTGCAATCCCACCAACAGTGAACATTTTAACAGAAACTATTTCTGTCCTTTTTCATAAGACCTGTGGGTTCCGAGGCAGGTTGCATGAATTCTGAAAACTGATAGTCTAGTCCTTATTGAGAGAGGAGTCACTTGGAATGAGGAGTTTGCCTTCTGCAGTGTAGGGAGGAGCATGCTGGCCTGGAGAGCTCCATGAGGCCTCAGCAGCTGAAGATCTATTAATTAGGAAGTGAGGATAATACAGTAAGTTTTTAAATGTTGACCTAATAAAGATAAGCACCTTGACACAATCTTTATTTTCTTGCAAGATTTCAAGTCAAAGTCAAGCCTTGCAAGAGAGCAAGAAACATAATTACTTTGGAAAGATTATGTCAAAACATTGGCTATGATTGTTACCTTCTTATTTTTTTTAAAGCCTTACCCCAGGATATATTTAGTGATTTTTTAGAGAGAAAAAGATACAGACAGACAAACGGACATCAATGGGTTGCCTCCCACATGCTCTCCTAGCAGGGGTTGAACAACAATCTAGGTATGTGCCCTGACTGTGTATCAAACCTGTGCTCTTTTGGTTTATGCACAGGACAAGGCTCTAACAAACTGAGCCACAGGACATGGGCCATTGTCTTTTTATCTATCTTTGTGACTTAGCTCTTTAACTACTTTTGAGCTAATGTAAATGTTATTTCTAAATTTTATTTGAGTATTTCTTCTCTAAGATGCTGAAAGTAATTTATCAGATTTAGGGTCTAAGAAATTATGCATTTCTTAACTCGGATTTTAGATTAAACTATGAGATAAACACAGAAGTACTTAAACATAGTGAAATTCTATTTGTAATGTCAGTGTTTCAATATTTTATAAAATTAGCAAAGCTTTATTATATTTTCTGGCTGAGTACTCAATTGAATAAAAGCCATAATAAATAAGAATTAAAAAGAGAAATTTGTTAAGAGGGGAAATAAATTAGAAATGGTAATGTAATCATGTTTATATATATTTTAGGAATTCCATGCATTCTGTCTTGTGTATTAAAATATAGATTAACATTAAAATTTTTTTAAAGATTTTATTTATTTATCTTTAGAAGGAAAGGGAAGGAGAGAGGGAGAGAAATATCAATGTATGGTTGCCTCTGGTGTGTCCCCTGCTGGGAACTGGCCTGCAACCCAGGCATGTGCCCTGACTGGGAATCGAACTGTGATTGTCTGGTTTGCAGGTCCACGCTCAATCCACTGAGCTACAACAGCCAAGGCCTAACATTGAAATTTTAAATATTTTTCCATGTTTATATACTTATTCCTTTCCACACATTAGTATAAAATCTTCTGCCAAAACCAGTTCTTAGGATATTCACTTCTATTATAATAACTGAATAAAATGAAGAGAATCTTAGAATAGTTTTTTAAATATATGTACTTTATTGATTGTACCATTACAGTTGTCCTATTCCCCCCTTTCATTCCCCTCCACCCGCACACTCCCTCCCCCACCATTCTCACCCCCTTAGTTTATAACCATGTGTCTCAAGTTCTTTAGATTTTATATTTCCCATACTATTCTTGCCCTCCCCCCTATCTATTTTCTACCTACTGTCTATGCCATTTTCTGTACCTTCTCCCTCGTTCTCCTCCTCCCACTTCCCTGTTGCTAACCCTCCATGTGTTCTTCATTTCTATGGTTCCATTCCTGATCTAGCTGTCCTCTTGGTTTGCTTTTGTTTTAGGTGTGGTTGTTAATAACTGTGAGTTTGCTGTCCTTTCACTGTTCATATTTTTCATCTTCTTTTTCTTATATAAGTCCCTTTAGCATTTCATATAATAAGGGCTTGGTGATGATGAACTCCTTGAACTTGACCTTATCTGAGAAGCACTTTATCTGTCCTTCCATTCTAAATGAAAGCTTTGCTGGATAGAGCAATCTTGGCTGTAGGTCTTTGGATTTCATGACTTGGAATACTTCTTTCCAGCCCCTTCTTGCCTGTAAGGTCTCTTTTGAGAAATCCGCTGACAGTCTGATGGGAACTCCTTTGTAGGTGACTGTTCCCTTATCCCTTGCTGCTTCTAGGATTCTCTCCTTCATTTTAATCTTGGCTAATGTAATTATGATGTGCCTTGGTGTGTTCCTCCTTGGGTCCAACTTCTTTGGGACTGTCTGAGCTTCCTGGATTTCCTGGAAGTCTATTTCCTTTGCCAGACTGGGGAAGTTCTCCTTTAGTATTTGTTCAAATACGTTTTCCACTTGTGGCTGTTTCTTTCCCCCTTCTGGTATCCCTATAATTTGGATGTTGGAACATTTAAAGATGTCCTGGAGGTTCCTAAGCCTCTCCTCGTTTTTTTGAATTCTCATTTCTTCATTCTTTTCTGGTTGGATGTTTTGTTCTTCCTTCTGGTCCATTTCATTGATTTGAGTCCCAGTTTCCGGACTTCCACCAAGATGGAGACATAGGTGGAAACACTGTGCCTTCTCCCACAACCAAGTTTGAATACAACAAAGGTTTGGAGAACAAAGACACAGCCAAAGAACAGAAAATTGAATTATACGGAAGTCCCCTCTGGTCACTGTCAGCCTGTTCTCTATTTCAGTGTCTTTGGTTATATTTTGCTTGCTTGTTTGCTTTGTTGTTTAGGGACCAGAGGGGAGAGGGGAGGGAATTTCAGGGGAAATAAGGGAGGGATTTAGAGGAACCTATATAAAGGATACATGGACAACAACTGAGAAGGCTGGAAATGGGAGGGAGGGGGGAGGATGGGGAGTGGGATGGGATGGGAGTAAGAGACAGAAAACTGTACTTGAAAAATAATTAAATAAAAAAATTGAAAAAAAAAGAAATTTGACAAAATTGGAAGTTTATTTTTTAAAGTGCAATAGTAATTTTGGAAAAGTTGTCAAGAACAAATAAAAAACTTTTGCAACTACTCTAAAAAAAAAAAAAGAATTATACGGAAGTCTGACAACAGCGGAACCATTCAACCAGGACTGTAACAGGAGCGGAGCCAGCAGCGGAGCAGGGGCGGGATGGAAAGATCCCCAGACCCAGGCTTGCAGGCAGCCTGGAACCAGTCGGGGTGCGGGGCAGACTGACTGCAGTCGCACATTCACGCACAGTGAGACGGACTGCGCAGGCCCCAGTGGGCGAACCAAGTGGTGGAGGGCTGATGGCAGTGGCACATTTGTGTGCAGTGAGACAAAACGCGTGGGCCCAGGTGACAGTGGCAGCTGCGGCAGCAGCAGTGGGAGGCGGTAGACGGGACAGCCATTGCTCTTCTTTGACCCCGCCCCCACATACAGCATCACAACCCAGCGACTGAGTTGCCCTGCTCTGGTGAACACCTAGGGCTCCAATCCTGACACGTAACAGGCATGAACAGTCCAAAAGATGGCTCAAGAATAACTCAAAGCCCCAGAGCCGATAACTCTAAGCGACCAGGAAATAGCCAGCCTCTCAGATGCACAGTTCAAAACACTGGTCATCAGGATGCTTACAGAACTGGTTGATTATAGTCACAAATTAGAGGAACATATGAAGGCTAAACTAATTGAAATGAAGGGAAATGCACAGGAAACCAACAGTGATAGAATCTTAGAATATTTTTTAAGTTAGAGAAACAATATTGCTTTCCCTAACTCTGGAACTTTTTGTATTTTGAGGCAAATTTTCCCATGTACACTTATTCCATTTCAATACTTCAGTTTGGAAGCATGTGTCAAAATTATTATTTGTAGTCTTAAGATGTTAGGTAAAACAGTACATGAAGACAGCAGAATAGGTTTACCTTTCCATGTTACTGAAATTTCACATATACAAAATTATAAGAACCTGTCACTGTTTGGTGGTAAACAATATACAGTTACTTCCGAGTTGGACAAAATTGCCTCATGACACCATGATGCCTAAGGGTGAGGGTGGCATGCTCACCAAAGATCTGGTCAGTCAGCTTGGCTTTGGCTTGATACTCGGAATGTGCTGGTGATTAAGCCTTCATAGTATGTGAAATTTCACAGGAAAAAAAATGTGGTTTCCTGGACCTTGGCTGATCTCCACAAACTAAACGAAAGTCACATGAGGCCAGGTGGGTAAGCAGAGTGATATATCAGCTGGTCAGGCTGCCAATGACAGTCTTGCGTTTTAAAGGATGCTCTAATGGCACTCTTTGGGCTACCTTCCCCTGACTGCCTCAGAGCAAGTGTCCTCCTGAATCTTCTGGAGAGGAGTGTGTGGGAATATAAGTCTTTTTTAAAAAATATTTTGCTATCTTCTCTCTTTGCAATTTCACTCTTCTTAATTACCTAAATGAGAGTCCATGCAGCAAAGTTCTTTTTTTGAGGTATTCCTCTTGCCATTCAGCAACGTTTCTTAGCATTTTACCCTGAGGAAATATATGCTAATTGATTAACATACCATTAGTATGCTACCGCAAACAAAATAAAAACCAACTGACAAATCCAGCAAACTGACAAATCAGATGGTACCTCGCAAAGCTGTGCCTAAATACCTTTTGATATGTCCTCGAGTCTTACATTCTTCCCTACAACTCTCCTGTGCTAGAATAGTCTTTCATAGATTTGACTGTATCTAATATCTATAATGAACTTATGCAAAATCTAAAGGCACTAATAGAGGTTAGTAGACATATGTTATCCTTATCATCATCACCAACACATATTGAATGCTTACTGTATGCCTGTTAGTTTAGTCTTACCTCATTTAATCATCACCTGATTCCTGTGGTACAATGGTAGGAATCAGTATCCCCTTGTTTAGATGAGGAAGTCAGTATGTAGAGAATTGAAATCACTTACCCAGTGACACACAACTATTAAAGACAGGCTGAAATTCATACCCAGGTCTTTCTGCTTCTAAACCATGCTTTTACTCATGATAGTAGACCTTGATCAGATAAACTGACTGATGTTGGTATTTTTTTAAAATATTTTATTTATTACTTTTTAGAGAGAAGGGAAGAAAGGGAGGAAAAGAGGGAGAGGGACATCATTGTCAGAGAGAAACATCAATTGGTCACCTTTTTTACACGCCCTGGGTGGGGACTCTGCCTGCAACCCGGACATGTACCCTGACTGAGATCGAACCTGTGACCTTTTCATTTGTGGGACAATGCCCGACTAACTGAGCCACCCAGACAGGGTAATGTTGGCGCATTCTTAAGTACTTTAAAATTTCCTCAGTTTGTGTTATCCCTATGAATGCCAGAAATGTCTCTGACTTTAGAACATCTGTTCAGCTCAGTTATATTTACTTTAGTTCAATGACCATTTATTGAATACTTGCTGTGAGTGACATACTGTTCTGGGTACTGGAAGTTCAGGAATATACAAGACATGTCATTTTCTCTGGCCAAGCAAGCAATGTGATGGGTTAAAGATATAGGGCACTATACAAGTTTAAATTTATCGAGTAGATGTTTTTCTACATTTATAATATCTCAGAACAAAATTCCTATGTACAAGTAAACCTAATAACCACTAGTTGCTCTGCCTAGAAAAATTAGAAAATTATTATTCTAACCCGTGGGCCAGTTAGAATAAGATAAATAATTATAAATATCTAATGTTCTTAAATTGTTTCCAAGGAAACCATGCCCTTCAGGCAATAAATGCCAACATACTTATTAATAATGTAATTAAATATTTGACCTCTTAAGTAAAAAAGACATTCAATAAAGTAATATTTATTTCATGAAATAAGAACATGTTTCTTTTTGGTCTCAGCACAGAAGTAAAAGGAGTACATGGATTTCAGTATTTGTATTCATCTCTTATTATTCGGAGCATAGAGCCTTAATCAAATGCCCCAATTACTCTTATGAAGCATTAAGGAGGCTCTGGCAATGTCATAAAGTGAAGTCTGCTTTTTTTTTTAAATATAATTTTTATTTAATTCTTGTTCATTTTTGAAATGTTTGCTCAAGTTTTTATTCTTTGTGTTTTGAAATATCTCAGCATATGTTTTATTTGACTTTAAACTTTACTTTTCATTTATTGATTGTTTTATTTTTTTTATTTTTTTAAATATAATTTTTATTTAATTCTTGTTCAAGTACAGGTTTCTGTCTTATATTCCCAGCCCTGCCCACCCCCCGTCCAGTGCTCCCCACCTCCCTCCCATTTCCGCCCCCCACCCTTAGTTATTGTCCATGTGTCCTTTATATTTGTTCATGTGAGAAGGGAGAGAATCATAGGGGAAAAGGGGATGGACTCACATGAACATTTATTGATTGTTTTAAAACTTGAGATTGGCTGAAAAAATGTCAGTTCTAGATTGGATTATTGTAACTAGAAAATCAGTTTGAGGAAGACAGACAGACAAATAGAGATCAGGTTTATTCTCCTTGAGAATTCATATAGTTGCTAGAAGACATTGATAACAGCCTTAAGACAATGATAGTGATGTGTAGTGGATAAAGTAATAATAGCAGACATCTTTCTATTCTTGTGCCTTATCCTATCCAACTTTAATGTAGGTGAAAACATTTTTTATATATGTGCAAATTTTCAGCTAACATCAGCTTGACTTGAATGAGAACTTTAATGTTTATTATTTTACCATAATTTTACCATTATGTTTATTATTTATTACCATTAAACATTAATAATAAACACTACCAATGTTTATTATTTTACCATAATGTTTATTATTTTACCATTATTTTACCATAATAAACAATAATAATGTTTATTATTTTGCTTTTATAATCATTACCTACTTAATATTTATTTGCAAATTTTATTTTTTCATCTGTCTGGTTTTATGAAAGACTGAACTAAAATTTTAAGAGCTGTTTGTTCTTTGGATCTCATTCTGATAAATAATGAAATACTGGCAGCATTAGCTGATGTGTCCTCTGAGGAGTCCTCAATGTTACTGTAGTCCTGTACATGAAATAAGTTTGTGAAACAAATTGGAAGAACAGTATATAATAATTATTTTAGTGTCTTAATTAGTTTGCAGCATTTCAATTAGTAAATAATGTAATATGATTCTCCATGAGTTCAACACTGTAAACCTTCAATATACAATAGTTTTACAGTTTGGTGTTTTATTATACTTACTTAATATGGTACAAAAGTAGTCATCAGACCCTGCCATGTTCTTCAAAATTGAATATGAACAGTTTAATAGCCAGGGCATCAAGTGTGAAAAAAGGCATTGGCAGTGCTTTTTAAAGGAAAACATTATGGTTGTCCTCTGAGAATTACACAATCAGGGATATTGGCTGCTTTAAAATATTCTGCTTTTGTAGAATTCTTCCCCAGAATGAAAAGTTTTGTAAGATTTTGGTGAACTTTACATGTTCTTCACAGATCTGAAATTGTGCCGGGTCTGAAGGGGAGAGCCTGTAATATCATAATTTCTACAGCAGTGGGCATATGATTTTGACAGAAAAGAGTAATATACCAACTCAAAAATGCATGCTTATCTTGACTTCATTGTACTTCATTCAAGTACAATCTTACCAGAGTCCTGAGCTTAAGCATTTGTTGGATTGAAAACAGTTGCCAGTGTCTACAACTTTCAAGATGATACCATCACAATTATATCATAATAACTTATATTAACTATTGTGGTGCAGGCTGCCATCTTAGGACTTTGTATATGCCAAGAGATTATATTTTTCAATAATCTAGCAGAATAGGAGTGCTATGGGAAAGGTACTATTATCATTACAGTCCCCTGTGAAATGGAAGTCATTATGTAGATGCAGACACTGAAGTATTAGTAAATAAGTGACAGATGTAGGATTTGAACACAGGCAGTCTACCTCCACAGTCCATGCCATATTGCCTGTCAGGTAATGTCAGGGTTAGAAACCTGACCTGTTTTCTGATTACTTCCTGACATCTCCATATGTATTCATCATAGGTGTATATCAGTAACAGGGTTGTGGTACATAGTGCAGAAACATAAGAAAGAGTCTACACTTTAAACAGACTAAAGTCTTTCTCTTTATATCTCATTTGTTTTTTCATTCAGAATTTGAAACCTACTATTCACTAGACATTGTGCCAGATGTTTGATGCAGTTTTATAAAGGACAAAGCATCATTTTCAGAGATTATGCATTATACTACTTGGATATTACATAAATGCTATGTTAGCCAGAAGCTAATTTCTACTGCATCACACATATTGTCAATATTTTTTAAAAGATTTTATTTATTTACTTTTAGAGAGTGGGGAAGGGTGAGAAAGAGAGGGAGAGAAACATCAATATGTGGTTGCCTCTTGCACACCCCATACTGGGGGCCTGGCCTGCAACCCAGGCATGTGCCCTGACTGGGGATTGAACTGGGGACCCTTTGGTTCGCAGCCCACACTCAGTCCACTGAGCTACACCAGCCAGTACTTATTATCAGTATTTTATAATGCTTTATTCTCAGTTGATGCATTCATATTTGCCATAGACAAGGCATGTTTTACTTTCATATTTGAAAGATTTGTATTTCTTTTAAACACTAGGATGCACTGGTTGGAGAAGTCACTATACCCAAAATTATAAAATTTTAGATCCTAATATGTAAGTTTCAATTCATTTTTTGTTTGAAGCAGACAATACACAGATATCCATATACAATAACTGAAAGTGTATCTGGATATGACACTGGAGCACAATCTGTAAAGGAAAAGTTGACCAATTAGATTTAAATTAAAATCTTAATTAAAACTGAAAAACTTTTACAAAGGATACATGTAAGAAAATGAAAAGTGAAAGCACAGACTTTGAGTGTATATTTGCATATCACAAGTCTAACAAAGAATTGGTATGCAGAATATATAAAGAAGTCTCCTAACTCAGCAGTATGAAAATAAACAATCTATATAATGAGCAGCTACTCTAAAAATATACCATAGACTGGATGGTTAAACAACAGACATTCATTTCTCACAGTTCTGCTGGACCAAGGCCAAGGTACCTGCCCATTTGTGTCTGCAGAGGGCCTGCTTCATGGTTTGTAGGTAACCACCTTTTCACTTTGTGCTTCCCCTCCTCCCCTAAGCACACCCATCTCATAATGAGGCCCCACCCTCATTACCTGACCTAGCCCTCATCACATGCCACAGACCCCACTGCCAAACACCATCACACTGGACCTCAGGACTGTGATAAATGGATTTTGGAGGGACATAAGCATTCTCTTTGTAACACAAACCAATTAAACAGTAATCCAAAGTTGAAAAGGGTCTTCACCAGTGATGATACAGAGATGACAAATAAGCACATGGAAAGATTTGTTCAGTATCCTCATTGTTTAGAAAAATATGCGTGAAAATTACAATGTAATACCACTGTACCTCTATAACAATCGTAAGAACTATATAAACAGAAAGAAGTGATCATACTAAGTGCAGATAAAGAAGCAGAGCAATGAGAATGCCCATATATTGTCAAAGAGAATAAAAATGATACAATGGCATCTTTGGGAAATAGTTTGGCAGTTTTTAATTTTTTATGATGGGAATTTATTTATTTGAAATATAATTGACATCCAATATAATTTGAGTTTCAAGTGTACAATGTAGTAATTTGACGTTTATATACTGTACAAAGTGATCATTGCAATAAGTCAAGTAATGATGTTTCACTGTAAAAAGTTCTTACAGTATCGTTGACTGCATTTTTTATGCTGTGCATTATATTCCCTTGACTTTTTCCTTTATAACTAGACATTTGTACCTCTTAATTCCCTAATCCAATTTTGCCCCCACCACCACCTTCTTCTCCATTGGCAACCATCATTTCATTCACTGTGTCTGTGAATCTGCCCTGTTTTGCTTTTTTAAGATTTTAAGTGAGTGAAATCATATGGCATTTGCCTTTGATTTATTTCACTTAGCATAATACCTTCTAGGTCCATCCATGTTGTCCCAAACGGCAATATTTCTTTTTTGTAGTCAAGTAGTATTCCATTGTATGTATGTATATCTATCTATATCTATAGATACACTGTATATATATATGCTATTGAAAATAGGGCTGCAGTGAACATAGTTATATATATATATTTTCAAATTTTTTTTTATTTTTTGGATAAATATCCAGAATTAGAATTTTGATTGTATGATAGTTCTATTTTTATTTTCAGAGAGAGAGAAAGAAGGGGTACAGAGAAAGAGAGAGAGATTGATTTGTTATTCCACTTGTTTGTGCATTCATTGGTTGCTTTTTGTATGTTACCTGACCAGGGATCGAACCAGCAACCTTGATGCAGGACAATGCTCTAACCAACTGAGGTACTTCACCAAGGCTTAGTTCTATTTTTAATTTTTTGCACAACCTCCATAGTGACTATGACAATCTACACTACCACCAGTATTGCACAAGGGTTCCTTTTTCTCCATATCCATATCAATACTTGTTATTTGTCATCTTTTTATAATAATCATTTAGATAGGTACAATAGTAGTTTTTTATAAAAACTACACATATATGACCCAGCAATAACCTTCCTAGTTATTTACTCAAAATAAGTAAAAATTTATATTCACCAATAATTTTATTGATAATTATGAAAATGTGGAAACATCTTAATGTTCTTCAGCAGCAGAATGGATAATCAGAATGTGCTACATCCATGTGATGGTATTCTACTCAGCTGCAAAAAAGAATGATTTGTTGATGCATGTACCAACATGGAGGAACCTCAAATACACTTTTCTACAAAGGCTACGTGCTATGTAATTCCATTTTTATGACATCCTGAGGGGTAAAAAAACAAAAACTATAGAGACAAAAAAGAGATCAGGAGTTTCTCTACATTAACATTGAGGGGAAAAGGCCAATTCCAAAGGAGCAGTACAAGGAAATTTTTATGGTGACAGAACTGTTCTGTGCTATGATTGTGGTAGTAGAAACAAGACTTGATGCATTGGCTAAAAACCTTAGGACTTTACAACACAAAGAATGGATTTTATTGTGTGTCCACTGTTGGTGGGATTGCAGACTGGTACAACCATTATGGAAAACAGTATGGAATTTGCTAAGAAAACTAAAATTGGACTTGCCTTTTGACCCAGCAATTCCACTGCTAGGAGTGTATCCTAAGAACCCTAAAACACCAATCCCAAAGAACATATGCACCCCAATGTTCATAGCAGCACAATTTACAATAGCCAAGAGTTGGAAGCAACCTAGGTGCCTGTCATTAAATGAATGGATCAAAAAACTATGGTACATATACACAGTGGAATTCTATGCAGCAGAAAGAAAGAAGGAGCTCCTACCTTTTGCAACAGCATGGATGGAACTGGAAAGCATTATGCTGAGTGAAATAAGCCAGATGTTGAAGGACAAATACCATATGATCTCACCTTTAATAGGAAGCTAAACAGCAAAACAAACAAGCAAGCAAAATATAACCAAAGACACTGAAATAGAGAACAGGGGGACATCAACCAGAGGGGAGAGGAAAGGGAATTTCAGGGGAAATAGGGAAGGGATTTAGAGGAACAAATATAAAGGATACATGGACAACAACTAAGAAGGATGGAAATGGGAGTGAGGGGGGAAACACGGGGGGGGATGGGAGTAATAGAAAACTGTACTTGAAAAATAATTAAATAAATTAAAAAAATTTAAAGTTGGACAATAGTAAAAAATAATAATAAAAACAATTGGCAACATTTTTGTGAAATAACTTTAATGAAGTTCACATCCCTTGAATCCCTTGACTTTGTCTTTCCATTTCAAGAAAGATGATCTTAGGGAAACAATCAACAATATGGTCAAGACTGTTTTTGCACTATTATTTATCACAGATAAATTAAAAACATCTTAATTGCACAATTATAGTAGATAGTTATATAAATTAAGATATATTTCCCAGTTATAGGCATTGCAATGTATTTCTGAAGTTTAATTACAGAAAGAAATGAGCATTCTTTCTGATGTACTATTACTTTTCTCTATTGATTTATCCAATTTAACTTTAAAATATTGATTTCCCAATATTTGAAAAGTTCTAGACAACTTGAAGTACTTTTTATACATGTTGAAGTTGGTTCAAATCCTTTTCTGAATAGTTAACTAGCTAGCTAGATAGATAGATATAGGTAGATAAATAGATAGATGAAATGAGTAATATTATTTCTGCCTTTACAATAATTTCAATTCCTCTTTTATTTTTCAAGCTAAGACAGATGAGATGAGAATGGAACTGGTATTTTTCACACAAAGCATTTTTTTATGTAGAATGTCCTTCACTTCCTTTTTCACCAGTAATAAAAAGCCACATTATATATAGATGGTGCTTTGCCATTTCTGGAGTATTATTTTACATTAGCCTCTTTGACTCATCAGCAGACCCAGTGATGTAATCAGGGGTGAGAGTAGTGGTCCTTTATTCACTTACTCAGACCTCTGAAGCCTTAGGCTTAACAATTTTGCCAGGTCACATTTTAGTAGGTTTTTTTCTTTTCTTTTTTTTTTTAACCTGGGCATGTTTTATTTTGGAACTGTCAGCCAGTTCCAAGCCTTCCCATTATTCCCAGGAAAATGGGTTTCTTTCTGTCTTTTCTGCTTTTTCATGCAACTCCGTGTTATAGAATGAGATTCTTCCTTGGGTTATTCAAACACCATCCATCTATAAGCACCTACTGTAATCAAGGCACTCTCTTGCAGGCCATATAAAGATGTAGAAAATACAGTCCTGCTCTTAAGATTCTCAGAGTGTAGCAGGCAGTTACTTTTGTGAATGGTTATTTTGTCCTGTGGCAAATGGCTTAGTATATCCTATGTCCTTTTCTAGACTGTGGCATCCTCTTCGACATACTTTGTGTCCAGGTCTGTCTTAGTTCCCTGTAAAGCCTTGTCCAGTGTGTACCAATTGATCAGTACAGTAACAGCTCCATGAAGGCTGGAATTGAGTCTCCAGACTTTGGAACTAATGTCAAAACTTGGTGGATAAATGCGCACCACCTGCTCCACATGCTGTCTTTCCCCACACACATTTGCTTCTTTTTCTGGCCATCTTCTGCAAGCTTTTGCAATGAGGGTCAATGAAGTGGGCTCTTGACTTTTGACTCATTCAGTCTTTCTAAGCTCACAACTAAGACCATCACACTAACCCTGAGGCCTGTGCTCTACTGCATAGATACTGGTAAGCACAGTCATGCCATTTTCTACACTCTCTCCCTGTCCTCTGCTGACCCCAAGGACACGCTGATGCTTTTCCTTGAAGTGCATTTTCTTTAAGACAGTTATAGAAATATTTTCTCATCCTAAGTTTTCTGGGTGGGTGAGCATTTTATTTCCCCTCTCTTTATAATATGGTTTTATTACTTTTTTAAAAAAATTATTTCTCTCTTTTTTATTGTTGTTCAAGTACAGCTGTCTCCATTTCCTCCCAACCATCCCCCTCCACCCCAGTCATCCCAACTTCCCACTCTTGATCCTACTCTTTGTCCTTGTGTCCTTTATACATGTAGGAACATGATGACCCTTCCTCCTTTTTTCCCCACTATCCCCTCCACATCCCCCCTGTTTACTGTCAGTTCTTTATTTCAATGTCTCTGGTTCTATTTTGCTTGCTTGTTTGTTTTGTTGATTAGGTTCAACTCATAGGTGAGATCACATGGTATTTGTCTTTCACCGCCTGGTTTATTTCACTTACAAATGCTCTCCAGATCCATCCATGCTGTTGCGATGAGTAGGATCTTCTTTCTTTCTGCTGCATAGAATTCCATTGTGTATATATATGTACCATAGTTTTTTTATCCATTCATTTACTGATGGGCACCTAGGTTGCTTCCAGCTCTTGGCTATAGTAAATTGTGCTGCTATGAACATTGGGTGCATAGGTTCTTTGAATTGATGTTTTGGGATTCTTAGGGTATAATCCCAGCAGTGGAATTGCCAGGTCAAAAGGCAGTTTCAATTTTAGTTTTTTGAGGAAATTCCATAGTGTTTTCCAGAGTAGCTATATCAGTCTGCATTCCCACCAACGGTATACAAGGTTCCCCTTTCTTTACAACCTTGCCAGCACTTGTTGATTTGTTTATGTTGGCCATTCTCACCAGTGTGTGGTATATCATTGAGATTTTAATTTGCATCTCTCTGATGGCTAGCAATGCTAAGTATCCTTCCATATGTCTCTGGGCCCTCTGTATGTCTTTCTTGGAGAAGTGTCTATTCAGGTCCTTTTCCCATTTTTTTTTAAATTGGGTTGTTTGTCTTCTTTGAGTGGAGTTGTGGGAGTTCTTTATGTATTATGTATTTTAGAGATCAAACCCTTGTCTGAGGTATCATTTGCAAATATATTTTCCTATATGGTTGATTCTCTTTTCATTTTTCTGATATTTAGGTGTTAAAGCCAGAACACCTATCCAGATGTTACAATTCTTCACCAAATATTCTGTTCATAATGCACTGTTTATTTCTTCCAGAGTATTCATTCTGAAGAAGTATACCCTGTTACAGAGGTCATCTATTCCATTATTGTCATTCTGGGTTCATATTTTTAAAATTACACTCTCTCTATAAAATTCTCAGGAGAAACACAGTTTCTACACTAATAAAATGTCTTCAGATTGTATTTTGAGATATGTCAGTGTGGTATTTTTTCTTTAGTGGGCACCTGTGCCTTCTTAGACAGGACCCCTGCTCTCTTGTTGATTTCTGACCTATCCACTGTGTCCAAAAGAGTTAGGATTATTCCTTGAATGCAAACAGACAGAGGAAGTCAGTGCTTGAAAATGGATTCTTGAAGCTTAATTAAGAAAATAATTCTAAAAACCAGTCTTAACCACATGCAAGAGGCAGGCATAGGGGATAAAAGCTCTCTTCAGATATCAAGATGGGAGGAAAAGCACTCAGGATGCAGTTTTCACATAATCCAGGATCCTACATTGGCCAGTTTCCTGGGTCAGAAAGGCAGTGCCTAGTGAGGATATGGAAAAGACATGCATGGATTAGGGTCCCTGCCTCTGTCTCATTCTGCAGATGAAATGCTGGGCTGAAGAACTGAAAACTATGGACATTTAGAGAGGTTAAAAAGAAAGCAAAGCAGAGAGGCCAGTGCCTCATTCCCCTGTTTGGGACTTCAGGAAGAGTTGTACAGGGTAGTGCCCCAACATAAAGGGACAGGCATCAGTAGTGAGACAGTGACGTGCTGTGTTTCGTCATAGAGTGCACCTGAGCTCGCAGGTACCCACCCTCCCAACCTGCTCTCCTCAGGCCTACTTACGACATGGTGGTGATCCTGAAATCCCTGTGTGTCCTGAGATGTGGAAGTATAGGCTGCCCCAGGAAATGGGAACTAGTTTGGAGTCAGGTCTAGATATTATAATGGTGTGCTGGGTAGATTCTGTGTGACCAAGTGTCAGCTGCTGTTAGTATGGCACTGTGTGCTGAGGGCCTCGATACAGCTACTCAATTATACAGGCTTTTGAAACAATAGCTCACAAGCTATGTAGATGAAATTTCAGCTAATGGCTGGCTTCTGTAAACATGTTTAATTTGGAAAGATTGTTTTCCCATTTTAGCTGTTATTATTTGCTATCTACTATTGTCTTTTTAACATTTGTTTTGAATTTTCCTTCATGTTCATTTTAGTATTTGCATTACATTTTCTCCATTTTTAGTCAGCGGTTAAAGTTTTATTGCATTTCCTTTTGTGAGCATCTTTGCCTGATTATTACGTTATTTCATTATATATTGTACTATTGCTGCTGAATGTCCCTATGTTCCTCTATTTGTTCTTGCATCCTGCTTTATTCTTCCATATCTCTATTCTGAGCTCTGTTTCGTCTGCATATTTATTCTATTTTTGAAAGGTATTGTCCTTTCTGCCCCATTCCCTGATGCATTTCCCAAATAATCAAGGCGCCCACTCCATTTCACTTACCTTTTCAATACTAAATTTCCTGAGAAACTGACAGTTGTAAAATATCCCTTCTTTATGGTTTGGCATCAGCTAAGAGTAATGTAATGGGAATGATACATGTGAGAATTGAACCAGGAAGCAATACAGCATAATGGAGAGAATATAGCTTTGATGTCTAACAGATAGCTTTTCCAGTTCCAGCTCAGACTCTCACTAGTTACATGACTTTGAGCAAGGCTTTTTTAAACTGTCCATAATAGTATCATAGATATTCATTAAATCACTACATGTACTGTAATATAGCCCAGTCTTACCCAAATACAAGGTATTGGTGTTATTTTAGGGCAGTTGGGTTTTTTGTTACTATGAATGTGATTACTTAACATCAGGTTTCTTTATATGTCTTCTTATATGTGTAAACTACATAACCAGATAAGCATCATATATATAGTGAAATTAGCAAGCAGAAATGTTCATTGCAATGGTGGCATTGCATTGTTGCACACAGATAGCCTCCGTCTAGCCCTTAGCTTTGCTTCATATTATATTGGTATGCAGTGTAAACATTTTCTTAGATGATTAGAGTGTCAATCCAGAAGGGGCTACAAGCTACTTCCCTGTAAGGAGATAACATTTACATTTTAAAAGTGGAATTAAGTACATATGAATTCTAGGAAATTTGCTACGTATTGTCTGTTGAAGTCTTACTCAGCTGTCAATAAGCATTTGATCAATGTTTATTGGCATTCTTTTCCAAGATTTAAATAGAACATAAAAGCTTATGACAGGTAGAGTATTTTCAATAACCTTCATTTTTCTCATAGGTGGTGTAATAGTATACAAAGGGAAACATTCACAAAATACCGAGAGTGAATTATTTTTGGAAGAGTATGGTAATTTGAAATTTGTACAATGACAAAATGTTGGTATATTATTCAAATCATACTGTAGATTTGTGGCTCTCTGGGTTTCTCTTTCTTTTTTGTCTGCATCTTTTTTTTTTTTTTGGACACCTATAGTCTAGGTGGGACAAGTAAGAATTATGGTTGTTTGTTCTATTGTTATAAAAGATAGATAGTAGTTCACAAAATTAAATTTTATTTCTTTAGAAGTCACAAAACAACAAATATCACAGACTATAGTATATAGCATTTGTATGATTTAAACATTAGCTTGATGTAGAAAGCCCAAACTATGAGAGCTGTATTCATGTTAAATTTACACAATTGCTTGACTACTAGCTGTAGAATGTCAGTAGGCATTTAAACTTAATGTAGCATATGCATTTGAACTGGAAAAAATGTTAGGGAGTCTTAAGTATGTTGATATGCTCAAGAATCTTTCTCTCATCTAAGTACTTTTGCTTTTTTTCAGGAATGGTCAAGCATAAGAATAGGAGTGTAAACTATAGCACATAGCTGGTCATCTGGCCACTGTCCCACAGTTTCCAGAATCACAAACAAACAAAAATTAGCAATGGATATGATCATAAAATTTCACTCCTAGATACATACCAGAAAAAATGAAAATAGGTACTCAAACATGTACCTGTATAAATGTGCTCATAGCAGCATAATTCATAACAGCTAAAAGATTTCCATCAACAGATGAATGGATAAGAAATTGTGGTATGCACCTATAATGGAATATTATTTTATCATAAAATGTAATAAGTAGTGATATATGCTATAACATAGATGAATCTCTAAAATATTATGCTTAGCAAAAGAAGTCATCACAAAACATCACAATTTATATGATTCCATTGACATGAAATATTCATAATAATTTATTCCATAAACAGAGAACACAACTTGACTGCTAAGGAGTGAGGAGAGTGGGTAGTGGGGAGAAAGTGTGTTGTAGGTAAAGGATTTTGCTCTAGAAAATGAAAATGTTTTGAAGCTACGTAGAGGCAGTAGTTGCACAACACTGTGATTTACTTAATGCCATTAGTATTTACTCTCAAATGGTTCATGTTGTGTAGTGTGGATTCAGCATATTCAATTATTTTAAAAAATTACTGAATGACAGGGTTGAAGCAGCACCATATCCCATATTCTCAGAATCACAACTGGTTTAAAGAAGTCTCCTCCATGAGGAGAGAATGTAGATTTTGTCTATATTGATCCTGAGAAGCTCGTGAGGGCTGGGAGTAATTTTATAGTTTTATTTTAAGATGAATTCAATTTTCTTCTTAAATATATTCTATTTTATTATGATATTAGGTGATCACTGCTAGTGAAAATTACTGTTAACGGCTGTATTTCTGTGCTATGTTCTACTTTATTTTCCATGTTTGCTTGAGATTTCCATTGGTCTCATTGATCCACCTAAGAAAATGAAAACAGGAGAATGAATGCTCCTTTTCTGAGGTGGGTTCTCTCTGTGCAATGGGAAAATAATTATACCATGGCAGATGGGCAGGTGAGGTTATTCAGACACAAGTGCTTTATTTCTGGCTCATAAATCATTTAGATTAGCTGACCATGTAAATAAAATAATATGAAAATTATAAATAGTTTTTATATTTTGTGTGAAGCAGCCTGCGAAGTTGTTGGTAGTTATTTGTACATATGTATGAATGGTGCTTTCCAAAGCTATGGCATAAATATCTAGATTTTTCAGATGAATAAGGCCATTGAGTTTTTGTGGTATACATCTTTGCAAAGGACATTTTTAAAGTTCCTGTATATTGAGAGTCCTCTTTGTGTGGGACATCTTGCTAAGTATATTGCATAAATGGTTTATAATCCTTATTGTATCCTTGAAAGGTAAACATCATTTCATTATCAGATGAAATACCTAAGGTCCAAAGATGTTAAGTGATATACTCAGGGGAAGATGCTGCTAAGATTCCTCTTGGGAAACCTAAGTGTGTCAGATGAGGGCACCCAGTGACGAGGTCTCATTGTGCAGCTTTCTTTTCCAAATAAAATTTTGTATAAAATAACTCAAACACATATTTCGGAGGATGCTTGTGACTATTAGTATGGCTCCCTCAAGGAGAAGCTCTTCTCTTTGCTCTAATTTCTAAATTAGTCTGCATAAACAAGGTATCAAAATGTTGGTGGAGGTTTGACATTAGGTTCACTAAAAATGTGCTTATCAGTTTATATGAAAGCTTAGGCTTAAAAAGCATTGGGGAACCCGAAGTGAATACTAAGGGTGTTGAATGATGACTAGGGAGGATGTTAAATTTGGGTCATGGGATACCCCAGCAGCTGAGTTTAAAGAAGGAAGAAATATAAAAAGAATTCGTGTCAGTCTAAATCATTCAAAATTGGATATGCAGTAAATCTTCCAACATGGACATTCTTTTCCTTATGCAGCTTCAGCATTAACTGTCTTCCAAATACCTTGCATTTTTCTCCCATTACACCTTTGTTGACACTTTGATTCCTGAAATACCCACTGTGATTGCCACCAACCCTCAACCTTTCTCTTTCTCCATGTTGAAAGCCTTCTGCTGTCATGCTAAACCCCCAGAGGCCCACCTCTTTCTTCCCTGAATTGCTGTAGTGTTTCCTGTTTGAAACACACACTTGTAGCTCGGCATTTACTTCTGGAGATGGTTCTAGTCTCATGTGTTTATAGCTCATTTCTGTTACTAGCTATGAGTTTTAATGGGATAAATAACAGTTACTTTCACTTATACACCATCATATGCCATAGATGTGCAATGTGCTCCTTAAATAGTTGATAATTATGTAACTCTTGAAAGCAGAGTTTTCTCAAAACATAGTAATAAAAATATTGTTTTGGAGATGGATGTTCCTCAAAAAAGGATGGCGTTGGTCAAATAAGGTTGACAAACCTGCATACCATTTTCACCCTAGGAAATTTACACTGTACATTGGCATTTTCAAAACTCAGAAAAGTTCTTTTGTAATTAGACCATTTTAATAATTTAACCCAGTACCTTAGCCCTTCTCATTTTTATCTTTTGTTCCTCAAAGTGTTCTTTGCAAGACAGTGTCTTAAAGTGTTTTGTATACAAATGTTGCTAATAATAATCACAAACACAGTAATTAAATTTTTATTAGATGTAATTTGGGTGTTTTATTTGGCCTGCCTCCCCCTGTACTTGGAAAAGCACTACCCATTAGCTGTGTGTGTGTGTGTGTGTGTGTGTCTGTGTAGAGAACATGCAATGTAGAGTCAATCTGAAAATAAATTGAGGCTAAAAAGAGAATGATTGGAACTGGTCTTTCAGCTTGATTATCCACTAGAATATCTATTACTTCTCATCATATGCTTGAAAAATTGTATTTGCACTTCAAGGGCAGTGAGTCTGGCCTCATTTACAAATATGAATGTAGATACCAGCAGTGCACTCTTCTCCAGGCAGAGCCTCGCCTACAGTCACGTTGTTGTGTTCCCTTCCTCGGAAAGGGAATATCCATCTCCCCGAAATTAGATGCAGCACGGTCAAAGGGCAGAGCAGAAGTTTTGGAGTGAGAAAGCTTTAAACGGATTCCCAGCTCAGGCCTGCGTGGCCCTGACCACGTTTTCTTTCCAGAGCCACTGACGCCTTGTCTGTGAAAGGGGATGGCTCGCTCACACTGCTCGGGAGTTTCCTGCAGTGACAGTGCCTGGCACAAGGGAGACACCGTATGAATATTAATCCTCTCTGCAGTTCTTTTTATGTCAGATTATGACACGAACATTCCACAGGCATGAAGTCGCACAAACAGCCTCCTCCTAGAGCTGCCGTTCCATACTTTATGTTGTACCTTCAAACTGCAAACGCTATGACTATTGTTTGTGTCTTCTGTTTTTACGGCATGATCGTGAAGGGGGATGGGGGTAGAGGAAAAGTTGAATTATTACCTATAAAGAAGAATATTAACTCTAAACTAGGGAGGAAATAACCTAAAAGAGGGTTTTTTTAAAAAAACATGGTCATCATTCGGGATATGGATTAGTAACTTAGATATGAACTCCTTAGTCCTAACACCTGTTAATTGTGTTAGGCCTCACACAGGCCTGAGCTGGGAATCCATTTAAAACTTTCTCACTCCAAAACTATATATTTATATTATAAGTGTATAGATATAAACTTATATCTATAAGTTTATAGATATAAACTTATATCTATAAGTTTAGATATAAGCTAAACTTATATCTAAACTTATATCACTTATCTTATTATAAGTGATATATATACACTTATAATATAAATGTTGTAAATATATAAATGTATATGTGTTAACTATATTTATATATATATAAAGTAACTCATTAGCTCATTTAAATGGGCAATAGTAAATGCATTAGGAAGAATTTTGGACTGATTTTCAACTTTTGTTTGAACACATTATATTATTTGGCCACAGAACCATTTTTACTATGCTTTTGGATTATCTTATACTATGAACAAATAGAATAAAAAAATAATGGTGTAATAATTTTGCTTAAGTTACATATTTGGAGGCAAAAGCACATATCAGAAAATTAGATTTATGAAATTATTTTTTATAAGGTAGAATAGAATGCCAGCATAATATGCTTATGCTTTTTTTAGGCCAACTGACTCTTCTGACCCCCATTTTATAGAAAAACATATACTTGTTACATGTGGTTGTCAGTAATGTCTCTGTCATGTCTGTCTCCAGACATCTATGGCTACATTGTTGCTGGAAGAAGCCCATTCTGTGCCCGTGAAGGATGACAAGTGTCAGTTTTCCTGTGATATCTACCTTTCTAAATGCCCAGTGATCTCCTGGCAGTTTTTCATGACATAACTCTTATGAATGGCCAAAGAAACCATCATATTTTGATCTTTATTGGTTTAGGCACCAGGTGAAGTCTTCTAAGCTAAACTGAAGTAGTAAAGGAAGCAATGGACCTAAATGTTCCCCAGACTGGCCTCACTTGTGTGTTAACCCACTTCTGTCTTGATCTGGTTGATTACAGGAGAAGATGTATCAGGGAATCTCTGCCCAGCATCTTCTCCTCCGGAATGGATAGCTTGTGAAATTCCCTGCAGGATGGATTGTGTGATAAGTGAGTGGACAGAGTGGTCATCCTGCTCCCAGTCTTGTTCAAATAAAAACTCAGATGGGAAACAGACCAGGTTAAGGACTATCCTGGCATTGGCTGGAGAAGGTAAGCAGGAGTAAAATTTTTACTGAAATCGGTTGCCCAATTATTGTTTTCCAACAGGCAATTGTGAAGGTAATGTGGTGGAAGAGGCCTCATAAAAGTGATATCTACATTCCATGAATCCAAATGAAAACTTGCCTTTCCTTGCAATGAGTCTTTTTAATCTTCAAGTTTATCTCTGATGGGTTCTGGTCTTTACAAGAATTGTTTTAGTCTATTCTGTATTATTTTTTCATTATACTTGTTTAGAGAAGAAAACAAAGTTTGATTGGTTCACATCCAGTTTCAGATAGCTCATGAAGTTGGGAACGTAACTGGTAAATATCTGGTAAGAAGAGTTCCAAATTAGGACTTAAGAGTCATGGCTTCTTACCTGGGAACTGCTGGTGATATCAGCAAGCTGCCTGATCCCTGTGCCCTGATTTTCTGATATGTCACACTGCCATGTAGTGAGAGGGAAAAGAATGACGCCTGCAAAAATGGCTTTCAAAAGCTAAAATGTGCAATGAGAATGTAAATGATGACATCAGAAAAAAATGATGTAACAGCTGTTCCTATCATTTCTACAATGGGCTCTGTCTCCAGACAACATGCAGTGTTTCTCTCAGGCACTCCTTTGGCTTTGTCTGCCTACAGCTCAGTTGGAACAGCAAGGCAGTAAGGCCACAGACTGCAAGGAGCTCCCTTTTAAATAAGATTCTGTTTTGTGATGCCAAGAAAAGGGGCCAGGGTCAAGATAAATGAAGATTTTTATATTCTTAAAATGTAGTTGCCTCTCCTTGTTGTCTTTTATATTTTTGGAAGGAGGAAAAAAGTCTGTAGAATTTAATAGGGAAAAATAACAAGAATAACAAAACCAAAGTCACAAATCTTCTTGAGCATTTGGCCCACTGAATAAAACATTATAGTGTGGAAGAACAGGAAAAAATCAATACTTAGACAAATACCAGTTCTTACATGGGTATAAAAATATGAAAGAAAAGACAGTAATGAAATTTGATTGTCTGACTCACCCAAGAATGTGAGGATCCACATCTGTCTGGTCTCCCAGCCAGGGAATAACATGTAGTCAGACATCATTTTAGAGTTTAAGGGTGGGCTTTCTTTTGCCAAACTTCATCAGAGACTTTTGGTTTCTCAAATTGCAGTAAAATGCACTGCTTGTTGGAGGGTGGGTGTTTTAAAATCTTACTCTAATAAAAAATAACACTCTCTTTGGAAAGAGAGACCGTATAGAAGCAATGTGTGTGTGTTTGCTCTAATAGCCACTTGACTTTGTGGGCTATTTTATCTAACTGCTAATTTATGTAGGCCTAGTAATATTAAATTAAAAATGTTGGGAGTTCCTTTCAGAGATACATGACTCAGAGGTGGACAGTCGAATCACTCATTTTTTAAAAATATGATTGACATGTGCTATTCCCTGTTATGTAGAGAATGGCACGATATATTGTTCTTAGATTGTTATTCAAGGTGAAAGACCCATGGCCTTAAAGTGGGAGAAAGAGTGCAGTGGCCCAGGCCTTTGGGCAGCTGTGCCAAAAAAGGCTGTTTTTCTAGACCACAAAAACAGCCAAAACAACAAACATAAGAACAGTAATAACAACAGCAACACGTTAATAAAAGTAACAACATTTATGTATTCTTTTTTATTTTGATTTTTGCAGGTGGAAAACCATGCCCCCCCAGTCAGGCCCTCCAAGAATACCGCACATGCAATGACCATTCCTGTATGCAACTCTACTGGGAGACATCACCTTGGGGCCCCTGTTCAGAAGACACGTCGGTTACTGCCCTCAATGCAACAGTTGGATGGAATGGAGAAGCTACGTGTGGTGTAGGCATTCAGACACGGAAAGTCTTTTGTGTCAAGAGTCATGTGGGACAAGTGATGACCAAAAGGTATTGTCAAAATTTAGCAAAAGTGAATAGGATTTTTGCATAGTGAAATAATTTTAGTCAAAAGCATTTTAAAATTTGATTTATTTTTGTTTCTTTTTATTTTATTTTAATTGTTGTTCAAGTACAGTTTTCTGTCTTTTACTCCCATCCAAGCCCACCCTCCCAGCCCTCCCCACTCCCTCTCATTTCCATCCCCTTTAGTTTTTGTCCATGTGTCTTTTATACTTGTTCCTGTAAACCCTTCCCCTTTTCCCCTGAAATTCCCTCCCCTCTACCCTCTGGACATTGTCAGCCTCTTCTCTATTTCAGTGTCTTTGGTTGTATTTTGCTTGCTTGTTTTTTTTTGTTGTTGTTGTTGTTTAGGTTCCTGTTAAAGGTGAGATCATATTGTATTTGTCTTTCACTGCCTGGCTTATTTCACTCAGCATAATGCTTTCCAGTTCCATCCATGCTGTTGCAAAGGGTAGGAGCTCTTTCTTTCTTTCTGCTGCATGGAATTCCACTGTGTAAATGTACCATAGTTTTTTGATCCATTCATTTACTAATGGGCACATAGGTTGCTTCCAGCACTTGGCTATTGTAAATTGTGCTGCTATGAACATCGGGGTGCATAGATTCTTTTGGACTGGTGTTTCAGGGTTCTCAGCAGTATAATCCCAGCAGTGGAATTGCCCAGTCAAAAGCTGAATATATTTTTAGTTTTCGTAGAAAATTCCATACTGTTTTCCATAGTGGTTGTACCAGTCTGCAATCCCACCAACAGTGCCCTAGGGTTCCCTTTTCTCTACAACCTCTCCAACACTTGTTGTTTGTTGCTTTGTTTATGATGGCCATTCTGACTGGTGTGAAGTAGTATCTCATTGTAGTTTTAATTTGCATCTCTCTGATAGCTAGCAATACTGAGCATCTTTTCATGTGTCTCTGAATCCTCCATATGTCCTCCTCACACTGTCCATTCAAGTTCTTTGCCCATTTTTTAAATTAGGTTGCTTGTCTTCATAGGGTGGAGTCATGTAAGTTCTTTTATATATCTTGGAGACTAAAGCTTTGTCTGAGGTATCATTGTCAAATACGTTTTCCCATACAGTTGATTCTCTTTTTATTTTAATACTGTTTTCTTTAGCTATGCAGAAGCTTTTAATTTTGATGAAATCCCATTTGTTTATTCTTTCCTTTATGTCCCTTCCTCTAGGGGACATATCAGTAAAAATGTTGCTGTGTGAAATATCTAAGATTTTCCTCTAGGTTCTCCTCTAGGACGTTCATGGTGTTATGGCTTATATTTAAGTCTTTTATGTGCCTTGAATTGATTTTGTTGTATGGTGTAAGTTGGTGCTCGAGTTTCATTTTTTTTGCATATAGCTGTCCAGTTCTCCCAACACCATTTCTTGAAGAGGCTATCTTTACTCCATTTTATGTTGCTGCCCACTTCGTTGAATATTAATTGACTACAGAGATTTGGGTTTATTTCTGGGCTCTCTGTTCTGTTCCACTGGTCCATGTGCCTGTTTCTATGCCAGTACCAGGCTGTTTTGATTACAGTGGCCTTGTAATACAGTTTGGTATGAGGTATTGTGATCCTTCCTATTATGCTTTTCTTCCTCAAGATTGCAGCAGCTATTCAGGGTCATTTATGGTTCCATATAAATTTTTGAAGCATTTGTTCTATGTCTGTGAAACATGCCGTTGGTTCTTTAATAGGTATTGCATTGAATCTGTAAATTGCTTTGGGTAGTATGGACATTTTGATTATGTTAATTCTTCTGGTCCATGAAACGGTATACTTTTCTAGTTGTTTGTGTCTTTCTTGATTTATTTCTTCAGTGTTGTGTAGTTTTCTGCATACAGGTCTTTTACCTTTTTAGTTAGTTTTATTCCTAGGTATTTTATTTTTCTTCTTACTATATCGAATGGGATTTTTTTCTTAATTTATGCTTCTGCTGTTTCATTGTTGGTATACAAAATGCCTTTGATTTCTGGATATTGACTTTGTATCCCATTGTTTTGCCAAATTTGTTTATTAGGTCGAGTAATTTTGGGGTGGAGTCTATAGGATTTTCTAGATACACTATCATGTCATCTGTAAATAGTAAGTTTTGTTTCCTTCTTTCCAATTTGGATGCCTTTTATCTCCTTTTCTTGTCTGATTGCTGTGGCTAGGACTTCCCATACTATATTGAATAGAAGGGGTGAAAGTGGACAACCTTGTCTTGTTCCTGATCTTAGTGGAAAAGCTTTTAGTTTTTGCCCATTTAGTATGATGTTGGCCGTAGGTCTCTCATATATGGCCTTTGCTATGTTGAGGAATTCTCCTTCTATTTCCACTTTGCTGAGTGTTTTTTATTATAAATGGGTGCTGTACATTATCAAATGCTTTTTCTGCATGTATTGATATGATCACATGTTTTTTGTCTTTGCTTTTGTTTATATGATGTATTACATTTACTGATTTGTGAATGTTGAACCATCCTTGCATCTCTGAGATGAATCCCTCTTGGTCAAGGTGTATGATATTTTTAATGTATTGTTGGATGCAGTTTGCCAATATTTTTTTGAGGATTTCAGCATCTATGTTCAGCAGCGATATTGGCCTGAAGCTTTCTTTCTTTATTGTGTCTTTATCTGGTTTTTGAGATTAGAATGATGTTGGCTTCATAAAAAGAGTTTGGGAGTCTTCCATTCAAAAATTCATTTTGAATTTTTTGGAATAGTCTGTGAAGAAAAGGGGTTAGCTCCTCCTTAAATGTTTTGTAGAATTCTCCTGTGAAACCATCTGGTCCAGGGCTTTTGTGTGTTCAAAGTTTTTTGATTACTGCTTCAATTTCTTTTGTTATTGGTCTGTTCAGGCTTTCTGCTTCTTCCTCATTCAGTTTTGGAAGATTCTATTTTTCTAGAAATTTGTCCATTTCACCTAGGTTTTCAAATTTCTTGACATACAGTTCTTCGTAGTAGTTTCTTACAATTCTTTGTATTTCTGTGGTATCAGTTGTAATCTCTCCTCTTTTATTTCAGATTGTATTTATTTGGTCCCTTTCTCTTTTTATCTTGATGAGCCTGCTTAAAGGCCTGTCGATTTTGTTTATCTTTTAAAAAAACAAGCTCCTGGAATCATTGATCCTTAGAATTGTATTTTTTGTCTCTATGTCATTTAATTCTGCTCTGATCTTGGTTATTTCCTTCCTTCTACTTGCTCTGGGCTGTCTTTGTTGTTGTTCCTCGAGTGCTTGCAGGCATAGGGTTAGGTTGTTTGTTTGAAATGTTTCTATCTTTTTTAGGTTGGCCTGTATTACTACCAACTTCCCTCTCAGGACTACCTTTGCTGTGTCCCATAAATTTCGAGTTGTTGTGAGTTCATTTTCATTTTTTTCCAGAAACTTTTTGATTTCTTCCCTAATTTTATTCTCCACCCATTCATTATTTAATAGTATGGTATTCAATCTCCATGATTTTGAGTGTTTGGAGTTTTTTTCTCTTGGGGCTGGTTTCTGGTTTCAGTTCCTGGTGGTCAGAGAAAATGCTTTGGGAGGATTTCAATTTCTTGAATTTGTTGAGGCTTGTTTTGTGTCCTATCATGTGGTTTATCTTTGAAAATGTTCCATGTGCATTTGAAAAGAATGTGTATTTAGCTTCTTTGAGATGAAGGGCTCAATATATATCAGTTAAGTCCATTTCATCTGGGGCATTGTTCAATGCCACAATATCTTTGCTGATATTTTGTTTGAAAGATCTATTTTTGACAGCGGGGTGTTTAAGTCCCCTAGTATAATTGTGTTACTGTCAGTATCTTTCTTGAAGTCCTCTAAGATTTACTTTATGTATTTGGGTGCTCCTATATTGGTGCATATATATTTACGATGTTAATATTTTCTTGCTTGAAATGTTTTTCCCTTGAGTATTATGAAGTGACCTTCTGGGTCTCTATTTATGGCCCTTTTTTGAAGTCTATTTTGTCTGATATGAGTATTGCTACCCTGTTTATATTTTTCTATCTGTTTGCTTGAAAAATTTGTTTCCAGCCCTTCACTTTCAATCTGCGTAGGTCTTTTGTCCTGAGGTGGGTCTCTTGTAGGCAGCATATGTGTGGGTCATGCTTTCTTATTCATTCAGCTATTCTGTCTTTTGATTGGAGCATTTAATCCATTTATATTTAAGGTTATTATTCATAGGTACTTATTCATTGCCATTTTTGTACCTGAGTTCATGTGTCTCTCTCTCTCTTTCCCTTTCTTTTTTTAAAGCAGTTTCTTTAACATCTCTTGCAGTGCTGGTTTGTTGGAGGTGTATTCTTTTAGACTTCTTTTGTCTGGGAAACTCCTTATTTGGTCTTCTATCTTGAATGAGAGCCTTGCTGGGTAAAGTAGCCTTGGTTGCAGGCCTATGGTTCTCATTACTTAGAATATTTCTTGCCATTCTCTTCTTGCTTGGAGCATTTCCATTGAGAAGTCAGCTGCTAACCTTACTGGGGCTCCCTTGTGTGTTATTTCCTTGCTGCCTTGAAGATTCTCTCTTTGTCTTGGAATTTTGCCATTTTAACGATGATGTGTCTTGAAGTGGGCCTCTTTGTATTCCTCTTAATTGGGAGTCTCTGTGATTCCTGGAGTTGTGTGACTTTTTCTCTCATCACATTAGGGAAATTTTTCATCATTACTTTTTCAAATAGATTTTCTATCCCTTTCTCTTCTTCTTCTCCTTTTGGTATCCCCATTATTCGGATATTGTTATGTTTCATATTGTTTTGTATTTCTCTTAATTCCTCTTCATTCTTTCTGACCATCTTTTCCTTTTCTTGCTCTTTCTGGGTGATTTTTTTCTACTTTGTACTCAAGCTTCCTGATCCAGTCTTCTGCTTCATCTATGCTGCTGTTGATTTCTTCTACAGTGTTCTCCAATTCAGACATTGTATTCTTCATTTCCTCTTGGCCCTTTTAGGTAGTTTCTATTTCCTTTTTCATGTTGATATAGTTTGCAGTGAGTTTATTTTAGTTTCCCTGTAGTTTCTGGTAATTCACTCTGAGCTCATAGAGCTTCCCGATAACCATTGCTTTGAACTCAATATCCGATTGGTGAATTGCCTCTATTTCATTTAGCATTCTTTCTGAGGTTTCCTCCTTTCTTTTTATTTTGGGATTGTTTCTTTGTCCTCCCATTGTTTGTGAGATTCTTCTTGCCAGCCTCAGCTTCTTAAATTGGTCTGTTCTGACTCCCTGGGTTTATGGTGTGAACTTCTATGGTAGAATACCTGTGAGATACAGTGGTGCAGTCTCCTTCAGGTATCCTGGTGTTCACCACTTCTATCTACTCTTTTTTGTGATCAGTGGGAGGGGGGAGGCAAAATGTTTTAAGACAGCAAGAGAGTTTCTATGCTATTTACGGTAGTAGCCAGTAAAGAAGAGATAGGAGATCCTTTGGCTATGTATAGCATTAACCGTGATCTTCCACCCAACTAACCACTTTTTAGAAAGGACGAAAAGAAGAAAAGACTCTTGTTGGTGAGGGAAGGATTTTGAGTTGGTTCTAGAAAGCAAGTGTGGTTGTGGGAGGTCAGATTCTGAGGTAAGGTGAGAATAAAGGGTAGAAAATATGTATAGTGTGTGAGAGAATAGAGTTAACCACTATAGTAATGGAGTTCAGGAAACTGTGAAGTGGGCTAAGATCTGGAAGGAGTGTTGTGTAGTATTTACAATAATGTGGAACAGCTATTGTAAATACTATTCTATATGACAGACTCTATGAGATCAGGATACCGGGAATCAGACCTTCAGTAGTGTGCTAATGGAACACAGGTGAAGTGAAGGACAGTAAATTAGCAATACACTGTGAAAGAGAGAATGGGGAAACCTGTCAAACAATGCAATATAATCATCCAAGCAAAGAAGACTAAACAGAAAGGAGTACAAAAATATTCTTCAAATAAAAGATATAAGAATAATGAAAAAATAATAATACAAATATGCAATATCTTGCAGGTTCTCTGTAATAGCAAAGTGAAATTTATCTCTCTGTCTCAGTTGTTGGGATACCCCCACTTTGGGTCCAACTCTAGTCTTTTCACAGTTCCAAGTGTTTTTGTCTCATTGGTGGGAATTTCAAAAAAAAAAGCAAACTAAGGAAGGTAGAAGAGATGAAATTGGAAAGAAAGGAAGAAGAAATAAAACAAGAAAGAAGAAAAGAGAAGCAAAAGGAATTGAGAGATAAAAATAATAAAAATAAAAAAAATAAAAAATTACTTAAAAAAATCAATCAAATAAACAAACAAAAACCAAAAACACAAGCAACCCCCAAAAAACCTCTTGCTGGTTTCAAACTGGCCAAACCGGTTTTTCTGTTCTTGCTGTCTGCAGCAGGCTGAGGGGCGGGTTTACAGATCTGGGTTCCCTCACTCTGGGTCCATGGGTTATCAAAAGCATTTTTCAAGCACTGAATATGTCTCAGTCTGTGCTAGAGTAATATATTTTTGTTTGTTTGACTCTTAAAATTAAAAAATATATATCCTAACAGAAGTAAACACTTTACTAAGTTATAATATGTACTTTAGTTAATGTATAAACAGTAAATAAGACCTACAGATATGGAATCTATTTAGAAAATCAAATTTTTAGAGTTGATCTCAGTATTTTTCACTCTTTCTTAGTTATGTAAAGACTAGGTCAAAATGAAGGTAGTTTATGAACTTCAAAAATATAGAGGTGTGCCCCGGCCAGTGTGGCTCACTTGGCTGGTGTCACACAAACCCAAAGACTGAGGGTTCAATTCCTGGTCAGGGCACATGACTAGGTTGCGAATGTGGTCCCTGATCAGGATACATACAAAAGGCGCCATTCGATGTTTATCTCCTTCTCTTTTTTCCTCCCTTCCCCTCTCTTTAAAATCAATAAAAATGTCCTTGAGTGAGGATTAAAAAAAAGAAAATATAGGGGTGTGTTGTATTCTTTTTTAAGTCCCACTATCTTTTCTGCAGTGAGCAATAATTCCATACAGCCATTTCAAATAGACAAATCCATGCTCTTGGCCAGATTTATAGTCTCATGCATACTATGTACATGAAGACATAATTTAAACAAAAAGAAAGGAATAGGATATTTTTGACATGGAGACTCAGATATAGATATCAAAAAGGATTAGAAATAATTGCAAGTGATGGAGGAAAAGCAATAATTGATGGGAGAGCTCAGCTGTGGGGGTGTCATCTCTACACCAAATGAGGAGGCATAACTCAATTCCTCAAGTCCATGTGGGAAAGCTTGTGGAGAAAAAAATGTAAGGGGCCTATGCAGTATACAGAGACTGGGAAACTTTTCCATCCATAGAGATTTTTATGTGGCCACTTTTGAACTAGTCCCTTCAGCCACAGGAGCGGTGGGTGACCAGGATGGGCTGGTGCCAACTAGGAAATTTAGAGATGTTCCTAGGAATTTTCAAGATGGGAAAATGAGACCCTATCTTTTTTCTCTACTGGTTTCCCTAAGTATATGGATTGAGAGTTGTCATAGCCATTGTTGGGCCTAGTGGCAAAAGCTGGAGGCAGAATAAAGCTAATGATCAGAAAGAAGTAGAAATTGAAACAGAACAAATCCTGGCAGCATCAAGCCCTTGGTTGCATCCCCCCTAATTATACCTCTGCCTTTCCTGGCAACCTAGGCAATACATTTGCTCTTCTGCCTAATTCAAGCCAATTTGTATTGCTGCCACGGGCAACACAGACACCTGATTAATTTCATCTTGGGGCACTGTGATGAGGGGCTCTGGGCCTGAGCCACACTGCCATGGAAACCACACTTAACTGTGTGTAAGGAAAGTCACAGAAGCTCAGTTAGGGGAAATGAAGTGCTAATGGCCAGATGCTGCTGGTATTGGAGCATCCGATGAGCAGCTGGCTCTGCAAATGTAAGTGGAGATAACTATGACTTGAAGTAAAGCACAGTCAGGAAGACCTCACCTGCCTTTCCTTCTAATAGTGGCTTCCAAAGGGCTAGGATTGGATGTTCTATATTGTGAGAACCCTAGACTTTAGCACAGTGTCTAGCAGAAATTTAGTGTTTCATAAACATTTTAGACTGTATGGATTAACTTGACCTATGTGTAGGAAAGTAACAGCATTTGCCAAGGGTTGGACATGAATTACAGAAAACAGAGTAGATATTTATTCTTTGCTTCAAAAATATATTTTATCTACCATAATAAATTTTGGCAAAGAGGGCTGCCATGAAGACTAATGAATAACAGATCATACACATGACCTTCTGCTCTTATTAACTCAAAAATGTTATTTCTGTTTAGCATCCAGTGCTACATTGCTTGTGATATTTTATGGAACATCAAATTATGCAGTTGTGTGGTTTAACTTGCCTGATATTCATAACACCATGTGGACTAATGGAGCCAATGGGAGTTATAACCAAACATGTACATTAATGTTTTCATATCAACTAATTTCTGGGGTTATGACAAAATTCTAAATGTCCTAAAAAAGTATTATGTAAAAGAACTTTTTATCTTGGAAAGGATTTCAGCCTTAATAATGTCATTTTTATGGTGTAAATGTTCAACTGCTTAAAACAGATGCATGAAATATTAGCTATAATATATAAATAAGAATAAATAGGTCCTAGATATAGGAGTACACCTTGTGTGATATGCAAGTATATTGTTTATAGTCATGAGAAAATTTAGCATACTTGAAGTCTGATCTTCTACCTTTGAAAAGAAATCCTTAGTTCTGAATCAGAACAAGAAAAATCCACTTGATGGGAATGCAGTTTGTTTATTTCTTAGCACAAAGGGGCATTGGAATTGAGATCTACACCTATCAAGTAAATTATCGTCACAATTTAAAGGCAAGTTGGACATAAAAAGTTAGATTATATGCTCAAATAGTTCTCTTTTTCCTCCTTCATCCTCATAATGACTTGAATGACAGTTTTTTATTAAAGTTTGAGCACATCAGCTTACTCCACTGTTACCTTAATAATATTTTATAACCCCAAAATCACAAGACCGAAAGTTTAGAGTTAAAAGCATAATTCACAAATGAATATGCATTTCTTTGAAAATTTACATAAGTGGGACTAAACTATTATAATTATGGTGAATAGCCTCCAGGTTTGCTCAGTTTTTCAACACAGGAAAGTGAATTGCACAGATGTTTTCCTTAACACACACACAGATATTACTAATCACTTTTTGCACTGTTAATGAGGCTGGAGACTTAACCTAATTTTAATTCTCACTGTACATCTCCAAACAATTCTACTAAACACAAGGAGCCTCCATTGACTTTAGTCAAGTTAATTAAAATTCTTGAGGTTAATGAGATTAATTGAGCTAAGAAAGTAATAACTATTGTCCAATGAAGCACATTGTGAGATAGGGAGATTACCAGCAGTAAAAAATATTCTTTCTCTGCCCTTTCAAAACCTGTGTATTTTTATTCTTTTTCATGTGAGAGCCATTGCAGTGGAAAAAGATCCACAGCCATTTGTCAAACCCTTGCTGTGGGGGTGGGACAATCAAAAAAGGAAAGGAGAAGAAAATATCCTAAAAAAGAGTGGCCTTCAGGTGGGATGAAAGAAACACGTCTCCATGGGATGGATGGGCTAACCTAATGTGTTTTATCTCGAAACTCATTGCACCAGGATGCACAGAACTCCTTATGAGTTCTTGCTTCTGGGCTGCTGTTTGTTTTTCATGCAATTGTGTAGGTGAGCATGTTCCCATTGTATGAGTAATAGAACTGATCATATCAGAAAATGAGAACTAGCTAGGGCACAACCAAAACAGATTGTGAGAGCTTGTTGGTATATTTTGGGGGCTTTGTTTGGTTTGTTTCACCATTCAGTACTTTTTTCCAGCTGCACTGTAGAAAAATAATAATAAAGATTAAAAACACACAATTCAAAGCCTTCCAAAGATCCTGATAAGGCATTTTCTGCCTTTAATGTATAAACAGCTGGCATTTTGTGAGATATAGAAATACGAAGCTCCAGTTAAACATTTACTGTTTCAAAAGCTGCCAGGTTTGCCCCCTTCGCTGAACGAGATGGAAAGTCGGTTCCTGGTAGGAGGACTGCTTGGGAAGATGGAGCACTGTGTCTGCATGCTGATTATGGAGACACACTGAGAAATGCCGGGTCTTTTTTAAGTTAAATTTATTGGAGTGACATCGATTAATAGGATCATATAGGTTTCAAGTGTATCTTTCTATGATACATGTTTTGTATATTGCATTGTGTGCCCACCATCCAAAGTCAAATCACCTTCTGTCACCAAATATTGGGCCCTTCCTTGACCTCTGCTAACCACGCCCCTGCCCCTACCCTCTGGTAACCACCACACTGTTGTGTGTGTCTACAAGTTTTGGTTTTATACTCCACATATGAATGAAGTATGGTTCTTAGCTTTCTTCTGACTGACTTATTTTGCTTAGCATAGTATTCTCAAGGTTCATCTATGTTGTCACAAATGGCAGTATTTCGTTTCTTATTGTCTGCATCTTGATTATGGAGAGAAACTGAAAAAAAATGACAGGTCTTTGTAGCACAATTTAATGCAATTCAGCACAGTGTTTTATAAGTGACTTCAGCCTATAGGGTGACCAAGAGACACTACCAAGTATTGTAGAATACTGTAGTGTAAGTGTAGTGTAAGTCCAGGAAAATAATGTGTTCAAATGAAATGCTTTCATCCTTTTATCAAGAACCCTGCCAATCTGGGATCAGACTGTTCCTTACATAAAAGTTGGAAGTATAAATTATGACAGAAGACCAGGGGCCATACTTTGTTTACTAACTAAAAAGTGAATCCATGTTTCCTTGCATTTTAAATCTTCAATTTTATTTTGGAAATAGTTGGATAAGTTTGTCTAATTTCCCTAGTGATTTATTTGTTTTCAGGCTCCAATAGCATAGAATACTATTCAACCATTCACTGTCTGGTATTTACAATGCACAAATATATGGCATTTCTAAGATATGGTATAAGATAGAATTCTACCATGAATGCGTTCAAGGTTAGAGTGTGTATTTTTCATGCACACCTGTGCACATTTTGCACACACACACAAAACCAGCAGCACAAAAGATGTTAAAAGTCTTTTTCTCAGTCAGTGAGTGACAATAAAACCTTACAGTTTTAGAAGCAGATGACACATAAGTTGCTAATGGTCAAAGAGAATATTTTTAAAGACTAAGGAACATTTATGGATATTGGAACTGTGCCAATCCTTGAAGTGGTAGACAACCTGTAAACAGAAGGGAAGAGAAAGTTGAATACATGAAGAAAATGCTGCCCTTTTTGGAAGAAGAAATAAACAAAAAAAGACGGTTTTACCTACAAGGGAATAGTTGGCTCCAAGAGACCAAAAATCAAGTTCCAGGGGGGCCCTCGGTGTGTGGCCTTTATAAAAGCACTGTAACCTGAGCTTGACCTTTGCCACTGAGGGGATGATGCCATTACGTGTGCACTTGGTGGAAGAACACAGAGAAAAGGGGGATCAGCCATATTGTGGAGAGTTGACCTTGGGCTCAGTGAATATTTACTGTGATGATACTGACAAAGTGTAAATAAAGTAGACAATGTCACTTCTCTAGAAAAACTAACACTCTCTCCTAACTGAGTGAAGAAAGGCCCTGCAGCGTTAGCCACCTTCTCCAGAAAGTCTAAAGCTAGTGCCACAAGTATTTCTAAGCTCTTATGTGAATGTATGAGGCAGTGAGTACTGGGTGAGTGTGGGCCTTCCCCCGCTACTGCATACACAGAAAGTTGGCTTGAGTTGTACGTTCATTTCCAGTAATAGCAGATCAATTTAATTTTAGTGGCTATCAGAGTATGAATAAAGAACTTGGGAATGATTTTAGTGTTTTTTGCTATTTTAACTTAAGTCTGGCATATATTTTCCTTAACAGCATTGCTTATTTAAATAACACTATACCCTCATAAAGACACTTTAAGAAGACAGTTTTTTCTTTTTATTTCTATGTTTATTGAATTGAACTATTTAATAGGTTTTTGTGTGTATTAAGTATGATTAATAATAATGTCACTACTAATTAATTGAGCAAATCTTTTTCTGTGAGTGTATATATATTTTCAGTTTTCATCAAAGTATGTTGTGTTCCACAGTAGAACAAAAATAATACATTTTTTGTTGTTTCTGATGAAAAAAAAAACTGATGATGGGAAGCAACCAGCCACCAACCATCTCCTACTCTGCTTGGTATTCCACATCCCAAATATAAGCACTTCTTCACAGTTGCTGTGGTTTGCTCCCCCCCATCTCCTTTGCTTTGACTGGGTAAGCCTTCACATGGTTCCCATATATTAACACTATACAAGGAGATATAAAGTGACAACAACAAGAAGCCTTAACCTACCCCTGTTCTCATGAACCCCCTCCTTGCCTCCTGCCCTGCCTTTGGCTCCTGCTTTATTAGTTTCTTATCTATCCATTGTGTCTTTATACAAATACAAACCAGCCTGATTATATATTGTTGTCTGTGTTACCTTTCTGAGGTTTAGGTTCTAATGCTATGTGATATATTTTTCACATGTCATTTATATACCCATCTCAATTGAAACTGTGCATTTATTGATTCCTTTTATGAACTCAATGAACCTAGCCCATTTACATTAATTCCTCCCCTGGATCCCCACAATGTTGACTTTGTTTCTTATTTTTTATGTGTAGGTTGGCTTTCTGACCCCCTGCCTTATTACATCAGGACATCCAAGCCTGCACTTTATTTTCTTTTAAGACCCCCAGTCCTTTGCCCACTGTGTCTTCACCTCATGGTGGCAAGAGTGATAAGTGCATTCTATTCCACAGCCCAATTCAGTATCCATGTGTTGTCCGTGTATTGTTTGCAAAGATTTAAAAGTAAGAGAATGTTTTAGTTTTCAGAACTGCATAAATCAATGGGGTCTAATATCAGTTAGATTCTTCTCCCTTCTTAGATGGCCTGTTTTTCTTCTTCTCCCCCAAATATTATCATCTCTTACTTTTTCTTAGTATTTGAAATGTGGACAATCTCTGTGCTTGCATGTTTTAAAGAGACACATGGCAATTATTTAACTATTATAAAATTATGTTAATAATCAAAGCTGTGTAATACAGTTAGGTGGTCTTCAGTGATTTTTCTTTCCCAATATATCCATATGTTGTGTCATATTTTCCTCACCCTTTTGAAGGATATTACTGATTTAATGTATTATCCTGCATAAAACACTTTTCAAAAAATATATGCTCATTCTGAAAAAAAAATGTTGTTTGAACTGATGCTGTTGAGGAGACACTTTCTCGACATTGTGTTTAGTTAGTTTCAGGGATTGTTCTTTTCCTGGTCTAGGGAAAAGTGTGGTGTCTGGGACTAGGGGTCTGAGGTCTACTTCTGCTCCGCCTCTGGCTCTGAGCCCTTGGGCAAGTATCTGCACCTTCCTGGGTCTGTCTTGCCTCCTCTAGTTAACGAGAAAAAAACAAGGCAATGTTTTGTGTTCTGAAATCCTACAGTTCTATGGTAAAGCACTTTCCTCAGCAGGCATTGATATGATCTCTTGATATTGACAGATGTCCAGATTCTACTAGGCCGGAAACAGCACGCCCTTGTCTCCTCCCATGCAAAAAAGACTGTATTGTGACCGCTTTCAGCGAGTGGACGCCCTGCCCAAGGCTGTGCCAATCAGGTAGGTGGATGCTGTTTTCTTAGTGTTTCATTTCCTAGCCACCTCATTGTTTTCCCAACTGCTACGTGAGTGAGAGACTGGAATGTGAGCCCCCTTCTTTTTCATTAGCAAGCTGTCCTGGGGACAAAGTGTGTAACATTTGTAAATGAAGTCTTGGATTTCCAGATCCATCAGAACTAGGCAGGGAAGATGTAATCAGGTGCTCTGTGCCATAATTCCACTGGCATGCACTGTGGGAGGACTCATCTTCCGTTAATCCTCTTGTAGCATTTTGAACCACCTACGTGTGGTTCCTTATCAACCATCATCACCATTGTGATTTCTTTATTGCTCCTGTATGCTTGGAGCGTGACCAGGTATTTTCACTGGAATATAAGGCTTGAAGAACAATGCTTATGTCACTGATAAATATAAACCTGTAGACAATAGTTTGAAACTGTTGAACAGATACTAAAATTGGCAGTACAAGACTTGGATTTCTTTACTTTTAATGGCTCTGCTTTATACACCTGGGTGTATTTACTGGGTTGTGATCCAGGAAATTTAATACCAAGTCCTAATAAACACACAGGAGCACTTTGGTTAAAGACCGTCTTTCTTAGAACAGGTATGTCCTCCCATGATTATGACAGTTCCTCGATAAGCTAGTCCACACGGAAACATAAATACTTCCTAGCCCCAAAGCTCCATTTAAGCCTAAGTCCAGGAGTTAATACTTTAGTTCCTCTTCCTTAGTCTCACACCTTAGTTTTAGTTCTATAGATCTTACTCCTGTCATAGTAAGAAAAGAGGCCCATTCAAGAAAAGGAAGGATGGGAAGAATATTAAGCTGAGTGCACAGAGCAGGAGGACACTGGGCCTCACCCACACATCCAAGGCTTTCCCTTGCTCATGAAGCCCTCCCAAGCAAGGCATGGCCCTCGCTATCGCTGCAGTGATCTCCCAGAGGAAGGGGGGAGGACGTGTTGCTCTGTGGCTTTGCAAAGACAGAATCTGTCAGAGACGCCCACATCACTAACATGTTTCTTTGCAAAATTCCAGGCTTATGAATGTGTGAGTGTGGGATCCTCCAAAAGTACTTTGATTGTCACATATTTTCATGGGAGTGACATGACAAAATGGCCAACATTGATATATTTTTCTGACTGCCGTTTCAGGTCACCTCTCAGTGATTGGCAAAACGTAATGACAGCTGTTGAATATTATCATTGTCAGTGTCTGAGTCTGCAGTGACCCGGCACCTGCACAAAGTGTTTATAATGTGCGACTTCATCTTCTTAATGATTCTTTGTCACAGCATTAATAAAGTTACATCCAATGAGCTTTGCTTATGGATAGAATCAGAAATAAATATAGTAAATGCAAAAAAGCGTTGAAAATACAGTGAAATATTTATCTGACATTTTAAGGGGTGGAAACAACAATCTCTTCTACAAATTCTCCAGGACTTATTTTTGTGAATGAAGTTTGGAAGGAAGTGAACTGATTGAATGGGGTTTCTTCAGAGTGGTCAAGGGAATGTCATTTCCAGACAGAGTGAGACCGAAAATCTATAGTCTATATTTTGAATCATTTGAAAGGTGGCATCTACAAAACTGACTTTTGGAATAATTTCAATAATAATGAACCTGAAAAACATTCCAACTCTTAAAGATAAATACTGGAAAAATTCACAAAGAAATAATCTGTGATGATGGAATTTTACTGAGGTTCAGCTACTTCTTTTAGTTTCTTCCCCAGGGAAGATAACCATAACTCATTTGTTAAGTGGTTATAAGAAGGAAAAGACTGCATTGCAAAGAACCCTGCTGGCAGCCAGATATTGGTGGTGGAGCTGCCCAGGTCCCCTGACACTCAGGAGGTATATTAGTTTGGCTGAGCCAGTGCACCCTTGCAGCCAGAGATTTCTTAAGCTACTGCTAGTGCATGTATTTACATTCAAGAAAATTCCCTGTGCTGCCCAAGAGTCTTCTCCTAGCACTGGCTAATGATGGAGAATGTGAGATAATTGCTCTTCCAGCAATTTGAAATTTTACTCCATTTCCCAGAAACCCACTTAGTTATTTAAATGTTGGAGTTGAAATGAAAATAGTTCCAAGCCTCTGTGGTCTCTTTTTGCCCCCAATTTTTCAAGTGTAGATACTACTTTTCAGTCTGGCCCCAAAGGGACCTGGTGCAGCAAAGACTTGGTTTTCAGATTTCTTCTAGCTTTCCACTTTAATTCCACCTATCCTCATGTTTAATTGTATCTTGGGACCAGTACAAGGATGGGCAAAAGTAGGTTTACAGTTGTGAGTACACAGAACAGAGTTTATTCTTGTATTATTATTTACTCTATTATATATTTTTCCATATGAACAACTGTAAACCTACTTTTGCCCACCTCTGTATATTATTAAGTAACCATGGGTTGTTTGGGGACTGGGGGGGCCTATGAGAAGGAGGAGATTATTGGAGAAAATGGTACCTCGAAACATATGGTTCTCAATTGATTGCCTCTAAATGCCACAGAAGCATTATTAAAATGCATATTTTCAATTCCATGGTCAGAAATTAAACTATCAGGTATTTCTTCAAAGTTTGAGTTATAGGAAGCTGCTGCTAAATGGTGATGTGTTCCCCACTTATAATAAAAAGGACCATAGATACATGAGCAAAAACTGCTTGAAATCTGGATATGTGGTGTGTTTCTTCAGCTTCTTGAATGCTTTATGTTCTTTGGAGCCCAAATGTTGAAAGTGTGCTGGCTAAGAGTATAGATGATGTAGCCAGATTGACAGAGTTGAATTCCAAACTTTGCTCTGTGATGGTCAGTACATTATACAGTCTTTCTCTGCCTTAGTTTCCTCATCTGTAAAGCACCTAAATATGAGGAAAGCAGTTAGAACAATGCCTTGCATGGAGTAGGCCCAGGGCAAGCATTTCTCTCGTTCTTCCAAGCCTTTCCACCTGCTGTGTGTGAGGACCTGCTGTAACAGCCTTTCCTCCGGAGCGCTGCGCTCATCTCCGAAACTGCATTAGACCGTGCCCATATCCACTTCACTAACTAGAGCATCCCGCGGAGTCCCACATGTTTCCTTCATGATGCTCCCTTACTTTTCTTTCCTTGTTAACATTGTCCTTGCTCACTGTAAGACTATGAATTCAGGGACAAATTCGTTAGTTTTGCTGCTGGATCTTCTAACCCTAGCATAATATGGGACATAGTTGTCACTCAGTAAATATTCTTTTGAATGGATAGATGTCCTGTGAAGAGAGAGGCAGGCGTGGTTTTGAATCTAGGCAGTGGGTTCTCTCTCCTTAATGAGTGTCCTTCAAAAGATCCTTTGAGAAATAGTGTTCCAAGGCAGTATTTACAAACTTAACTGATTACGCAAGTCCCCTGGGGGTCCTATTAAAATATAGGCTGAGTCAGTTGACCTGGACAGACCATGAAATTATATCTTTTGACAAGCTCCCAGGTGATACCTGCATGTAATTTAGTGTGTGTTGGGGTGGGGGTCATTAGAAAGTTTTGAGCAAGGCAATGAATAGTCTAAGTTGCAAAGTAAGAATCATGGACTAGGGACAGAACAGCAGGTGGGGACATGGGTGTGGTAAGGTATGAAGTGAAAAAAAGTGTTTTAACCTAAACTGAGAGATCTGAAGAGGGACAGGCCTGAGCAGGTGGCAACCTCAACTAATGAGGATGGACGAGCTTCCTTTCATTTTTAATAGCTGTGGTTTTAGGTTGGGTCATCAATGTTGAGAAGAGTTTATTCTCAGGGTCTCCAAATTTGCTGCATAATAGAATCACCTGGAGACCCCTTAAATAAACCAAGACATTATGATTTAATAGTTTATGTGAATTCCAAACCAAATCAATTCCAAAACGCTCGGAAAGCCAAGGTAATTTCAAGGGGTGGAATGCTCCAGGAGTGATTGGTATCTTAGCAATGGATGACTTGTATCAGGTTTTATTTTGTCTTTGCTGGATTCATGAGCTAAATCATTACAACTTAAAAGTATTCAAGCCACGAATACTCTCTTGCTAGAAGCTAGCCATACTTCCTGGCTTCTTACTCTTCCTCATCTGAAATTTTTTTGGAATGATTAATGGTAGTCTCATGTTCTTCTCAGCAAACCAGACATTTATCAAGTTGTGGTCCTGTTGTAGCCACTGTAGTTTTTAAGTCCCAGCAATAAATTAGGCACATAATCAAGAACCATTTACCATCCATTGTTTGGTACATTTTTAATTATTTTTTCTCATTCTTCCTTTATCCTATACAGCAAATAATTTCCTGAGGTGCCCAATGTTGTTTGCTTAATAATAGCAACAGTTTGTACATTTAGAGATTCTCAGCTCTGTGGGGCTTTTTTTCAATATGTAGATGTCAGATATTCACCTCAGCCACGTCAGTCAGAATCTTCGTGTTCAAGGGAATTTTGCAATATTAAATCTCTCAAGAGTTCTGGTCAAGATGGTGGCATAGGTAAGTAGGGTACTTGAATCCTTCCACGACCACATCAAAACTATAACTAAACTACAAAACAACTATTATTGAGAGCCCCTAAAGTCCAGCTGAACAGAACTCATATAGGTAAGCATATGCAGAAGCCACAAAGAGACCGATAGGAGGGGTGGAGATGTGGGGCAGCTGGTCCAACATCCATAGGTGGCAGATAACAGTCCTCCCATAGTATTTGTCTTCCTGTGAAAAATATGCCTTTTTCATAGTATGAAAAATGTGGACGGATACTTTCTGGACAGACCTCGTATTTGGCCAAGCCTAAACTCCATTATATAAGGTATAGGTGCCTTTGATTGTATAAGCTGCCCTGGGGGTGACACACCTCCTAAGCCTACAGATCCCTATATAGTGCTAGCAGTACTCAATAAACATTCCTGAAAATTTAGTAGGAGGAGTGACAAGCACTCGGACTTTTAGAGATTACACTTTTTAGTCATACTCCTGCCAAATGGAGGCATTCTGCTAATAAAATTCATAAAAGACCCTTTTCTTAATTCATGGGGAAAAAGAGATAGATAAAATTCTCTCATTTAAGTTTTTCCTCTCATGTCCCCCCCCCCCCACCTTTTGCTTGTCTCTACTAGATTTGATTTGGCAAAAAACAAAACAAAACAAAAACAAAACATTTTTTACAGCTTTCGACCACATCCAGATGTGGAGAAACACCACGGATAAGAACTGCTGCTCAGAGGTCAGGACTCTTGTCAGTGTTACCTACACTTCTTCTTCACAGTGAATGTTAGTGCAAGTAGTAGCTGATGGAGAAGCACACTCAGCCCACACACTTACTCCTATTCCCTACTTCCTCTTCCTTCTGGGCCAGAGATTGATGTACATTTACAGAGACTTGGAGTTCACAGTATCACCAGCTGGGGTTTTTTACCCTCTGTGATGACCCCAGGGTGTGGGTCTAATTGTTTATGACTAACAGGTGAGGAACCCCCACTCAGAAAGATGGAGTCATTGATCTAAATTCACCCACCATGTCAGAGGCAAAGCCAGGGCTGGGATCCAAATTTCTCTGACTCCGAAGCCTGCCTGTTTCATCCCACAAGTTACTTCTCATATTCATAAGCACAACTCATCTTGTTTGTTTATTACCGATTCAAAATCTGAAGCCTGGTACAGCAAGGGAATATAGTCAGTATATTGTAATAATTTTGTACAGTGGAAGATGGTTTCTAGGTTTATTGAAGTTTTCACTTTGCAGGGTATATGAATGTTGGGTTGCTATGTTGTGCTCCTGAAACTAATAAAATATTGCTTGTGAACTATAATTTAGAAATAAATAAATAAACTTTAAAAGCAGGTTTTGAAGACTGGTGCTCTCAGAGCTGTGACACAGGCGCTGCAGGTTACAGATAATGTTACATGTTGCTTTCAGGGGTGCACTCTCACTAACTGGCAGGGCAGTTTGATGACAAACAAACAGCTCTTCTATTAGTCCTGATCTGTAAATGAGGATCTTCAAGGGAAGCACTCCTGCTCACCTCCTCCAGTAGCGGCAAAGACCAGGTCAAGATACCTGGTTTCAATTGAACTTGCCATATTGCCTACCTGGTGAACCTGTATAGTCCTATAGATAACCAAGCTGGACAAGTTCTAACTCTTTTCAATAACAGGCTATAACTTCAACAGGGCTTGGCTTCATCTCACTGCCCCTTTCTACCAAATTAGTAATAGCTGTAACTTATTATGCATCTATTCATTATCCTATTTCTTATCTGAACCCTATACAAAAATAATTATTACAACCCCATGCTACATATGAGGATATAGAGGCTTTGATATAAGGCTCAAGATCGCAGAACTAATAAATGGCCAAACGTTATGGAATCCTAGAGTCTTGACTACTCACTCAGGAGTACACATTTGCTCTACTCCAGGAATTTTGTTGAGTCCTGTGGGTACATTGTAGAGTGGTGACTGAAACACACATCCCTTCATTATGGAGAATATAATCTAGAGGAGGAAGATAGGGCAATTGAATACATAATTACCCAAACGAATGTGCAGCTACAAAATGCGGCGTGTGCTTGAAGAAGCTCAAGATACTATGTGGGGAGGTAGTGAGAAAAATCAGAATGACCCTCTGTTTATGTCTTTCTCTTCACTCCTACTGTTTGCCCATTTTACTGGGTATAAAAGCTTTCCTCCTCCACAGAATTTGTCCTGATTCTCCTGCTGGAAATAACTGTTCCTCATTCTGGAGTCCCAGAACCCTGTATGAATAGCTTGCATTTTAGCTAATGGTAGATGTGTTTTGTTTCCTTTCAGAAGGGATGTTAAGTCCTTAGGGCCTGGGACCTTTTCCATTCTCATCCCCCAAAGTGCCTAGTAATAAACTTAATACAGACTAGAATTCAGTAATATATATCAAATAAATGGATGTCAGTTAAAACCTACACGCTCAAGTAAATGTAACAAATTGCTGAAAAAATGTTGATCTGCCTTTACAGGTAAATTTCTTTCATAAATGATCTGTGTGGCTTATCACAAGAACCCATGTAATGATGCTGGAAATAGAATATGTGGGCATTAGAATCAGATTTGTTCTGGTTTCCTGGCAAATGTGGTTAAAAGGGAAACGTGTTTTATCTTTTTTATTTATTTCTATACTCTATCCATTCATTTGTTTATTACTTTTAACGAAGTCATTTTATCATTATTTTAATGAACTCTTATGAGCATCTCATGGGAAGCAAAGGCTATTTGATCACTAATTTCTAAAAGGCATTTCTTACTAGAACTTCACATTTCAAGAGGACTCCAACTGAGGCAATCTATCTGTGGGAAATGGGAAAGGGGTTTCATTGTTGTTTATTTTATGAAATCCAAGCTTATAAATTTTTAATTAATTTATTTTAATTGTTGTTCAAGTACAGTTTTCTGCCTTTCCCCCTACACCCCAGCCCACACCCCTGCCGAGTGCTTCTCACCTGTCTCCCGTTTCCATCCCCTCCATTATTGTCCATGTGTCCTTTATACTAGTTCCTTTAAATCCCTCCCCTTTTCCCCCTGAAATTCCCTCCCCTTTCCCCTCTGGTCACTGTCAGCCTGTTCTCAGTTTCAAGTCTTTGTTTATTTTTTGCTTGTTTGTTTGTTTGTTTTGTTGATTAGGTTCCTGTTAAAGGTGAGATCATACGGTATTTGTTTTTCACTGCCTGACTTATTTTACTTAGCATAATGCTTTCCAGTTTCATCCATGCAAATTTTTAAATAAAAAAAAAGATTTGTTCCCTCAATAAAAAATGACTCATGACAATCCAGAAAGAAAAAAGCAACTCAGAAAAAACTGATGGTCTGATCATTTAAAAAGGCAATTGACACATCAGAAAATACCAATAGTCAATACAAAAGTGATAAAAGGTTTCTCTTTCATTGTGATCAGGGAAATGCAAATTATAACAAAAATAATGATTTTTCCCTTACTGCAATGGGAAACATTTAATTAAGTGAGTGTAAACTGGCAAAGCCCTAGTGTTGATTTGTTTGAGAACACCTGACAATAATTTTTAATTTATATGCTATTGCCGTTGTCCCAATGTTTCCCCCTTTGCCCCGCTCCACCCAGCCGCTACCCCCTTAGTCAGTCCCCACACTGTTGCATATATGTTCTTTGCCATTTCCTTCACCTTCTTTCATCTCTCCCTCCCCTCCTCCATGTTCCCCTCTGACACTTGCCACTCTGTTCCATGTTTCTATGCTACTAATTCTATTTTGCTCATTAGTTTATTTTGTTCATTAGATTCCCCATATAAGTGAGATTATGCAGTAATTGTCTTTCACTGACTAGTTTATTTTACTTAGCATAATAGTCTCCAGGTGCACCCATGCTGTTGCAAAGTAAGACTTCCATCTTTGTTTACTATTGTGTAGTATTCCATTGTATAAATGTGTCACAGCTTTTCTTTTTTATTATATTTTATTGATTATGCCATTACAGTTGTCCCATTCCCCCCTTCACCCTGCACACCCCTCCCCTACCATTCCCCCCCTTTTGTTCATGTCCATGTGTCACAATTTCTTTAGATTCTATATTTCCCGTAGTATTCCTGTCCTCCCCCTGTCTATTTTCTACCTACCGTCTATGCTACTTATTCTCTGTACCTTCTCCCCCCTTCTCCTCCCACTCCCCTGTTGCTAACCCTCCATGTGATCTCCATTTCTATGGTTCCATCCCTGATCTAGCTGTCCTCTTAGTTTGCTTTTGTTTTAGGTGTGGTTGTTAATAACTGTGAGTTTGCTGTCCTTTCACTGTTCATATTTTTATCTCCTTTTTCTTAGATAAGTACCTTTAACATTTCATATAATAAGGGTTTGGTGATGATGAACTCCTTGAATTTGACCTTATCTGAGAAGCACTTTATCTGCCCTTCTATTCTAAACGAAAGCTTTGCTGGATAGAGCAATCTTGGATGTAGGTCTTTGGATTTCATGACTTGGAATTCTTCTTTCCAACACCTTCTTGCCTGTAAGGTCTCTTTTGAGAAATCAGCTGACAGTCTGATGGGAACTCCTTTGTAGGTGTCCCCTTCTCTCTTGCTACTTCTGGAATTCTCTTCTTCATTTTAATCTTGGCTAATGTAATTATGATGTGCCTTGGTGTGTTCCTCCTTGGGTCCAATTTCTTTGGGACTCTCTGAGCTTCCTGAACTTCCTAGAAGTCTATTTCCTTTGCCAGACTGGGGAAGTTCTCCTTTATTATTTGTTCAAATATGTTTTCCACTTGTGGCTGTTCCTTTTCCCCTTCTGGTACCCCTATAATTTGGATGTTGGAACATTTAAAGATGTCCTGGAGGTTCCTAAGCCTCTCCTCGTTTTTTTGAATTCTTGTTTCTTCATTCTTTTCTGTTTGTTCATTTTTTTCTTCCTTCTGGTCCACTCCCTTGATCTGAGTCCCAGTTTCTTTTCCATCACAGCTTTTCTTATCCACTCATCTACTGATGGGCACGGAGGCTGTTTCCAGGTCTTGGCTATTACAAATAACATTGCTATTAACATAGAGGTACATATATTGTATCGAATTGGTGCTTTGGGATTCTTAGGATATATTCCCAGAAGTTGGATTGCTGGGTCAAAAGGCAGTTCCATTTTTTAATTTTTTGAGGAAACTCCATACTGTTTTCCATAGTGGCTGCACAGGTCTGCATTCCCATCAACAGTGTGCACTAGGGTATCCCTTTCTTCCACATCCTTGTCAGCACTTGTTGTTTGATTTAATGATGGTGGCCATTCTAGCAAGTATGAGGTGATACCTCATCCAAGGATGTAATGTTAAAAAATGCAAAATTATGGTCATGTGCAATCTTTCAGTGGCCTAGATTGAAAGGTTTTTGGAAGTGTGGCCCATAGCTTACAGCTCAGAGTTCCCTGGGATGTTTGCTAAAAGCCTAAGAGATTCTGATTTTGAAGTTATGACTGGTGCCTGAAAATCTACATTTTTAAATTGCTTTCGTAATTCTAAGACACATTAGAGTTTGAGAACCACTAGACTACAGAAACATTTGATTTAACCATGAACCAATGGATTCTTTAAAAAATGTGTAACTTGCATCTACTATATTGTTCTAATTGAATCTATTCAATTATATAAAAACAAAATTGTTGGGAAGTTGTAACAGAAGTTTTTTTTAAAAATTATTTATTTTTAGAGAGGGGAGAAAGAAGGAGAAAGAGAGAGAGTAACAAGAATGAGAGAGAGACTTATCAATCGGTTGGTTGTCTTTCACATGCACCACAACAAGGGACAAGGCCCACAACCCAGGCATGAGCCCTCACTGAGAACTGAACATGCAACCTTTCGCTTTGCAGGATGACATCCAATCCACTGAGCCACACCAATCAGGGTCAGGGCAGAAGACAAATTCTTATAGATGTCCAAAAATAACAACAAAAAGTTCACTTGGGTGGCATGGGCACTAGAAATGCAAACGCGAACTGAGAGTCCTCTTTTCCACTCTGAGAGCCAGTGTGACCCCCTCTGCCCCTGCCTCTGCTCGTCAGTGCACACATGCTGTCCTCTGCCTTCTAAGGGGCTGGCTCTGAATCTCTGCACGCTCAGACCTAGCAGATAGAGAACTTGAGAATCACTGACCCAGTCTCTGCTCTACAGAACTGTTTAAGTCAAGCACCCAACACTGACAGAAACTTCCTTTTGGGCCGTTTATTCAACTTACCAAGAAAGAAGGGAGTCTGATGGCCCAGCATGTGCGAGGTCTCTCAATCACTCAGCAGCCTTTAGAATAGGTCCCTTAACATCAAGATCCACAGAGAAGGGAAAGGGGACATTGTGTAGAAAGGCAGCATGAACTGAGTATGGGAGCATTCCCCTCAGACAGAGTGGTTGTTCACCACTGAGACTGACCTCTCTAAAACATCTAAGCTCAGCTGTTTTGAGAAGAATTCAAATATGACAAATTTCCTCCCTTATGCTTCCACTGATCTCCCTAAAGGCTGACTGATAGGCAGGCAAGGGCTGAAGCCTGCCTCCTTATTTCCAATGCAAAAGCCACTTGAGACCTTCAGTTTAAGAAAAGAGCTGTTGTAGATAAGGTAGAAATATAGAAAAAGAAATGCAGCTCCAGGGAATACAAATTTAGGAGAAAAACCTCTTCATGTAGAAAAAAAAACTTGGAGGAAAGAGAAAGGACTCAGCTTGAGCATGATCTGGACTAGATGTTTTACTTTAAACTAACAAAATATGTCATTTCTGTGTACTTGAAATCTTATTAAAATGCCTAGGCTATCATTCCTTGGAATACTCTATCATAAGCAGTATTGTCTTGTAAAATAAACTAACATATCAAGCAAAATCAAATAAGTAAAAAAGTAAACAAAATAAACAAATGTTGATTTAATGCATGAAGTTCTGTCCTTTACATCTGAAATCCACTGTTATGTCTTCTTAGTTTGCATCTAATAATTCCTTTAAAGCACTATTAATCTTCTCTATTCAAAAACCAAGTTACATTACTATAAATAAATCCTATGGCTCACATGGATATTTATAATGATTTATTGTTAGCCTTGGTGGCAAAAACCTGTGTTTCTTTGGATGTGAACATTCTTTCTTTTCAAAATGTTCTTACTTCTGGCTGGTTTCTTTCTCATACTTTTAGAATTCTCTGCATACAATACAGTGCAACTCAATATAATCCTTATTTGCTTTTAGAGGTAAATGAGTTGCCTTTCAGAAACCAAGGCTCTTATTCTAATTAGAAGTTTATTTTCAGGCTTTCAGTGTACTTCCTATGAAGAACTAGAATAAATTAGTTTCGATTTAGCAGGGTGTTACTTTATTAAACACCTTTCTAGTATTAAAAAGAATACATTATTTTTCACTTCCCTGACTTTGGTTGTGTTTTAATATGATTCTAAATTAGATGTGATTTTAGGAGGTTTTTTGACTTGCTGGATTAGCTAGTATGATGGTACATTTATAAACTGTTTGATTTGTGTTATTATAACAAAGCCTAGAGTGCCTAGAGTTAGAGTTAAATGTTGGGATCTTAATATGTCAAATTTGAACTTCATGTTTTTAAGAAAACAGATAACATGTAACAAATAAAGAAGCTAGCAAATTCATGTTTAAAATGAAGTAGATTCCACAGGTTTAGGCAAGCAACTTTTGAGTACTTCCTCATAGAAAATTTATCACTGGTGTTCTGCTAATCTCTTACTTATTTATTCATTTGACTTTATTGTTGACATTATTGCAGATGTTCCCTATTTTCCTCCCCTTTGCCCCTTTCCACCCAGGCCCCTGCCTGCCTTCACCACTGATTTCTGGAAGTTCCTTCAAAATTAAGTCACTACATGGAAATGGTTCAGACACAACATCTATGGAATAGCATGTTTTCAATGATATGGAATGAAATATTCCAAAATCGGTATGCTAGGAATGATAGATTCTCTGCCATTTGAGATCTTTCCAAGTTAGTTATATTTAATTTGTCCTTATGCGTAAAATGTTCTGTCTTTAAGAGTTCTTATGAATGATAACCAAAGTAGGGGTAGACTGCAATGAAAAGTTCTGTGGGAAATATGCTCATTTCTTACTTGGGCCAGCAATATTCTCTCCCATTTCTGAATGACACAACACTTTTGAACTGATCTTTGGTTAAATTCGGTATGCCACTTAAATATATTCTGTTTTGAACAAACAATTTGTTCATGTGTGGTAGAAGAGCTAGGTCTATAGAATCTAACATATCCGTGATGGACTCCTGGTGTTTACATTTAGTTAACCTCTCCGAGCCTGTCTTTTTCCTCTTCAGTATGGCTGTGACATAGCGATCCTGAGGCAACTTACTCCCTAGGGTGTACTTATCCTCCATGTAGGAGCCAACTCAGCAATAGTGGCTCAATATGTGTTAAGTCCTTCCTCGTCTTCTGTTTCATAAGTTGTAAGATACAAGAGTACTCAAGATCATGCCATAAAAGTTTTATTTTAATAAAGAAAACAAGGAACTTTAAGTTAAGTGACAAACAAGCTCACACATCATCTTGGATGTTGATGAAATCCCATACACCTATTCCCCAACCCAGATTCAGAAACAATTGAAAGTTAGTCCTAGCAGAGAGAGCTCAAAGTGCCAGATGATTCTCAACCCCAGAATTAGACATGTTTAACCACCTGGTCACAGATCATGATGTATACCTAAAAACTTGAATTAGTATGCCTGTGAAAAGATCAGACTATGTGTATTCCCTGAGGGGATGTACCCCAAAGAAAGAAAAGGAAAAGGAAAGAGGGGCCATATATGTTCACTTTCTTTTCCCAAAGCCATGAATGCCACTCATTCTTTCCAAAGGAAAAATAAGTGAGGGAAGGTGTGAGTCCCAGGACAATGAGGGCTGTGCAAGTGGATCACCCTGAATGTGAAGGAGAAATCAAGAGGGATTCACCCTCACAGTCTGTTACTTTGCAACTTTGTGAGCTCACATCCTGCCTTCCACTGCTTCCTCTATCTTCCTCTAGCTATGGCCTCCTTTTAGACCATCGTGCTCAGCCTTGCACTTGCTGCTTCTTCCCCTTAAAATGCTCTTCTCACAGCCTTTGGCCTGGCGCCTTTTTATCAACACTTTATTTTCAGTTCAAATGGCATGCCTCAGTCTTTCTCTGACAACCTCATTAGGAATCCCTCTACTTCCTGCTCTCTTCCTCACTCACTACCCTGTGCTTTTTCCTCATAGTGGGTATCATTCTCTAAATAAGCTCTGTGTGCTGTGCATTGCTTAAACACACTGAATAGTGGCTGCCACAAAATAAGTGCATAAATATTTACTGAATGAATCGTAATAGATGAATGCATCAGTAACTCAATAAATCCTTTTTATAGGACTTATTACACACTAAGTGTTGTGTAAACTTCTAATAACATTAAGGTGAACAAGATAAGGTTGCTTAAATCATAGGGCTTTTTAACAGGGAAATCAAGTATATAAACATATTTTTGTAGAGAATGAGCACAGGGTATTGTGCAGCTAAACAGTAAGGGAGTCTTGCCCTAGCTAAGTGGTCAAAGGAGGTAAGATTTGGTTTATCAGGAGTTTCCAGTTAAACATGGGGTGGGAGTATCCTACAGGTAGTATAGACGTGTGAGTGGAGAGGGGTGGCAGTGTGAGAGTACATTTTAATTAAATGAATTATAGACAGGAAGCTTGAGACATTTGGGATGCATAATGCATTATGAGGGATTGATAAGAAGTAGAGATAGAGATATATACAGGAGCCAGATTATTTATGCTATTCTAAGAAGTTTGAACATGGTCTGGAATTCTTATAGACAATTTAAATTTTAAGTGTGGCTGTGATAAAATCAGATTTGTATTTAAAAAACAGTACAGAAAAGAATGAGATTAGGCAGCATTAGAAATCAGTGGAAAAATTATGAGGCCATTCAATTATCTGGGCAAGAAGTGAAGAAAATTTTTTAATAAAAAATCTGCATCATAGATAAGCATATAAATTACTATAACTCAACATTGCTTAGTAATGTGTTTACATGACCTGATGTGTAGGTGTGCATTGGGCTCTTCACCCATCCTGTGGAGTTCATGTAACTCAATGATTATGCAAACCCTCTCTCCTGATAAAAGAATTTAAGTGCTAAGAGAGAAACAAAATGAGTAAACAGCTGTCAGAACTCCAGGGCAGAGAAAACCCTCCTATCTCACCTTTGTGCATGTGCACTTCCAAGAAGAAAAGAAATCTCAAAGACCAAAAGGATCTCACTCATTCCCCACATAACTATCTTTTCTCACTGGGGCTAGCGGCATAACTTGCAGGATTCAGCACAAAATAAAAATGTAAAGTGACTTGCTCAAAAATTATGAAGAATTTCAAGACTGCAGCAGAACATTAAGCCAAGAACCTCATTGTGCCTGGGGCCCTGTGAGTCAGCACAGACCATATGCCCAAGGCCATGGTCCTGGTCCTTACCGGCCTTCTCTAGGGCCCAGAATCCTCATTAATTAGATTTTTTTATTCCTGGGAACATTTGCCATGTGCACTAATACACTGATCCTGATTTTGGCATCGTGATTCTTATACTGGGCTGAGAACATCCAAGGATCAGAGGATTCTCAGCAAGGTGAGGTACAGTGACAAGCAGCTGGGTGGGAGCACATGCTCTGGACTCAAGATTGCTTGGTTTCAAGGCCTCTCTGTCACCGCTGGCACCTTGGGAAAGGTAGGAAACTTCCCTGTTCCATTCTCTGACCTGTGAAATGGGAGTGACAAGAATAGGGGTGTAATGAGGATTAAATGAGTTGATTCATGTAAAACACCTGGCAAATGAATGACACGTGTCGAGTGCTTGGGTAGATTTATTTTTAAATTTTAATTTCTGTTTTGATGATTACATTCTGAGGAGTAAACTCTCCTTGGTTCCATGTAGTATAAATATTACCATTCATGGTGAGGTTTATCATTTGAGGTTTATCATATTTAAGCAAAAATACTTAATTTTAATGTAGTTAAATTTGTCAATTATTTACATATTTTTTTATTTTCTGTGTTTTACATATTTTTTCTATTCTAAAAAATAATGATATTGCGCCCTGGCTGGTGTAGCTCAGTGGATTGAGCATGGGCCTGCGAACCAGACGATCGCGGTTCGATTCCCAGTCAGGGCACATGCCTGGGTTGTAGTCCAGTTCCCTGCAGGCCAACTCCCAGCAGGGGACGCACAAAAGGCAACCATACATTGATGTTTCTCTCCCTCTCTCCTTCCCCTCTAAAGATAAATAAATAAATAAAATCTTAAAAAAATGGTTTAAAAAAATTAAAAAAAATGTTAAAAAAATAATGATATTGCATTATCTTTCTCTTCAGAAAGGTTTATGATATTAATACTTTTGTGTGATAGTTGATAGGAATCCAATTTTTTGCTATGGAGAGATGCTGACCTCCTTTTCCATCTTCCCTCTGCACCCCAGTGTGACCAGTGACCCAGCCACTCCTGTCTTCCTTGCTCTCTCTGGAATTTGACTCTGGGACTTTGCACACATTATTTCCTCTGTCTAGACTTCTCTTTCCCCAGATATTATGCAGATGACCCACCAATCTTCTTATGTTTCTACTCAAATATTCTGTTCTCATTTAGGCTTTTTTTTCCACTTAAGATGTCCTTTTTATTCTATTTCTCATACTCAGTATAAAACACCTTTCTTTCATTTTTCTGCATGATTATAGCTTATTTATTATTTTATTATTTTAATTATAGTTGTCCCAGTTTTTCCCCTTACTCCCCCACCCAGAACCTGCCCTGCATCAGCCAACCCCACCCTTTTGTCTATTATCTTGGGTCCTTCATACATGTCCCTTGTCATGGAGGCTTTGGAAGTTTAAAGTGACAACTCTCACGTCCTCCAGCACATACACACACATGCTCACTCACTCTGCAACGTTTCAGCCTGCATTTTTGGCACAGAATTTAATTATCAAAGGAAAAACTAAACATTTAAAACTCATTCATTCATTTATTTATTTATATTTGTTGATTTGAGGGGCAGGGAGAGAGAGATTGATTTGTTGTTCTACTTATTTATGCATTTATTGGTTGCCTCTTGTATGTGCCCTGACAGGAGATTGAACCCACAACCTTAGTATATCGGGAAGGAGCTTTTAGCAAACTGAGCTACCTGGCCAGGGTTAAACTTATTTTTTTTTTATTGTCTTTATCCTTTCACTAAAATGTAAAGTCCACAGGGACAGGAATAATGTTTTTTTTCTTTTGTTGTACTATCTTCTCAATTTCTAGAACAAGATCTCTCCCTCAGAGGGTTTCATTATTCTCTTTAGAGAACACCTTATAAACAGCTAGGTCTTGTGTTTCATCTTCCGAGTAGAGTAGTGGGAATTGTAGCTCCATACATATACTGACTGAAGCAGCGGTGTGGGAAACCTCTAGGTGATTTTTCTGTTCTTTCTAACATGAAAGCCCAGCCAGGGAGCACTCCCACTCTCTGTCGGGAGGGATTTGTTTTATAGTTCACAGGCTGTGTGTGTGTGGCTGGTGTCTCTGACCAAGACTTGCTCTATTCTCTAGTTGCAGGCTTCGTCTCTTCTTTCCTAATTTACCAGATTTGTTAAAAGCCAGGCCTCACTACACAATACAGCAATTTTCCCAAGGGCTGGGGCTCCAAAATTTTCCCTTAATTTTCTAGGTTTTTTTGCCATGCACTTAAAAAATATGTTGAAAGCCTTTAAAAGCGAATTACAAAGGAAACAAAAACAAACAGGAGAGGAGCCTCTAGGACACAGCAACCAACTGTAACCCCATTAACAGTCAGGATCCACATTGTAACCCAATGGCAGTGGATACTTATTAGTATTTTAGGACAATTGTTATTAATGTTTTGAGGTTTGATAGTGTTCCTATGGCCATTTTTTAAATGAGCCTCTATGTTTTATAAATCTATTATGAAATATGTATATTTACAGGTAAAATGATATGATAGCTAAGTGTGCTTTGAAATAATCTGTGTGAGTGAACAGGGGTATAGGGGAAACAAGCTTGCCATGAAACTGTTGATGACGATGGTCGGATACATTGATTTCATTTTATATGTTTGAAAATTTCTAAAATTAAACATTTCAAATTATATTAAAAACAGATTTCTCCAGCATTCTAGTTTCTCTGTGCCAATAGAGTTTCCTGTCTCACTGGCATAAACTAATGTCTCCAAATTTTCATTCAAGAAAAATGGGAATTATTGAAGGCTATACATGTAATCATGACTTTCACTCATGTATCTTTTTCATTTATTCAAAAATCAGTTATCATTGCCTGCTAGGGTTTGTCTAAACGAAATCCTATGGCTGCTTACTGTTTGGAGGTAGAGAGAGTCAAGAAGAGAACAGGATGCAACCCAGATCTTTGTGGAAGCAGGGAAGCATGAAAAGAGGGCTACTTGTCAGAAGGTAGGGTAGGAAAGACTTGTGGAAAGACTTGGCCCTCTGTTCAGGCTCTAAGGTTATCTAAATGAAAAGAGAGAGAAAATACACTTGACCAACCCTCTCCACTAACCTGTCTACCAACTAACAATTTTACATGCTTATCAGATGCCTAAACTTGAACTAACTACTTTATATTGCTACTATATTCTAAATATTTTTTCAAAGCCTCAGATGAGGCATTCTAATTATTTCCTTTTGAGGCACAGGAGACAAGTAATTTTTCAAAGTTCACAGAGCTGGTATTCCAGTATCACTGATTCTAAAAACTCATGTTATTTTATCAACACTAAGTCATAAAAAAATTTCAAAAGCCAGTGACTTTATGTTGGTGCTGCAAAATTGTGAAGACAGCAAGACAAGCAATAACATGTGCTTCATGGATAAAAGGAATAATAAAGAGTTTTTGTCTACATTGTGATAAAATTTATAGTTAAAAGTAAAAAGCTTTATTGTAATTGGTTTGCCTACACAACGTTACTTTCCTTTAATTTGTCTTACCACTGTCCCCCAAACAAAAACTTTAGCATCGTCTGTTACCAATGTCTGAATGGTTCCTTGTACCTTACGTTTAGGTAGGCTAGTTTTTACATGTAGACACATCCTGGAAGGGGCATTGTAAAAAGTTGCAGAAATCAGGATGTATGTGGTTCAGCCATAGTGAGTGGTGGAACAATTAGAACATGGCAGCTTCCATAGAGCTAATGGCCAAGTGACATCATGTACGAACAGAGGATCTGAGGACATGAAGTTGCTAACTGTGCTTTTCTGACTTGTACCCTCTTTGTTCTATGACATGTAAGCTTGACCTGGAAGCCCTCCAGTCCTCTAGCTGTCAGCTTACTGCTAGACATGAATAGCATCTTTTAATGCTCATGAGAATATAAAGCATTAATGTGTTACACAACATGAATTATTTAAAAGAATTCTGTCTGGAAAAAAGTCCAGCCATTGTTAATGTAATAAGAACAGTTTGCACATCAATGTAACTTGGCAGTAAAAGAGAGTGAACTGGAATGCACATGTGTGAACAATGACGACTTCAACGTACTAGTCAGTGAGGGTGGTAGGTGCTGTTGAGTGAGCATGTGTACTGTGTGGCTGTCACATTCAAAATGACTGAGTAAGTGGAACAATGAATCTGCATCAAATTTTGTGTTAAGCTTGAACACTGCTCCATGGAAAGTATTTGGATGATTCAGAAGGCTATGGCTATGGGCAACTGGTGATTGGCAGCTTCATCAGGACAATGCACCCACTCACACATCGCATCTCCTGCAGAGTTTTTTTTCCCCCGCAAAACATCAAATCACCCAGGTGACTCAGCCCCTCTATAGCCCATATTTGATGCCCTGTGACTTCTTATTTTTCCCACAACTAAATCACTTTTGAAAGGGAAGAGATATCAGACTTCCGATGTGATTAAAGAAAATACAGTGGGGCAGCTGATGGGGATTGAAAGAACCATATGAGGTCCCAAGGCGCCTACTTTGAAGGGGACTGAGGCATCATTGTGCTATACATAGTGTTTCTCATATCTTATATCTTCTTTAATAAATGTCTCTATTTTTCGCATTACATGTCTGCATATCTTCTGGACAGACCTTGTATAGTTCAATATCCATGCCTAATAATGATGGTAACATCTTGAGCTTGTATCCTAGATGGCATCTGTGCCCTCAAAAATCTGTTTATATACAATGCAATATGGTGTTATACTGTTTTCAGTATCAGTGATGATGGAGTGCAACCCATTAGGGAGCCCTGTAGCAGGCAGCCACTAGACATTTCATCTGCTAAAATGAAAAGAGGTCAGGATGGGGGGAAAATAAATGCCTGTTATTTTACACACATTGGCAAGAAGAAAAAAACAAGTGCTGCTTGTTTTTATAAATCATGTTGTTAACCCTCCACGTTTATAGTACACATTTTCAATTATACCCATTATGATGTATTTAGCGACAGGGCAGTTTGCATTTTTTAAATATGTTGAGAACACTAATGATTTAGCTAGTGCTCATTTGTTTTCTGTTGTTTGGTTAACCATGCTGCATTGTCTTTGTCCCATTTTGCATATTGGATGAATAAGAAATTCTGGCTTTAAAAAAGCTAAATCAGTGGTCCTCTGCCCTGGAGATTTTTAAAACATATGAATGCTTGGGTTTCACCCACCAGAGATTCTGATTTCAATGGTTTAGGTTGGGGGGCTGGGAATTAAATGTCTGTAAAAGCCTCGTGATTTTCATGTGCAGCCAGGGTTAAGATCCTCATGGGTCCAGTAGATCTGAATGAAGATGACTTCAGTTGTGATATTTGGAGAGAGAAAGGGCCAGACTCAAAGGCTATCACTGATGTGGTTAGCTCTCCAAACTGGAGGTGTTTCAAGAGCAGCAGTGATTATGGTGAGGACAGGAAGTAGAGGGTATTGGAGATAGTCCTAGAAATTAGAACTCTTGCATAGGCTTCAGGCAGTGCGTGGTGCCTGCCACGGAGAGAACATGTTCATTGGCCTGGACTGCCATCCTAGATAGTGCGTGCAGATGTAAACATGAATTTTGCCTTCTGAAATCTATGTGAAGGGCTTACACATAAAAAATTTTAAGTTAAATGGTTAGTTGTGTATGTATTACCCTTGGAAAAGGCTTTAAATCCCATTTAATTAGGCTTTCTTAACAGCTGTCCTGTGAGTTGGTTTCACAGAATTACCCACAGAGGACAAGCAAGAAAATTGAAGCTCTGAAAGGTTAAGTGCATTGCCCAAGGTCATAAAGCAATTCTGTAATGAGCTAGGATTAGAAATCAGAGCCCTGGAGGTCTTGTCTGCTGCCAGAGCCATTGAATTTGGCCTCTGTTGCAAAGTGAGTGATGATTATGAAAATTTAAGAATATAGAATACATTTCTTCAGGCAACATTTCAAAATGAAGGAAGTATATGGAAGTCCTGGAGCCTATTTTCAGCATTCCTGGAAAGTTTAGCAGAAAAACTCTTCAGTTGTGTTTAATTTCATACAGGCTCAGTGTTAATGTAGAAGTACTTGGAGCTAGGCTGGGCAGAGGTTCAGGGGGAGGAGATTGCTCTTGATGCATCTGCTCTCTGTACAGGATATCAAGACAAATAGGAAGGGAAGTATATGAAAACTTCCCACTCATTGTTTTTCTAGGGCATTGTGTTTTTCACGACTTAAGCCCTTCATTTCTCCTTGAACAAAGAGCGAGCATACTGGATTGATGGCCTTTGGATAATACATATAAAGTTTATATTATCATTTCTGAGTGCTCATAAAGCTATGGAGAACCTTATTATTGTCCATCCATCAAGTTTCACTTCTGCTTCACTGGGAGACTTAATGATGCATGTGCGTATGTTCCAATATAACACACAGCAACTAGGTGCATCTCCTACAAGTAGCAGACACCTGATAAATACTCATCAACAATGACAACACTGTGGATGGTAGGTGCTTCCCTCTGAGAACTCAGGGTCACAGTGTCTATTTCTCCAAATTTAAGTGGGAGATAGTTGTGCTGATGGTGAGCCTAGATTTGTACCTTTTCTATAAAGAAAATTAATTCTGAATCTCAATAATGGTTGTGAATAAACTAGAGAGTGTTATTCTATTGGGTATAATTAGTGAGTAGAGATAATATACTTTGGGGGTATTTAACATTGAAACCCAGGCTGCCTAACATGACACTGTGATCACTGTCTATAGAATTGACTTTGAAACANTGCATCTCCTACAAGTAGCAGACACCTGATAAATACTCATCAACAATGACAACACTGTGGATGGTAGGTGCTTCCCTCTGAGAACTCAGGGTCACAGTGTCTATTTCTCCAAATTTAAGTGGGAGATAGTTGTGCTGATGGTGAGCCTAGATTTGTACCTTTTCTATAAAGAAAATTAATTCTGAATCTCAATAATGGTTGTGAATGAACTAGAGAGTGTTATTCTATTGGGTATAATTAGTGAGTAGAGATAATATACTTTGGGGGTATTTAACGTTGAAACCCAGGCTGCCTAACATGACACTGTGATTACTATCTATAGAATTGACTTTGAAACAGACTACTTAATGACCATTTAGAATTTTTGCCAAGCAAAAGTTGTTTGCTCCTCATATTCATGCTCCACTTTGAGAAAACACCAGTTCTCTCTAGTTACATAGTATTTATTTGTGATGTTTCTATCATAGCAATACATAAAGTAGCTCCAACTGATTATTTTGAGCTAAACCCTATACTCTCTTTCCCTTGAATTTTTTATTTAGTGATTCATGAGCTAGTGTGCTTGGGGCACACAACACTCTTCTTCAGATTCATGAACCACTATCTCAAGCAGAGTTCTGTGGCAAGAAATAAAAAGGTTCAGTAATCAGATTGAATAGGTAACATTAGGGAATGGCAGGGTAGTCCTCTTTTTCTACACATTGGAAATGTAACTCCCTACTGCAGTGAAAAACAAAATGTGTGTATTCCTTGCATTCACATTATGTGGTGGTCTTTTTCTGAGGGTTCATATAATTTTTCATAAACACTAAGGCACTTCTGAAAGGAGTGAATGAGCTATTAATATCTAAGCCAGCGTAATAGACATTAACTTTTCCTTCCCTTAGCAAACAAGATGTTTGATCACTTTCCTCTCCAATGATATGAGAAGATGGTTGGTACCAATTGTCTGGCAATTGTAGCTTAATTTACCAGAGGCATGGAATGATTTTAAGTCATTCATGGTCTCCTAGATGCTCAGGACATGGATGAGACACAGCACTGAATAGAAGAGTAATTTGTCATATTTTACTTTTGATTAGAAACAACTTCAACTGTTGAAGCTTTTCTTCTACTATTTTTTAAATCTTTCTTTTTACTTTCACTCCCGAACTCATATCATGCTAGAGAACAGTACCCAGAGTGGGCACGCTGTACATGCTTTACATACAGTAACTCATTTAATTCTCACAGCAACCATGCAAAATAGAAACTTTTATTTGACCTGTTTTACAGCCAAGGAAACTGAGGCTTAGCAAAACAAAAGGAATTACCTGAATCCAATGAGTGCTAGGGTTGTAATGCAATCCCAGAAAGTATTTTATCTGCAGTTGTTTTTATGATGTCATCTTAAACAACATGCCATCTTTCTACTTCAAGATCAATGAGGTGAATAATCAGCAGATTTCCATTTTTTTCTGTTTAATGGTAACCTGTAAGTGTAAGTGGGGAGGAGGGACAGAGCACCATGTGAGGACCAAGCCTAATGAGGCAAATAAGCCTTTAAGATTATTGGTGCCATGGAGCCAAATGAATTATTGAGATTTATTAGACCTATTAGTAGTGGAGATATTTGAGAAACAAAGGAAAGATAGAGAGGTCATATTTTTTAAAAATCTGCCATCAGAGTTCTGAAGATTGGTGTTGAAATAGCTACCAGGCGTTGCTGATAAATATTCATCCGGCTTCTACTTTGCACATCCACTTGCTTGTAGGGTCCCTCCCTGGGGTTCACATCCAACCGTGTTTCTCCTGTCAGCCATGCTGATGCTTGCATGCTCTCCCATGTTCTCCTTGCTCTGCTCCTCCTCTCACATTCCAGATCATTTGGAAACATAGGGGATCAATTCTTCACTGCAAATCATTGTTGAATAACCTGGCACCAGTGCTCAACACTCATGATTCCTCAGTTCTGGGTGATGTGCCCCAGCTCACCTGGCCATGAATCACCCAGAAATCCTCTCTGTGCACCAACTTTCTCCACCTTTCCTGCCTTCTCTTTGGAAAGATGGGTATAGACGTCCACAGTGAGTCTATGCGTATCCCTGCATGTTTGGAGCCCACTCACATATTTCCTGGGAAATATAGTTCTTGATCTTTAAATTGGCATCTTTTCTAAATGTCATTTCTTTTGACTATAGTAACTTAATTATGCCTGATGACTTAGTAATAATAAAATATGCATAAATTAAAATTGAATTTAGACTAGCTGTTTATGAGCCATAATCATGCTTGTGCAGTAGTTTATATTTGCAAGCAGGCACTTTAATTTATTGCAATTTTTCATAGGCCTAATGAGGTTGGAAGCATCAGTCACTAAGCCCCACAAACTGTTTTTATTGACATTAAAGCCTTCCGCCAATGGGGTGCTTTTGAAGAATTCATGAGAAAGGAAGAGTTATCCTCTGGGAATAACAGAGGACCTGTATGTGGACTCCTCCCTGTACTGCTCTCTCTTTATCTTTGTCTTACTATGAAGTCTCTTTTATGAAAAAAAGAAACCATGGGTTTTGATATCTGTTTAGGTGCAGTTTTAATTCTAGTTAGGTGACTTTGGGTAAATTATTTATCTCTTTCTGTTTTCTTATTTATAAAATTGGCATAGTAATAATAATGATAGTAATAATGATAACCTCATAAAACATTGTAATAATAAAATGAGATACCATGTGCCAAATGCCCAGAAGTGGATCTGATGTAGGTTAAGGTTGTAATACTTGGAAACTTCCACAACATCTTACATATATATGTAATACAAATGCATTCTACCTGCAAGGCCACTTCAACCTTTCACCTTCACAACCTTCTCAATCTTCACCTTCACATCTGTAGGGTATGAAAATCAGTGCAACTAGTTTTCTCAAAGTTTGAAATAGTTGACCTGGAATTACACCATGAATCAGGATACCTGTGTTTGAGTGTGTCCTGTGCATGTGTTTGTGTGTATGGTGTGCACGCATGGATGCCGTGTGAAGGAGGAGGCACCGGTCCTACTCTCTCTCAATGGGAAGTAAAGGTGGCCTCTTCATTTGTTTGTCTCCTTTGGTAGCACTTGGACAGAACACACCCACACCAACCCACCCACACTACGCATGTGTACATCCTAAAGGTAAACACTGATTTTTGGAGTAAGTACGATGTGATTGGAATTGACTGAGTGGGGCCAGACATTTTCCTAAAGTGTGATTATGTACAAGTGCCCCTGCCCAAATGAAGACAGCATTAATATTATTATGCAGAACCACTGAAATTAACACTTTAGTTTTTCCTTTTAGTGCCCTTTCTCTATACTTCTTCCAGGGCCTTAACTGCATTCCCAAAGGAGCCGATTATAGCATTCCTCTCTGTCCAGTACTAGTTGCATATGTTGTTTGTATAAGCCTTAGCTATCAGGAAAAAGGTGGCTCATTCAAATAGGGCTGCCAGAGAAAATTAAATGACTAATTTGCAAAGCAGTGGACTTGATGGATGCGAACTTACAGAACCGGGACTAGTGCTAGCCTGGAGCCTGAAAGCTGATAGAGCAGTTAGTGGAACTCAGAGGAAGGAGCGGAAGGAGGGTTCCGCCCCACAGGAACTGCGGCTCTTGATAGGGAGGGGAGCCGGCTCGCGGTGATCTAGAAGAAGCAGTCTGGTGGAGTAAACTACCTGATTTCTCTCTCTCCTCATCATTTCTTCCCCACTTTGTGTCTCATTCCCCATGGCCCAAACCTAACCAGAAGCCAATGGGTAAGCAGACTAATGATACTCTCCTTCTATGGGCAGCCTCCTTGTTACAGAGCAGGCTAGGTAAGGGTAACCAAAAGTGGACAGATGGAAAAGATTCCATACATGCCCTTAACATACAGTTTGAGATCCTGCAATGTGTTGGTCTTCCCTTTTTTCCCCTTAATCTCATTAAAATAATAGAAAATCATTTTAAAAGCCCCAATTCCTTGTCCAAAACAAAAGGAGGGGACCATCAGTGGCTAAGAGATCTAAATTCATGTATGGAAGACTTAATGGACGAAAACTGAACAGCAGAGAAGCTGGTGATATCACAGGAAGGCACGACCTGCCCTAACAGGAATATGGTTGACAGAAGAAGAAGAAGCCATCTATCTAACCAGAAGACTTTTTAGAACATCAGTGGCGCCCTGGCTGGTGTAGTTCAGCGGGTTGAGCTCGGGCTGTGAACCAAAGGGTCACCAGTTTGACCCCCAGTCTGGGCACATGCCTGGGTTGTGGGCCAGGTCTCCTGTACGGGGCGTGGGAGAAGCAACCACACATTGATATTTCTCTCCTTCTCTTCCCCTCTTTCTAAAAATGAATAAATGAAATTAAAAAAAAATAAAAAATAAGTGAAAAAAAGAACGTTGGTGGCTAGTCTGATGGAAGATAGGAGAAAGCAATGGGGCTGAAAAAAATGGATTATATAAAGCTTTTAAATAACCAGTAGACATGTAGAAATAGCAATATAATTATAAAAAATCGAAAGATGTTGCAAAGTAAATTCTCATCAGTTGTATCACAAAAAGTCAATAGATATTGTCTAAAGTTAATAAATCAAAAAGTAATGCCATAATCATGTTCTTTATAGATTTGGTGGTAACCACAAAAGAACTAAATACAGAAACAGTTCACAGTGTTTGGGAGGAACACAAGGAATGAGTTGTAGGTCAGTTGCTTCCCGCTGTATCTTTTTGTAAGAATGATTTATTAAAAACCACGTGAATAAATAATTTAATAAAGCCTCCTTTTAGTTTCCTTTTGTTCTACTCCACTTAGTTTATTGGATTTCTAAAACTTTTCTTCTTAACAAGGTTAGGTCCATTATCTGTCCCAAACCAACACATTAATTCCATCTTCTCCTACACTCACCACCTCTCCATTTTTATAAGCGCCCTCTTGTGCACACACACAAGCCATACACACACATCAGCCTTCTGAATGCACATCTATGTCTTTCTCTGTAAATCCCATGCCCCATACATCTCAGTGCCTTTTCTCAGACTCTTTCTTTGTCTTGAAGTGGCTTCAGCATTATTTAATTCAGCCTGCAAGTCCCAGAATAAGTTTTTCCACCCTGCTGAGCTGTCCTTGCTTTCCACAGACACAAATGTTTATACTCTATTCTGAATTTTCCTGATGCAACACCCTAGTCTGACTCTTCTTGCTCTACAATTATTCAGAACTTCTTGTGAAACTATTGGTTCAATCTCTTTCTGTTTAATTGCAAGATTATGAGTTGGTTTCTTCATAGCTAATGTAATATGTTGCACATAGTAATTGAAACAGTTGATAATAACTGTAATTAATTTTTTGTTGCTGTTGTTGATTCAGAAGGCATCTAAAGTTATAAAATGAGTGCTGCAACACATGAAAGTGAACATCAGCTGCCCTTTTATTGAGATGCCTATTAATACTTCTGCTTCTTAGAAAAACTATGAAATAGACAATATTCTGTCACTCCCTCCTAAATTTCAATTACATACCTATTGTCTCAGGTTATAGGGAATAGGGAATCGAATAAACTAATATCCATAAATAGGTTACTAATGTGGTACATTTTGTGAGTGTTTGCATTGTACATAGTAGCCTAAAGAGGGAAATGCCTTACCTGAGAGAGTGACTCGCTACTAGTAAAATGCTAGGGCCCTGAGCTCTTGTTCTGCGAGGAAAGAGGGTTTCTGTGGCCTCTCAGATTGTACCATGTAACTCTCGTGCCTGAGGCAATATGGGTTCAGATTATTTCAAACATATTAAGACAATAGGAAACAACCTTAGCATATTAGAACACATATATTTGAAACTACAATTTTAAGTGTAAAGTGTCTATCTTTAGAAGCAGATTGAGTATTAGACCCTGGTTTTGCTTGTTATTCTCATTTCCCAGGCAGCCTTTCCACATGTTCTTACTCCAGCTCTTTGTTTCTTTTTTTTTTCTTTTCAGTTGCTATCTAACTCTGGGTTTTTCTCTGCAACCACATAAAAAGGGCCCTATAATTTTATGTTTTCTTTACTCCAGGAAATGCCACAGTCAAACAGTCTCGATACAGGATTATCAATCAAGAAGCAGCCAATGGAGGTCAAGAATGCCCAGATACTTTATTTGAAGAGCGAGAGTGTGAAGATGTCCCACTGTGCCCCGTATATCGGTAATTAGTTGCCTTTTTGAATAATCATTAAGCTGCAGTGCAAATTATGACTTGTTTTCTTTCATACAGTATATGGTTTAGTGAGAGATAAGATGAGGTAATGCTGTTTGTCTTCAGATACCGCCATGTTTTCCCTTCCTATCTGGAATAGATTGTGATTGTAAGTAAGGAATATGAAAGTCTAATTTGTAGGAAAAAAGAAACACATTTTGATTGTGAGTGAGTTCTGGAGTTCTGCCACTCAGGAAATCAGTTTCTAGGATCATGACTTAGAGAGTCAGGATGAGGGCTCCTCAGCTGAAACACATACACACATATGAGCAAGCACTCAAAGGTAACCTATCTCATCCTACAGCCATTTATCAAGAACTACCAATGAATTTGTGTTTATTTATGAAGTGTTTTAATTCCAAAATTTCAAAAATGTTTTGGTTCTTAATTTTAACTATATACACATTTTAAGAAAACATCCAGTTAGAAAAAAAAGGTTTAACCTATGGACATTTTTTAAAGAAAGTGAGTAACTTTTAAACTATAAATATTACCTATATGTTTTTCTTGGCAAGTTAGGGGTTATTTATAAAAAACAATACCTGAGGTTTGTGTTTCTAGTCACAAATTTTCACTCTTTCAACATTTGGGTTTAAACATCACTTTAAAGGACCCCTGGATTAAATTCACTGTTGGGTTTTACTAATTTGTAAAGAAGTCCTCTGGTCCTAAAAAAACAAAACAAAACAAAACAAAACAAAACATAGTTATCAGCACACTTAAAAATGTGTTTAGCAAAAATACTTAGTGTCTTCTTGGACTATTTGAGAAGCTATATCTTCAAGCTTTGAAATTCAAGGGCTAATTTATTCATAAAATACAAGTTAATTTTTCTTCTTTTAAGAAGACTTACGTTAGATAAAGTTTAGGGTGTCATTGAAGCAATCTAAATTACTGCCCATTTTATCATCCCTTTACTCCAATTGTTTCTATGTGATGACCAGTGTGGGGAGAATGCAGGTAACACACTGGGAACATGGCCAGGCTGCTAGTTGTTTCTCATCAACCACAGGGGCGTTGTCAAAATACCACCCATATCTATCCTTCTGTGCCCTGTATATAAATATTGAAACTTCTGAGCCCAGCTGAAGATCTCTTGGAGATATTAGCCAATTGAAAAAATTGGCTAAATCATATATTATTACGTATTTTTATGAACCTAGGGCTATTATAATCAGAGAAAATCCTAGGAACCACTAGTGGGCTCCTCCTCTCTGTCGTCAGCTCTCCTGACTCTCTTGCTGCACTTCATTGGGGTACTGGTGTCTGAGCTGGGTCCCTCATTGGCCTCCCACCACTTTCCCCAGAAATCTGTGGCACTGTGTGTAGATTAAATCATTGTGTCCTTTCTCCTGATGTGTGTAGTTTAATATATCTCCAAGTTTTCAGCCTGCTTCTCTGGTCCTTAGTAAAACGTCCTTGGCCCTGGCTGGTGTAGCTCAGTGGATTGAGCACAGGCCTACAAACCAGAGGATCGTGGTTCGGTTCCCAGTCAGGGCACATGCCTGGGTTGCAGGCCGGTTCCCTACAGGCCAACTCCCAGCAGGGGACACACCAAAGGCAACCATACATCGATGTTTCTCTCCCCGTCTCCTTTCCCCTCTAAAGATAAATAAAATCTTTAAAAAAATCCTTGAATTTTGAATAATATGCTTCCAACTTAGTTTTTCCTTTCTCCCTCATTGGTATGTTAGGGAAGCAAGTTAATGTAGACCTTTATAATTTTCTTGTGAATCTTCTTTTTCACTCCATTGAGGTGATATATTCACATACATTCACCAAATTAAAACAGAGTCAAAATGTTCACAGAAATATTTCTGCAATTTTGTGCATTTTCCAACATGTTAGGTTAGTAAGCAAAAGGGAAGACAGCATGGACACGCATCCTTAATGAAAAGGGCATCAGGCCTGCTGCTGAGCACCCAGGGATGCAGGGCTGAAAACTGGCCTGCTCTGACTTGTGCAGTCTCAGATGCACCACTTAACCCAAGCTCAGGTTTATCTCTCCTGTGAGTCTAGCAGGGGAGTCCTGAAAATTCCTTCCTTCTATTTCAGTCTACACAGAACACTAGACTAGACTGAATTCCTTGGTCTCATTTTGTTTTAGAAAACCCACGTAAATTTAAGAGATCTGAATGAATGACATATTGTAGTTGACAAGGCAGACTAAAACCTCTTACCATTTAAGTTTCTGTGTTTTGGAATTGTACTAAATGAGTCTATGCATATACACACTAAATTTACAACTACTTAAAATCAGTAGGTGATTTATTTAAAAGTGACAGCTTTTTCTTATTAGCACTTTCCTGATTTCTCTGCAATTCTTCCCAATAAGGAGGCCATTTGAATGAGGTCAGTGATATTTGTTTTGCTTTTATATTTTAGTGTACTGTGCTTGATTTTTCAGGATGGTCTGTATCCCTCTCTTAGGACCATCTCTGCCCCACTTACCTCCAGTTGTCCCAGAGACTCACTTAATCTAGGGGAGTGAGTGGAGGTTGTGAGTGCTGTCACAAATGGCTGGCTGTGCTGTGCACGATGTCAAGCTATGTTCACATAACTAAGAGGGTTCTTTAAAGTGACTTTTTTCTGAGCAAAGTAAGTCTGCTCTATGACTGTCTTAACCATTTTAATGTGTACATTACAGTAGTGTTAATTATATGCACATTGTTGTACAACAAATCCCTAGAACCTTTGCTATCTTGCAAAACTAGACAATTATATTTTATTTCATGCTTCTGCTTTATTCTTTGAAGTAGCGTCTTTTATTGAAGGTATTGGTTTATGTGAAAAAGTATAAAATATACTAAGCAAAGGAGCAGAATTTGTGGTTTCACTTAAGGTTTGGGTTCTGAGGAACGTTCTGAAGGAAGAGACAGGCTTAAGGACACAAGTCAACAGTCTGTCATTGTAAAGATAGAGAGTTTTATTGACCTGAGAAGGGAAGAACCAAAGAAAGACATCAGGTATCCTTGGAGACTATTTCCCTAGAAGAACAGAAATATTGGTACTTCATCAGAGTCAGATCAATTCTTCTTCCTTGGAATGAACTATCACACAAATAGGTACCCATGTCTCCCTCACCTGCCTTTTACTCTACAACCTATTGAGTTGCTTCGAGTTACTTTGAAGTCCTAAGAAGCACATTTTTAAAAAATTGAAGTGGAAGATCAAGTATGAAGGTTTTCACCTGAAACTTTCAGATATTCAAAACTAAATTCTCTAATGCCTTAATGGGCTATAAGAATCGTCTCCTTTTTTCCTAACGATTTTAAGTTCATAAAGAACTAAGCCCTCTAGATTTGATCTGTGCTTCTAATGCATTTTATTGCCACTTTGCTATATGAACTAAGGTTTATGTGTGAAATGTCCACATTTTAAAAAATGAAATTGTGGCATTAACCATTAATCTAGGGCAGAGTGGATTATTATCTCAAGTGCATGCCAGGACTACTTGTTATGACATCGCTTTCAAATCTGTTTTTATTGAAATCCTGTACTTTTGGATTTCAAACTTATCCATGGCAAGTATTTCTTTTGTATGTTTGTCAGGTGAAATTTCTAGCTCCTTCTGTGTCATCACAGGTGGAAGCCACAGAAATGGAGCCCCTGTGTTCTAGTGCCGGAGTCTGTCAGGCAGGGAATTATGAGCACCACTGAAGCCTGTGGAAAAGGGGTGCAAACAAGAGGTAAGAGAATTTTAAAAGTTTTACTCTTTGGAATGAAGCCTAAAATTATGTTACTCTTATAAACTGTTGATTATATTTATATTGGAATAAGTTGTGATATTATTAGTTGGCTTATTTGTTAGTGTTTGAATTTAAGTTGGGCATTAGTTTAATGCTGATATCAGACCATCTTTTAACCATAATCAGCTAATGCATCTAAGGATTGATGCAATATAAGTGAACAGCTGTTCTCAGTCATCAGCATACCCGATGCTGCTTCCAAATGCATGTTGGATATTAGCCAAGGAATGAAGGGCGTGTCAAGATTAGACCCAACAGTATACATTGTACTAATTAGGTACTAATTAAGTATATGTTGAATGAATGAAATGATAACAGAATTAATTGATTGACTAATCTTAATAATCATGACTTAAACCTTAGTGTTACATAAATACATATTTACATATATAGTTGCCATATGTTCTATATGTAATACATTCAGAAAGGAACTGTTAAACTTTTTATAAGGCATTGTGAATAGGTTTCTGGATCTGTGTAGTAGTGTCTTTTATCACCAATGTCTAGGTGTGTCTTATGGAAATCTCTGAAAGGCACTCAGAGACTCATCCAACTGTTCACTTTTGTGTTTCATGTATAATCCAGGTGCTATAGTAGATGAGGTTTGATAAGAAATACTTTAGTCTGAAAATCTTACCATTTTGTCACTCAAGGGAGATGTGTTGTGAAAACAGACCTTATGGGACCAACTGCATCACATTGGTTTCCTAATTCTTCTAAACGTCATCCTTAGAATTAAGTTTATCTCCCTGTTTCATATGTAATTGTATTAGTCAGGATCAATCAGCCCAGATGGCACAGTAAATACCTTTTTTGTTGATTTGGAGACGTGAAGAGCCCAGCATGGCCAGGTAGCAGTCTGAAATACCAGTTCAATGTCATCATTGATGTGTTTTCTAGGGGAAGCATTCCTCTTTGTAATGAAGACCTATAGGCCAGCAGAGCACAAAATCAAAAGGACCAAAAGCAAACATTTTGTCAGTGGGTCACTAGGGGTAGAAGTGAGTTGTGTGTTTGTTGAAATGTGCCACTGAGTCAGCTCATCCAACTCCCAGTGACTACCTCTGCAATGTCCTGCCCTCAACAGCCCTGTTCAGCACCTGTGGACACGTGCTGTGGCTTCTTTTATGAAGTCAGTTCATCTCACAATTGGTCTTCCTTTCTTCCTGCTGCATTCTATTTTCACCACTATTATTGTCTTTTCCAAAGAAACCTGCATTCTCATGATGTGCCCTGAGTATGACAGCTTCGGTTTTGCCATTTTTTGCCTCCAGCAATGATTCAGGCTTAATTTGCTCTAGGACTCACTTGTTTATCTATGTGGTGGTCCAGGGTATCTGTAGAGCTCTCTTACAATACCATATTTTAAATTCATCTCTTTTTTCCTATCAGCCTTTTCACTGTCCAACTTTTGCATCCATACAAAATAATTTTGGATTATGAGGGTGAGGAGGATTTTAGCCTCAGTCTCTGATGGCGCATATTTGCTCAAATGATCTTTCCTAATTCTTCCATTGCTATCCTTTGATAGCTATTGGAGAAACATTGGATGCTGAATCGGAGCATCTGTAGCCTCCTGGAAAACCTTATCCCTGCTCTGCCTGGTATTGCCAGATAGTTGGTGTTGTAACTGAGTCTTAAAAAGACTTTTCCACCATTTTATCAAGCCGGCTGCTTCAGGATACTGTCTAGACTTTCTAGTATGGTGAAACCAGTAAATTCCATGGGCCCTTTGTAACATTTAATTTGCTATGAAGTAAGTTGTTTGGTCAGAAGTGATGGTGTGTGGAATTCCATGACTAGACAAGTAATTCTGAAAGTCCATGAATGGTAGTTTTGGCAGAAGCAATGCATGTAGGGAAGGTAAATTCATATCCAGAATAAGCATCTATTCTAATAAGAACAAAACGCTCCTCCTTGTATGATGGAAGTGGTCTGCTATGATCAATCTGCCATCTTGTTAGCGGGCTACTCACTCTGGGGATGGTGCCAGACTGGGATTTCAGTGTTTGTCCCTGCTGCCGCCAAATTGGATGTCCAGGGGGGAGTGTAGCCAGTGAGGCCTTGGTGAATGGAAGTCCATGTTGCTGACTCCATCAAAGAGTATAACCTCCATTCCCACCATTATGGCTACTTTGTTCCTGAGCCCATTGAGTGTTGGCGGGTGTAGCTGGAGAAAGAGGCTCACTGGTATCCACCTAATATATAGTCAAATCCACATGATTGCTAAAACCCTCTGCTGAAGTCACCCTTTGGTGAACATTTACATGGAATATAAGTATGTTCCTACTTTTTGCCCATACAGAGAGGTCTACCTGCATACTTCTTCCTAAATTTCTTTGCCATCAATTTTATAATCATATTCCATTCAAAACCCTGACCCTCCAGAAAATTCATTGGCCACAGTCTATAGGTCTACATATAATGACACATCTGGCCATTTCCTATTCGAAGCAAAGTGAACAACCAGGGGCACTGCTTTAAGGTCTATCCTGTGGGAAGATTCCCTTCACCCTTGTCTTTCAGGGATATCTCAGAGAGGGGTACAGTGCTGCGGCTATGCGTTTTGGGGTTGTACCTACATATCTTGCAGAATCATCTGTAAACCAGCCCAAGTCTTTTCTTTTATCATCTGACCATAGGAAACTCCCCAGGAGGCCTTATTTGTAGGCTGGGAGAGAGAAGGTAGTGTGGTAGGAGTGGAGACCACAGCCATGTGCCCACTTTTTTATGTAACTAACTTGTGCCTTTCAGCCCTGCTTAGGCCTTATCATCCATATATCTATATCTATATCCATATCGATCCATGTCTATATATATATATCTTTGTATCATATTTATTATATCACTCAATTCTTGTTCTTGGTGGGTCAGCCAGCTTGGGTTGCATGATAACTTGGTGGCCCATGGTTAAGCTTTTAGCCTTTAGTTTAAAGTAACTGTAACCAGCCAAATGCCATTTTTCAAAAGAATAGTAGTTATCTACAGAGGATCGTGGGTCTATTCTTTAAAATCCTAAGGAGCTGCACCGTGAATCACTTAGAGAAGCCTGCTGAAGGCTCCCAACAGCACTCCTGTCTGCCACTGATACTTCAGTGGTGTTAAATCTGCTGGATCATGTGGCCTAAAAGGCAGAGCAGCATGAACAGTCACCTCCACTTGCTTGGGGGCCTTTCTCATTCTGGGTGCCACTCAAAGCTAGTAGTTTTTCCAGTAACTTGGTTAATTGGCTGGAATAACACAAACATGAAGAGCATGTTGTCTCCAAAATCCAAAGAGACACTCTAGGGGTTGTGTCTATTTTGTTTGTAGGAGGGCCAGATGCAACAACTTGCCCTTCACTGTAGAAGACGTATCTCGACATGTTCCATGACACTGAACTTCTAGAAATTTCACTAAGGTAGAAGGCCCCTAGATTTTTCAAATATGTTTCCCATGCACTGACAGGAAACATCTTATCAGAATGTCTACATTAGTTGTTACTTTTTGCTTACTAGTTCCAGTCGGCATGACATCGTTAACCTAATAGACAAGTGTGATAGCTTATGGAAGGAAAAGACTAGTCAAGATGACCACAAACTAAATTATAAAATAGGTCTGGGACTTGCTATGCCCTGAAATAGGGCAGTGAATGTGTATTGCTGGATTTTCCAGCTAAAAGTGAACTGCTTCTGGTGATCTTTATTGCCTTCAAATACAGTAAGATTTGGGGCCACAGCTTCAACATGACTTTGGGAGGATGCAATTCAATTCGTAACCATTACACTTTGCAAATTATGCCCCCATCAGAAAATTTACAGATCGGCAAGGTTGTTTGATATAGGGCTGTGATGAGGCTGTACAGTCACTTACTTTGTGTAAATTGTAAGGGATGGCTCCCTAAAACTAATTTACTTCCCCATCAGAAAATTGTTGTAGTGATGTGATCTTGTTGTTACAATACCTTTGTCTACTTTCTGCTAGAAAATTGTTATGAAATATCTGGATTAGCAATATCTACATGAATATTTTTAAACGGTACCTTTGTGTGGTGCACAACTGTATAATGTGACCTAGGTTTGATATTCTATAATACTAGAGTATCAGAATGGTTGATTTTTATTATAAAAACACTTAGGGAGTTCTTCAGAGACACTGCTTCTAAATTAGGGAGAGTCTTATTGCCTAAATGGAAAATTATTTCATCTGTCTTGGAAGAATTCTACTTTGTATTTCAATTTAAGTCCTGATAGTCCTTTAGGCAAGTGGCCTACTTGAATTTTCCCCAAAATAAACACCAATGTCAGAGAATTCCTAGTGTTTAGTTGTGGAAAAATTTGCACTATTATTGTTATTATTATTTTTAAAATCCTCACCAGAGGATGTTTTTATTGATTTTAGAGAGACAGGAATGGTTACAGGGAAGAAAGAGAGAGAAAGACATCAGTGTGAGAGAGAAGTATGAATTGGTTACCCCCCATACATGCTCTAACCCGGGATTGAACTGGTAATCTTCTGGAGTATGGGACAATATTCCAACTCGGCCAGGGTCGCACTTTTAAGGTAGTAGGATGACTCTCCAGTTTTAAAATAGTGGAGCTAAGACATTTATATTACCATCTTTTCTCTAAAATTACTTCAAAACCAGCAAGGCAAACATGAAATAGTAATACAAAGTTACTCTCCCATGAGAGCTTCTTTATAAAATATCTCCAGAGAACAAGAAGCACACAAAATAAATTCACCTTCAAGTACATTAGGATTCGTCTGCAAATTCAATCAAAACATGATGCAGGATGTGAGTGGAGATATGGTAAAGTACTTCACAGAACAGTTAGCAGGGGTGAAGGTGTGGGCCTGAAAGAAAACAAAGCAATTTGGCCTGGAAACCTCTATAAAAGCACTATGTACTGCAAAAGGAAGTATGCAAGTGTGTGTGTGTGTGTGTGTGTGTGTGTGTGTGTGTGTTGGGGAGGTGGGAGAAAAAACAGGGGGCTTTTAAAAGTCTGATTCAAGATCAGTGAGCATTCTGCCCCTTCATTTTCTCCTCTGTAACTATGCACGGTCAGATTCTTTCTGTTCTTGTAGGACCTTGGAGGTTTATTCTCTGGGGATGTAAAACCAAATATATTGCACACTTTGAACAACAAGCAGAGGGGATGGAAATGAGGGGCTGGACTCAAATCAGAAGCACCAACAGGAAGTCTGAGAGGATCGGGAGACCCTCAGTGTCTTCATTTCAGGTGCTTTAACATACTAGCCTGTTGGCTTTTATACTCCTTAGTCCCAAGGAATCCCTATCAATCTGGAAACACTCTAAATTTAAGTTTATCTTTCAAGATGTTTTGAATCATAGATTAATGCATACATGCCACAGGACATGCATTCATACCATAAAGTCTTGAAAAGGCCAGCTTGGGCTCAGAAATTCCCACAAGGAAATCTCCCCCCTCACGATTCAGTGTTAAGTTTTATACATGCATATGGCCTTGCCAAGACCTTTTGCTTGGCAAATTTATCCTTAGTTCACCTTCACCCTTAATCTGAGGGCCAGCTTTTGAGGTCATCACTTCTGGTATGGGGACATTTATGAGATTCTCCATAACAGGCCCTGAAGTGAGGGAAGTAGAAACTTTTGGCTCCACGGCTTGAGAGACCCTCAGGATAAAAATTGTCTTTCCTGTTTACCTTCCATCCCAAGCTTCTGCCTTGTGCTTTATGGGCTACTTTCTTTTGGGCCAGCCCAGCAATACATTCAGAAGGTAAGTATTTTTAATTATATTGTTTTTCATTAGAAAGGTCTTTTATGATATCTAAACCATTTATATTGCCCAAAATAGAAGTAGTCCTTGTTTTACCTTATTGTGTTTATATCTCTGACCTGGTTAATTTATTTATTGTAAGAAAGTATTTATGCAATATACTTCTAATAAAAAAGGAAGGAAAAAAGAAAATACAAGGGCAGGTGGGATTATAGCTGTAGCTAAATGTCTATACCACCTCAACAGAGATGGGCATTTTGGGTTCCACGGTTCCAGCTATCCCATAAGATGCAGGGACAGAGGTTCACTCCGTGCCCAGCTTCTTGTGCTTCATCTGAATAAAGAAGGATAGTAGTTCACTTTTTAATGGCAAATAAAAGTATAAGAGGAAGAAACTTAAATATTCTAACATACTTTGATGAAACTGACCTTAATAAGGTAAACCTTTAGTTTTAAAGACAGAAAAAATGAAGACGCTGGCACTCCAGGAAGCATGTGATTTTGTCTATGGAGTGATAGGTCTAATTCCTGTTTTGCTGCTCATTGTTACCTCTTGAAAACTGACATAATAGACTTGTCAGTATTCTCCTTTTGGATATTATTTTCTTATCATTCATAAGCTTGTAAGCATACACTATTGTATCATAGAGACTCGACACCTAAAGCAATGCAGTGGAACAGAGTAGGTATTATATATCAAAGTTGTTCTGTCTAAGATATCCTTGACTTCTGTGAAATACCTGCATTCTTTTTTGGTTCATTTTCACTGAACACTGTTTAAGTGGACCAAAGCAGGCAGATCTCTAATCTCTGCCAAATATTTTTGTTCTTCCTTAATTTCTTTTTGTCACCATGAAAAGCATAGCCTTCTTACACAATAACTTTTATGAAATCAGTTCCTTTTTCTTGACAGTCAAAGAATTTTTTTTAAAAGAAGGTGCTTTTCCAAGAAAAAAATGGGCAAAATAACCCACTTTCAAAATAAGTTCTGGATTACTTTATTTTTATAAAAGGAGAGGATTAGAAATTGGTAGGCAGGAGTGACATTGAGGAATGGCATCATAAGAGATCCCTTTGGTTTCTCTTCTTGAACTTTTAATAATTTTAACACCCATAATTCAACAAAGGATTCCTAGTTCCATGCACAAACATGTCTGAAGGATCTGCATATTATAACATGTAAATGTAGGCAAGTGGGAATGGACCATGGAGGTGAGAATGAAGAAAGGCTGAGATGAGCCAGGGACACAGCTCCTGAGCTGGGAGCTCATGGAGGGGCTCAGCCCAAAGTGGGCAGCATGAGCTGCAGCTGAGCCTAGGAACCTGGGCAGGGATGAAGCACAGAGATGCAGCCATTTGCTGGCAATTGGCAGTCCTGACAGAGAAATAAAGCCATGGAGCCTGGCCAGTCCTTAACCTCCCAGGGCTTGCCTCCCTTCGTCCTTCTTGTCAGATTACGGAACATGTTATCTACAAACCTGAGAACTAGCATGACAGAATCACTTATTCCCTGAATGACAGGCACACTCTTTGAACCGGATTTGGGTGGAAGTGCCAGGGACATGCCTCAGAGTTTCTCTGGTAGCCAGTGCCAGGAGGGCAAAGCAACAAAAGAGGCAGCTGGGTTCCCCAGCTCACCTCACACCCATGGATACTTTGTCAGTGGCTTGTGGCTGCAGGGGAGAGCACTGGAATTTCAAGGATTTGTAGACACATTGCCCACCTCATTACCTTGAAAGACTGGTCCCTTGAGACTGGGATGACCAGGTCACAGGGGAAACACCCATCTTCCAAGGAATCACAGAACATTTTCCACAACCCTGTGGAGATCTGAAAAGCCAGAGAAGTGCAAGAGAGCTAAAAAACTTGTAATTCAATACTACCTACTGGAAAACAATAAATACTTCTTATCGATCTACTAGAGAGGTGACACTCATACATAAATTCCTAGACAGAGAAGAAATCCATCAAATACCACAAATAACCAAAAAAAAAGGCAACTCAGAAATAAAGTGAAAAATCTCCAGAAAACAAAACTGAAGAACTAGAAATAAGTGACTTAAATGACAGTGTATTCAAAATTGCAGTCCTGGGAAAAACTCAACAAGATGCAAAAAAAGAAAAAAAAAAGAAAAAAAAGAATGGCAATTTAACGAGCTCAGAAAACAAATCAACAAACAAAATGAGTACTTGACCAAAGACATTGGAACTTTAACATCCATCTTCCCCATCTATCTCTTTTCTACTTCTTGTCTCTCTCTCTATCTCTCTCAAATCCATTAAAAATAAAAAGAACCAAGTCTTTCCAGAAATTCTGGAGATGAACTCAATAAAAGAAGTCAAGAATGAATTACAGGACATACAAAATAGAGTCAAACAGATGAAAGAAAGAATTAGTTATGTTAAAGATAGAAATATAGAAGCAATGCAAATAATACAGAGAAAAGAAGAGAGAGACTTGAGCACAAAAGATGAAAGTACTCTATGAGAACTCTGTCTCCATCAGAAAGAGCAATTGAAGAATAGTAGGCATAACAGAAGAAGAGAGGGAGAAGGGAATGGAGAGCCTGTTCAAACAAATAGTTGATGAGAATTTCCTAAACTTAAGGAAAGAACTATATCCTTCAATCCAAGAAGCAAAGAGAACACCTAATTACTTCAATCAAAAAAGGCTTTCACCAAGGCACATTGTATTAAAATGTCAAAAATTAATAACAAAGAAAAATTCTCAAGGAAGCTGGGGGAAAGAAGAAGGTAACCTATAAAGGAAAACCCATTAGGTAATTATCAAAAAACCTCAGAAGAAACTCTGTAAGATAGAAGAGAATGGAACAAAATACTCAAAATAAAGAAAGAGAGAACTTATCATATAACCATAATATATCCAGCAATGATATCCTTTAGCTATGAAGGAGAAATAAATACTTTTCCAGACATACAGAAGCTGGGAATTTATCACCAGAAGACTTCCATTCCAGGAAACACTCAAAGGGGTTATTGTACCTAAAACAAAGAACAAAAGGTCACAACACTATGCTTAAGGTCACCAACAAACGTATAGCATGAACAGGAATAATTTCTCACATCAAAAACATAAAAGGGAAGGTAATAAAAATCTGAATTTGCAAAGGAGGATGGAGATCAGATGCATTCAAAGGAAAAAAGGGCTACTATATATATGAAACTCTCTTTTCATAAACCTAATGGTAACCACATACACACACACACACACACATACTGAGAAACATAGCTTTAAACAGGAGGAAACAATGATGGAATACCACCAAACAAAAACCATAGACAGAGGCACGAAGGAAAAGAACCAATGAAGGCACAGTGCTATCAGAAAACAAAAAATAAATGGCTATAGCAAATCCTCACACATCAATACTCATCCACACTGTAAATAGAATGAATTCACCAATAAAAAAGCACAAAGTAGCAGATTTGATCAAAAACCAAATAGCAATCACATGCTGCCTTCAGCAGATATATTTAAGCTGTAAAAACGAAGTTAAAGAATGGGAAATGATTATCTAAGCAAAAGACATCTATAGAAAAGCAGGTGTAACCATATTTATACCTGAGAAAATATTAGAAAGGTAACAAAGGACAAAGATGCACATTTTGTAAATGATAAAGGGGACCTTACATTGAGAAGAAATAACACTTCTCAGTATGTATGTACCCAATCAGGGATCACCAGAATATGTGAAACAACTACTAACAGCACTAAATGGAAAAACTGACAAAACACAATCATACTAGGAGATATAAATACTCCATTTACAACTTTAGATAGATCATCCAAGCCAAAAAAAATCAAAAAAGAAATATTGGCCTTAAATGACACAGTAGATCAAATGGACATAATTGACATTTACAGAGCATTTTATTCCACAATATCAGATTCTACTTTCTTCTCCAGTGCACAAAGAACAGTCTCAAGGATAAACCACATGTTGGGTCACAAAACTAGCTGCCATAAATTTAAGAAGCTTGAAATCATGCCAACTATGTGATTATAGCATTACAGACCTATCCAAGGAAACAAGAGAAATCCCAAGGAAGCAACATAACACTGCATCTTAAGTAACTAGAGAAAAAAGAAAGAAAGAACAAAAGCAACCCAAGGACAACAGAAGAAATGAGATAACAAAAATTAGAGAAGAACTGAATAAAATAGAGAGCAAAAAGACTATACGAAAAGTTAAAAGAAACCAATGGGACTAATTAAAACTAAAATGTATTTGCACAGCAAAGGAACCACTAACAAAAGGAAAAGACAACCCACTGAATGGGAGAATATATTTGCCAATATATCTGATAAGGAGTTGATATCCAAAACTTATAAAGATCTTTTAAAACTGAACCCCCAAAATAAATCTAATTAAAAATGGGCAAAGGGCCTAAATAGACACTTCTCCAAAGAGAACATGAAGATGGCCAATAGACATATGAAAAGATGCTTAATGTCACTAATCATCAGAGAAATACAAATTAAAACCACAATGAGATATTTCCTCAAAACTGTCAGAATGGCTACCATCAATAAATCAACAAACAAGTGCTGGTGAGAGTGTAAAGAAAGGGGAACACTTTTGCACTATTGGTGGGAATGCAGACTGGTGCAGCCACTGTGGAAAGCAGGATGGAGGCACCTCAAGAAATTAAAAATGAAACTGCCTTATGATCCAGCAATTCCACTTCTTAGAATTAATCCAAAAAGACCCGAAACACTAATTTGAAAGACTATTTGCACCACTATGGTCATTGCAGTGTTATTTACAATAACCAAGATATGGAAGGGGACCAAGTGTTCATTAATAGATGAGTGGAGAAACAGCTATGGTACATTTACACAATTGAATACTACTCTGCTATGAAAAAGGAAAAATGTGCCCTTTGCAACATTTTGGGTGGATCTGAAGAACATTATGCTAAGTGAAATAGCCAGTCAGAGAAAGACAAGTACCATATAATTTCACCCATATGTGGTAATGAACAAACTGAACTAACAAACAAAATAGAGAAAGCCTCATAGATAGAGAGCAGGCTAAAAGCTCTGTGAGGAAGTTGGGAAGATGGAAATATCTAGGGAAAAGAAGAACTCATGGATGTGGACTACACTGTGGTGATTGTGGGGGGTGAGGGGGAGGTAGAAGAGGGTATGGGGAATAAACAGTAATGGAATATACAAGAATAATGAACTACCCTGGCTGGTGTAGCTCAGTGGATTGAGCACAGGCCTGCAAACCAGAAGATCGGGGTTTGATTCCCAGTCAGGGCACAAACCTGGGTTGCAGGCCGGTTCCCTGCAGGCCAACTCCCATCAGGGGACGCACAAAAGGCAACCATACATTGATGTTTCTCTCCCTCTCTCCTTCCCCTCTAAAGATAAATAAATAAATAAAATCTTTTAAAAAAAGAATAATGAACTATTAAAAATTAATATAACAAAGAGCTGATTCTTTCATAAGATGAATAAAATTGACAAACTCCTACCTAGACTCACTTAGGAAAAAGAGAGAAAAGCTTCATATAAACAAAATCAGAAGTGAAAGAGAAGTTACTATAGGCATCACTGGTATGTACTGGATCATACTAGAATAGGGGACCTCAACCCCTGGGCCAAGGATGGGTACCGTTACTGGCCTATGGCCTATTAGGAAGTGAGAGAGGCTCGCCTGAGCTCTGCCTCCTGTCACCATGGCCACCATCCATCCACAGAGGGTGGGCAAGCAAATCTAACCTGAATTCTGACTCCTGTCCTGCACCACCCCCTGTCTTGCAAAAAATGAGTCCCTGGTGCCAAAAACTTGGGGAACACTGTACTAGAATACTATGAAAGAATATATGTCACCAAATTCAATAACCTAAAAAAATGGATATGTTTGTAGAAATATATAACTTTCCTAGACTGAAGAATTGGAAAATCCAAATAGACCAAACCACAGAAGGAAACAATAATCAAACCCTCCCCCAGCAAAAAAAAGTACAGGACCATTTGGCTTCATCAGTGAGTTCAACCAAACATTAAAAGAAGATTTGATATCTACCCTTCTCAAACTCTTCCCCAAAATTAAAAAAGCTGAACACATTTTATGAGACCAACCTAACCCTCATTCCAAAATCTAGCAAGAATAACATGCATATATGACTGTATACTTCACTGGTGAGTACCCATATAGAATTTTATATGTTGTTAAAATTACATAGGTTTAAGAGTGTAGAAAGTGTTTAGGAGTATATGAAGTGTTTATAAGAGTGTGGGAAAGGTTAATAAAAGAATGGGAAAGGTTTATAAAGCCTTACAAATATATTAAAATAATAAAATAAATATAATGTTGGTATTTCACAGATTTTCACCTATTGCTGGAGTCTCTGGAACGTAATTCCCATGATAGGTAAGGATCACTGTACACAAAAAATACAGAGTAGCATCTCTGATGAATACAGATGCAAAAATTAAAATACTAGCAAATCAAATACAATACATTAACAAAGTAATACATTCAAGGGCACAAAGATGGTTCAACATATGCAAATCATTCATTGTAATTCACATTAACAAATGAAGGATAAAATCATATCAGTAATGCAGAAAAGGAATTTAATAAGATGCAGCATCCATTTATGATTAAACCATTCAGTAAAATGGGTATAGAAGGAAAATGCCTCAAAGTAATAAAAGGCATATGTAACAAACCTTTAGTCAATATCATACTCAGTGGTGAAAAACAGAAATATACTTTCTCTAAAATTAATAATAAGACAAGGATGCCATTCTCATCACTCTTATTTAACATAGTTCTGGAAGTCCTAGCCAGAGCAGTCAGATAAGAGAAATAACTAAAACGTATCCAATATGGGCATGATGAAGGAAAAGTGTCATTTTTTAGAGATGGTTATTCTGTATATACAAAACCCTAAAGAGTCCACTAAAAAACTATTAGAAACAATAAATAAGCACATTGAATTTGCAGATAACAGAATCAATTTATAATAATCCACTACTTTCTTATGTACTAACAATAAAACTCCAGAAAAAGAAATGAAAGAACAAACATTTTTTATAACAAAAAGAATGAAATACCTAAGAATACACTTTACAAAGGATATAAAGGACCTATATGCTAAAAACTAGAAAGCATTATTAAAAGAGAGTGTAATCTAATGACCAAAGTAAACTGAGGAATAGAATAGGGTCAGAGGCAAAGATACATAGAACAGACTGGCAGGTCTAAGAGGGGAGGTAGGAAGTGAGGGCTGGATCAAAGGACATGAAGAGATTAACCAAAAATGTATGTGCATAGCCCATGAATATAGACAATAGTGGGATGAAGACCTGGGGAGGAAGGTTGGGACTTGGCATAGGTGGGCAAAGAGAGGCAGGCAACAGGAGACATTTCTAATAGTATTAACAATTAAAAAAAGAGACTGAAAAAGACAACAAAATGGAAAAATGCTCTGTGTTCATGAATTGGAAGAATCAGTGTATTTAAAATGTTCATATTATCCAAAGCAATATATACTTTTAATTCAATCCCCATCAAAATTCTAATGTCATTTTTTAAAGAAATAGAACAAGAATGTATCCAATTTGTATGGGTCCACAAAAGACTCTAAATACCCAAAGCAGTCTTGAGAAAGGAAAAAAAAAAGCCAGAGGCATCACACTACGTGACTTCAAACTATATTGCAGAGCAATGATAATCAAAACACCATGATGTTGGCAGAACAAAAAACACATTGACCAATGGTGCAGAATTAAGAGCCCAGAAATAAAACTACATGTATAATGACAAATAAAAATATTTTTATAAGAAACCAAAAATACACAATGAAGAAAAAGCCTGTTCAGTAAATGGTGCTGGGAAAATTGGAAAGCTGTATGCAAGAGAATGAAACTAGACTATAGTTTGTCCCTAGTAAAAAATCAATTCAAAATTGATCAAAGATCTAAATATAAGATTTGAAATAATAAATTGCATAGAAAACAACATAAGTAGTTCGTCTTAAAAAATATTTTATCAATTTGACCCAAAAGGCAATGGAAGTAAAGGAGGAAAAAAAAAGAATGGGAATGTATCAAACTAAAAAGTTTCCGTACAGTAAAAGAAACTTCCCACAAATCAAAAGGCAACAAACCAAATGGGAGATGGTATCTGCAAATAGTAGCTCTGACAAGAGGTTAGTACCCCAAATATATAAAGAAATCATACAACTCAACACCCAGCAAACAAACAATACAGTTAAAAACTAGACAGACAACCTGAACACACACTTCCCTAAGGAAGACATCCAAATGGCCAATGGTTACATGAAACAATACTTAACTTCACTAGCTCTTAGGGAAATGCAAATCAAAACTGCACCTGTCAGAATGGCTATTATCAACAACACAAATAATAAGTGTTGGAGAGGATCTAGAAAAAAAAACAACTCCCATTCACTGCCTCATGGGAATCTAAACTGGTATAGCAGCCACTGTGGAAAACACAATGGTGGTTTGTTAAAAAATTAAAAATAGAGTTACCATACATATACCCAGCAGTCCCTTTTCTGGGTCTCCACCTGAAAAATCTTGAAAACATTTACTCACAAAGGTGCATGCAGCCCTATGTTCATTGCAGCACTATTCGTGGTGACCAAGACATGGGAACAACCAAAGTGTTCTTTGATAAAGGATTGCATAAAGAAGATGTAGCACATATATACTATGGAATACCACTCAAACCTAAGAAAGGGTGAACTACTGCCCTTAGTAAGTTAGTATGAAATATGTATGTATCTGCCATTTTAGCAAAGTGTGTTTTTTGCATCCTATACATAATTTAATTTTCTAAGACTTTTATATGTGGTTGAATCTTTCAAACTTAATTTTTATAATTTATCTAAGATTATACAAACTATGTAAATAACTATATATCTGTATAAAACAGAGACAAGTGAGTACATTTCATAAGTAAATCTGCTCAAATTTTGTGATCAAAAATTGTTCTTTTCTAATTGTGTTGATTTTGTGGGGAGATAGTTATAGATAAAGTTGCTAACTCATCATCAGCTCATCAGCCAACTTTTATCTGGGAAACACACAGAAATGAAGCAAAAACACAATTGTCCTTTTGAAATAGACAAGACATTATAACCTGTCAATAAAATGTCAAGGCAAGTCAACCAGCTAGTCGTGCTCTTCTTTCTGATGCCAAGTGCCCTTGCATTTTGATAGAGGAGGAAAACATCTCTCTGTGTAGTTGAACTTTATAATTCTCTAGATGGAGAAATTTTTTGTCATTTAACCTTGTAAGTTGGAAATATTTGGTCTCTGTGCTGTTCATTGACATACATCACAAGAAGTCATTTCATTAGATTCAGAGAAGAAAGCAAATATACAGGTTTTTTAAGTATGACTTAAAGTTTTACTGAACAGCAAGTGGGGGCCTGCTGCCTGCTGCCACCCTGTAGGTCAAATTCTGGAGGCAGAGGTTTGGTGAAAAAGGAAATGAGTCTTTATTCAAAAGCTACACAATTTTGGAATGACAACTTTACACGTGCACTTAAGCCTATCCACTAAAGATGAAATATTTTCAATGTTTGAGTTTCAGCTTTAATCACTTAAGCCTATCACTTTAGGCTAAAATCTTTAACTCTTGAGTTCTGCGATCATTCCCCCTGTCGGTTTTTAATTATCTTATTTGTATACTGGTTAGTATACACACTAAAATAATGTAACTTACAAAAGCTACACAACTTTGGAAGAGTGGCAGGCTTGTGCCCCCTCCAGAACACCCCAAAAGAAGTAACCCGCCTCCCTCTGCCAGGCCAGACCAGTCCTAGGCTGTGCCTGGTGTTCCGTCTCCCATTTAAAATACCATCCTTTGTGGGGAGCACTGGGTGGGGGCAGGGCCGGGAATATAGGACAGAACACTGTACTTGAACAAGAATTAAATAAAAATTAAAATTAAAAAAAATAATAAAAATAAAATAAAATACCATCCTTTGGGAAAAACAAGTGCTACAGCATGATCATCTAGGCATCCCCAAGGAAGAGAAAATAAGCCAATCTCTGCCTTCCTTCTGTTTAAATCTTCCCACCCATAATTCCATGCACTCTGGAAGCATTCAAGTTCTCAGCTAGTCCCATCCCAGACTATTTACCATTGTTTCAGACACCGTCCTCCTACGCCCCCTGCCTATTCTCCCCCAGGAATATGATCAGATCTCTCTGTATTAAAAGTAATGAAAGACAGAGAAAGCCATTTCTATTTTTGTTTTACTCTAGATGTGGGAGAGGGAGGGAAAGTGTTCGCTGGGAAGGAAAGTGGGTTTATTTTTACTTCAAGACTTGAACAAATCAGGGGCATTTCCGGTAGATAATGGGGAGCAATTGTTTGTACCTCAGGAATTTCTTCCACAGATGTTACTGTTTCTTAAATGAGCAAAATACTCACCTGTATGTTTCCATCCATTCAAGAGAGGCCGTGATACCACTTATGATCCCAAATCAACACTGCAAGGTTTCTAATCTAGACAATGTACAGCACTATTTTCAAGAACTTTTGTGATGCTATTTTGAATAACCTTGATGACCTCATAGGAAAAAATGATCAGACCACAATATTCTTTGTATAAAGATCATTCTTGGGGGCCTTTCTAACTTCTTCTGACTTCAACACTAGAAAAATCAATTAAAGGACATACTCTTTGTTATTAATGTACCTTAATAATTGGCTCCTGATACCAAATGATCGATTATAAATATTTTAAGGAACTTTACAAACCTCTCTTCTAAATATATTTTTAAGCATGAAAATGAAAGATCAAATTAGAATGTAAACATTCAATTGACAGTGTAGGAAAACCTGTTCAGAAAACTTCCTGGGACCCAGAGACTAAAGAAAGCAGCTGACTCCATTGGGCTTGATCAGGGGACTTACACACCAGGCAAGTTTTAGGCGGCGATGAGACTATGTGAATATCTTCCAAACCACCTGGCAGGCACTAAAAATTATATGTAGAGAACAGGGAAGGATGGACAAGGGTACTGGTGTGTAACCTGCCACAGACAAGGGAAAATGCCTTAATGCTTGCCCTGGGCGGGGCAGTGGACTATTCCCGGAACCTGCACTCCTGGGCCAAGGGGAGGGTTGATTATACAGTCTCTGAGGGGATTTACAGGAAGCCATCTCTGTTCTGGCCTGGACCTAACTCACAGGTCACATCACAGGAACAGCCTCTCTCCACACAACTCTCTAAATTAAAATATTCTCTGATTTTAACAGAAGAATAGGTTTTGTGATATCATAGGTATCGGTTTGAGGCAGAAAATGTGTGACTGATAGCCAAGATTGCATTTTAATGTAAGAGAATATGATTCTTGAGGGTATTTTTAATTTCCTTTGCACATATTGGGGTAGGATTAGCTTTGTGGTTTTCATGGTTACTACAGGTAGAATATGAGTATTTTTTAAAATTTGGAAATAAATTCTAAATAAATATTAAAGGAGGTGGGTGACCTAAGGCATAATGCTTTAATAACATAATGTAACTAAGTACAGATTCAGAGACGTAGTATTTTTATTTATTTATGTATTTAAAAGATACTTTATTGCTTATGCCATTACAGTTGTCCCATTCCCCCCTTCACTCCCCTCCACCCTGCACACCCCTTCCCCACTATTCCTCCCTTTCATTCCTGTCCGTGTGTCACAAGTTCCTTAGATGCTGTGTTTCCCATACTATGCCCTTCACCTGTCTATTTTCTACCTACCGTCTATGCTACTTATTCTCTGTACCTTCTCCCCCCTTCTCCTCTTCCCACTCCCCTGTTGCTAACCCTCCATGTGATCTCCATTTCTATAGTTCCACTCCCGATCTAGCTGTCCTCTTAGTTTGCTTTTGTTTTAGGTGTGGTTGTTAATAACTGTGAGTTTGCTGTCCTTTCTCTGTTCATATTTTTGTCTTCTTTTTCTTAGATAAGTCCCTTTAACATTTCATATAATAAGGGCTTGGTGATGATGAACTCCTTGAATTTGACCTTATTTGAGAAGCACTTTATCTGCCCTTTCATTCTAAATGAAAGCTTTGCTGGATAGAGCAATCTTAGCTGTAGGTCTTTGGATTTCATGACTTGCAATACTTCTTTCCAGCCCCTTCTTGCCTGTAAAGTTTCTTTTGAGAAATCAGCTGACAGTCTGATGGGCACGCCTTTGTAGGTGACTGTCCCCTTATCTCTTGCTGTTTCTAGAATTCTCTCCTTCATTTTAATCTTGGCTAATGTAGTCTTGAACCAGACTCTCCACTTTTAATTCCATAAACTCTAATGCAAAGCACAAAGCAATTCTTCAGTTCCTCCTCCACCCCAGGCATACCCCTCGGCTGATATTTCCCTGACAAAATCGCGTGGGGATTGAGGGTGGATAGTGAGCAGTGAGAAATATTCTGTTTTTGAAGAATGCAGTTATTTGACTGAGAGCAGTAAGTTTCCCTTCTGACTGCTGGCTCCCCATTATAGAACCATCTTCCCTTCAGGAATGTTAATATGCATTTCAAAGTCTATTGCAAAGTGTATAAATGTAATAGGATTATTTTTCTCTTGTCCACCATTAGAATATAGTCTCTTCAAATAGTGTGAATTTCTTGGCTTCCTAAGCTCTTAGGTTACAAAGGTCAAGATACACATTTCTTTGTAGCCCAGGAGCCAATTTAGGATTGTAGCAGAGGGAGGTAATGTTTAGACATTTTGTTTTCATTTAGAAAAAAAAACACACAAAAGTCAGAAACTCCAACACTCTTTTTAGTAGCTGCAAGAGGAAGAGGTGCCCCTACCTCTTCTGAGGCTCTAAACTCTCAAACTCTTCTTCACTGCTATTCAGAATTCAAAGAGACACAAAAGCTGCAAAGTAAGGTTGCCAGTTGAGGTCAACCATGTTATGGAGATTCACATGGTGTGCCAAAATACAGTGTTTTAATCAAGATGCATGAAGAATGGCAATTGTAAGCCTGCTAGACTTGGTTAAACTCAATAGGTATCTAAAATAATCAACCTCTTAGGGAATTCCTGAAAGTAGGAACTAGAGGTAAGAAAGTTTGGGTTCATGGAGGTTTTGTAAATTATACCACAAAGGGTTTGAAAGCCTGTACCAGACTTTGGGAATGCATTAGAAGCTATATATATATATATATATATATATATATATATATATATATATATATATGAGGCATTTTGAGAAAAAAATCAGTTGGAATTAATAGTCAAATTTATATACTGAGCAAAGGATAGTGATGAATTGGAAGAATTTAGTAGTTTTAGACCAGGGAGAATGGACAATATTAATGTAAAAATAATATAAATAATTGATATAAATAACTGACATAACAATGGAGATAGAGTTAGATACAGTATTTGAGTATGTAAGAATAATCATATCTAGAAATCATATTTTGGAAGCACCTGTTAAAGGCTGTATGTGGTGTCAGTTTTTTCTAGGAGAAAGCAGAGAGAGAGTAGAGATCTAAGACCTAGAAGCAATCTGATGTGATGAAAAGAAATTTTCTTCCCTTCAGAATACCAAGACCCTTGGCTCGAATCCTGGTTTTGCCAATCACTGATTTGTGAGTGTGGTGAAACTGCTTCCCCTTTCTGTCCTCAGTTTCTGCAATGGCAATAACGATTCCAGTTTCTTGCTGCTCTCACCAGTATTCATAGTTGCCAGGGAAACATTAATTTTCTTTTCTAAAACTTGAAAGCTAGGAATATATATGTAGCATTCGGGGAGATATAATATCAAAAAGCATAGTTTTAAAGTAATTGAGTGGAGATATTCATTGGTTACCTGAAAAAACAGAAAGGAAAAAAGGAAGGAAGGAAGGAAGGAAGGAAGGAAGGAAGGAAGGAAGGAAGGAAGGAAGGAAGGAAAGGAAGAAAGAAAGAAAGAAAGAAAGAGAAAGAGAAAGAAACTGTGACCAAATTTAATACCTCTTGTAGATTTTCAATGTAGAATTAGCACATTGAAGGCTCTTATATATGCTGCAGTAAAGAAATTGATCATGTTTTTTAAACAGAGAATTTTCCCAAACCTTTTTGCCCACAGAGTCATTTTTAAAAATACTTTTATTGTTCAATTACAGCTATCTGCATTTCCCCCCACTACTCCACCCACCCCAGCCAAACTCACTGCTCTCTGTTGCTTCCATCCTCCCCCTTGGTTTTGTCCATGTGTCCTTTATAGTAGTTCCTAAAAAACCTTGTCCCCCATCCTCTCTGGCTATTGTTAGATTATTCTTAGTTTCAATGACTTTGGTTATATTTTGTTTGCTTTTTTCTTTTGTTGATTATGTTCAAGTTAAAGGTGAGATCATATGGTATTTGTCCCTCACTACCTGGCTTATTTCACTTAACATAATGCCCTCCAGTTCCATCCATGCTGTTACAAAGGGTATATGCTCCTTCTTTCTCTCTGCTGCATAGAATTCCACTGTGTAAATGTACCATAGTTTTTTGATTCACTCATTTGCTGATGGGCACTTAGGTTGCTTCCAACTCTTGACTATTATAAATTGTGCTGCTATGAACACTGGGGTGCATAGGTTCTTTTGGATTGGTGTTTCAGGGCTCTTAGGGTATAATCCCTAAGAATTTCAGGGTATAATCCCAGACATGGAATGCTGGGTCAAAAGGCAGTTGTATTTTTAGTTTTCTGAGGAAATTCCATACTGTTTCCCACAGTGGCTGCACAAGTTTTCAATCCCACAAACAGTGCACTAGGGTTCCCCTTTTTCCACATCTTCTCCAACACTTGTTTGTTGATTTGTTTATGTTGCCCATTCTGACTGGTGTGAGGTAGTATCTCATTGTGGTTTTAATTTGCATCTTTCTGATGGCTAGTGATGCTGAGCATCTTTTCCTATGTCTCTGGGCCATTGCAGAGTCATTTTTAGTGAAATACCAGCTAACATGTTTTTCTTATTGAAAAAATGTAAGCACAGTATTATAAAATCATGGAGGGGAAATTCTCAAGAAGTATGTATGTGGTATTGCCAGTGTTTTAGAAATAAGTGTGTAAATAAAGATGGAAGAAAAGATTTGGCAATTGAGTAGACATAGCTGAATATTCAGTTCAGTCTTAGCAAAGTAATTGTAGGTAAATATATGTATTTACATGTGTATATATATATATATATATATATATATATATATATATATTTATATGAGTATGTATATATATGTGCACACACATACACACACAGTTTTGAGACCATGGACTAAGAGGAAACAGATATTGAGTGGGTAAGTTTACTGAATATTTGTCAAAGAATGGAAGAAATAGCATTATAGCTCAGAGTTCAAAATACAAAAATAAGACCATGCTCTGCAAACATGAAGACAAAATAGAAGTAAGTATTGGAGTAAGTGCACAGCTGGATACCTTCTGGACAGACCTTGTACGCTGATAGTTCAAATTTATTGTTTCCACAAATGAACATAGTTTTTAACTCTGGAAGCTGAATTTTTTTATCCTGAGTTCTGAATGTCAGATAGTTGCATCTCTACCCATCTGTTAATAGAGAGAGTTGACCATTAAATCCTGAAAGTTCCATCTGCAGAAAGCCTTCACAGTCTCTGGGTTTTTTAATAACCTCCCAGCTGTTCATATCACAGGCATATTTCTTCAAAGTCCACCCTTAAGTTCTGAGGCCAGAGCTATCTGTGCAGAGTCACCCATCTGAGTTTAACCCTCACCTACTAAAGAATTTGCAGTGACTGACCTTTTGTCACTCTAAGGCATTGTTGTCCTCCTGAGCTCTTGCCCTGTTTCTCTTCTCCTAGTGCTGTCTCCCAGAGGCCCCACCAAGTATCTGTCACCCAGGAACTATGATCATACACAAAACACTCATCAATATAAAGTTTCCTTCAGTCTGGAAATCTTTTATCTTCCTCCACTTAGATTCTGTATCTCCCCCTAGCCCCATCTCAGATATTACCTTAACTCCATTGTTACAGTTGTGGGTAGGGGCTTTTCAGGGTATACTCCCTACTTACTCATACTTTATGTTTTGTAATAATATTATATCTTAAATATCATATGTGTGTTTCTGTGTATATATATGTTCTAGCTCCCAGAATACAGACTGTACCTTATTCATCTCTATATCTCCAGTGCCCCAAATAGTCCTAAACTATAAACATAACAGTTGCTGAACAAATATTTGCTCAGTAATTATTATGCTCTGTACCAGAATAGGAAGTTCAGGACTTTGGCCAAAATATGATGAATCAAAGTATGTATAGTGCATATATAACTGTATTCTGTGAAGCAAATAACATAACTTATAATATTAAACATTACTATTAGAAAATACTTATGCTTGAATTAAGTGATGGAAAAAAGAACTCTGCTTATGAGAGGTTAATCTCCTAGAGAGTAGTGTGTATAGACTTTATAGTGTGTATATTTTACAAATTGTCTCAAAAGTATATTTATAGTGTAAGATATGAGGTGATGATAAAATACCATACAACCTGATTCTCTGATGTCAAGATCATGAATTAAAATAAACTTCTATAATTATCAGATGCTTCCTCATTAACTTATGTGAAAGTGGGAGACATTAGTCCCTTACCAATAGCAGTGGGGGCAGAGGCGATGCTTCACTTTCTCGAGAGCAGTAGTTTCCCACCAGTGGTGAATTTGCCCCTTCCCCACAGAGAACATTTGGCAACATCGGGAGACATTGCCCGGGACCAGAACTTACAGCTGGTGTGGTTCTGGCATATCAATAGTGCCAAACTCAAAAAAATCCTACTTCTGGAATCAGATGTATAGTGTTAGCTTTACTTTTGCATGATTAAACAGGTCTAATTTTAAAATTAAAATTAAAAATTTCATTTAAAGGACTAACCAGAATGCTTCCCATAGAAATACTATGCCTTACAATTTGTGCTTGTTAGTAACATAAACTGATTGGCTGAGTGTATAGCTATAAATGCATTGTAAGCTGAAGTTGCATTAAAGGCTTTTTAAAATAATTTTTAAAAATTTTTAAAGAATTCAACATGCAGTTCTGGATTGCTTCCGAGTTTACAGTTGGATGGAGGGTGGTAACATCACAGCTGTGAAACTCCAGACTTGTAATTTAATTCTGAAACACTCAAGCTGACCAAAAATTTGAGAACTGTGCCACCTCATCAGCAACTTCCCCTAAATGTCTGTGTTTTGAAGGGAATGATATAATTATACTTCACCTAAAGAGCTATTTTCCTGTGTTTATATTTCAGAGACTGCGAAGTTTAATTTATAGTGGTATTATTGTAATAATCTAATCTACTATTAACACAGTTTGCATATATTATTTATTTTTCTTATGTTACCAGAATAACTTTGTCTCCAAAAATTTTTTTATCTACTAATATGTTTCCATATTAGATTTTTCATTCTCTAGTGCTAACTACCAATATTTGTTGGACATAAAGACCCTTACCTTTTCCTAACTTCCAGCAGGAATTACAATGTTTTAGCTAATTCTAACTTCTGTAGACCATGACTTCACCATGAACTCAGTCTGCACTGGCCTTTTCTGTGTATAGGATGGCTTGCTCTTCATTTATTTTGTCTTTATTTTTGTTGTTTACATAGGTCCCCAATTTTTCCCCTTCGTCCACCTCTACCCAGGCCTCCCCATCACTTCCCTGAGTCCATTACCACATTGTTCTCTATGTCTATGGGTTATGAAGACATGTTCTTTGGCTTAGCCTTTCCACTTATTTTATCTTACATGCTAAATTTGTACATTAGCACTCCATATGTCCAACAGAAAGTGAATTTTCTTATTTCTTAGTGAAACTATGACTCAGATTGTATGTCTTCTCCTAGTCAAGGTATAAATGACATGATTTTCTTGTCATAAAAAGTTTTGAATTTTAAGTTGAGTGAACCAGTAGTGGTGCTTTCAATAGAATTTTCTTGCTATTCCAATTCAGGAATGGCCCTAGTTTGTTTTTTTTCTTTTGAGATGTGGAATTAATACAGTCTCTTTTTTCTATTTTTGGAAATACCTCATATCCTTCTCTTTCTGTTTCTCTCTCTCCCAAGTTAATCAGTATTGGTTCTTTTGATTGCCGTTTTAAATCACAAAACTATGGTACATTTACACAATGGAATTCTATGCCGCAGAAAGGAAGAAGGAACTACTACCCTTTGCAACATCATGGATGGAACTGGAAAGCATTATGCTAAGCGAAATAAGCCAGGCGGTGAAAGACAAATATCATATGATCTCACCGTTAACAGGATTCTAAACAAACCAAACATGCAAGCAAAATACGACCAATGACACTCAAATATGGAACAGGTTGACAGGGTCCAGAGGGGAGAGGGGAGAGAATTATAGGGGAAAAGGGAATGGACTCACATGAACAAGTATAAAGGCCACATGGACAATAACTAAGGGTGGGGGGTGGAAAGGGGAGGAAGGCGGGGAGCATGGGGCGGGGGGCAGGCAGGGTTGGGAATATAAGACAGAAACCTGTACGTGAAACAGAATTAAATAAAAATTATATTAAAAAATAAAAAATAAATAAAAAAAATAAATCCCTAACTGATATATACATCAATATCCCCAGCTTTTTATTCCTATATTCCATTTTCAAAAAGTGGCCTAATTGTGAAATTATTCTGGAATATTCCTAATACTAATTAATCATATCTTGTTAAGCATAAGATCCTCTACCATCTTCCCCAAATCTATTCTCTTCTCCCTTTTCACTACTGCCAATGTAGTTCAAGTCCTCATCCCCAACTCTGGACTATAATAAATTATTCTCCAAACCTATGTATGATATTTCTAAATGATTATTTTAGAATTAATATTTTACATTTCACTATCTGTTTAACATTTTAATACATCCCTTTTTACATCTAAACCATGAAATATAGGGCTATTCATGGTCTGGTCCCTACTTTCATTTCTTACCTCATGTGCCCGATCTCTCTGATACCTAATTCACAAATGAAATTTTATTTTCCCCAGATGTGCTGTCCTCTCTCTTTGCTTAAACTCTTTACTGTGCTTTCTGAATAGGAGATTATCTTCTCCCAGTAACCCCGTCTTTCAGGTTCTTCCTTTTAGTGCTGGATATAATTGTTGGTTTACTTATCTCTCTACTATTTGTGAGCCGAAATTATGTTTTATTCATCTCTGTAAACCCTATGCATACTATTTGGTGCATTATAGACATCCAATAGATACCTAGAAAACAATGGTGTTGCTTATCTTCTCTTGTGGTCATAAAATTCTAACTAATGCTGACATTTTTACTTTTTATCATTAAGTTTCAAATATTCGCCTCATACATATACATATACCCACATCAAATAATTACTACTGTCGTGTCTCCTTTATTCCCCTTCCCTTCCTTCACTATCACTGCCACTTGCTCATGTCTCAGACATTACTTATTAGATAAGCTTGTAATTATCTCCATTTTCTTCACATTTTCTCATTGGAGTCACTATAGAAAAACAGGAGTATCTCCTTCAATCAAAATGCCAACACATCCAGCAATATTATAATAACAAATTTGAAAAAAATAGCTAAATAAACAATACAACTTGTCAATTAAATACAGTTTATTTTTCTATTTTACCTTAATCTGTAAAAGCATTGTATTACTACTATTCTTTGCCTTTTTCTATAAAATACATTTATATATATTTATTTATTTTCTTTGCACCTGTTGCCTTTATAAGATTTTCTTGGGAATTTTGAACTTTCCTACATATCATGTCCCTGTCCTTCAAACTACAAAAATGCCAAATAGACAGAGGAAATCATATCTGTCTTAAGCAGTACATTTTGCCCTACTAAAATGAGAAAGTCTTTTTTGTTAGTGGATTATCCTGGCTTCTATTTCTTTAAATGCTGGCATTCATGGTGATTAAGTTGTTTTCATTAATATCAGATGTGCCCAGATATTTTATCTTCTGTTGCCAACCTAGATTAGGCTTCATAAATCTGTGTCCTCCATCACCTAACCTCTTTTTCTCACCAAAGATTGAGTTCTTCCTTTGAATTTTTTACAATACATGTTTTATGACTATTAGTAAGTCCTAGTACAGCATGTTTTCCCAGACATCAAAAGTCAAATATATTATCTTCCTATTGTAAGTGAATCAAGATCCTTTCAGAGAAAAAAATCCATTTTGTTTGAAACTAACATTTTTTCACATATTTCATATCAAAAATTTCTTCTAAACATCCTGTATTGAGCCATGAGCTCTTAGACAATGAAGGAAATATATTTTATGTTGTTTGCAAAGTTTTTAAGTCATTTATACTATGTTTAACTACAATTTTTGCTAGGAATCTTCAGCTTGACTCATTGAAATTAAATGGTTTTTTTTTCATTTATTTTTTTAAAATCATTTGGTATTACTGTAACCAAGAAGGTTACAGTGACTCAGTATGCTACCCAACTAACACAGAACTTCCTACAAACTACAGACATCCCACAATGTGAGGGCCTAACATTTGAGGTACTAAGACTCCATTCATGGGACTGTTGAAGGTAGGCAATTATTCTGTAGAAGACATTAATTCTATTTTGAAGATTCTGCAATTCAAAGCAATGTAGTCTCCATGAATTCTAAACTTACGATGCCAGATATAATTTTTAATCATTTTGTGCAGTTCATACTCACTAATGATTGATTATATTAACACTATATTTGAATTCTAAATGACCAGTTTTGACTTGGCATGATAAGGTCATATAAACTGCTCTCTTACTATCACAACAGAAGGCAGTAAGTGCACAGAGTCAGGTACAGAATAAGGTTCTCCCACCTTGCTTTGGGTGCTGTCTTAGGGTTCTCCAGGGGTAAAAAATCATATATATATGATTTTATATATATATATATAAATATCTATCTATCTATATATCTATATATATAGATATCTATCTATCTATCTATCTATATAGATATAGATAGATAGATAGATATAATACAATACATAGGACATATAGCATATAATATATAACATACATATAAAAAGAACTGTCATGAGGAATTAACACACATGATTACAGAAGCTGACAGGTGCTAAGATTTGCCACCCCAAAACTGGAGATTCAGGAGAGCTGATGGTTTAAGTTCTGTTGGCTGGCTTGAGACCCAGGAAGAGCCAGAAAGAAAAAATATCCTAGTTCAAAAAGACATGCAAGAGAAGTTTCCATTTATTCAGTCTTTTTGTTTTTCAGGCTTTTATTCTTTTTTAAAAATATTTTATTTATTTATTTTTAGAGAGAGGGGAAGGGAAGGAGAAAGTTGTAGAGAAACATCAATGTGTGGTTGCCTCTCATGTATCCCCTACTGGGGACCTGGCCTGCAACCTAGGCATGTGCCCTGACTGGGAATCGAACCAGTGACCCTTTGCTTCACAGGCCGGCGCTCAATCCACTGAGCTACAACAGCCAGGGCAAGGCTTTTATTCTTTTAATGATTGAATGAGGCCTACCCACACTGGGAAGGGCAATCTGCTTTACTGTCTATCAGTACAAATACTCACCTCATCCTGAAACACCATCACATACCCATTCAAAATAATGTTTTACCAAATATCTGGGCAGCTCGTAGCCCAGTAGTTGACACACAGAATTAACTATCACAACTACTTAGTCCATAGAGGCAATCTGCAGTAACTAAGAATTCATAGATGTTGTGGCTTCTTTGTGCATTGATTGGCCATTCTAAGACACTCAGTTGTTCCTCCACTTAAAAAGAAAAACAAAAAACAAACAAATCAAAAAACATCTTCTTCACCCTGGCCAAGTGGCTTGATTGAGTGTTTTCTCATACACCAAAAGATTGAGGAATTTGACTCCTGGTTAGGGCACATATCTAGATTGCAGGTTTGATCCCCTGTAAGGGAACATATGGGGAGGCAACTGACAGATTGATCTCCTTCACATATATGTCTCTCTCTTTTTCTGTCCCCCTTCCTCTCTCTAAAATTCTTGTTTTCTCTTTCAGGTCAAAGGGGATCTCACAAAATAGCTAGTGGGATTACCTCACTGTTCTGTTATCCTCCGTTCCTCAGCTTTTTATACATACTTTATAAGTAAGCATACTGAGTTTAGCTTGGTCAGATTTGAGAGTATTTTTAAAGCCACAAATATCAGATAAAAAATACTCTGACATCTAAAAGGAAATAAATTGATCACCAAAAGGTGATTCCATAAATATGGCAATTTTAATATTTAAACCCAAGTTCCATCATGGCATCATATCCCTTGAAGCTGGTGTTGTACATCATTTTCTCCTTTCACTCTCTTGGACTTAACCCAGAGTGCCTGGCTTCTGTAGTATGGCAGTGTTCCAGAACAATGTTTCTAAAGTAATTTGCTGTAGTCTTAAACATGTATAAATATATGATGAACTGTAAAAGGTACTGATTTTATTTTGTATTATTAAAAGTTTTCATTTAGGTTTTTTAGATACAGAAATTTCAGAGGAAAATGTTATAAAATAACATTATGTTATAATGTTAAAATGTTATAAAATAACATTTTAGTGCAACTATCAATTGCTTTATTAAAATACAGAAAGACTTGGGGAAACTTTTAGTGAAAACAGCAATGTTCTCTTATCACCCTTTTTAAAAACATTTAAACTTATTGGGTTAATGTTCTTAACTGATTATTAAACTTAAACATTATATATGTTTAACTATAAATAGTTGTTTCTGTATCTTTATTCAGTATGAGAAATTGATTTGGCTCAAGTGAATGATAGATGTGATTTTTAAATTTTCTCTTTCTGTATGTTTGTTACATTTTTGAAAAATTTCTTTTAAACCATAAACGTGTATTATGTGAAACATTTACATCTCAACTGGGCAATAAAATACTGAACAGTATTCCTTACAGGAACATTGCAGTGCCTCACCATTATGTGCTTGATTAAAAATATGTTATCCACTTTATTGAATGAATAGGAGTAGATAAAGGTTGGTTATGATTTTGCAAAAATCTGTTTCATGTATGGAACTCTTTCTCTACATTTTATGTGCTAAGGGAAATCAAATGGGGGTCTCATTATACTTAGCATTTATAAACTTAATGCTATTTTAATTGCTTCTTATTCCTACTCAGCCATGCCCTCTGCAAGTTTCTAAATCAAAGAAAGAAAAATAAGTTAACTTGTTCCGAATAAAATACCCATGCTGAGTATACCAATATCATTTAATCAGTTATAATGAAGAACTTAAACTGGACAAATTATTTTGTAATGTATGAAATGTTATGCAAATTTAGAAGCCTTCCTTCCTTACTTCCTTCAAATGATAATTGTGTGGTATGTTATCTCTGTTTTACCTACTTTCTTAGTGATACAACTTGACCTAACAGGTATAATTATTCATTAGGATATTTGCACATGGAAAATGAAACTTTCAAAATTTTATAATAATTATATGTGAAATGTAGGGAATAAGTTGTCCCCAACATGTAATTTATAGTCTGAAAATCTAGAGATGGGAAATTTATGAGAATTCATGAGAGAATAGCAGTGTTGTATAAAGAAGGCACATGCTGGAAAAAGGAAAAGTGAAATCAGCCAAAAAAAAAATTCATGCTTGTGACTATGGGTTCATTTGATATTGAATATTGGAAAAGTAAGAGATAGTGGAACCAAGTGTATTGGAAGAAAAAGTGAAAGAGCTCTTGCAGAGAGAGAATCAGGAGAGTTGGAGAACGAGGCAGGCCAGTGAGGACAGAGGCAGCAGGGGGCATGCAGGAAAAACATTCAAGTTCTAAATCCACCTTTGTGGATGTGGAGAATGAAATATGTGTGGTTGTGCTAGGTGTGAAGTTCTTTTTCATTGACTTTATTGGGGTGATGCTGGTTCAGAAAATTACATATGTTTCAAGTATACAATTCACAATACATAATCTTTATGTTGTAATTCATGATTACCACTCAAATCATGTTTCTTTCCATTACCATTTATTGCAGTTCTCAAGACAAAAAAATTAAAGTCTTCTTATAATTGGGGCTTATAATCTTTTTTATATTTCACAAAACAACATAACCCCTGCCCCCCAGCCCTGACCAGTGTGTCTCAGTTGGTTTAAGCATCATCCCACGCACCAAAAGGCCACCTGTCAGATTCCCAGGCAGTGCACATACCTGTGTTGTTGGTTCAACAATACCTGTGTTGTTGTCAGGGTACATATGGGGGGCAGCCAATTGATGTTTCTCTCACACATCAATGTTTCTCTCTCTCTCCTATCTGTCTCTCTAAAATCAATGAATATATGTTGAAAAATATTTCCCTCTTATTGGCTCTAAGGAAATTATTGCACACAGCACAGAACCACAGCTATCTCATTAATGTATATTATGGGCATTAACCCAACTGCCCCAGCCTTCTTTTGAATTGCTGCTCTTGCTTTTTCTTCCTGACACACAGGTGACTAGCTCTGGACCCCAGGTTTTAGTACATACTTATGGCTTTTTCAAGCATGATTGTTAAAACATTCACTTATTTATTTGTTAACTAATAAAACAAATATTTCATAGACTCAAACCATAAGTGCAAGTTCTATATACTATAATATAGTAATAAATGGAATAAAATCTATAACCTCCGGGTGTTTATATTTTGGTAAAGAGAAATGTGTTATCAATAAAATGAAGTGCTGAAGAAATATAAATCAGGAAAGAGGGATAGGGAATGCAATTTGTAAAGAAAATGGTTCATTTTTTTAATATGTCGATCAGGGAAGCTTTTGCTAAGAAAATGGCATTTGAGTAAAGATTTGGAGGTGAGGGAACGAAGTGAATGATGCTTATATCTGGGAAATGGGAAAGTCCTAAGATGGTAGAAAGGTTGTAGAATTCAAGGGGCAGGAAAAGACAGTGGAGCTTGAGCAGAAAATCCAGGAGAAGAAAAGGGAGATAGAAGGTCAGAAAGGTAGAGAAGAGACTTTTAAGAGCTTCTGATTTTTATTCTGAATTGAATGGGAAGCCATCGATGGCTGTATGCAGAAAAGTGCTATGATGTGACTTACATGTCTGTTGAGTTGATAGTAGGTTGTAAGTGGAAAAATCTAAGCTTGTGTTCAATTAGGATGTTACTAGAACCATAGAAGGGAATGATGATGGTGACTTCAACGAAGATGCTATCATTAGAGATGCAAAATGATCAGATTTTGAATAGGTTTTGAGAGTAGGGTTATTGGGATTTGTAAAAGGATTGGATAAATGATTTGACAGAACAGTTATCCTAGGATAGAGATTAGAGATAAGGCTTTGTGAATCTTGAGCACATAGTTGATATTTAAACCATGAGACTATATGAGATTACCAAGAGATTCCAAGTAGCTAGAGAAGAGTGAAGGGTTGAGTTCTAAGCCTCTCAGACTGGGGAAATGAGGAGGAACCAGAAAAGGAGACAGGAAAAGAGAGCAGCTATAAGAGGAAAGCCAAAAGAGTGTGGAGCCTTGGACAAGGATGGGGAATATTTCAACCAGGGGGAGGGACTGACTGTGCTAAATGTTGCTAAAAGTATAAATAAAATAGATTGAGGATTTGTCCATAAGATTTAACAACTTAGTGGTCATTGTTGATCTTGATAAAAACAGTTAGTTAGTTATATGAGGTGGCAAGGGAGGATTGCAAGAGCACTGTTGTGGTGGGTTCAAGGGAGAAATGAGACAATGACTAGAAAAAATAAAATAAAAAATCTTGTAACAACTTTTGATATAAAGGGAATAAGTCGGGTAGTAGGGGCAGTGGAGTCAGGCAACTGATATTTTTGTTTGTTCATTTAATTTATATGTTTCTAATATTGGAAAAATAATAGTTTAAAGGAATGGTTCAATAGAAAGAGAAACTCATGATGGAGAAAGAAGACAAAATGGCTGGAAGGATGTTCTTAAAGGCAAAAGTGATGTGTTTTATGTTTCTTAATCTTTTATGTATTAAAAAAATTTAATTAAGACTATTAAAAAAAGGGAAGAAAAAAGTACAGTATAAATTTATTCTTTAATCTTTCACTCATCCAAAGAAAAATCTCAATTCTCAAATAAATCTAAAAGTACTTTGATGCGGATATCTCTAGAAAATCATGCGCAAATATCCACATAGGTACACAGAGAGGCACTCGTAAAATATAGGTTCATACTGTGCTATAACCATTGCAGGTTTTATAAATACTCACTTGAGGATATGTTTTTATTGATTTGAGAGAGAGAGGGAGAAAGAGAGAGATTTGTTGCCTCCCTTACGTGCCCTGACTGGGGATCAAGCATGCAACCTATAGGTATGTGCCCTGACCTGGAGTGAAACCTGCAACCTTTTGGTATATGGAATGATGCTCCAACCAACCAAGCCACTTGTCAGGGCCAAAAATTGCAACTTTTAAAAATATTAATGACACAAATATATTTCCACATAATAATTTAGACATATTCTTCATTCATTTGTAAGCTACTGTGTTTTGCTGTGAATAATGTGCACAAAAACCTGGGTATGTGTTATGGCAAAAAAAACAAGCGCATTTAATTTTCCTTTGATTATAAAAACTGATACACATCAATTATAAAGTTAGAAAATAAGGAAAAGTTCTGTCATATGGAAAATACTTTTTTTCTAACTCACTTCCCAGAAGAAAAACCTATTATTTTTATGTAAAACTGTTGTTTTATATTATATGAATATAACACAAAATACAAAAAAGGAACAGAAATGGACATCAGAGATTTGCTGTAATTCAAATGTCTTATTTTAGTTTAAGAAACAATGATTTGGTTCTCAAAAATCAATCTAAATTTGAACAAATTTCATAGAAACATGAAGAAATTAAAGTTATTATTATAACTATAATTGTGTTGCTTAATGGCCACAAGATTATTTGCATTAATAATTGCTGGTCAATTGTATTCTAAAAATCAGAATGTAACAATGATGTCCAGACAGTAAATGAAATCTGTGTAATTTTTAATATTAATTAACTAATTTAAGAAAGATTTATCAATCACAGACACCGTGCTAGGTGTTATTTTAGGGAGTGAAGATGCAATAATTTCAATGTAGGCAAAGGCCTTGTCTTATTTAGCTTACAGTCATTTTAAGAACAAAAAGTATATTTTCAGACATAAATCTAGATTTTAAAATAATAATTGGGAAATGTTGATTGAAAGGCAAATTTGCCATAATTTACAAATGATTCTTTTAAGAAAAAATGCATTACGGATAACTATTATAGTTAATACCTATTATAAATTAAATAAAAATATAAATCACATGACTTCATATTCTCCGTAGGTCCCTTTATCCCTCTGTAATTTCTTCACTTGTATAGATCTGCTGCGATTTTTCTGGAAAATTATAATATACCCTGTTAATTGCTTCAAGTTCATATCATATTTAGCTCTTTTCATTTATGAACCATGGCTCTCTCTCTTATTTTCCTTTTCCTAGAGTTTCCTTTTTATTTATTTTTAAAAAAATATGTTTATTTTTCTTAGCAACTGTGTACCATAATCATACTTCTAGATTTTGAGCATCTGCTTTTTCACCAATAGTGTCTTCTTGAAGACATGTCCGTGGGGCTTTCTCAACAGCTATATAGTTGTAAAACTAGCTTTGAACACAAGTTTCAACTTTTATTTCCTGAATTTGTATTTAATTTTGCTTAACTTATTTTTTGGAAGTCCTGAGGTACTAAATTTTCTGAGCTCTTGTGTGCTAAAAAATAATTTTATTTTCCTCCCTGATGCAGACTCCAGCTTGTGGGGTTCACCACGTTGTGGATGAGGCATGAGACAGTCACACAGACTACCAAGTCCTGTGGAGGAAAAGAGACAGCATGGCTTTACTCTCAAGGGGAGAAAAAGCTGTGGCCCTTGCAGTGACAGGCCTTTGTTTCTTTTCTGGGCACATTACATGATGGTCCTCATTTACTATGCATAGTTTCGCTTTAGGTGGTTACCTTTTACTGAAAGCAAAGGAGCTGATGCTGCTAATCACATCACAGAAGAAGGATATTTGCAAATGAAAAGGGAAAAGTGGTTGAACCAATTACACTTGTCCTTGGAAGGTTTAGCATGGATTTTAGGAAGTTACTTTGCAGTAAATGTTTTCTGCCTCAATTCAGCGTGAGGGACTTTTAGCAAAAGCAAGTCTCATAGCACTCTAGGTACAATGCAGGCCTGATTCCCCACAGGAGAACCTATCTGTGGCTGTGGGTCCTGTCTGGGCCCACACCACACAAAATGGTCTCCTATACTCTTAAACTAAAATGGCAGTTTGATTGGGTGTAGCATTCTGGCTTTGAAACAATTCTATCCCCTTTACCCCAGGTTTCAGTTCAGAAATATTATGCTAATCAGGCATTCACTGTTTCAGTTCAATATCAAACAGGGATGCAGCATCAGTAGCAACTATGGATTTGTTAAGGCAGTTGGCTTATATAATTGTGGAAACCAGTTTGGCTTCCATAAGGCTATTCCCATCTGGTGCTGAAGCTTAAAGTCTATAAGGGAGGCATGCAAGAAAAAGCCATCAGGCATAGACTGGAAACCATAAGCACTGGTCAGAACCTCACAAGGACTGAAACTCACGTCTGTCTGTAACCTTGGTAATGAGGATAATCTGCAGAAGCTGGGTTCTTTGCCAGAGTTAAACACACATTCTGGCTCAGGAGTCAGAGAAGCAAAGGAGGATCCAGAGGAAGGCAGAAAAAACGTTGGCTTAGCTGCTGTTTCAAGCCAAGGAAGCAAGGCAGTAGACCAAACACAATGTCTATGAGCTATGAAATGGCTGTTGCTTCCTTTCCTCTTTTCAAAACCAGAAGAATCTTTGTTGTGGCTCACTCTACTCTGGATATACAAATAAGGGAATTCTGAGAAATGTTACCAAGTTTCTGGGCAACTGTACAAGTTGGGATATTACAAAACCTTGATTTTTCAGATGTTTTTGGTAGTCTACTTTTGTGAACTTTTATTTATTTTTTCCAAACCTTTAAGATTTTTTCAACCTGAACTTCTAAAATTTAACAAGAATTAACCAATGTGTTTATTATGGCCATCATCTGCATTCTCAACCCCATCTGCATAGTTTACTATGAAAGTAAGATGTCATTGTTTTGTTGTTTCAGGTTTTTTTGCTCTACACTTAGTGGGACAACATTTAATGATGTTCTTTAGTGAAGAAGTATTTTATTTTTTTATGGTTCTATTCTTTCTATTTTCTTTTCTGTGATAGCTTTAAGCTGTATATATTGTCTATATTTAGCTTCTATAATTTAGTTATATTTCTTACTGTCTATCCCCTTTTCCCTTAATTTTTGTTTTATTATCCAGACCGCTGATAGGGTTTGAAGCATGTCTGTTTTATTTTTTTACTGACTGTTTGTAAGTACCTGTTATGTTATTTTTTAAAATTGTAATAATTTATTCTTATTTTCTTATTGTCCCTTTTTCAAAACATGTAAGGAAGACATGAATTAATTAATTAATTAATGAGCGATAGATAGATAGATAGATAGATAAACTTAATATTTTCAAATAATGACATTTTTTAAAGTTGCTTCAATGTCCTCTTAAATTTTTGAGGACAGGAACACTTCAAATTCTTTTTTGTAATCTTCATTATCTCTGTTCATCTTGACCTTTATTAAACTGTTGGTTTTTCTTATTTATCTTGAGATTCTTGGATGTTCATTTATATATTTCGGTTGAAGGACTAGTTTGAAACAAGGGTGTTAGCAGTGGCTTTACAAAATAGATGTATCCATTCTCTGAAAGGGAAAGATTATTTTGTATTGGCAGCTCTTTCAGGCTTCACAACACATATGAACCCTTCTTTGAAGAGCTCAGGTTCACCTTTGCCTTACTAAAACCATTGATGATGGTGTTCTCAGCTCCCCTACCACAGGTTGACTTCCAGTTAAGGTAATTCACAGATTCTCCATTAGAAGAGGGAGCATTAGGACAAAAAAAACAGGAAATAAACCCCAAAGAGACACTGAACTTTCTAGGAACACATTTTGGCAGCCCAGAAATAAGAGGAAGCCCTGTATCAGTATCAATGTGGACTTCATGCAGAATCCAAACATGGTGTTTGTTTACCTTCTGAAAATGCACACATTAGAAAAGCCATAAGAATGCCCTGGATAAATTGCAGCATTATTTATGGGAATGTGGAAATGGAAATGTCAAATGACGAATGTGAAATGTGTTCGTGAAAATGCTATGATGCTTCCACTGCTAGGAAACCATACAGATATTCTGATGAGAGGTAAAAAAGCAACGGCCATGTACCACTGAAGATTGTTTTATTGTTCTGTGCAATTTGGAGACTGCTAGGCATAAACTGGACCTACATTGCACAGAATAAATTATATTTTATCAGGGTAACCTTTTGGATAAGCATGTATTTTAGGGCTTAGCATTCTTGACTTGAGTGCCTTTGTCAGTCAGAGGACTCCAAAATCTGACCAGTCGGGATGTCCCTCTCTGGGGACTCTCTGCTGATAGAAGTTTTACAGTTCATTCACAGAGGAAGCTGCCACCTCCTGCCAGAAAAGGTAAGAATTCTTCTGAGAATAGTTGCAAATAAGGCAACCATTTTCTAAGATGCAATATAAGCTTATTATCATTCTGTCCTGGTTGTCTCATGTGATAAATATATGTAATGTGCCATAAAGAATGGAAACTTTCCATTCTCCTGTCCTCTAGGCATTAAATTAATCCCTCCTTGTTCCCCCCCGCCCCCGACTTACCCATAGAGTGTTGCACACGCTGGCATTCACACTCATAATCTCAAGCCACAACACCATCTGTGATGGAGGTGGCACTACCCTATTTGAACTCCAAGCAGAAAAGATCACCAGGAGTAAGGGAGCAGTCACTCTTAAACATGGTGTGATCATTCATTTTACTGACAGGGCTTTCTGATCAGGTTCCAATCCGGCTTATTTTCTGCTTAGGTGTCTTTCACCTATGAATAGGGAGGGGTCGGCAGAAGCAATTCTCTACTTTTTAGTCATGCAGGAGCTTTATAAGAGACGGGGTACAACTATATCTAACATGCCACATATAGAAAGAACTATTTTAGATTTCCTTCAGAATCATTAAGAATAATTGATGCATCCTAGCTCTAAATTGTCCATTAACACAGAGTTATCAAGTTACAGGTATCATCTGACAGGCAACTTCTTTCTTTTGATTGTTTTATCTATTTATATCATTTTCCTGTTTCTAAAACGCAGTGTTCTTTGTTATGATTGTAAAAATGTTATGTATTTTTTAAATCTCACCACTACGCAGAATTCTGTGAAAAAATAATATATAGAAATCACTTGAAATTTCAGCAGACTAAGAAAACCACGATTTATATTTTGGTGAGCAACCTTTCAAACATCTTTTTATATACACATACCTAGGGACACACCTGCTTTTTTACTTCCTAATAGTTCCTAATAGATATTTCTAAGAGTTCTTTTATTATGGATGCCAAGCTAATGATTACATTAATGCTCCATTTTTGTAGTAACCAATTTATTACTGACCTAGCGTGAAGGTGTTTTTCTATTGGAAAGAGCACTGAGCTATAACTATGTCCACTTTTAATTTTGGAATTTACTTCTAGAAGTGGAAATGCTGAATCAGAGATAATGTATCTTTAGAAAGTTTAGTAAATATTTCCAGATTGGCTTCTAGAGACACTTTATCATTTTATCCTCTCAACAACATCACGGGACAGTGCTCCCTCTTCCTTTATCTAATACTAGGTCTATTCAAGACTATTATTATTTGTCAATCCTCATATGTAAGTAATGATTTTTTTGTAGTTGTATTTTTTTGATTGCTAGTATTAGCCAATTATATGTCTTTATATACATTGCCTCTTAAAGTTCTTTGTCTATTTTTATGCTGGGTGTTTGCCTTTTTGTCTTTCCCTATCATTTGAAAGAGTTTTTTGATATATTTTGAATAGTAAGCCTTTATTGATTACATATTTTTCAATTTTGTTCCCAATTTCTATTTGAATTTTAACTTTGTTTAGAACATTTTATGTGTTTATAAAAATTATTGGACAGTGTTCAGGGATTGATAAACATAATTTTAAAGTATTTTCTGGTGACATATCTATCAACTTATACTGTTTGGTTTCTAGATTTGGTATTAAATTAGAAAAGTTCTGCTGACCCAAGATTACAAAAATATCTACCTATACACCCTTTATTGGTTACATTAATTTTAAGTTTAATTGTTGTGTTGCACTAGAATATATTGGGGGGAAAGACTGACGTAGAGATCGAATGTCTTGTTTCCAAGTTCTTTATCAAAATTTGACACCTAAGAGTTTTTTTCTTGACCCTATTTTCTTTCTTTGCTCTGTTTATCCATTCACTAGTAATTTCACTGTTATAATATACCTAGTGTTATAATATGTTTTAAAATATGGGCCAATTTGTTCCCATTGTACACTTATTTTCAGAATTTTATATATTTATTCTTCCATGTGAATTTTTGAATCCTTGATTAAATTTTTATTTTGACTTTTAAGACTTGGTATTGTGTGCACTCCATAGTTTTGGATATCATCTCAGATTTGTTACTTGGGTAAACATATTACTTCAGCAGGATAAATCTGATGGAAATATATTGGCTATTATAGCAAAGAGGTATATATCATCACAGATGTGTTAAAATTGATAGCTTTTGCAAGGGCTACATGTGTGGAAGAGAAGATTACCACAAATGGTAACTTTGAATGAATCCTTAAAACATGATAAAGGTTAAGTGATTTATCTTAACAGAAAGACATGCTAAAAATAACCTCTGACATTAGCCAAAAAGAAATTTATTAAGAATTTGTTCCAGCAGTTTCCCTGGTAAATTTATTTCTTCCAGTTTTTCATATACTATTTCCCAAACTGTTGAAAAAAAATCTAGACTCACCAAAATTAGTCATCTAAATAAAGACTAATTGCTGGGGAAAACATTGATCAGAGTCATATATTCCTAAACTTAGGTGGGGAAAAGGATAGGCAGAGAAAGTGAGCCAGTGAAAGTAGAATTTATAATTATTGAGTATTGTTAACATTATATAAATTTATTACCCCCAGTGGGTAATTAAGGCTTTTCAATTCTTTGACTTTGTGGTAATGACATAATCCTTATTTCAGGAATAAAAAGTAAAACCATAAGGGAAAATGTCTGTAGAATTTAAAGTATAAGTTGAAATCACTTGTAAATGTAATTCTTATTAACAGTATGCCACTGATCACAGAATGCAGGTGACAATTTGTCCCAGGTGATATTTACACAATTTTTTGTATATCTTTATTTCTCTCTTGTCTCTTTATCTTTGTAGAATATTAGTCAGGTACTATTTTTATCAGTAAAATGACACTGGTCTACATAGTAGTTTTCTGGGATCTATTTTTATTTTCTTTAAATACCTGTGAGCAGTCATTTCAAGTGCCTTTATATACTAGAGTATTCTTTATGTATGCAAGATGTTCAGTTAGTGTTTACTGATAATTGCATAATAAGCTTATTACACATAAAGCTTTTTGATGATATGGTATGACTGTACAAAGTCTGTCCAGAAGTATCCAACCATATAGTATAAAAAGTACATTATTGAAGAATAGTCAAGATACAAGAAACATTGTACATAAGACAATGATGCCTCAGTTCCCTTCAAAGTAGGCACATTGGGACATCACTCAATTCTCCCAGTTGTTATATATTCCTGAATCATCAACTTTCCGAAATCTCTTCCCTTTTGGAAGTGATTTTAGTTTGGGGAAAAGCCAGAAGTCACAGGGCACCAAATCTGGGCTGTAAGGGGGCTGAGTCACCTGGTTGATTTGATGTTTTGCCAAAAAACTGCAGGAGATGCAATGCTTAAGTGGGTGTGTGCTGCCAATTACAACTTGCCCATAGCTGTGGCCTTCAAATCATCCAAATAGTTTCTACAGAGGAATGTTCACACTTAACAAAAATCTGGTGCAGATTCGTTGTTCTGCTTGCTCAATCATTTTGAATATGACGACCACACAGTACACATGCTCACTCAATGGGCATGTGCCACCCCCACTGACTAGTATAGTGAAGTTGTCATTGTTCACACATGCACATTCCAGTCCACTCTCTTTGGCTGTCAAGTTACATCAATGTCATGGAAACCATTCTCATTACATTAACAATGACTAGATTTTTTTTTGAGAGACCTTGCATTTTCTGCAATTACCTACATACAGAGACACTTTATGAAATACAGTGGCTAATCTACTTAGTTTAGAGGACTGAGTGAGGCTAGGTCAAAAAATATAAGGGCTCTAGAACATTCTAATCAAATACTTTTATAGTGTATCTACAAACATAACCAGAGGGGGACAATTCCCAAATGTGCTCAGAGTAAAACAGTTTCACTAACTCACAGCACTTGGACTCTAAAAAGTATTGGTTGTGGGTTACATGTAGCTATTCCCTGAATGAGTCCTAATTAATTGATATTAATTACATCCTAGTAATTATATCACATTTTTATCTTCAGTAAACTAACTTTATTAGTCAAGAGTGTTTTCATTACTATAATAGAAAGTATATAACTAGGATAATTACAAAGAAGAAACATTGTCTCACAGAGTTGAAACCTTTAGAGCCTTGATCTTGCATCAAGTATAACCGAATTTGGGACAGAAATGATGTCATCAGAGCTTGACCTTTCTGCTTGGCTCTGTTTCCCTATATACTGGCCCCATTCTCTGCCTGTCCCCAGCCATGAGGAAGCACACTTCTCCAGTCCAGGCTTAACCACAGGGCAATAAGAACATTTCTTTTCCAAAGGGAACAGCAAATTTAGGTTTAATGCCCTGATTTGGAGACGTGTTCCTGAACCAGTCACCATTACTCTCATTGGCCAGCCTTCAGTTTGGCCCACTCCCACAAGACCCAGATGGAGTTCAGCCTCTCCCAAATATAACTATTGAACATGAAGAGAAGCTTGTTTCTCTCTGAGGAAAAAGCAGGCTACTCACAGCCAAGGATACAGGGGGGTATACACTGCACAGCAATAACATTGGGAAATCACAACCCTACAAGATTATGCCTTTCTGGCAGAAATGACATTATGTCATTTTTTGTGATGGGAAATTTTAAGATTTATTTCCTTAGCAATTTCAGATATGCAATACAATGTTACTAACGATAGTTGTCACTCTTGTGTACATTATAACACCAGATTTATTTATTTTATAAATGGAAGTTTGTACTTTTGAACTCCTTCACCCATTTCTCCCATCCCTCACCTTCACCTCTGGCAACCAACAGTATCTTCCCTTTTTCTGTAAGCTTATTTTTTTTATTTTGTTTGTTTTTGCTTTGTTTTAGGTCACATGTAAAATGAGACCTTACAGTATTTGTCTTGCTGTGTCTGACTTATTTCACTTAGCATAATGCCCTTTTATGCCATCAATGTTGTCTCAAATGGCAAGATCTCATTTTTTAGACTGAATACTACTCTGTTTTATGTGTATCCATGCATGAGTGTTCTTTTATCCACTCACCCATCAGTGGACACTTAGGTTGTTCCTATAGCTTGCCTATTGTAAATAATCCTGCAGTTAATATGAAGGTGCATATGTCACTTTTAGTTAGTGCTTTTGTCTCCTTTGGATAAATACCAAAAAGTGGAACTGCTGGATCATATGGTAGTTCTATTGTAAAATTTTTGAAGGGTCTTCTACTGTTTTGCATAGTGGAATGTATTCATTTACAATCCCCCCAACAGTGCACAGGGATTCATTTTCTCTATACCCTGTCAGAATTTACTATCTCTTATTTTTTCAATAATAGCAGTTCTAACAGGTGTAAAGTGGTATCTTATTGTGGTTTTGGCTTGCATTTCCTGAAGATTAGTGATTTTGAGAATCTTTTCATGTACTTGTTGTCCATCTTAATGTCTTCTCTGAAAAAATATCTATTGAGATTCTCTGCCCATTTTTAAATAGATTGTCTGATATTTTTGCTATTTAATAGTATGATTTCTTTATATATTTTGGTATCTTTTGAATTAATTAAGTGATTAATAATTGATTGATTTTACATGCCTTATGCTTTTTATATGGAGATCATACTATTGTATTCGGAGTTATTATATGGGAAGAAGTGTTGTATTTCTGTTAATGAATTCACACATCTATTATTTTCTGGTTGTGTACTCCAGAAAGAGTGAGAAAGCCTTAAAATGATACCAAATAAAACGAATTTCCCCACATCAGGAAGATATCCCTAATCCTGGCTTCATTTGTCTGGCACATCAACAGCCCTGCCAACTAATCACAGTCACTGTGGGAGTGAGTGAGGCGGTGGGGCAATGTGTGAAGTGGATTCTCTCAGAGAAAAATGCATGAGAAGTGGTCGGCAATAGGAAAATCAAGCACCCAGGGCACGCAAATCAACACTCTGGGATGGTGAGCAGTGTGTCTTTTTCACAATCACCAAGAAGTACAAATATACCAACCATGCTGTGTTGTTTTAGTTCATGCTGAATTTCATGGAGTATAAATTCTTGTCCAATCTAAGCACATCTGTTCATAATAATTAACTTCTGTGCCTTATGAGCAGAAAAGCAGCATCAGCTATACAGTGAGATGCATTGGCTTTATTTCTGTTTGTCATAATGATTCATTGAGACATTATGGGGAAGCAGATGCTTTTTATGCACTCCCAGACTCTGCATTGTGCCTGTCTATGCACTGCCATTATTCCTCATATGTTAAATTAAGCAGGGTTTTAAGGTTGCAGAGCATTACGGTTGTCAAGTGTTAATACCACTGTGGGAGTATAATTTTGAAACTTTAAAAAGTTATTTGCTCATTCCAAAACTCAGTTCCCTTTTCCACCCTGGTCTGAGATAAGTTAAACCATGTGTGGATTTTGAGTAGAATATTTTATGAAGTTGCCAATCACTGGGCTGGAAGTTTCTGTGAAAAGTTTAATTTCACTCCCAGATATACCACCTTCTTTGTCAAAGATGGGTAATATCACTTTCCCAGTGAAGATGTTGTGATGATTAAAATGCAATTAGAGGAGTAAAGCACATAGCAGGGAGCCTGGACTATAGTAACAATAACAGACAATGAAAGTAACTTTTCAGCTGTGTTCTAGCTATAAGGACTATTGTCTTTAGTACTGAAGAAATCCTGTAAGGGGGTAGTATACATGTACCCTCCTTATGTGTGAGGAAACTAAATCTTAGAGAAATGAGCTTTGCTAAGCTTATTCATCCAGAAAGTATGTAACCAGGATTCATGCAGTCTCACTCCAGAGTGGATATTCTTCATGCTGTCCTTCTTCACTTCACAAATGTTAGTTGACAGATCTTTAACTAGAGCTGAGACAAAAGCATATTTTTGCCTGGCATGGAGATTTGATCAGACATTGCTTACTCATCATAACCATAGGAATAGTCATGATAAATTTAGGTAAGACGCAAGAAATGCCCAAGAGTATTCTCTACCCTCTCATTCATTCTGATTTTTAGACTTGGAGCATCTGTTTGTTACAGAGCCTCTCCTTGTTGTCTTGCAGGTACTGAAACCTAGTTTTAGTTGGTGTGAGAAGACATGGAGGAGTTGTTTCATTATCTCTATCATAAACACATCAAGGATACTGATCCTCATACACCTTTTGTAAAGGAAAGTCGTTACAAACCTCCTAGTGAAAAGAGCAGCCCTTACCCAAGCACACTTGTTCGGATATAGCTCCATATTCCTAACTGCTGGATAAGCTCTCTGGCGCAGGCCAGTAAGCACGTAGTTACACATATAATTTAGTAGAAACTCAAAGAGGCCATGATGGATCATGCTCAATCAGAAATTCTGCATGAGAAAAAACTATGAATGAATAGAAACCATGAGTTTTAAAATAATATACAAAACAAGGGAGCAAAAAAAACCCCAGCATAGTTGACAAAAAGATTAGACTGGAATAAACATGAAAATGAAGGTAGAGGTGGCATGATAGAAACAGTGTTCAGCCCATGCACAGGGAAACAATAGCTTGGCCTTCTAGCTGCCATGGACCCTAATGTCTTTCACCAGAAGCTTAGTGTTCAGAGTGTTCTCTTGTACTCCCATAAAATTCTTCCTCCTTAACTTCTGGCAAAGTAACCTTATACCACTCTCCTACTCCCCACTGAAATATCATATGTAACTTTCTCATTTTTAATCAAAAGTATGAATGAAAGCATTTACTCTTCCCTGACTATGTTGGAAGGTACTTTGTGGCCTTAAGGAGAGACTTTTGGCTGCACACAGCTCTGGGCTTGAATCTCTTCTTTGACACTTATCAGCTATTGAGGGAGTGAAGGGAGCTGTTTTCATTAAGTGGTAATGACTAGGTGAGCATGTAGTCTCTTGCGTATGTGAATGAACTTGACTAGAAATCAAATGACAAATTGTTTCCAAGCCCAACTGGAAATAAACTGGTGAATTGGTAATTTTGAAAGATATTAATTCCATAGATTTCACAGAGGAATATTCATCACTTTATATGAAAAAATTTAAGATGAATGAGATTCTATTTGACAAGAATAAATGTTCTTGTTTTAGCAAAGCAAAATATTGCATTATTGTCAGCAGTAATACCTTTCATTTATTTTCACGTTTTCCTTGGGTTATAATAATTTTGAAAGTGAATTTTAAATAGGAAAATGCATCATTCTCTGAGGCTCATGGCAATGAGTAGCCAGCCACAAAAGAGATGTAGATCATCATTTGAAAAGTAGATCATCTTTTTCCCTGTTACCTAAACTGCTAGGGATGTAATGTGTTTTAGAGTTAAAACTGAGAGGTGGCACTGGGAAGTCAACACCTAGTGCTGTTTTCCCTTCACTTATCACACTGTTTTGCAGTTTTGAATTGCCTCTTTGTGTCCCAAACGCCCTAAGGCAGGCATCAACTCCTTTAACATATACAGCTCTGGAGCCTTGTGTAGTTGAACACATAGTTGGCATTCAATAAATGTTTGTTCAATTCATGGATAGAAAATAAACTAATGATATTAAATCTCTTTCTTAATAAAGTATGTGTCCATGATTATATCAATAATCTTGAATTAATATTCCTAAGGAGAAAAATGAAGTCAGCAAGTAATTAATGAAATCCATCATGTCTATTCCATTCATTGAGAAATTACTGAATATTTTAGAACCCATTCACTTATTGCTTTAAATTTTGCTAGACACCTTGCGAAATAAGAATGACAACAAAAATAGCTTCCATAATTCATACCCTGAAAATGATTAGAGTTTAAAGGTATATACGTGATATGATTACTAGCAGACATACCTATTGCAGGGATTGCTACATATTTATATGATTCTATAACAGTAAACAATTTAAGAAAAATATGCAGTCTGTAGAAAAATAAAACTTAAAAAAGTTTTTTGTATAAGCCAAAAAAGAAAAACTAAACAAATCAAAGGCATAAAAACAGGAGGGGACTTGTTGAAAGAAAGGACCAAAAAGACAAATTAAAATGAGAGGCAGAACAAAATCCAAGCTCCATCTTATTGACCCTTTTCCGAGAAGCTTTCTTCCAGGAGGAAAAATGCCTCAGACATTAAGTCAACTTGATCAATACATGCATTCTCCTTGTGGATAGAGGTCAGCAAATCCATTTTATAGTTAACTGTATTCAACTGGTTGTCCGGTTTCCATGGTAAATTATGGCAGATTTTCTTAAATTCAGTGGTTTTTTTTCTAATCTAGCCTGTGGGTTTTGCCATAGGTATTGGCATTAAGTGATGCATCTATTCAAAATTTTGTTGCAAAAAGAAGGTACTAGACAGGCATATTTAAGTTAATAAGGAATTGCCTCTCTAAATTTGAGCATGCATCCTCACATCCTTTGTCTTTTTTTAAAAAAAGCTGATGACAGACTGAGCCAGGTGAAGGAAGGCTCCAAACTCAAGTGAAAGCAATCCCTTAACCTCTACTTTGGCTCGCTATTCACCCACAGCTTTTTCAAATTTCCCATTTTGATACCCATGGAAAAGAGCAAGGACAACAATGAAAGCTGGTTAAAAATATCTGTGCCCAAAAAGTGATATTGCAGAAGGCAACCTGATAAGGGAGTTTGCCAGACCTGCATTTTTTATGTATTTGTTACTTATGGTAAAATTATGTGTCCTTCATCAGTGTCATGATCTTTAAAATGATGGGACACATCAGACAACTGTTTGAGAGCTAAATGAAACAACAAAAACAAACAATAAAACAAAAACAGTGTATTGAGTGCCATGTCTGTCACTCAATACATGCTAGTTGAGTTTAGTACCTGTAAGATGCAAATAATAACCATCTCTTTTATTTGATAGGAATAAATAAAATGACATAAATATATTTGGAGGGATTATTTTGATGAAGTAATTTAAATCTCTGCCCAAATTGTCTTACAACCCAGAAGTCTAGACTTTGTGTTTGCCTCATTTTTCTGATTGTATTGACTGATTTCTGCCTCCTTGGTTCACTGGCTTCTCCACGGCAATCCAATTCCAGTCTCAGTATCCTTATTTTTCCATTACATAAAAAATCAAATAGAAGTAGCTTCCCAGTGCTTTCTTAAGGGTAAGGAAAATTTTTTTCCTAAAAGCCCTTGGAAAACTTTCATGTACCTTGACTTGGATTGGGTCATAACCCCATTCCAGAGCTATTCTTGTTATACAGTACTATCAAGAACTGATTTGCTTAAGTTTGTACTCTTAAATCAATCAGTATTTCAAGTTGTATTACCTTTAGAGTATTCAAGCCTATTTTTGGCAGAGATGAGGGGCTTAACTTCTATGGAGCTACATAATTTGATGTGGAAAAGGATAGATACCCAAAGGAAAATTAGGTTTCCTCAGGAAAGGGAAGAGTGAATAAATTATGTAGAGAAAAATGGCATTATAACAATATGTGAACATCCCTGTATCTTTGCCTGGCATGTAATTGATGCTCAATGTAATCTTAACTAAAGAAACTTCATAGTAGCTTATACAAGGTTCTTTATATTCCTGAAAGTGATAGGCTGAATGGTTGACACAGGGAACAGTGGCTCTGGTTTTTTTTAATCATAATATTCACCCAAATCATGCCTGCCAGTAGTCTCATACTGTCCTTCTTAGTAAGAAAAATTGCCAGTCCAAAGCATTGATTTCAGGTCTACCAGATGGAGAGCTGCTTGGAGAGATCAAAATAAATAGCAGACACTGGAATGAACTATCTTTGGAAACGAAATAGCTGATGAAATTGGATGTACATAAGTGAAAATGACTTGAATCTTTACCAAATGGCTAGCAAACCAGCACAAATCAATATAAGGATGTCAGAAAAATGTACTCTCCTTGAAACAGGCACTTAAAAAATAGTAGTTTAAAAGGCTGTTTGTCTGTCTGTTAACTTGTATGTCTACATGTGTGCTTTTTCTTTGTAAACATATGATTTTCTAGGAGTGAAAAATAGAAAGCACTTTCATACAGCAAGCATGCTTAAATGTGTTTTGTGATAAGTGTTTAAGTGTAGAAAAAATAAATGCATAAAAATCCCTCTGTGGGTCAATGTTAGAAGGTTCAAGCTTGTTGATTCTTTCCTGGAAAACATGTTTATTCACACATTTAATGGTTTTATTTCTACTGGACTAAGTCATCTTTCCTTCCCATGGTGGTTAGTAAGTTATTTGTCACTTCTGGATGAAAGTTGAGTGTATTTCCTGTAGCATTTGCATATTTTCTTACTGAAGTTCCTGCTCTTAGGAACAGGCATCCATCAAAGAGGGCTGGAACAATCTGGTCAGCTGCAGGTCTGGAAAGCCAAGCCATTGTCAAACCTGAGACTTTCAGTGACATCTGTTGACCGCAGTGTACCTCCTCATTGATCTCGCCCCAAAGCATTGGCCCATGACAACCACCCCATGCATTCAGGGTTTGGTTGGTTAGTTTCAATTTCTTACTGTTAATATTATAAGTAATTTATTATAGTATTGTTGTTGTTGTTTACTTATAATATACCAAGTAGTAGTAATTCAGTAGAGTCTTACCATGATTAGTTAACCCAATTTTTGACTGCAACTTTTCCAATGTCTTTCTCCTTTTACTTCCATATACTGTTTTCTCCCCTGTCTTTATTCTCTATTCTGCTCCTCTACCTCCTTTCCTCCAACTCTTCTTCTTCCCTGCCTTATTCTCTTTTTACACTCCTTTCTTTCATTTGTACTTCTTCCCTCATCTCTCTTCCTTTCTCCATCATTAAATATTTATTGCAATCTTATCATAATAGAGCAAGACATAGGAGTGAGGCAGTATTGATAGTAGGTAGTTTTAAGTAAGTCCCAACTTTGAAATGTGTAAAGCTAGATGTAGTAAAACGATGTTTTCAAGAAACAATTCAGAATCGTTAGAGAATAAAATTAACTATAATTTCTAGTCCTACATATGTATTTCTTTATAGCACAATGGCTATACAACATTGATTAATCATTATAAATTAAAAGCTGTCAAATTCTACAGATGTGGCCTTTGGAATTTCCAGGTTGTTTTTCAGGGGGCTTTTCCTGAAAGGGACATTGACATTTCAAAAAGCAGGAAGTTCAAGTTGATGTTTGTCTCAGCTGGATGAATTTTCAAGAGCCACTGAGGCAAAGAATAACATAACTCTTGCAATCTCTTTACCTTATTTATATGGGGATTTTTACTTTCTAATTAGGTATTTCCAAATAATTGGTATTTCACTGTTTCCCTTTTTAAAGCATGGCATAGATCTATAACATTTAACATCTTTTTCTTAGAAAAACATAGATAGATCTATCTAATTAATTAGATTAAAAACATTTAAAATAAGTTGAAAAAATGCTGTGTTTTTTTCATTGAATTTATTTTATCACATAAGAGTTTCTTTACTAAATTTGGACAGAAAATAGTTTATGAACAAATAGAGTAGCCAGTTTCCAGTAGCAACAGACTTTGGTTATCTGTTACTCTTACTCTAAAGTGAATTGTATTGAAGTTCATGAACAACACGTCTGGAATTTAATATAAAACATTTAAATCATAAGTTAATTATCCCATTATTTTTCTTTCAGTGTGATACACACACACAAAATCCTTTTATTCTCAACTTAAGATTTTAATCAAGAAAACACAGCAGAATACCAGCAACAGTTATCCATAGCAATATGCCAGTAGCAACTACATTTTTTTCCTTTGAAGGGAGTATTATAAGGCTGCTGTCTAGTGATGCCTGACTAGTTCTCCACCATACCTTCCCAAATCCTCTTAATGCAGAAAGTTTTAGTGAGCAACAAAATGAGTTAGGTAGCCATGTAGTTATGTGTATCCAAGAGCTAAAGAAGCTATATGCATCAACTCACCATAGGTTGCCCAGAGAAATATTGGCAGGGTCTGCATGGTAGAGGAAATAGTTGTGCAAGCAGAGGGATAGGTTAATGCATGGGAGGAGTTTAATAGGCATCCTTGGCATCTCTCCCTGTTCATCTTCAGTGCATCACCAAATTTCACATGTTGGCCTTCTAAGAGCTCTTCATTCCCACCACCACTATCCTAGCTCAGATGAGCATTTCAACCCATTGTCTATTCTGCAGACTAGGTGATGTTTTAAATACCATTCAAGTATAACAGTGTGGGGATTATGAGAAGAGTGGGGTGGGTGGAGATGGAAGAGGATATATGGGGGATAAATGGTAATAGGAAAAATACAATAAAATTAAAAAAATAATAATTTACTTGTCTAAAATCCTTGGTGATATTCCTTTACTATCGGGGCAAAAGCACAACCATTAACATGGTTGACAAAGTCCTGAGCGTCAGTGCTCCTTTGCAGACTGGAAGGCCCTTTCTTCCCTCAGACTCCATGCTGCAGCCACCCCTGTCTTTTCTTAGTTCCAGCAACAGACATTGCTCTCTTCAACCTCCAGCCCCTTACAGGTCTCTCCCATCTTCCTGGAATACTCACCCCAGTAGGGGAAACTTCTCTGCCCTGTCTTGTGGGTTAGCATCTATCACAACTTTGATTTATGAAATTGTGTGATTAGTTGATTAATATCTGCTCTTTAATGAGTGATGTGGTAAGACCAGATTATAAACTCCAGGATAACTCATGTCAGTTGTGTCTACTTAAAATTTCCCTGTCTGTAATATAATACTTAGGGACTCTACTTTATGCATATGTGAATAAACAAATATTCATGAAAGCAAAGTAGAGGATAGTAGACGTGACATCTGCGTTTGGCCTCAGGTAGACTCGAATTACATTCTTGTCCTCCTAGGTCTTTATTTCTGTAACTGTGGTCTGGTTGTGTAATGATTCCTAGATTTGGTTTTCAAACAGCCAATAATGGGACACATAAAGATTACATAACATCTCAATAAAATCACTGTCAGGAATGTTATGCCATTATGATCTTATTTAGTGCTGTAGTAATATTACATTAGTCAATATTCTGATTTCCCTTAAGGGCAATTTATGGCAGGCTAGCTAAGTGAACAGTTAGCATGATGGTAAAAATGCAATTTTTGTTGTTGTTGAGTATTTCATGAAAGCTCTCGAGAGCCATGAGAGATCAAGAGTTGAACATTATTTTTGGCTCTCATTTCTTTAGTTGTCTACACTATAAAATTTTGGATTTTGTCTACTTTTCCCCATTGTCTATGCTATAAAATTTTGAATTCTGTCTACTATGTCTACTATGTGGCTCTCTTTTAGCTGGCTCTGTTTCATCATTGGAGTGTCTCCACATAGTCTTCTCTTCAGCATGTAAGCACTTGGGATGTTATATGTGGTGGCGTAACAAGTATTCAATGGAGAGTCAATATTAAAAGATAAAAACAATGATGAAATGTCAGCCTTCTCACAATGCAATTCCCTAAAATGGCTAATAAACAAATACCTTTAATAAAAAATGCATTTACTTTGCAGTTGTACCTTTTTGAAATTAAGGAAAATTTAGAGAAGATTTGTAAGAGATAATAGTTCTTTAATCAGTATATTCTCAGAATCTTAGGGATGCTCACCTCGCTATATAAAATCTGAATTTTTTTTCTCAGAGTGCATCTGCATGAATAGTTTCTGTGCTGAATCCATCAACCAATCACTCCTTAGTATGTTAGTCAGCTTGTTTCTAGACTGTGCCAGATGCTATGAAAGGCATACAAGTCATGTAGTCCCTGTACCTAAAAAAGCTATTACCAAGTTGAGGAAATAAAATTCCCATATGGATGAAAAACAGAGCCAGGAATTGGATAAAACTTAAAACTTTATCACATAAGACAACTAGAAAAGAGAGTCCCAGTGAGTCTTTAGCTGAGCTTTTGTAGGAAGGGTAGCTTTCCTTGGGTAGCTAAAGGTAATCCATTCCCTTCTGACTTCCTAGGTATTTTCTCTTCACTTCCTCCCTTGGGTTCTGTACTTTGTACCACTGCTTATTATCCTTTATTATGCCTCATCCCTTTGTCTTTTTGGTATTCTTCTGCATTGTCCCTGGCCTCCTTCTAATGCATTATCCTAAGGCCACAGTGAAGGACATGCATAGTGATGTTGGGGTGAGGAAGAAAAGACAGGCTCAAGTGGAAAAACTCTCTCCCTTGATAGGACTTACTTGATAGATCCATACATTCTCCAGTATGGATCTCTACTAGGAGCCAGTAAATTTTTTTCTGCAAAGCTCCAAATAGTAGATATCTTTGCTTTTGTTTGGGCATAACTATTCAATGTTGTAATTTAGTACAAAAGCAAATATAGACAATGCCTTAACATATGGATATATCTGTCACCCAATCAAACTTAAGTTACAAACAGGCAGCAGCCCAAAATTTGACCCATAGGCTATGGTTTGCTGAGGCTTATTATATACCATCCATTTTCTAGATCAATGCTGGTTCCCAGGAACAAAGGAAAGAAAGAGAGAAGCATATTTGGCACCTTTTGTTTCATCACTCTTCTTCTCTCCTCTGCTTGCCCCATCATCATCTACACAGGAGTGAGAGGGTACATAGGGAGAGAGAGGGAATTGATGGGAGGGGTGGATACACTCTGCCTGTTTTTTTTTCTTCACACCTTGATTCTACTTGCAAGAACCCTCACTCCTTCTGTCACCCACCCCCCTTCCAAATGTCTTGTGCAAAATTCTCCTTGACCCTTCAACTCAATATTAACTTTCCACTATGCCTCCAACAAATGCTTTCATTCACCCCCACTCCTCCAATCCCCTCTTCTCCTGCCTCAGCACGGCAGCACCAGTGGCTAACCCGGCAGGATATCTGATAAAGACCTATGCTCCTGGCATTCCAAGGTTATTTCTGAGCCCATTTTTTTCATACAGATTTTGTTATAGAAGATGTATAACATCTTGGAATTGGGTTAAGTAGATCTCTATAATATTCTCCTAGGACCATTTTATTTCTAGGGGAAAATAAAGGAGTTAATTGGAGGTTCAAATTGAGTTAATCTTAATATAATGAACTTTTAGAATACAAGCATTCATAAACTAGAAATTACCCCTTAATCCTATTCAAGCCTAGAATTACCTAGTATTGAGACTTTCTGAGTGCTTACAGATAAGGTAACTTAAGAACTGACCATTAGTAATAGGGGGCCAAGGAAGGACTGCGTCCATGTGCTGTGTAAGCACTGTCTGATCTTTGTCCTCCTGCTACTTCCATGAAGGATTAGATTAGCAACTGATGCATCAATTCTCATTTCTTTTGTCTTAACCTTTCTTTTATCCCCCTCCCTTGGGGAGAGTTTTTCCTTGTCCACATTGAATTTTCTTGCCAAAGCTAATAGCCCATGCTTACAACCTCTAAATAAGTCAGCATCAGTTTCTTGTAAGTTTGAAATGCTTACTTTTCTTTTCTTCTTTAGTTTGTAGTAATTTATTTCTACTAATTTATGTATGTATATATTTTCTTATAGCTTCATTGTGGTGGATATGCATTGCATTAGTGAACTATTAATGAATATTATGCAATAACCTTAATTTTCAAAGAATACATATGCTTAGTAATGAGAGAAATATAAATGAAGTAAAAGTGTTATTTCCTTGAGGCAGTAGAAGAAAGTTCTCAATTATCAATACTGAAGAATCAGGATCAGTTGATCATGAGGATTAGATCATCAAAAATATTCAAGGTCAGTTTAAATATTTGGGGCCTATTTATAGTTTAATATTTATATCTGATGTTAAGAACATTTAACTGTCTGCCAAGGCTGCAACATAAAGAATTAAATACATATCTCACCTTTAACATGAACCTAAACAATAAAAAAAAGCAAGCAAAATATAACCAAAGACACTCAAATAGAGAACAGGGGGACAATGACCAGAGGGGAGAGGGGAGGGAATTTCAGGGGAAAGGGGGAAGAATTTACGGGAACTAGTATAAAGGACACATGGACAAAAACTAAGGGGGTGGAAATGGGAGGGATGTGGGAAGCACTGCGGGGGGTGGGCTGGGTTGGGAGTAAAAGACAGAAAACTGTACTTGAACAACAGTTAAATAATCAGACATGACAGTCTACTGTAACATAGATATATGCATTAAATAAATATAGATTTTAAAAAAAGAACCAAAGCAGGAAAAGTTCATAAGCAAGCTACCTTCTCTCCTACTTCTACTTTACTGTTTTTGGAAGCTGTGCTGGATTGAATGATGGCATCTGCTTTGCTCCACTTTAACATACATAAGTTTAGCTTTCATTCCTTCACCTCTTGATTCAGTGGGGAAGGATTCTGCAATGTCCACGTGACAGGCAAGGATCTACACTGTGCATGAGAAAATACTTCACAGAGATAGTACTGGGGAACTCCTTCTCTTCCATCTCCTCCTCCAGAATGGGTTACAAAATCAAAACATGTGTAAAACTGTCAGTATGATCAATTGCAGTAACAGCATATCTTTTCATGATTCTCTGTGCTGAGAACATGAAGGGCTGCAATCAGATAGGCCACAGGATAGGCGACTCAGTTCTAAAGCCCGTGTTTAGAAAGATCACACAACTGTTTATGTCAAACTTGAGCTACAGATCAACTTTTTAGGAAACTGTTCACGGAAGTCTAACATAAAAAAAGTTCCCCATTTTTATGCCTTTAAAAATAACCATCTAGTTTGTTTTATAAAATGAAGCATCTGTGCAGTCACACCTAATCCTCCTCCACCAAAATTTTTAATGCTTTATATTTACTTTCTATTTAAGATCACTTTTGACCTACAAATTATAGAATAATGCACTGATTTATTTGCATGCCAGTTTCCCCTGTTGTTAATATCTTGTATGAAAATAATAAAACAATTATTACCTAAACCAGGAAAGCATACCTGACATAATACTATTAACACTCTTCAGACTTTATTCAAGTTGCGCCAGTGTCTCATGAATTTTTATCTTCGTTTTGTTTTGATTTACCTGTCGAAGGGTCCGTCCATGATGGCATACTGTGGTTAGTTTTCATCCATCCTTCATTCCCTCAATCTCGGACAGTATTTCCATCTTTCTCTTTCATGACCCTGACAATTGTGATCACTTGTCATTTATTTTATATCATGTATCTCAGGTTGGGCTTGTCTGGCACTTTTCTCTTCTTTAGATTAGGGTTATATATTTTTGGCAGGAGAATGTGTCAATTCAGGAGTTATGTAACATCGAGATGTCTTATTACAGGTAGATTCTGATCCCTCTGTCAATGTGCTGTCTGGCAGGTTTCTCCACTGTGAAGCAGCTATTTTTCTCTTGTAATTAATACATAGTTTTGTGGAAAGTTACTTTGAGACTACCCAAATATCCTGTTTATCAGTAACTCTCATCAGCAAAATTTATAAATGTAATATTTGTTGAGTGGTGATTTTCTAGTTCTGTCATTCTTACTATATTTATTCACATGAGTACTATGAACTGTAAGGATTATTTCATCTCCTTCATCTATTTATTTATTTAATTATTTATACCAGTATAGACCCATGGATAGTTATTATATCCAATGAATTGTAATCCACTATTATCATTATTGTATAGCTCTAGTTGTTCCAAATTTGGCCATCGGGAGCTCGTTAAGGTTGGCTTCATATTTTAACATTTTTTAAAGAAGAAAAAATGCATTCTTATGGATGCACTGCTGGTCATTTAATACTATGTAACAAACTAAAAAAACTAGTGCCTTCAAATACAATTGTATTATTAGTTCTCAAGCTTCTGGGGATTGACCATGTGAGTGGGCTGTTTTTCACTTGAGATCCCTCAAACACTTTCAGTTAAAACAGCTACTGAGAATGCTAAAGGCTTGGTTACTTGAAGCCCAGCCAAGAACAGAAGGAACAGGAGGGGCCAGTCAAGAATGTATTTTTCTGTACAGTCCCTCCAAATGGCTGGTTGCATTATTGCACTCTCAAAGTAGCTGGACACTTTCCGTGGTAAGTGGCTTCTCCCAGAGCAAGTCTTTCAAGTGACCCAGGTGGAAGCTACAAGGCTCCTGGTGACCTAGCTTCAGAAGTCATACATCATTATTGCTGCCAAATTCTGTGGATCAAAGCAGTTACAGGCCAGGGCTTTTGAGGCTGAGGAGTGGGCAGGTGGGCCGACTCTCAGTGAGGGCTGGCAGCACACAAGGAAAAGGAGAAACCAGTGGTGGTGTCTTGGAGACAAAGTGCCATCCACACCTGGTATTAAAGGAGTTGAATTTTGATGCTGCTTCTAAATACATAAAACTTAAAAATGTTCTTTATGCTTACAGTGCTTATGAATTATAAAATCATATGAGTTAAATGCAAGGAAAAAAACAAAAATCCCATGTTTTTATTTTATTTTTATTGTGTTTTTCCATTTTCATCTAGTCCCCTTATACCCTCTTCACCCCACAATCACCCCACTGTTGTTCATGTCCATAAGTCCTCTTTTCATGTGTTTTTAATTAACAATATTGATTTAACATGAGAGTCAATGTTACTTCATTGAAACCAAAATTCTACTTAGAATGTGGTGCTAAGTGATAGATAAGGTTTTGAATCTGACATGCCGAAACCTTATTCTTTAATTACAAAGCCTCTATACTGAAATCATGAAATTATGTGCTGATTGTTGGAGATGGAAGGGAAGAAGTATAGAAAATGCAGTAAAACTCATGTCCCTGGAGGCAAATTGGTTATTAAAGATTTTATTAAAGTCTGCTGGCATCAGACAGTTATCTCTTCCATGGTTCTGTGACTAACTACATGTATGTAGTTTCAAGGTAGCATATGTAATATACACAGTCACCATTCTCAAGAAACTTATCTATTTCTCTGTGATGTAAGTAAGTACCTGTCTGAACTTTCTCTTAAAAATTGACAAAGGACAAACTTTTTTTTTCCTGAGTAAATATCTTCAAAGACAAATTCAGGACTGACCTCCAGTACTTCTTTCCCAAGAACGGTGTCATCAGTCAGAGTCCTGTGCCATTAGAAATGCAGTCCATCTGCTCAAATAAGCACAACTGTTTCTGTCAGATGGTGAGCATCCTGAGTACGCAGGAGTCACTGGAGCAGGTGTATTTGTGGTAGACGCAAAAATAACTAGACAAGAGCAGAGGAGCATAAGCTCCTTAATGCTCTACGGAGTGCTCTGAGTAAAGAAAAAATAAAAAATACCAAGAGAGAATCTTCCTTTCCATATTTGAGAATATGGGAAATGAAGCAGAGAGAAAAGCATAGTGCTGTAAAGGTATGGATTGGGAATTAGTGGTTGTCCTAATTTCTAAACAGCAGCACAATTCACGATAACCAAGAATTGGAAGCAACCTAGATGCCCATCGGTAAATGACTGGATCAAAAAACTATGGTACATTTACACAATGGAATTCTATGCTGCAGAAAGGAAGAAGGAACTACTACCCTTTGCAACATCATGGATGGAACTGGAAAGCATTATGCTGAGCAAATTAAGCCAGGCGGTGAAAGACAAATACCATATGATATCACCATTAACTAGAATCTAAACAACAAAACAAACAAGCAAACAAAATATGACCAATGACACTCAAATACAGAACAGGCTGACAGGGTCCAGAGGGGAGAGGGGAGAGAATCACAGGGGAAAAGGGAATGGACTCACATGAACAAGTGTAAAGGACACATGGACAATAACTAAGGGTGGGGGACGGAAATGGGAGGGAGGCGGGGAGCATGGGGTGAGGGGCGGGCAGGGTGGGGAATATAAGACAGAAAGCTGTACTTGAACAAGAATTAAATAAAAAAATTATTTTAAAAAAAGAAAAGAAAAAAATAAAAAAGAAAAAGAAAGAAAGGCTCTTCACATGTGGTTTGAAGTTTTTGGTAATTTTAAAGTCAGCTATTGCTAATAAACTGGGTTCTCTATGAGAGTAATAAAGGAAAGTGCCCTGAGCCGAGTGATTATCAAGATGTGACTCCGCCCATATTTCTCTTGTTAGCTCTCTCCTTGCCCTAATTCAACAATGCAGAGAGGCAGCATTGACTTCAGGGACAGAATGGGCTTTCCTTCTTACTTAATATCAGATGGACCTGAGGTTTTATTCCCTTTTCTCTAGTTACTAACCAGATGATATTTTACCATATGCCTAATCCTCTGATACCCTGGTTTTCTTTTTTCTAGAATGATAGTCTAAAAAGTATATGATAGGATTTTTTTGGTACAGAAACTTATTAGAGATACCCATTATATAGAAGATATTGTCAATGGTTAATATCACTATATATATAACTAATACAAGTTTAAATCACTTCCTTTGTTACAGGTGTTTTATCTTCTTTAAAGATATTTTATTTATTTTTTTTAGAGAGAGGTGGGAGAGAAGGAGATAAACATCAATGTGCTAGAAAACATCGATCAACTACTTCTCATGATCCCCCAGCTAAGGATCTGGCCCATAACCCAAGCATATACCCTGACTAGGAATCAAACCAGCAACCTTTTGGTTCACAGCATGGTGCCCAACCCACTAGCTACACCAGCCAAGGCCAGACATTTTATCTTGAACTGTGCTCTTACATCCAGAACTTTCCTTTAATCAAATATGTACAAATCAAAGAAACATTCTCCACATTGTATAATTGAAGGTAATTTAGACTTTACTTAAAACTTTCAAGTTGTAGATAAAATGTGTCTTAATACTCATACGCAAGAGATGTAAATGGTTTAAAAGGAATTCAGAAGAGGATTATCTAGTTAGTCAAAGTGTTGGCCTGAGCTGTGTTTCTCAGCCTTGCACTGTCAGTACTCTGCACAGGGTGACTCTGTTGTGCACATCTCCCTAGGGCAATGCACATTGTTTAGCTTTTCTGTCTCTAGATACTAAAGGCTGCAGTTGTTGCAACAACCACAATGCTTCTCATGCTTAACTCCACCTGGAGGAGCACTGTTACCCTTAGTTATGAACCTCTGGACTAGACTATTTCTTTCTTTCTTTGAGTATAGGTAGTACGTTTCTTGAAGTTAAGCTGGGCATATACTATAGTATATAATTCCCAAAGGTAATCTTTAGAAATGATATAAAAGAAACTTCTGGTAAAAATGGCAACATAGGGAAACAACGGTTAGCGCCTCCTTGCACAACCGCATCAAAATTACAACTAAACTGCAGAACAACCATCACTCAGAAATGTCAGAAATTGAGTTCAATGGAAGTCTGACAACTACAGAATTAAAGAAACCACATCCATCTAGACTGGTAGGAGAAGCAAAGACGTGGAAAGGGCTGCTCTCCCACATCCACATGTGGCCATACAAATTTGGGAGGGATATCTCAGCCTTGCTTCCATTGAGCAAACTCATGTAAAGCATGGACCTATAGCCAAGAGTCTCTATCCAGAAAAGCTACCATTTAGAATTGGAGGGCAGATAAAGAGCTTCCCAGACAAGAAAAAATCTAAAGGAGTTCATCATCACCAAACCATTATTATATGAAATGTTAAAGGGACTTATCTAAGAAAAAGAAGATCAAAACTGTAAATAGTAAGATGGCAATAAATGCATATCCATCAACAGTTGAATCTAAAACACAAACTAAGCAAACAAGAAGGACAGAGACAGAATCATGGATATGACGAGTGTTTTGATGGTTGCCAGATGGGAGGCAGGTGTCAGGGAATTGGTGGGGAGGTGAGGGGGTTAAGAAGTACAAATAAGTAGTTCCAGAATATAGGAAAATATGTAAAGTACAATATAGGAAATGGAGCAGCTAAAGAAGTTACACACATGACTCATGGACATGAACAGTGTGTAGGGATTGCCTCAGAGAGTGTAGGATACTGAGTAGGGGCAAAGGGGGAAAAATTGGGACAAATGTAATAGCATAACCAATAAAAAATATAACATAAAAAAGAAAAAATGAGAATAAAAAATAAAAACAAAATGATATAAAAGATAATTTAGTTGATACATAACTTCATTCTTTTGCAAAGGTCCTTGGTGGACCAGAAATTGCTGACATAAAGGTTTAGCTAGGTGATGGAAACATCGTGCAGACCCTGGCCAGCGGGGCCCATGTGTTGTGGCTGCAGTGAACAAATTCACACAGACTGCAGAAGTCCTGTGGAGAAAAAAGGATGGCTTGACCTCTCTCTGAGTGAGAGAGGGCCCGGACCCCTGCCCGGACAGGCTTTTATTGCTTTCTGGGCACATTCCATCAAGGATGGTCTTCATTTACTATGCACAGGCTCACTTTAGATGGTTATATTTTACAAATAATGAAGTAGAGGATGTTGCTAATTACTTCAAAGAAAAAGGATATTTGCAAATGCAAGGGAAAAAGTGGTTGAACTGGTTACACTCCATACTTGGGAGGTTTAGCATAGATTTTAGGAAGTTAATTTAAAGATATGCAGTAAACATTTGCTGCCTCAATTCAGGTTAAGGGAGTTTTAGCAAAAAAGAAGCCTCAAAGCAGCCTAGGTACAATGCAGGTCCAAATCCTCAGAGGAGAACTGATCTGTGGGCTTGGTTCCTATGTGCCAACTTGCTCCCCTCAGGTTTCAGAATCCAGGGGCTGGGCTACATTCACCTCTGCCATGAGAATAGGTTCTCTATAGGAACAGTGGTCTCAACTACATGTTTGGTTTTGAGATGGCCTAACTGTCTTCCTTGTGCCTCTTTGAGTTTTGACTAAATTGAGAAAAAGATATTGGGCTAAAACACAGGAAACTAAATATTTCTATGGTAATTACATAATCTGGTATTGGAGAATGTGCTTTATTCTGGGGACAAATGAGTTCCAGAATATGAGATTGAAACAGACTTACCAGCTAGTCATTTCAACACCAGACTGAGACAGGCCTTCCCACATTTGGTATTGTGGTCCCTGCTCTGTAACATCCATTATATGGATGAGCAAGGAAACTTCTTGATTTCTGCAGGGAGACCCACATTGGAATAATTTTTTTAAAAGCAATGTGCTAGATTTTGTATGTCCCCATTATTGCAAATACCCCAGTCAATTTCATGTCCTCCAGGGGAGAGACAAGGAAGAGGAAGAGACAATCCAGGAGTGTGACAGCCAGTGGAGCTTCTTTCATGCGCAGGGAACATCACGAGTTGGAAAGAGTCATATTTCTCTGTTACATTGGAAGTAACTGTTCCAAATGCAAGGGTATAACCATGTCTCCAAGAAGTTGATAGAAGAAGCAGAAAGTGGGTGAGGATGATCTAAGGACAAATGAAAGTGCGGGTAGTTAGTTACCATTTATAGAACAGAAACAGGTTTTCCCTGTGTATCTCCCTATACCAACCTGAGTCAAGCAGCAGTGATGTGGTAAACATTATGAAGGAGCCTGACATTTGGTAACTTAAACAGAGAAGACAAGCCGGTGATACCCAAATGAAATAGGGAGTACCCTGTTCATGGACTGACTTCAGGTTTTCTGTGATTACATATTCAGCCCCCTACCCACTCCTGGAAACAGGTATTAAATACAAACCACAGAATACTGTACTTGAAAAATAATTAAATAAATTTTAAAAAATTAAAAAAAATACAAGCCACAGAAGTAACCCTCTTGCCTTCCCAACCGCCACCCTCAGACATGTAGTATATACTGATACATCAATTAATCTAATAGAAAATCTCAACTATAAACAAATACAAATAATAATCATTCAACAAATATTTAAGGAGAGCCACTGTCATCAAAGCAAGGAAGAAAAAACTCGATGAATGAAAGAAACTACTGTGAGAGGGAGTTAATTGAGGAAGCACACTGGAAATAAGGCAGGTTTGGATACTGCTTTTCTGCTTAAACATTCTGCCTACACAGAGAAACTGGAATGAGACCTTCGGAGAGCTAAGGAAAAATAACTTGCCACCTAGAATTTTATGTCAAATCCACACTATTCTGCCCATGTATGAAGATATAAAGAAAACTTAAATCAGACATACAGAAATATATAGTACTTTTTAGACATAGACCTTTCTAAAATAATTGAAAGATAAACCACAGCAAGAAGAAAAACAGTTTAGAAAAATAATGTGATTTAAGAATCAAAGTTACTTAAGGATATCCTCAATTAAAATAAGACCTAGCCCTGGCTGGTGTAGCTCAGTGAATTGAGCACGGGCCTGTGAACCACACGATCGCAGTTCAATTCCCAGTCAGGGCACATGCCTGGGTTGCAGGCCAGTTCCCAGCAGGGGATGCACGAGAGGCAAGCATACATTGATCTCTCTCTCTCTCTCTCTCTCTCCTTCCTTTCCCCTCTAATGATAAATAAATAAAATAATATTTAAAGAATAAATAAAATAAGACCTAAAATTTTAAAGAGAGAGTGAAAAAAGGGGAAAAAGGGAGTAAGAGAGAGAAAATGAATATGGGATCTAAGAAACCGTAACTGTGAGCAAGAAGAGTAATTAAAGAAAAGCAGATAAAAAACAGCAGCACATCAGGCCTAGGGAACGGTTAACCTGGAGGATGGGAAGGACATGTGGATGCAACAGACTAGAAAGTTTATGAGATTAGGAAAGAAATTATTCCAACGTGAGCAAATCAGCAGATACTAAATAAATAAATGACAAAATAGTAAGAAATGGTATAAGAGATCTAAATAATACATGGTATGTATGTATATGTCTATATATGTATGCACACATATATATTGTAATTTAGTAAGCGCCTGCGCACCTCCACCTTGGTGAGATGTCCTGGGTTTCTTGGTGGGGTGGCGGAGTAGGTGCGGAACTAGCTTCTCATTTCTGTGTAGCATGAGGGTACCATCAGCTGCTTCTCAAGTCTTTCTTTCCACTCTTTATCTTTCTTTCAAGGACCTTTTTTATTGTGGTAAAGAGCATAAAATTAACTATTTAAACCATTTTCAGTGTATCACATAGAACTGTTAACTGTGTGTACCTCATTTTGCAGCAGATCTCCAGACACTGTCATCTTGCCAATCTGAAATGCTATATATACCCATCGAAAACAATGCCCTCTCTCCCCTCCCCACAGCTCTTGGCAACAACTGCTCCACCTTCTGTTTTGAAGAGTTTGACTCCTTCGGATATATCATAGAAGTGGAATCCTATAGTTTTTGTCTTTTAATGACTGACTTATTTCACCTAGCATCATGTCCTCAAGGTTTATTGTGTTGTAGCATGAGACAGGATTTTCCTTTATTCCACCATGTATATGCACTGCATTTTGTTTATCCATTCATTTGTTGGTGGACATTTAGGTTATTTTGACATCTTGGCTATTGTAAATGATGCTGTATGGAACATAGGTGTGTAAGTAGCGCTTTGAAATCCTGTTTTTTATCATTTTAGATGTATATCCACAGTTGGAATTGCTGGATCATATTTAATTTTCTGACAAAACCCCATGGCAGCTGCATTATTTTACATTCCCACAAACAGTGCACAAGTATCCCGATTTCTCACCAACATTTGTAATTTTCTAGTTTTTGTTTGTTGGTTTGTTTGCTGGGTATTTTTTTATAGTGGCCATCCTAATGGTTGCAGGATGTTATCTTATTATGGTTTTGATTTGTATTTCCATGGTCCCTAGCGACATTGATCATTTTTGGTCATTTGAAAATCTTAAGAGAAATTTCTATTCAAGTTCTTTGTTCATTTTTAATCTAGTTATTTGTTCTTTTTGTTGTTGAATTGCAGGGCTTTATTTTAAAAAAACCATAACATTACTAGAGGGAATCTAGATCAGTTTCACAGTAGCTGCACTTAAATTGGACCATTCATCATTTTATTTGTGTTAATTCAACAATGTGGAAAAGTCTATGTGGAGGCATTTGATCCATCTCAAAAGCTCTCATGTGAAGGTAGAGCTATTGTGAAAGACAAAGTGCAGAATTTCATGGATACCCAGTTTCAGTAGAAACTCGACCAAAGACAGGATTAAAATGTCAATGGTAGACCGTCTAGATGTGGGTTATAACAGGTGGTGTCAAAAGCCATACATGATTTAGTAACTTAAAAGCAATTGTTTGTCACTGAATGCCTACTGACAGGATTCATAACTTAAGGGCCCAGTGTTCAGACTCATGCTTTTCTTGTGTTTTCTCTACTTTTTTATTTTCTTTCTTTTTTTAAATATAATTTTTATTTAATTCTTGTTCAAGTACAGGTTTCTGTCTTATATTCCCAACCCTGCCCGCCCCCCACCCCATTTTTATTTTCTTGCTGCTGTTAATCATATGTCCTTGGTATGCAGTGTTCCATCTATTTTGTTAGACTTTTATCATTTTAAACAGTTACAGATTATGTCTCCATAGAGTTGCTAGAAGTGTTCTTACATTGCTCCAGTCTGTACTTTATAAAATAAACAAATGAGTAATTCAAGTTTTGTGGTGAGTCTGTGTGTCACATAGGGCTCAGCCATAATTTTTGAGTTGTCCGCCAATGAACGTTAAATCAAAGTGTCTATCTGAAACAGTGGTAGTATTTCACGAGCTGTATGGAACAGTTCATTATTCTATTCCTAACAACCCTGTTTTCTTTATCTTTTGAGTTTTGGGAGCTGGGAAAGTACAAAAGTTTACTTTATTTTTAATTGAGGTATAATTGGCATATAACATTATATTAGTTTCAGTTGTACAATGTAATGATTCAATATTTGTGTACTCTGAGAAATGATCACCACAATAAGTCTGGTTACCATTGCCACCATATAGAGTTACTTTTTTTGTGATGAGAATTTTAAAAATTTACTCTCTTATGAAGTTTCAGTTACACATACAATATCATTAACTATAGTTACTGTGCTGAATACTGCAATCCCATGACTTACTTATTTTATAACTGGAAGTTGGCACCTCTCAACTCCATCATCTATTTCATGCATCACTTAATCCCCCTCCCCAGTGACAGCCACCAGCTTGTTCTGTTTTGTTTTGTTTGTTCATTTAGTTTGCCTTTTACATTCCATATGTAAGTAAATCACACACCATTTGTCTTCCTCTTTTGACTTGTTTCTCTTAGTGTAACCATCTAGGGCCATCTGTGTTGTTGCACATGGCGAGATTTTGTTTTTAATGGTGTAGTAGTCTACTGTATATACACATCACATTTTCTTTGTCAGTCCATCCACTGAGGATATTTAGGTTGATTCCACATCATAGCTACTTCAAATAGTGCCCCAATGCACAAAATAATGTATATATCTTTTTAAAATGGTGTTTTCACTTTCCAAAATAAATATCCAGAATTGGAATCTCTGGATCATATGGTAGTTGTACTTACAGGAACCTTCATACTGTTTTCCATAGTAGCTGCATCAATTTACACTTTTTTCCAATAGTGCACAAGGGTATTTTTTTCCCTCCATATCTACCCCAGCACTTATTTGTTTTTACAATAATAACCATTTTAATTGGTGTAAGGTGATATCTTATTGTGCTTTTGATTTACATTTACTTGTTGGTTAGTGACACTGAGTACTTTTTCATGTGCCCATTGGCTAACTATATGTTTTCTTAGAAAAACAGCATCTATTCACATCATCTGCCCATTTTTAATAGTGTTTATTTTGTTATTGAGATATAAGATTTTTATAGATTTACATATTAGTCCTTATTGAATATATTATTTGAAAATCTTTTCCCCCATTAAGTACATTGCCTTTTCCTCTTGATGGTTTCCTTTGCTTTGAAGTAATTTCACTAGTTTTGCTTTCATTGTGTTGGCTTTTGGAGTCAGACCCGAAATATCGTTGCCATGGCTAATGACATGGAGCTTACTATCCATGTTTTCTTCTAGGAGTTTTATGGTTTCAGGTCTTATGTCCAAGCCTCTAATTTATTTTTGAGATAAAATTTTTGTATGGTATAAATAATAGTCTAGTTTCATTCTTTTTCATGTGGCTGTCCAGTTTTTTAAAATGCCCTGTATTGAAAAGACTATTCTTCCCCATTGTATTTTCTTGCCTCCTTTGACATAAATGAATTGAGTATATATGTATGGGTTTATTTCTGGGTTCTCTTGCCTATTCTATTGATCTGTGTCTGGCTGTTTTTATACCAGTACTATGCTGTTTTGATTCCTATAGTTTTGTAATATAGTTTGAAATCAGGGAGAGTGATACCTTCAGGTTTGTTCTTTATCAAGATTGCTTTGGCTAATCAAGGTCTTTTGTGGTTTTATACAAACATAAGACTTATTTGTTCTATTTTGTAAAAAATACTATTGGAATTTTGATATAAATTGCATTGACTCTGTAAATTGCTTTGGGTACCATGAACATTTTAACAATATTAACTCTTACAATGCATGAGCATGGAATATATTTCCATTTACTTGTTCCTTTTTAAACATTTTTCATAGGCTCTATCATTTTCAGTGTACATGTCTTTCACTTCCTTGGTTAAATTTATTCCTAGGTACTTTATTCTTTTTGATGCCATCATAAATGGGATTGTTTTCTTATTTTATTTTTCTGATAATTTGTTTTTAGTGTGTATGAATGCACCAGTTTTTAAAAATATATTGATTTTGTACCCTGCAACACTACTGAATTTGTTTATTAATTCTACCACTTTTTTGTGGATCCATATGGTTTTCTACATGTAAAATTATGTATCCATAAACAGTGACAGTTTTATTTCTTTCTGATTTGGATACCTTGTATTTTGTTTTACTGTCTGATTGCTCTGGCTAGGCCATCCAAAACTATGTTGAATAAAAGTGTAGAATGGGTATCCTTGTTTGTTTGTTTTTTCCTAATCTTAGATAAAAAGCTTTTAACTTCCAAAGTTTAACTTAAGCACAAAGTTAAGACATTGGAATCTAAGTGCTGCATTTCCCATTGCTATTTTCTTGGAACTTTAGTAATTTGTGAATATGGATAACATACTGCTGGCTACAAGATACTGTTTTTTACTTACTTGGGGTTTTAAAATGTAATAATAAAATCTGAAAGTGTTAAAAATCAATATTATAAAGTAATAATGAAATATTGCCATAGATGAAATATTACCAGAGACAGTCTCTGGCTGTCTACAATGGTGATTTTTCTGAAAGTGAATGCATGTGTGGGTGTGTGTGTGCCTGTGTGTGTATGTATTTCCACAGACTAGAATAAATTTTGATAAGGAAGATGACGCATTTTGTCCTATAGCAAAACCCTTTGTTTGACTGTATGATCAAGATGGAAAATGCCTTCAGAAGCATCCATTCAAGTTTTTTACTTTGGGAAATTGTATGTAAGCAACCATCAGAATCTTTTAGTAAAATTAAATCATGTTCCCTATGGAGACATTATCTGTGGTTTTTAACATCCTTTTTCCCTAGATTGTCACATCTTTATGGAACAAAATAATTATGAAAAGGAATATTATTAATTTGTGGTGCTGATTGCATTTCATTTGAGCTGATTAAACCCAGCTGGGGTATGATATCCAATGGGATTTATAAGACTCAGGCCTTGCATGTGCAAAGTTCATAAAAATCTTTAGAAACTTGTTAAGTAATGTGCCAGGTGATAGCTATAGACTTATATTTTAGAAAGTCTATTTAATTCATGAACCTTTTAATTGCTGAAAAACTTGTGCCAGGAGGGCAAAATTGTCTGTCCCATTTATAGTTATTACAAACTCTGCTTCCAGTTATAGTTTCAAAGTAAGCTATTGATATTACCTGCTGGGTTCAACATTTTACTGAGACCATTTTTCTTTGACTCTTGGATACTCAGGTAAGTTATTTTTGATAGTTATTTCAAATTTCTATTCTGTCATTTCTAAAATGAGCCTGAATTTTATCATAATCTTGCATAATGGTTAGCCAATGAGAACTTTAATATGTAAACTCATAACATCAAAAGAACTGCAAGCAATTAAGAGGGATAAATGTCTTTTTAAGATATCTATCTTATCTACTAAATCTCAGATATAAGATATGCTGATTGTTCATTATAATTTTTTATGCTAAGTTTCTCATACTTCTACTATGGAACACACATGTAACAGAAAATATTACTTGAATATTAGTTGCTTCTCATTAATTTATTTTAAAAAGAAGTACTGTTTGATAACCTGTTATGTGCCAAGGTACTAGGGATAGTGTGGAAAAGAAGGTGTATGCAATGCTACCCTTGTGGATCTTTTAACGTAATTGGTGATAATGTACTAAATAAATATTTATAAAAATAATCAGTTATTATTCAGTAAGTTTTACAAAGGAAACTTTCAGAGTAAATGAGTGGATGTAATAAAGCTGAGGAATCCTGGAAAGTTTTCCTAAGTAAATATATAAGCCTAGACTGGATAACAAGGAATTAGGCCATTTCCAAATTGGTAAGGCTATTTCTGAATGTAAGGAAGTTGTTCAATGCATTGAAATAATTGAAATTGAAATATTATGACTAAAGTATAGCTAGCAATGGAGAGAGTTAGAGAGTGGGTTGCAGTAAAGCTGTATCAGTAGAGCAAAGGCGGAATCACAAAGGAGCATGTAAGCCATACTAATGTATTGAGACTCTATGAGGAAAGCAACAGAACCTTTGTGGTGTGTTAGGTTGGGGAGTGGCATGATTAGATTTATAAATTTTTAAAGATTACTTGGGCAGCGGTGGAGAATGACTACAGTGAGGAGAGGAGGGAGACTGTATTAAGGGAAATCAAGTAAGAGGCTGTTCTGGAATTTTAATGAAGACATGTTAATAGCTTTTATTATCAAGATGTCAGTGGAGATAGAAAGAAAATCGAGAGCTGAAGAGATAGTTAAAAATAGAATACCTAAGATTACTTGGATATGGGAGTAAACAAGAGAGGCTATCCAGGTTTCTGGCTTGAGTAGACAGCACAGATGGTGATGCCACTAGTGAATCAGGCACAAGAGTGGAGCAGGATGTAGAGAAAAGCATTAATAGAACTTTGGGCATATCAAGTTTGAAAAGTCTAAAAAAGAGAAAAGCCTAGGAGAGATATCTAGTAGACAACTAGAGCTCAATGGACAAATCTGAGTTGCAGGTTCAAGCCCAGTGATCTTTGATATCACCATTGGGAATTGAATTATTGGGATTAGATCAATAATGCTAGTGTAAGAGAGAGGGAGAATGTCAAGTGGGAAGAGATAAAAGCTTAAGGCTTAGTCCTGAGGGACTCCAACATTTAAAGACCAAGTGACTTCCCTGACTGGTGTGGCTTAATAGATTGAGTGCTGGCCTGTGAACCAAAGGGCCACTGGTTCGATTCCCAGTCAGGGTACATGCCTGGGTTATGGGCTAGGTCCCCAGTAGGGCATGCCTGAGAGGCAACTGCACATTGATGTTTCTCTCCCTCTCTTTCTTCCTCCCTTCCCCTCTCTCTAAAAATAAATAATATCTTTAAAAAATAAAGTTCAAGTGACAGAACATGGTATGAGTTTTAGGTATCGTTTAATAACTTATATAAGGAATTAGCAAGATGTGTTTAACACTGAACTTTAAAATCATACATTTGATACATTGTTTTATCACAATCCAGTGAAGTACTGTATTTTCAGCAGGACACTACAATATTTCTGAGACTTCAACCAAGTTCTGGCCTCTAAAACTTCAATCTATTTATTGGCAAAATTAAAGACTTTCCAACTGTCTGTGCATAAGCAAAGTAAGTTATCAATTTAGCAGACATTTCTACTATGGATGATTTCCAACTAAAGAGCAAACAGAGTTTGGATAGAAGGAGGCACCAGGTGGGCGAATTTTGATAGAGTTTAAGAAAGAGATAAAAGAGACCCACTTCACATAATTATAAAGGAAAGACTGAGTTCTGAGTACTAATCATAGAGACACAATAGAGATTCCGCTGTCCTTTACATTTCTCATCTGCCTAGATAAGGCAAATGAAAGTCATTGGGGGAACGGTTTGCGTGGATGAACCATGATTGCTTCTGAAAGTCCACCTGCTTGAGTTTACCTCTTTTTAAAAAGGGCCAAAAACTTGTTTTCCTTTACTCAAGAACAGATTGGTTTTGCTGGACCTTCAGGAACTTAAGCTGGCTCATGGGTTGAGTAACTTAATCTTAGTTGTAGAGACTGTATCCAGTCTTGTTTTTAAAGTTTTTGTCTCATGATTTGTGGGGTTTACCTAGAGGGGCTTACAAGATTCCTTCCATGATTGCATTCATCTTGAGGCAAGGGTCCATCAGTGGTTCCTTGATATGTAAATCATTGAGTTGCATTATGAGTCCTTCACACTCTGCCCACAACTCTTGGACCACTATTCTCACTCCAATTGAGCAGGAGTAGAACCATGTTCCCCAAACTACAGTTAAGATTAAGCTCTTGTGGAAATGTTTTAAAATGTTCTGAGGGGTAAAAGTGTTCAGAAACAAAATAAAGACTTACATTTAAAATAAATTTTTGTAATGCTTAAGCAGAGATAAACAGGTTTTTTTTCACTTGAACATTTTAGAGCCTCCCTAATATAAATATGTATTGTGATGTTCTAACAGATAGAATTGCTATGCATTTTCCTTAACTTTTTTGATAGTAAAATAATGTCTGCAAATATCACCTAGAGTTTGTGTCCCCTAGAATAGAGTAAAAATGTTGAATTAGCCAAAAAGAGATAGAGCACCTATTATTAATTGGTCTAGTTCTGAATTTCTACCCAACTGAGATGACTAATTGCCTAGTAAGTTTCTCATTGTTGGAAAGACAGAAAGACAGTGCTAGAAAGAAACCAGGAGTAAGTGGCAATGTAGATAGTAAGAAAAATAGAAAGAATATGAGCAATGAGTATGGTGGAATGCTAACTTAGGGGGAAACAGACAACCTCATCTGAGAGTTAAGGAAGATGTGTCCATGACTGGAGGTGCTGTCAGACCATTCCTGTTGCTGTCAGCCTCTTAGTGATGATGAATCTTTGTTCCATTTCTCCCAAAGACCAGGTGTACAGCTATGTGTAGTGGTCCTTGTACCCCAGCTTCCTGTGTATCCTTCACTGGTCTGACCAAACCATGATCCTGTTCCTTGCAAGTTGGAATGTCTTCTAAGCAGGAGTAGACTCTGTATCCTATCCTGAATGATGGCATGGATTTGCTTAAAAAATCATTCTTCTAGATCTCCAAGAGCCCATTGTAAATTAGGTAGTTAATTTTCATGGCTGGATTTCTTTCAGTTACTTTAGCAGTGCAGATCCACCTAGATTTATTCTTTTTTGTTTTTATAGATAAAAGCTTATAAATAAATACATATGAATAAAAGAATCATATACCTACTTCTGCCAGATATAATAGAAGCTTCAACCACATAGAAACTTTCCTTCAAACTGAATCCTTATTTTACATAATTTAGGGGATACCATCTGTGGTTGAAAAAGATGTATATTTTTGAAAAAATAGTAGGCCATAGCTACAAAAGAAAAATACGATATTTTCAAATCAATCTCTGTGTCACTTTTTATTAGAGAAAGGCAATTTTACAGCCATATGGTCTGCTTTTCCAGTCTCCCAACTAGGTCTGATGTCTGATACTCTTCTTCTGTCTCAAGTAATTCTGTTTGTAACAGCAGCTGGCCCTGGAGGCAGAACTAATACTTCTCTCCCCTTTGCTTCCAGACAACTGTGTGCATATCTCTACTGAAAGACTTTATTACATGGTTATTATAGTTATTTCTTTATATATTTGTCTTTCCTCTGAGATTATGAGCTTTTCAAAGGCTATAGTAGTATCTATTTGCTTTTGTATTCCCATGACCTCATAGATCTCAAATGTCAAATGCATGAATGTAATTATTGCAGTCAGAAAAGATCTCTTTACTCTTGATATCTTAATTCTGGTAAGTGTGTAATACATAATACTTTACCTTTTAAATTTCCCTCTTCTTTAACCTGCTCTTTAAAAAAGATTTTATTTATCTATTTTTAGAGAGGGGGAGGGAGGGAGAAAGAGAGAAACACCAATCCGTCATCTCTCCCATGCCCCCATCAGGGACCTGGCCTGCAACCCAGGCATATGACCTGACCAAGAATCTAATCAGTGACCTTTTGGTTTTAAGAACAATGTCCAACCCAACTAATTAGGGCTATTAGTCCGAGGAAAGTAAACTGATTAAATTCCCTATAGGTAGAATGTTGTTAAGGACCAATAACATAATCATATTCATAGTTTTACCACTGAATGAATTTTACTTTAATACTTATGCATTCAAACCCTTGGGTAAGTGATATAAAAATATATTATTACATTTAGTTTCTTTCTGTTATAGATGTCTAGGAAAGTAATTTTATAATTTTTCCTTTTAAATAAAATAGGATACAACTGGCAATAGGAAATAGACACAAGTTAAGAGTTTTGCCTACAGGTTTTATCATGACTTGTTACAGTCATTTAATAATTTCCTTTATGGCTATATTTTATATTATGAAATCTATGGTAATATTGCATTTTGTAGTTATGAAATTTAGAATTAAAATGGGACTACTTTTGTTAAAAAATAGCTCATAAACTCAATCCTGTTTCTAATAAAGTTCAAATTTCAGGTCCCTCTGGGTATATAAACAGCCACATTTTTCTGTGCCTTGATCATCTAATCAAAAGGGAATATTCTGAATACATTTTTATCTTGCCTAAAATTAATAGTAAAGCTTTCAGCAGATGTTATGAGAGATTGGAAACTGTTAAATAAAAAGAACATCCTGAACAACCAATGGACCAAAAAAGAAATTAAATGGAAAGTAAGAAAGTTTCTTGAGACAAAAAAAGAAAAAGAGAAAGAGAAAGAAACACAGCATACCAGAACCTGTGGTATGCAGCAAAGGCCATTTGGAGAGGGAGGTTTATAGCAATAAAAACTTACAGTGAGAAGCGAGGAAGATTCCAAATAAATAATCTAACTCTACATCTTAAGGAACTAGATAAAGAAGAACAAATTAAGCCCACAAGTTAGCAGAAGAAAGAAAATGGGAAACATTAGAGCAGACATAAATGAAACAGAGAACAGAAAAATGATTAAAAAGATTAACCAAACAAAGAGTTGGTTCTTTGAAAAGATAAACAAAATAGACAAACCCTTAGCCAGACTACCCAAGGAAAAAGGTAAGGGACTGATAGCACCAAAGCATAAATGAGAAAGGAAGCTTTACAGAGGATACCACAGAAATTCAAATAATTATAAGAGGCTACTATAAACAATTCACACACACATGAAAAACTGGACAACCTAGAAGAAATGGAAATATTTTTGGAAATATACTACTTACCAAGACTGAATTGGAAGGTATAGAAAATCTAAATGGACCAATTACAATAAGAGAATTGAATCAATAATCAAAAATCCCCCACAAAGAAAAGTGCAGGTCCTTACTGCTGACTTTTAGCAATTGCTTGAAGAAAAATTAATAACAATCCTTTCCAAATTCTTCCCAAAAAAATGAAGAGGAAAGATTTCCATACTCATTTCATGAGACCAGCATTGTCCTGATACCAAAACCAAAAAGGACTCCACTAGAAAAGAATACTACAAGCCAATGTCCCTGATGAATATAGCTGAAAAACAAATACTCAGCAAACTACTAGCAAACCAAATTCAGCAGCACATTAAAAGGATCATTCAACATGATCAAATGAGATGTATCCCTTGGATGCAAGCATACCACTATCAATCAATGTGATGCATAACATCAATACAATAAAATAAAACATATAATCATCTCAGTAGATGGAGAAAAAGTATTTGGCAAAGTTCAAAATCCACTTATGATAAAAACCCAACAAATTAGGTATAGGAAAACATACCTCACCTGGCAAAGTTCAAAATCCATTTATGATAAAAACCCAACAAATTAGGTATAGGAAAACACACCTCACCATAATAAAGACTATATATAACCATCCCACAGTTACCATTGTACTCAATGGTAAAAGATTGAAAGCTTTTTCTTTAAGATCAGGAGCAAGACAAGGGTTCCCACTGTCATGACTCCTAGGCAGTATAGTACTAGAAGTCCTAGCTAGAGCAATTAGACAAGAAAAATACATAAAAGTTATCAGAATTGGAAAGGAAGAAGTAAAACTGTCTGTTTGCAGATGACATGATTTTATATACAGATATTTCTAAAGACTGAAACAAAAAATGTTAGATATAATTGATGAATTTATTAAATTTGCAAGATCTAAAATGAACATGGGGAAATTAGATGTGTTTCTATACACTGACAACCAGTTTTCTGGAAAAAAAGAAAAGACATTTATCTTATTTACAACAGCATCAAAAAATGAAATACTTAGGAATAAATTTAAGGAAGTAAAATATCTCTACTCTGAAAACTATGAGACATTGAAGAAGACACAAATAAATGGGAAAATGTCTTGTACTCATGGATTGAAATAATATTGTTAAAATGTCAACACTACCAAAAGCCATCTGTAGACTTAATGCAACCCCTCTCAAAAGTCCAATGGCTATTTTTTTTACAGAAGTAGAAAAAATACTTCTTAAATTTATATGGAACCAGAAAAGACCCTGAATAGCCAAAGAAATCCTGTGAAAGATGAACAAAACAGGAAGCATCACACTTCAATTTCAAGCTACATTTTAAAGCCACAGTCATAAAAACAGCATCATATGGCATAAAAGCAAACAAACAGACCAATGGAACAAGATTCAAAAGCCCAGAAATAAACCCAAGCATATACAGTAAACTAATATTTGACAAGGGATCTAAGAATACTCAAAGAAGAAAGGACAATCTTTTCAATAAAAAGTGCTGAGATAATTGGATAGTCACATGTAAAATAATGAAACCGAACACCTTTCTTATACCACTCACAAAAATTTATTGAAAATGAGGGGCAGAGGAGAGCAATGGAGAAAAAGGTGGACAACTGTAACTGAACAACAATTTAAAATATGAATTAAAGACTTGAATGTGAGATGTAAAACAATGAAAACCTATAAGAAAACATAGGATTAAAGCTGCCTGACACAGGTCTTGGTAATTAGTTTTTAATATGACACCTAAAGCACAGGCAGCAAAATCAAGTATAAACAGGTAGGACTACATTATATTAAAAAGATTCTGTGGAGCAAAAAAAAAATCATAAAAAATGTGAAAAGTTAATCTGTGAAATGGGAAAAATATTTGCAAATCATGAATCTGATAATGGGTTAATATCCAAAATATGTAAAGAATTGAATAGCAGCCCTGGCCAGGTGGCTTAATTAGTTGGAGTATTTTCCTCTACACCAGAAGATTATGGGTTCTGTTCCTGGTCAGGGCACATATCTAGGTTGCAGGTTCGATCCCCAGTCCAAACACATATGGTAGGCAGGCAACCAATTGATCTTTCTCTCATATCAGTGTTCTGTCTCTCTCTTTCTCCCTCCCTCTCTCACATTCTTCCTTCCTCTGTCTCTCAAATCAATAAATATACCATTGGGTTAGGATTAAAATAAAAATGATTTAAAAAATATTTTGGAGGGAAATTCTTTTTAAAGAATTTAAATCTTTTTAAATTTTGTTAAAAGGGGGGGACCAGACAAAAGAAGATGAAAGGATTAGTCAAAGAACATATATGCATGACTCATGGACACCAACAATGATATGGGGATTGCTGAGGGAGAGGAAGCAGGCTGAGTGAAGGTAGAAAAAGGCAGAAAAATTGGGACAACTGTAATAGCATAATAAATAAAATACTTCCCCCCAAAAGAAGTTAATAATATAAGTCCCGCCCCCACACAAATAACAATTAAAAATAGGCAAAGACCTTGAATAGATATTTCTCCAAAAAGGTGTACAAAATGCCAGCAGGTGTGTGAAAAGATGCTCAGCATCACTACTCTTTAGGAAAATGCAAATTAAAATCACAATGATATATCACCTTACACCTCTTAGAATGGCGATTGCTGAGTCACATGTAAGGGCAGATTTTATAAGAAACTACACCCACAGCTGTCAGAGTGACTATTATCCAAAAGACAGCAAATAACAAGTGTTAGTGATGACATGAAGAAAAAAGAATAATTGTGCTAATTAGTGGGAATGTAAATTGGTACAGCCACTATAGAGGTTGTGGAAAAATTAAAAATAGAACTATCATACAAAATCCAGTGATTTTATTTCTGTGTACTTATTCAAAAAAATCAAAAACATTACTTCAAAAAGGTATCTATACTCCTATAGCAGCATTATTTATAATAGCCAAGACATGAAAACATTCATCAATGCATGCACAAATACAGAAGTTGTGATGCACACACACACAGTGAAATATTATTGAGCCATAAAAATGAGGAAATCTGACCATTTTTAATAGCTTGCATAGATCTTGTGGTGTTTCGCTAAATGAAATAAGTGAGACAGATGACAAATACTGTATAATTTCACTTACATGTGTAACCAAAAAAAAACCTTCACTAAAAAAGATTAGATTTTTAGTTACCAGAAGAAGAAGCTGGGGGGAGGAGGAATTGGAAGAGATGACCAAAGATACATGATTCAGTTATATGAGCAATAAATATTAGGGGTGCATTGTACATGGCTACAGCTAATACTGCTATATTCTGTGAAGTTGTTAAGAGAGTAAATTCAGAGAGTTCTCATCACAAGGAGAATATTTTTTTCTTTCTTTTCTTTTTAATATATCTCTATGAGAAGATGGATGTTAGCTGAACGTATTGTAGTAATTATTTCACAACATATGTAAATTATACCATATGTAAATTAAGTGATATATGTCAATTATTTCCCAGCAAAACTGAAAGAAAAAAAAAGAATAGTAAGGGACTATGGCAGTCTAGCAAGGAAATAGCAAAGTCAACAACCAAATTAAAAATTCAGTAAGCAATCACTATTTCTTTAATACATTTATTTGAAATATTTCAAGTTATGGTTGTGTGCGAAAGACATAATAGTGAATGAATTTCAGACCTCAAGTATTTATGCTTTTTAAAAGAAGAGCCACAACTTTTAAAGCTTTGTAAGTGCCTCACATTTTTATGGTGGATTTTATATTTTCTGGAGCCAGAGCAATAAAAAGAAACCAGTGCCATCAACTCTAACATTGAAATGTGGATGGTCATTTAAATACCCTTAAGTCCAGAAAATCAAAATGGCTCATTAAAGTTGTGTTACACAATAAGTAATATCATGTGACTGATATTCATTTTATAAGGTAGTGGATACCCAATCATAAGTGGGACTATTTGACCAAGAATTAAGGATTTCTTTTGTAAATAAATGTTGTAACACTTATATAGTCTTCTAAAAGTATCTTAAAATGAGAAGAAAAAGTTTAAGAAATCTGTTTACTAATGCGAAAAATAAATATATCTTTGCACAGACACAGGGATCTAGAATACCCCCAGAAATCCAGTTAAGATTAGAATATGCTAATAGACAATTCCCAGTTTATGAATGATTTTAAAATCAGAATCAGCACAAACTTTCCAAAGGCTTGCAAATACAATCACACCATTAATTTTTTTTAATTACCTGACCTCCTATGAAGACCGCATGAGCAGTGACTTAGAACCCAGGGTCTGGACTGAGGCTGCCTGGCTTTGAGCCTTAGCTCTGCTAGACAACAACTGTTTGGGTTTTGAAAGTTAATCAGCTTCTGTCCCCTCTATTTCCTTCTCTATAAAATAAGAATGAATACCATATGATCTCACCTTTAACAGGAAGCTAAACAACAAAACAAACAAGCAAGCAAAATATAACCAAAGACACTGAAATAGAGAAGAGGCTGACAGTGACCAGGGGGGAGAGGGGAGGGAATTTCAGGGGAAATAGGGGAGGGATTTAGAGGAACATATATAAAGGATACATGGACAACAACTGAGAAGGGTGGAAATGGGAGGGAGGGGGGAGCACAGGGGTGGGATGGGATGGGAGTAATAGACAGAAAACTGTACTCGAAAAATAATTAAATAAAAAATGGGAATAAAATAAAATAAGAATGATAATGGAATCCAACTATAGAGTGTGTGGAATAATGCATGGAATATATTGTAAGCACTTTGTACAGTTCAGCTAGTGCTATGAGTTTTTTGACCATCTGCCTCATCTTGTTGTCTGCTGAAAATCACAGACATGGCAGTTGTCACACACACTCAGCCAGGAGAAAGTGGACATCTGTGAAGTCCACTGGCAAGCATGGCTTCTCAGTGATGCAGGGAGTTATGGTTGAGGTTAGTGTGCTGCGATGGTTCTGTAGTGTTAACCCTCACTGAGAACCACTGGGCCCCCGGGGTTCTTAGTATGCAAACAGTCATGCAAGGATGCACTGTGATGTGTTAACCGATTTTGCATATTGTCACACTCAGGACTTGTATTTTCCACACACATGCACTTCTCAGGTAACCTGGTCTGGAACCTCCATTCAGCAATGATTTCATGTGCTACCAACTCCAGAGCTTTTCTTTAGGGATTGACTTTATTTTTAATTAAGTGTATTGGGGTAAAATTGGTTAATAAAGTTATATAGTTTTCAAATGTATAATTCTATAGTACATCATCTGTATATTGCACTGTGTGTTCAGCACCCAGTATCAAATCTCCTTCTGTCACCATAAAGTTGACCCCCTTTACCCTTCACTGCTCCCCAATCCACCTTTCCCTTGGTAACCACCATACCTTTGTCTGTATTAATGAGTCTTTTTGTTGGTTTTTCTTGCTTCCTCATTTGTTGCTTTCAGTTTTATATCCTGCATGATTCAAATCATATGGTTTATGACTGTTTCTTTCTGACTTATTTTGCTTAGCATGATATTCTCAAGATCCATCCATGTTGATGTAAATGACAGTACGTATTTCATCCTTTCATATAGCTGAGTGGTATTCCATAGTGTATGTGTACCATATCTTCTTTATCTAATCGTCTATGGAAGGACACATTGGGTGTTTCCATGTCTTGGCCACCATAAATAAAGCTGCAATGAACATAAGGGAATTGACTTTAAAGATTAAGGTATCTTTCCCCCTTAAAATCTCAAAAAACAAGCACCTGATTATATTAGAAGCCTGAATAACAAGGCTGCTCACAAATACCTCAAAGGAAAGGTATTTTTAAGTCCAAAAGTTTCTCTGTGGGAGTGTTATTTTAATAGGTGCTAATAAACCTGGTATGTATACCCTCTGGTGTAATCCCTTCCAACATTGATTCCGTGCTTGCCCGAGTGACTTAGTTTGGCCAATGGGGCATTAGTAAGAGTGACACAAACATAGATTGGACAAGTGCTTATCCACTGGTGCTTGCCCTCTTGGATAGCGGCTGCCATCGTTTGACAAAGCCTTGCACATCTGAAGGATGCAATACCATGTGGAAAGGAAGCCCAGCTATTCCCTCTGCAGCTGCTCAGCCCAGCCTCTAACTGACCTTCGAGCTGAATGCAATGCCATGAGTGAACCTGGGGGAAAAAAAACAGGGAAAATTGCCCAAGTGACCCATGATTTTAAAAAAAAATCTTTGTCTTGGGTAGTTTGTGTGTAGCAGCAGATAAGTGATGCAGCCCCATTGTTCAAGCTAAAGGACTTTCAAACACCTCTCACACACACACACATTTTTATTTTTGGTATCACACATTGATATACTTGGCTTGAAAATGTATTATGTGTTAAAAGGGAGTGTACTTTCTAATTACACTAATCAAACCCTATTATTGACGCTATATGTGCAAAATTTACTAAAGGAAAAATTCAGTAAATACCCAGGAAAAGTTCTGCTGAGTATTAAGGAAAGTCAACATTAAGGAAAACATGTAAAGAGATTTTTTAAAGAGTTTACTTTACAATTAAACAGTTTCAGGTATACTTATGCTTCTATCTTCCTGTTTCCCTATCAGGAGGTTGCAAAGTACACTGCAGTGACTATGTGCTGTGAAGTTCAGTCACCTCTGTTGTAGGTGTAAATTTGGCACCTCGACTTACTAGTTTTTACTTAAGGAAACACCATGGGCTTTTCTGAGCTTTAGATTCTTTACCTACACACCAAAGACTGTATTATCTAATTTATAGGCTTGTTTTATTAGACAATGAATTTTAAGCTATGTAGTAAACTGTTGGGCCCTTGATGTCTCCGTAGTTGTTTAGTACAGTCAGCACTCTCTCTTCTCTCCATCACTAGTTTGCCAGTTTGGATGCCTTCTGGGCATACTTCACATAAAACCACTGGAAAGAGTTGCTGTTTGAAAAAAATATTTGGAGGAGATAGGCAATGTAACTCATCTCTCTTTTGAGGACTAAAAGAATGCTCAATACCTAGACCCCCATTCTCTAATCTTCTATCCCAAATGTCAAGATGTCAGCGATGTCATAGGATGGGACAAATAGCAGTAGTAAAACTGTGACCACCCATGTAATAATGGTCTGGGAAGAGCTGCGAAGAGATTTTACTCTGCTGCTCATTCTTAACCTCTTAGAACATTTCACATGGAGAGTGAGGCTTTACCCTGTGTTTCTAATGGTCCCCTTCTAAGTATGCATTTAAATCTTATCACTTATTCACATTTCAGAACAAAGTGTGTTTTCTATTTATTCTCCTGTATCTTTGTTCTGACACTTTTCTTTGTTTCATGCTGAGTTTTTCTTTTCATTTTTTTTTCCTCCTCTCTGCTTAAGTGAGCATCTGCACCCTTGGGCATTGACTCTGAGCCGCTGCCTCCTTCAAATATCTGAGAACAGTAAAGCAACATTCTCTCACAGGGTTGAAGACGCTTTAGTCAGGTTTCCTCCCACAAAGGGAATTCTGAGATTTCTGCTGAAATTTTCTCATAGACATGTGCCCTGAAAAGACACATTTATTAATTACCAGCCAAAGTTCTAAAGAAAATGTCTTTCTCTTGTTTTATAAAATGATCCAAACTGGAGCTGACCTTTTAGTCCTGAGTAATGGCATCTGTGAGAGCATCTGTGGTCATAATTAAAGGGCTGATTTAGACAGGAGATGATTTAGCTGTAAACTTACTACAAATATAAAAATGTGTATTTCAGACTGAATATCTTAAACAAAACATCTTAAACAATAGCAGGCCTGTTATTGATGTTTCAAAGGTAACATCACAGGAAACTGGGGGGATGCATTCTGGAGAGTAGCTCTCAGATAAGCAGATAACCTACCTGCAGCTTCAGTGACCTTCTGCGCTCTGCTCTGGTGCCATCTGCCACCCTATGGAGGTTCAAGGGAAGCGAGAGCAATCGGGAGCTGCTCACAGACCTACTGAGAGCGGAAGCCATACTTTATACTTTGGATCTCCTCAGTACCAAACATCCTCCCACACTGAGAAGGAGCTTATTACTAAATACATATTCAGTGGGTGACTGTTTCAGCTGGGCTTTAGTAGCTTTACTTTTCCAGGTTTCACAACCTGGTTGTCAGCCTTCATAAATCATTTGTATTAGTGTCTTGGTTGTAAACGTGTGGATCTTAGAGTTCTCTGAGTGCCTGAAGCTCTTTTCATAGGCTTTTACTAAAGCCGTTCATTAGATATCCTAAAACATGTTTTCCTTTGCTGAAAACAAACAAACAAACATATGCTACAGATTCCATTACCTAATGGAGACCAAAGCCCCTAATAGGGCATCCAAGGCTTTCCCCAATGTTCTGTGCTTATTTTTATATTCTCAGCTCCCTCCAACCTTACCTTTTAGTCTAAGACCTAATTAGCCATGCCATTCCCTCTCTATGGGATGTCTCCCTTCTCCATATCATCAGGCAAAAATGCCTTTCATGGTCTTGAGAAGGAGCTGCCTCCAGGATCATCTCTGCCACCACTCAGTCCAGAGGCGGCGTGAGCAACAGATGGTTAGAGGACCAGGACTTTGATACGCTTCATGAAAGAAAGGCCTGGTGAGGCTTAGCACCCGGAAAGAAAACATGGCTGTATCTAAAAATGGTGTAAGAGTTAAACTAAAGCAAAAGGGAGCCAGTATCAAGACATTAGAGAAGAGGGAAAGGGGGTGATATCAAGAGGGATTGTGCAGAAGTTTAAGCTGTGTCACCACCAACCAGGCTCTAGTTGAAGGAAGGCAGCAGGCTGCTGTAGAGAGGCCTCTGGCCTTCGACTGACCTGGAGTTACTCCAGACCTGCGTTTTAAAGGAATGTGATACCCTGTGGGCTGTTGTAACCTTCAACACTTGCTGGAACGTTCCGTCCCCTCATAGGCACCATGAACTTCTAGAAACACAAGTCATGCCCAAGTGTTCTTTGAGATGTGTGTATGACATCTCTCTCCTGCTCTACTGGAAGGTCCTGTCTGAAAGGTGAGGTTTGTTCCATACTCATTTTTCCACTTTTCTCACAGCTTTCCTACCCCGCGTTCACAAACGCAGAAGCTCCCAGGACAGTTGGTGTTCAAAATATTTTTATTGAAATAATGAATACATCAATGAATAAGTAAGTCACTTGTAATGTAAGAATCTTAATATAGAATCCAGTAATATGGATAAAAGTGGGCTTAAAAATATGTCTTAACAGGGCTACATTAACTGAGTAACTGCTACATTTTCTTAAGCCTGCTAACAATGAACTTGCCAAACAAGCACATTTGAAGTCTGTGGACTTTGTAAATGAATGTAACAGTATCCTCAGAAACATTATCTCCTGCAATGTGAAGTACTGGATAGAATGACTACAGCAGAGTTGGGGTTGTAATCAGCTCTGCTGGACATGAGGTTTAGCATTTCCGAGCTTCAGTTTCCTCCCCTGTGAGATGGAGACAATTCCCTGCCTTACCTGTTTCCCAGAGGTTTGGGAGGGATAAAAAAATAAGTATCAATTGAAATTTCTTGGTGAATTTTCACATCATAAAAATATTACACTTTATGTTTACTGATAAATGCATTTATTTAGAGGAGCATGAAGGCCTGTTATCTAGGTAATGATTCTTTGACCATTTGCCATTTTTAGATCTTTTCAAGATTTGCAAGAAAGGTATAATCATTGCCTAGGTTTAGTCCTATTTTTCTTTTACTGATTGTATATCTCAGCATGTGTGAGGGGAAAAAATATCAGAAGGAGACGAAGCACACAGATGACAGAAAGGAAAATTTGGGAGATATTAATTACACTAATGTTTAATGGAAGTATATATATTTAATGCAATTAGATTAAAAAAATAGGCATTTTGATAGATATACTCATTTTTATAATGAGTACATTATATGTTCTAATACTAAATTAGAAAATTTTTATAACTTTTTTCTTTTTTCTGTTATTTCCTTTGCTATGATTTCTATTATCATATTTCAGTACCCAAAACTCTTTAAATTCTTTCTGAACTCAGTATTTAAAAAAACTACTCCAAGAAATATAGCATTAGAATTTTTTTGCCTCTTTACCTGCAAAGTGATAGTTCATCTTCAAAGTTACAATTTACTTTTTCAGAATTAAATCGTCTGGGTAGATGAATAGATAAAATGAAAAATTAATGACCACTTTATTTTTCTTTTTGCTTGATAGCTTTCCCTGTTGTCTGTGTTTCAGGGAGCTACATCATTTGTTAGTCTCATGTCTTGGAGATACAGTTAACTGGCATATCCCTTAGGCAGGCTGTGTAGTAGAAAACCTGATGCAGTGTCAAGAGATCTGGATTTTAAACCTATTTTTCATTTTAATTATTTTTTAAAAAAATACTTTATTTATTTATTTTCAGAGAGAAGGGAAGGGAAGGAGAGAAGGAGAGAAATATCAATGTATGGTTGCCTCTCAGGAGTTCCCTGCTGGGAACTGGCCTGCAACCCAGGCATGTGCCCTGACTGGGAATTGAACCGCGATCCTTTGCTTCACAGGCCCGCGCTCAATCCACTGATCTACACCAGCCAGGGCTCATTTTAATTACTTTTAATTAGCTTTTCATTTAACTACTTAGCTTGGGCAGTTACTTTATATCTCTGAACTTTAGTTTTCTCCTGTTTAAAAGGAGGTTTGCGCCTTGGCCAATGTGGCTCAGCTGGTTGGAGTGCCGTCCCATATACCACAAGGTTGCAGGTTAAACTCCTGGTCATGGCACAGGGCCCATACCTAGGTTGTGAGTTTGATCTCTGTGAGAGCAACTTTTCCCAAAAGTCCTCCCTGTCTGCCACAGATGAAAGTAAACAAGACAAGACATGATCTGCTTGAGGAGAGGTGGCCAGTTTTTCAGAGGAAACAAAGGCCTTGAGCCCCTTCCTCCAGGGGTTTTTAATGGGTCGTAATACATAGGAATACAGGGCAGCAAGGATCAAATTGTAGATAACATTTCAAAGAAATCTGAGGTCTTAGTCTGAGTCAGAGTCAGAGTCTGTCAGGCAGAGAGCTTCAGAGTTTCCTGCTCGAACCATTAACATATAAATGAAAATAGTCTTAGCAGAGCAGATTCCACAGGTTTTTCAAGAATTCTTTGTGATGCCAGATTTTTCCCCCTGACACACTCTAGCAAGGCAAGGACCTGCACCCCTCCCCATCAGGTATTCAGGCTTAAGGGGAGTAAAGCCAGGAAGTGCTTCTCCCCGAGGACATGGGGACTCGGGCTATGTCACATAGCCAGGGGACAAGAATCCATTGCTCCCTCTTTGTCACAGCCCCCCAAGTCCTTCCATGATGGCCTCCCAAGTGATCAAGTCTGGCTTACGCTGCCCCCCACTGTGAGAGGTCTTACCCATCATTGACTTCTGACCAAGCTTTGGGGGCAGGGAGAGGAAACCGAGGCAGCATTTTCTACCAGAGACAAGGTTTGTCTCCTGTGGCTCACATTCCAGAGGTCACTCACTTATCCTTGTGGGGTGGGGGGTGTTAGGTTTACAATTCCTGAAACCAGGCAGAGTGGTCCACAACAGATCCCCAGTAGGGGCTGTGTACAAAAGACAACCAATCAATGTTTCGCTCACAGATCATGTTTCTCTCTCCTTCCTTTCTTCTCTCTCTAAAAGCAGTGAAAAGAAAATGTCATCTGGTGAGGATAAAAGGAGAAGGTTGGCAGAAATCAAAGTCATAGGCATGAAACTGTGCAAATATGTTTTTTGAGCAGGAGTAATGCAGTTAACAATGATAGTATTTACCGAACAGAAGTTGGGTTCGGCATCCTGTCAACAAACACAGGCACAAGACAAAGGTTGGTAGGGAAGAAAAAAAGTCTTTATTAAGATGTTTCATAATTTGGAAGGATGGGAGACTCCCCTGTTACAGGCTTTTCTCTTCCACAAAACACAGAAAACCCAAAAAAGACTGAGACCCAGAACCATGCCCAGAAATCCCACTCTATCCTTATCTGTCCCTGGAAGCACAAGGCTGCTAGGTGGACTGCTCTCCCTCTCCAGGCTTCCTGGAGTCTGTGTGCAAGGCCAGCACCGCCATTTCCACGCCATGGCCACATCACACACCAGGGGCCCTGGACCACTGCTGATCACTGCAGCTGGCTGTGCAGAGGCTCCGGCCACTGGCCATGGATCATAGAAGATGGGAAGGGGCGAGTCTCTGCCCTCCCTCTGTTCAAATCTTCCTGCCCAAGCTTCAGTGCACTCTGGAAGAGTTCAGCTCCCCAGCCAGTCCCATCCTTTTCCCAGGCTAGACTGAGAGGTCTGCACCTCCCTCTGCCACCACATTAACCTTTAGGTACACATACCTCTGTGTCCTGTGGTTTCCTCTTTCTCAGGAACCGGAAGAGTGTAGGGCTTTCGCCCTGTCAGTCACCCTTCCCAGTCTCATGCAGACTCTCCATATGGTCTCCTCCTTCTGCATCTTTGCCGGGGGGCTGAATCAGTCCGCCCACACTGCTACCTCGGTTAATGGGGCAATGTGAATCTGCCCCTGCAGCTTCTGGCATTGCCTGTTGTCGCTCCCTTACTCTGGACACCACACTGGTGTCAATGGGGCTTGTGTAAAATTACAGTTATCACCTCTGAAGTCTTTTTAAAGTATTTTTATTGTGTGAACACTGACAAAGCAAACTGCAGGCTAATTAAAAAAGCCACCAGTTTTTAACCCTCAGAATTAGTCATCTCTTAGCACATTTTGAACTTTATAATTCTGTAATAAACATCACCTATATTAGTTAGCTCAGGCTGTAACAACATAATACCAGGGACTGGAGAGCTTAACAACAGAATTTATTTTCTTACAGTTTTGGAGACTGGAAGTCCAAGATTAAGATGTCAGAGGGTTAGTTAGGTCTGGTGAAGACTTTCTTTTTGGCTTGGAGATTGCCTCCTTATTGTGATGGTCTTTCCTGGGGGTGTGCAGGTGGAGAGACAGATATTTCTCTTTCTCTTCATCTCATAAAGCTACTAATCCCATTGCGAGGGCCCTAGCAGCATAAACTAATCTAACCCTAATTACTTCCCAAAGGCCTCATTTCCAAGCACCATCAAACTAGGGGTTAGGGCATCAAAACATGAATTTGGTGGGGCAGGCAAATATGTTCATTCCCTAATATACCCTATTAGGTGGTTTGCCTGAAAATCTTGGGAAGGGTTAGCTATGTAGTTAACGGTTCTAAAGAACTCAGAGACATTTTCCTTTGGTAGTGGATGACTGAGAAATAGTAAAAGCTTTCATATATCTGGAGATTATGTAGAGAAGATGAGCTCACTGTTTTTTGTCTTTATTAATGAAAGAAAAGAAACTATCTTCCAAAATTAAATAGAAATGGATTTAGGATATATAAAAGAAAAATATCTAGCAGTTAACCTAAATCTCCAGATTAGAAAAGAATTACACAATTTTATTCTAAGATTTCCTACCAAAAGACACAGTGATTTTTCCTTATTCTTTTCCTCTTAAAAAAGGGCAAAATAGTAATTTAAGTATTTATCTAACTAGCAATTTTAGTTTCTCTTGTTATCAATAGGAGGTATTAGCTAAATTAATTTTGGATTCTTCAGCTAGCTTACATTTAATAGTAAAAAGGATAACATTTTATTCAGTTGATTTCAACACAAACTCATTTTATCAATGATGTTATATTCAGATGTCTACGTTACTTTCCAGACATATTTTACCTGTACTAATTTAGACAACAGAATTGAAGAGTACAGAAACAGAACATTTCATTGTTAAAAAACAGACTCATAGACATAGACCTGACTGGTGGTTGCCAGAGGGGAGGGAAGGTGGAGGGCTGTGTAGAAGAGGTGAAGGGGTGAACAAGTACAGCTGGTAGTTACAGAATAGTCATAGGGATGTGGGGCTTCGAATGGGGAGCATAGTGAATAGTGTTGGGATGACTACACGTTAGGTGGGTGCTGGAGATATGGGGCGGGGACACTTTGTGATGTCTGTGATTGGCGTCTGGGCTGTACACCTGAAATTAGTATGAAATAATGTTGAGGGTAAATTGTAATTGAGAAATAATACATACATACATACATAAAATAAATAAATGAATAAATAACAAATGTATTTAAGTTTCCAACAAGGAAAGTAACTTAAAAGAAAACTAAACTTTTATATTCACCCTAGGGAGTAGGTTATAGCTTTGTCCGGACTCATTAATTCTCATTTTCTACCTGCCTAGAAAAAATGTTCATTATGTTACTTGCATTTGAAATCCCGGTCACAAAAAGACTGATACAACGTAATTTTCAGAATCCTCAGTCATATTAAATAAGACAGAGTCTTAGAACTCTGCTTGGGATTTCTCAAACTCAGTTTTATTTTGAGAGATTGATGAGTCATCTGGTTTTTTTAGACTGGTTCAACTTTCTCATATAAACAGACTAATGAAAGACATGATTGTTAGCAGTAGTATTTAAATGTTTTAAATACAAGTATTTTTAGAATATTTTACTGTTTTCATACATCAGCCAATATCTGCATTCTTGGATGTTTTGATTTGAACTTGCCCAGTACCTTTTTCTGGTTGGTGTTTTTTTAAAATATTCTTTTGTTTGTCATTTGTTTTGTTTTGTTTTGTTCTGAAGCAATCACAGACAGACACTATTGCACATTTGCATCCTTTTCCTCTATAAGGTTACATACCCTCTGGAAGGAAGTAGGTACTTAATAGTCATTGAGTTTGTTTTGGTCAGAATAAAATGAGATTATTTCTGGCTTGGGCTTGTTAATTGTCCTAGGCAGTCTGTCAAATTGATTTCTGAAACTCTTTGTTTAACAAGCAGGAGTTTGGAGGAGTGGAGATGCCCTCAATACCAGAATTCCTATCTACTCTGTACTGTTTGTGACTTGTAAAATCAAAGGGATAATGAAACTGATTCTACTCTTCTGTTAATGGAGAAATAGGAATGTAGGAATAAAATCAGATTATTTTATTTATAAATCTGTGGTTTTAAAGAGGTGAATGTCCTGGAAGGGGAAAAATAGTTAGTTTCAAGTAAGAAAAGTGAACCACGAACTTCTAAGTAACCAGCCACCTCTGCCTCTCCACACAGCTCAGTAACAATCACCCCCTTTACGGGCCAGGGTGTTCTTGCTGGTTCATCTCTCATCATGAGCCAATAATCACAGCATTTCATCCTTATCATTTTGACCCCTGCCACCAACAGAGGTTTTGTGTGTGTGTGTGTGTGTGTGTGTGTGTGTGTGCGTGTGTGTATCTTATTCTAGTTTCTCTTTTTTGGAGGTTAAAAATAAATTATGTCATTCATTTAACCTACTTCTTTTCCAACCAAGAACTTTAGCTGTCAAAAGCCAAGGACTGGGCTTCTCTTTGAGTATGTGGGTTTTTTTTTTTCACTTCACAATGCTTAATAGAACATCTAGCACAGAGTACACCATTAATAAATGGTCTACTTTCTGTTGATAACTTAATAACTTTCTGCTATCTTCACAAAATCCAAATAAAAAATCTCCTCTTTCTAGTACTGAAAAATAATTAAATAAATTTTAGAAATCACCTCTTTTTTGTTTTGGTTGAGAAAGATAAGAAATAAATAGGTGGAATATTTAGAGGACTGAAATATAAATTATGCTCCTACTTATTTTATTGACTAAAAAGGAAGTTTAGAAAGACTTGACCTATAAAGAATGTATTAATGATAAATAATCCATTGTTTTGGGTATATGGCTTTATATACTATTTTATATACTTATGAAAGTACTTTAAAGATGTTAGATTTAATATGTTTTATTTATTCACTCATTTAATTCTTTATTTTAAGTAAATATATACATGCCTATAATTCAAAAAGTCAAATAGTTCTACTACAAAAATGAAATATTAGTTTTGTAATGTTGGGCTCTATGTGCCCCCCCCCAAAGTCAACTACTTTCAGTTAGTATAGCTGATTATGTTGTTTTTTGAAACCACATCTCCAGAATATGTATTTTGTTTGTAACTTCTTATATATTCAGATTTAAGCATTACCTATTGCTTTTCCACTATGAATAAACAAGGATTTAGCTTTCCTCTCACCCTGCCCTCAATGTAGTACAATCCCCATTTCCCCATAGTGTTATTGGTATAATTTTATTACATCAATATATTCAGTACTTATAATTAAGCTAATAAGTATAATCATAATAATTAATGTAAATGTTTTAGAGAGCAGTAATTTAAAATTACGTTTAATTTCATGTTATTTGTCATTTTAAGATTCTTATTTTATTCTATTATAGTTATTCCTAATTTTTCCCTTAATATTATAGTTATTCCTAATCTTTTTGCCGTCCTCTGCCCATCCCACATACCACTCCCACGGTCAATTCCCACACTGTTGTCCAAGTCCATGGGTCTTTCATACATGTTCATTAGCTAGTCCCTTCCCCTTCCTTCCATCAGTATGCCCCTACCACCTCCCCTCTGGTCACTGTCAGTCTCTTCCATGTTTCCATGCCGTGGTTCTATTTTGTTGGTTAGTTTATTTTGTTCATTAGATTCCTCTTATAAGTGAGATCGTATGGTATTGGTCTTCCACCAACTGGCTTACTTCACTTAGCATAATATTCTCCAGTTCCATCCTTGCATGCATCAAGTTAAAAAGCTTCTGCACAGCTAAAGAGATCACCATCAAAATGAAAAGGAATTGACTGTGTGGGAAAATGTATTTGCCAATGACACAATGGACAACGATTTGGTCTCCAAAATATACAAAGAACCAATACAACTGAACATCAGGAAAACAAACAATCCAGTTGAAGAATAATATAAATGTTTTGAAAGGCTTAGCATGTGTAGTAAATTATTATAGTTTCTTTTTCAGTGCAACATTTTATTGCCCTTGGCATTGCTAATTTTCTAGATTTTTTCCTTTGTTTTTATCTTCTCAGCACTAAGTTTTTTGCCTTGATTGAGTAAATGTTTTCTCAAGGTGACCAACTTTATCAGTTTAATATTTCAGAATAACTCTCATGGGTATTTCTGGACTTCTCAATCTGAACTCAGTCTTTATATTCAGTGAAAATTTGTCATCCTGATCTCTCTTTAACACCATCTTCTCTTCTCCTTCTGTGCTCTGCTCTTTCTAAGTTCACTATCTTCTTTCAGAGAAGTTCATCCTTCCGTAGTTCCCTGAGAAAGGATGTGGAAGTAAAATTTTTTATAGTCGTTAATGTCTGAAAATGCCTTCATTCTGTTATCACACTTGAGTGATAATTAGGTAAGCTATAAAATTCTAAGTTGGAAACAATTATTCTTCAGAATTTTACAAATATTCTCCCTGTAGGAATCAGTAGGGGCAAGAAATTAGAAGCTCTTGAGATATTTGTCCATATTGTTCTAAAATTTCACTAAGAGATACCTTTATAATGATGTATATTAATTGTCTTTAATAGACATTCAGTATTCCTTTTAAATTTGGAAATATATATTCTTGAAATTTCTTCGAATTATTTTTTAATGATTTTCTGCCTGTGTTTTTTGTCTCTAGCTCTAGAACTCCAAAAATCCACACATCATACCCCTGGGCAGGTTTTTTAGATCTTTTTTTCTTACTAGTTTCTATCTGTTTGTCCTTTTACTCTATTTTGAAATCTCATACTCTTTTGAGTTTCTTTTGATTTCTGCTATTTTGTTTTAATCTGTAGAAGATGTTTAATCGCTCAATATTTTTTCAGAGTATTCACTTCCAGCTTCATGGTTAAAAATGACTTTAATGATAGTTGCTTCATTCTCAAAGGTTTCTCTCCCTTGCAATAGTTCACTGTTTTCCAACTTGGTTTCTGTCTCATGGTTTGTATTTGTAATTGTCTTTTATGTCAGAAATTTTCCTCATGTGTCCCATAATCCTTGAATTTCTATTTCAATTTAAAAGTGACAAAATTGAGTTATATGAATTTGGCTGCTCGTGCTAGCTTGAGAGTAGGGAGATCTAGCTGGGCTATTCAGTTGGGAAACTTTTCCTGTCAACATAGTTGGATTTCCCAAAGAAGACTTTGAAATTTTCCGCTTGGAAGGAGAAAACTTGATTGTCAGTCTTCTGGAAGCTGAGTTAGGGAAGAAAGTGAGGGGTTTCAGTATTCAGTTTGATGATGGTCAAGCAATCTTCATATCCAGGCTTTGGCCTTCTGAGGCTTTTTCCTTCCAGTCTTTGACAGAGAGACCGGAGCATGAGAGTGAGCAAGCTGGGGTCTGATGACTGATTTGTAAACACACTCTGGGCTTCTTTTAAGCACCTCCATTTCTGCCATTCAACACCACTTCCAAAGGTTCTGTGATGACAGATTAACCCTTGGCGTTTGTTGATTTCACCATAGAATTTAATATTTTCTTTGGTCTGTTCAAGCCTCACAGCTTCAAAAATCATGACACCATTCTGTTCTTTTTCATACTTTTAATGTTTGGCAAAGTTTTGATGAGGTTTTAGAAAGAAGTAGATGTATATTCAAGCATCCACTCTGCAATCTTAGAAGTTTAACTAATATGTATTTGTTACATAAAATGCCTTGCTAAGTGAAGTATGGAATTTTTTTGACCTAATTTGTAGTTTTTTCTGTCATGTGTTAGCATGCTTTGTGTAGTTAACAGGACAGCAAGTGAAGTAAAAACTATTAGGCATAAATACTTATACTAATTTTTAATTAGTATACCTGTATAGTAGTTAATGAATATACTAGTATATTTCTATACTTAGTAATCTTAGTAATACTATACTAATCTTGTAGATTTTTAATAGAAAAGTTAACAATACTCATGAGACTGCTTTGTACATGCCTGAATCCTTAATGTAATCAAAAAGGACTGGAGCTGTAAGGAACACAGGTCATCCTGGTCAGACTTCTTCATTTTGCACACAAATGTACTGAAGTTTCAATGAGCCTTACCCAGGAGGTTGAACAGCTATTACAGGAAAAGAGAGTGCTAGACCCATTTTCCTGACTGGCCAGGTTGCCTCCACAGAGTGTGCATGGGTCTTGGTCATGCATGGATCTTAGTCACATTAAGTTTAATTATTTCTCAGTACTTAGAAGTGAAAAAGGAATAAGTTCCTGACTTAACTCACAACTGATAAAACATTGGAAGTCAGTTTTACTCTTGATTCAGCTAATTTTAGCAGGTAAAAAAAATTACACATAAGAAATTAAAGTCATTTGATTTTGAAATATATATGACTTTAAACAAATTCAGTTTTACATAACCACAACATTGGTTGTTTACATTGAAAAATGAATCTTAGTCTGGAGAGAAAGCCTATCAATATCAGGCTTTCCTGCTGTGAGGGAAACTAAGTTGTATGACTGTTGAATATATATGTTGTGCATAAGAACCACAATATGACCCTCTGAATCCACCACTACTCATGCTTTCATTATGAAGTTTTATGAAGTTTGAGATTGTAAAACAGAATTAAACTGCAATGCATTTGTTTTTCATAAAGAATGTAGCAAATGTACAGTCTCCTGAGGGACCAGAGAGGAAATGTGGATGAATGAACACAATTTCAGCAGTAGCTTTGCAGAGTTTTTGGAAGAGGAGACCCAACAAAATGAAAACAAGATGGCAAAGTGGATACCATTCTTGACATGGTATCAGCTTTGTACATAATAGACAATTTATTATAATGCTGGTGATTATAGTTCCCTGTAAATATAAAGTGAGTACTCACAGTGAGCTACAAAGAAGAAAGAAATAATTTGTAGAAAACAAAAGAGTTCCTTAGAAGATGTTTTAAGCAGACAAATCCATAAGAAAATGTAGTATACTTTGGAGAAGGAGGGGAATAAATGTGCATATCATTTCTCTGTAGCAACGAGATAATTAATATCCTGGGTCTTCGCAGTTGTTTTTCAATAGAGAGCAACAAATTACTTTGAAATTTGAGTTTCACGTCTCATTTGTTACTTAGTGACTGTTATTGGAATGATTATATGACATAAAGTTTAGCTTCCTAATAAATGATACAGTAGTTGTTATAGAGGTTGCTTATTTAATGGAAGATAATAGTTAAAATGTCTGTTTCACACAGGCTTTTAAGAATCTTATCTCTTGTACTCCAAAAGTGGGTACTTTTAAAGATCTATAATTACTTGCAATAGTGAGTTGGCCCAGCTCGTTGCTCTGCCTTTATGTGTAGTGCAGCGAGTAACTGAAGAATCATCCATCTGTGAAACTCAGAGAAACTGTTCAAGGATGTCCAGCCCATCTCTTCTCCTGATTTGGAAGTTGGTTGCACAGCAGCTGTTTGCAGAGATACAGGTGAAACTTATGTAACTACTGCCACATTCCTTTAAAAATGAAATAAATCAGCTTCTACAGGCAGTGTGTAAATTAGCATATTCCTTCTTTCCCATGTGTCAAATATACATTTCCCTTGCACACATAAAATAGGTGCTGGAGAAGAATTAAAGCTTCTAGCATATTGCATAGTTATAGGCAATATTCTGTAGGATCAAGTGTGTTAGAAATTATTTTTCCAAATATAAAAAAGGAATGTCAAAAAACTTTTATACTATTTGAACTGACAGCTTAATTAGGCATAAGACACCGAATTTAGATGGAGGAGATATTACTGAAGGAAAGTGATCTGATGTCTTTTTAGTGGCTGTGAAAAAAGGTGGCTTGGAAATATTACAAAGCATCTCATCATCGGTTTACACCTCTAATAAGGCTGTGATAGAGAAAGAAGGAAAGAAAAAGAGCACACATTTGTAACGGAGTTAGATGACTTCTTAACTGACAGATTTTTATAACATGGTGAGAAATTACTTCTAATCACCATGCAATGCTTATATGCTGTGTATACATTTAAGTCTAGGCGGTCCATAGACATTTATATATTTAGTGTTTTTCCCCACATGCTGGAAGTTGAATACTCCATGTAAATTATGAGCCCTCTTAGGCAGAAATTGTCTTATATTACTGTTATGTTTCATAGTTCCTCTGATTGTACCCTCCGAATAGCGTTCTGCAGAATTATAACTTAGTAAACATGGCACCACAGAAAGTCTAGGAGGGTATCTTTTTTTTCTTAATGCAGGGAAAAATATAAAACTTTTCAGATAAGAAGCATGTGGAAAGAACTGAGCTAAGATAAAGTCTTATTAATTCATTATTTATTGGCACACTCTTGTTTATAAAGGTTAATGTAACTGGTTTTGAGCATAGCTTTTGGAGGAATAATTTCTTTGCTAGCTGCTAAATGCTTATGATTCCCAGGATTTCTGGAAATGCAGCATCTGTTTGACGTGACTTTGTGACATGAATCCTGAGCTCTTTTTCTAAAAGTACATTTATTTGTTGGAGACTCAAAATTTTTATAGAAGCTTTGTTGAAATAAAATTTCACCTTAAAATTGTAAAATTTAGTTTTTAGTACATTTAGAGTTGTGAAACCATCACTTTAACTCCAGACTATTTAATCACCCCCAGAAGAAATGCTATATCATTAGCTGTCTTTCTCTATTGAATTATTTTTAATGAAAAAAGTCAACTAAATTAAATGCAGTTAATCTAGCTATTATAAAATAAGGGATGTATAAAAAGTTTGGTTGCCATGCTAACTCCCTCATATTCACTATCATCACTATTTATTTATTTTATTGCTGAGAGAGAAACATTGATTTATTGTTCCACTTATTTATACATTCATTAGTTAATCCTTATATGTGCCCTGGTTGTGAATTGAACCCACAACCTTAGCATACTGGGATAGATGCTCTAACCAACAGAGCTACCTGGTCAGGCCCATGTCATGACAATTTAAAGTGATTACTATCAAATGTGTTGCTAAATATGATTCTTTATATGCATTTATAATGGTTTTTCTTTAATGTAGGCTTTAATATTTTTCTATAGGAGAAAGGATTCAGAGAGCATCTATACAGAAGACATTTTTATATATATATAGAAGATATATATAAAGGTCTAGTTTAAGGAAGGAAGAGGTTGGGGAATAAGAGGTCTTGCAGGTTTCTTAACAAGCAAACTACTCCTTGTACTTACATTTTATTTTGGATGGTTTCATTGTGGCTATGGAGGTCACTCGGAATCTGAATCCAGGACCACGGGCACTCATGCAAACATCATTATCAGGCTGCATTGTGTCCTACAGAAGGGCAATTTAGCCCTGGCTGGTGTAGCTCAGTGGACTGAGCGAGGGCCTGCGAACCACATGATCGCGGTTCGATTCCCAGTCAGGGCACATGCCTGGGTTGCAGGCCAGTTCCCAGGAGGGGACTCCTGAGAGGCAACCATACATTAATATTCCTCTCCTTCTCTCCTTCCCTTCCCCTCTAAAGATAAATAAATAAAATCTTTTTTAAAAAAGAAGGACAATTTAATGCTTTTCTTCCTTGGATTTAGGATTTCCAATGAATGCTCTTTCTACACTCAGTTTTTGAAGCTGCTCACTCTATTTGTATCGGACCTCCTGATATTTTGAGTTTAATAAGTCAACTGGGATCTCCTGTGTTTTTCATTTTCACACCCACCTCCAAGGCTGACTGCTGATGCTGACCCCCTTTCTCCCAACCATGGCTGCGTAACTTGACCACAATCCTAAGCTTTCTTTTCAATAATTTGCAACAACGATCAGCAACTGGAGTTTAAGATTTCCCTGCTTTCTCCTTATGTGACCCTCACATGTATTAGCTATTTTGGGGGGTGGGCTTTTATTTATGAATTCTTTGTCATTTTATTTTTTTCTCTTTTTTCCCCAGAAATGTTCATTCTTGTCAATATTTTTAAGTTAGAGGGGCGGATTCCCTGAAACCTAAAGCCCTGCCTGTGTATGTCTCTTTGGTTGGCTGCAAACACAGAGAACTCCAGGCCTTAACAAATACCTTGGAATAAAACACCCTGGCTGGTGTAGCTCAGTGGATTGGGCGCGGGCCTGCGAACCAGAGGATCGCAGTTCGATTCCCAGTCAGGGCACGTGCTTGGGTTGCAGGCCAGTTCCTGGAGGGGACACACGATACATTGTGTGTCCTTGGCAGAGGCAACCATACATTAATATTTCTCTCCCTCCCTCCTTCCCTTCCCCTCTAAAGATAAATAAATAATTTTAAAAATCTTTTTAAAAAATCCAAGTTTACCTAATCTTTAAAAAATATATACCTTGGAATAAAGCAAATGGAATTTTTAACTATGCATTTTCCAATCTTGTATTAGAGCCTAAATACAGTGTTTCAAGTTTACCTAAGGACTAAATATACTTTATTAGCTTATGGAGCATTTCTTATTTATTTGAAATTTTTTCTTGGAGGGTAACAATGAGTAGAGAATATATTTCCAACATGCAAAATGAGTTGCATCTTTCCATAAGCAAGCTTATAATTGGGCTCCTGCAGCCACGCAGCTTCACATATGGTACTTAGGAGTCAATTAAAGCACCCTAACAAGCAATTTCGGGTTTATTGTTTAATTCAATTTCCACAACTCATGCTGCTCCACTCAAAAGTTGCATATATGTCAGTCAGCATAAAATAATTATACACTTTGTTCGAATGCTAGTTTTGAAGAATGTGACGTCCAAATACTATGCTCCAGACATTGTGCTCTGCACGTGGAGAGAAAATACGAAGTAGAAAATGAAAGCACTTGGCATATGGAAAGAACTTGCTTTTACTTCTAAATAGAGTCGTTTTGATAATAACAAGGAAAAATGTCTCCTCTGTTACTTACAATGATCACAGAAACAGAATTGCTAGGATAGTCACTGAGGGAGAGTATATGGAGTGGTTGCTTGGTTCAGCTGAGGTGATTCAAGTCCATAGGGAAAAGGCTTGGGTCTTTAAATGGAAAAGTAGGCTTAGTGAGGCAGGGGTGAATTCAGTCTCCATGCCTGGAAACTACCGGTGCTAGGGGGTGACCTTTTCTGTTCTCTTTATGTTACCAGGGCTCCTGGCCCTCCCCACACAAATGCTGGCCACTTAGAGAGACGGTTAGAACAGTCCTTCCCTCTCCTCTGCCAGCGGAGTAACTAGTCATAGACAAGTGAGGGAGACTGTCCCACACAGCATCCGCTGCCCAGTGCATCCCAATCCCGCTGGCTCTTGGCTCTGGAGCATGGGGTGGAATATGTGAGAGGCTCAGATCTGCCTTTACTCAAGGTGGACAGTTCAGAGCATGTCCCTGTAGTAGCATCAACAAAACATGCTTGCTGCGAAAGAAGGTGTGGCATTAGTCTTCTTTTCCAAGGCATATAACTTTATATTACTTCTACCTGTTCTCCTGTCCTTCCCAACTACAATATTTTTCTGGATATTGAAGATATTTCTGTTTATAGTCAGAACTGAGGTTTTCCCTTTAGCCATTTATGAATGAAACAATTGAGTCCTGGCTAGTATGGCTTAGTGGATTGAGTGCTGGACTGGGAAGCAGAGGGTTGCCAGTTCGATTCCTGGTCAGGGCACATGACTGGGTTGTGGCCCAGGTCCTCAGTAGTGGGCATGCAAGAGGCAACCACACATTGATGTTTCTCTCCCTTTCTTTCTCCCTCCTTTCCCCTCTTTCTAAAAATAAATAAATAAAATCTTTTTAAAAACTTGAAGCATGATAGTTGGGAGAAAGTGGTCACACTTTATATGGCTCAGACTGACCCAAATACTGGTATTTGTCATCGGAATGCACTTTTGTTTACTGTAGACGTACATTCTTAATTATGCTTGGTCTTAAATAAGAAATAAGTCTACCAGTCTGTTTTTCTTCTAAGGACGCTCCAACAGGGCATGTGGAGAACAGTTCTTAAAGTAACCTGGTGGCTGAGGCAGGGTAGTTGAAAGGCAGGACATACCTGTTGTGAGCACAGGAAATAGGGAAGCCATGGTAAACTTGTGTCAGATCTGCCTTTATTCCATTATGGGGGAAGATGAAACAGGTGTGGGTCTTATGCTAGTGAATGAGGCGATGCCTCAGAGCTAGGAAAAAATATCTGTCTTGTAGGCTCAATAACAGCCCCCTAAAATGCCCAATTTCTAATTGCCAAAACCTTACTTTACATGGCAAAAAGGGACTTTGTTGGTATGATTAAGTATCCTGAGGCGGGAAGGTTTTCCAGGTGGGTCCAATGTAATCACAACAGCGCTTATGAAAGGGAGGCCCTGTGGTGACGAAAGCAGAGGGGCGGAGAGACAGGGGTGAGGCAGGACTATACCCTTGGCCTTGAAGCTGGAGACGGTGCTAGGTGTGAAGGATGCAGGTAGCCTCTGGAAGCTGAAAAGAAGAAGGTACCCGACTCTGCCCATCAGAGGGAGCCAGTCATGCTGACACCATTGTAAGCTTGGTGAAACTGATTTTGGACTTCTTACTCCCAAAATTGTGAGAAAGCAAATTTTTGTTGTCTTAAGCTGCTAAAGTTGGGGTAATTTGTTACAGTGGCAACAAGAAAACAATAATACAACCAAAATAGACTGGCACTAAAAAAAATCTCATGGAGCATTCCCAGTAAAGGCATACTTCAAAGATATTGAAGGTTTAGTTACAGACCAGTGCAATAAAATGGTTCATAATCTTTGTGCTGGTGGAGGGTCTTGCTTTCGATTTGTTAAAAAACAATTCTGTGAAGTACAATGAAATGGAGCACAATAACTGAGATATGCCCTTCATGAGGGACTAACACAGAGTTATCTAGCAGAGCATGTAAGTCCTTTAGCACCTAACACCAGCTACCCCTTCCCCTACTCCACGGTGGGTTTGAAGGAATCCATCAGCTGTATTTAGTGGTAGTGTAATGTGTGCCAGTCACTTTCTAGGAGACACATAGGCATGCAAGCCAGACACAGCCTCAGCACTACTGAGCCTCTGCACCTACTGGTGAAATATGTGCATGACAGGCTTTATATTTTTAATACTTTAAAAATTCCTCCCAATTTATATCCGTAACCCAATCAGAATCCCACTCTGCATTCTGTCATTATGGCATCAGGGAGAGACAGGGATAAATGCCACTTCAGGTAGGAGATGGATATAATACAGGAAAAGTCTCTCATACAGCAAGAAGGGGTGGGGGGGAGTCTGCTCTTCTTGGCAGGGTGTTGGGAAGGAAAAGGGAGGTGGGGGGCAGAGCAGAAGGAATGTGTGTCGTCGTACTTTCCCCTGACTCAGGGCTGAGGTTCCAGACATGGAAAGTTTGAGGAAAACGAAAAAAGCTGAGGGGTTTCTGCTCCATATCTTGTTTGGAACTCTGAGTAGAAATGCTTTATAGGGGCCCCAGTTCAGAAGGAGTGCCTTAATGCCTGCTTAGATGCTCCCTGCCGCAGTCCAGCCGCAGCCCATCTAAGGGTCCTCAGGTGAGAGTAGGCGTCGGCGCTGGGTAACAGGCAACTACACAGCTCAAAGGCAGGTGAAGCACTGTTCCGTTTATTGCAAGTACAAGCTGATTTTTTATATTTTCATTTTTGGCATAGGTTAAAATTTACAGGTGTACAGCATGATCAGTTAAGCAGAAAAAATCAATACAAAGATAACCAGGAAAATATGAAAGTTCCCATAGTTTCAGTTATGATAAACAAAAGTTATTTTGACCAGGAAAACCATTAATCAGACAATTTGAAATAGTTCTATGTTTATAGTTTAAATGTCTTATTGTTTAATAAAGTTCTCAGAAATTGTCATTGGCAACAGGTACGCTAGACCGAGCAGAGGTTAGGAAATACACAATAAGCCTTGGTAATATCTAACTTAGCTATCTATCTTGCTGTCTAAAATGTTTTTTGTATACTGAGGACTCTGACTCCTTGGTAGTTGTTTCTAAGTGCTTAGTTTGTAATGGCTAACCAGCTTCTTCTGTTTTTATGCCTGTCTAATTCTAATTGATATATATTCCTATTCAAGGTAAAGGAGGGGCTGTTACTCTAACAACTCTTTAACAATCAGGGGCTATTTTCTAAAGGGGTTTTTGCTATTCTGTGAGGCAGTTCTGTGGGAATACATATTTTTCCCTGAACTGTTCTTTCTTGGGTGGCTTTCTCAGGAACAAATAAGTAAAGTATGATGCCTTAATTCAGCCAGGGTGATATTGCTTAGGACTTGAGCCAACTGTTGTTTTTTCTCTGAGAGTGGTCATTAATTCTAGGAGATTCCAAATTATCAGAAGTGTAAAGGTTAGAATACTAAGAAACAGTAAGAATAAAAGCAACACCATATGTCCATTAATGCCACGTCCGTCCTGCTGGAAAACGCTTCTGTGAAGCTGTCATCTCCAAGTCGTGACTGTGTCAACCGACATGGTTAGATAATGCTTCTGTGAAGCCTTTGTCCCCAAGCCATGACTGTGTCAGCCGACCTGGTTAGCTCTGGACGCGGCATCCCCAAGCCGTGACCGTGTCAGCCGACCTGGTTAGCATTGGACGTGGCAGCTCCCTGAGTTTCCGGTGTCATGGTGACTCTCTAGAAGTTCTTTCTCCCTTGCCCCAGGGCAGGTGAGGTGCTTGATGCTGTCTGACAGGCCTACGGTAGATCTCTCAGGACTGGGATCACAGAGCCCCAGCTGTGAGTTCCGCACACCAAAGTAGGGCAAGACTTCATCAGCCAGAGGACTATGGCCCCTGACCCGGCTAAGAGGGAATTGTCATGAGCTTTTTAGTCTGAGATGAGACCAGAACAGTGAATGTCAGTTAGCAGGGCAGGCAGTCACCAAGTGCATAAGGGCCACTTTTCTCAGATGTTGGCAGAAACCCAGAGAGCTTCAGAAGCACCATTATGCAGATACAAGACCCTTGCTGGCAGCCAAAGACACCCAGATGCCATCCTGGAGGGGAAAGGGGGAAGCGAATGAAACAGCGAGACTGTGTTTACCTAATGTGTGTGTATGTATGTGTGTATATATATATATATATATATATATATATATGTGTGTGTGTGTGTGTGTGTGTATGCATATATGTGTGTATATATATAATATAATTTACTTCATATATATACATAATATATATAATATAAGTTTACTTCCTATTTAAATGATCCTACACTATGGTTTCTTTAATTAGTTTACTTCCTATTTAAAAAATATATATTATATAGATGTATTATATATAATGCATACATTTTTAAAATATACATGTATTTAAATATATTTATATATGTTTTTAAATATGTGTATTTAAATATATATGCATTTTATGTATGTAATACATATTTATTATATATATTTTTTAAATAGGAAGTGAACTAATTAAAGTGGCCAACACTGAGACAGGCCAACACTGTTAATTGGCATTTGTGCCTTTCCTGATTGCCTCTAGGAAGGGAGCTGTTAAGGATGAGTATGTGAGTCTTTAATGAAATAATTGGAGTGGAGTACAATTCTGCCCTTAGACTGAACAAGAGATGGGCTGCCTGGTCTCTGTGCCTTGGAGGGCCGTTCTCTGGCCTCCTCCCAGCTCTCCTTCTTCCCACGGTGAGGAGTCCCACCGGAGCCCGTGCTCCCTCTCCTGTCCCCCTGCTCTGCAGCATGCAGGTGTCTCTTCTCTGTGCGTGACCTCTGAGGAAAGCTTGCAGTGCCTGTGTGTATACCCCAGGCCCAGAGGGTATGGGTGTGGGGATGGGACTGGTGTGTGAATTGAGCTTTGGGGATTGACTGCAGTGTGCAAGAAGGCCTCTCAGAGGGTGGAATACATCTTTGACAAGGAACCCAGGGCTGGGCCCACTGTCCTTGTACTGCCACATTCCAGCCTGAAACTCCAAGACATCCAGAATTTACATTGAAAACTGGCTTTCTGAGACATTATGAAGATATGCGTGTTAAGGTAGGAGAACCATGCATTACACATTTGTTCATTTCAGTTATACCTTAACTCATTAGAGTAATTTGTGACCTCTTGTGTTCTAACACTAGACCCCACACATATTAGGGGCAACCTGGCATAGTGTCATTAAGTTAGTAACCTCACTACACAGATAGGGAACATGTCATTGTAAGCACTGCAAGTCTAAGCGAAGGGGAATTGAAGAGTCCTACATGTGCACATATTAAAGGCAGGAATGTGGCCGGCCAGCCACATTGCTTGTTTCTCTACATAGGCATGTGGTGTGCCCGGCCTCTGGCTGGCTCATGTCATCTTCACTAGGCACGTGCTACTCATCTTCCCCTGTCTCCTGGGATGGCTCTTCTGACTGCCCAGTGCCTGAGGCCCCAGCATTGTGCTCTTGCAGAACACTGACAGCAATGAAATTATATTTTTGTTTTCTCTCTGTATGTCCAAGGTCACTAGAGCCTAACTTTAGAACATGTTATCTGAATGTTGGTTGAGGCAAGCAGTTGCTGCCCACTCTCTCCGTTCCTTGACGTGCATGCAAAGTGAGTTCTGTACCTGAACTGAGACAGTTCACAATCTCAGGACAGCAAGCTAACAGCCCTTCTGTCTTTCTAGCATGTCACCCCCATTTCCTGGAGATCATGACCTCTTGAAAGGAATTCTTCTTCTCTTTCTTGTCAACTGTTAGAGTTGAACTCTGGTCAGGAGCAATTTAGGAACAGTAATGTGGGTGTCCTTGGTGAAGGTGACGAGCGTGGGCACATCTGAAACAGCAAGGCCCCATCGCTTATTTAGTATTTCCAGACAGAAGTTATAGTTTCTTAGGATAAGGCCAGCAACACCCCCTCTCTTCATGTCATAACTGAAAAGGTGGCAGACATATCATGGCATGTCTGACTATTGCAGCACAGAGGTGACAGGGAGTGGAAAGACTAGCCATGTAGTTATAGTTGGTAATCTGAACATTTATACAAGTATTTGCTTTGTTTTTTTAAATTCTCAGATAATTGTACATTTTGTGTCAGGTTTTTTTTTTTTTTTCCTGTGCTGCTAGAATTGAAATTTAGATAATAGGGGAAAGGAATTAGTAACTCGTTTCCCCTTTCTGGTGATTCTTTCTCAGCGCTCAATGTGTCTAGTAATTCAGAGAAAGATGAAGTAGCTGAGTGCAATTCTCTGTATGAAATGCATTACTAGACACTATGAATAGGAAAATTGACCTCAGGCTTCACTGAGGTTTTGGAGGGCTCTCTGGGACCCTACCATACCCACTTACCAGGTGACTGCTCTTGTCTGAGAGCTCTTGTCGGAGTGGCCTGGCTCAACCCCCTGCTTCTCCACCTTTCCTTAACAAGAACACCCAGCTGTCCCAGGCAGCTGCCCTACAAGCTTTCTGCCCAGCACTTAATGTAACTACATTTCAAACAGTGCACAGTAATGAGATTGTTTTGGAACTATTTGAACTAACTTTACCTGGGAGTACAATTTTCCTCCAGAAAAGATGACTATTTCAAGTTTAATAAATAAAATATAATCAGCATTGAAGAGTCAACTCCCTTAAACAATTCAGTTCAGGTAGAAATATATGACAAGAAGGGTCAGTAGCAGTTGCCTCTCTCTTTCCTAATGGAAAGATTTTTCCCACCAGTATCGTACAGTTTGTTAAATACTTAAAAGCACCCAAAGAGACTTTTTCTCTAGACTGTGGCCTGCAAGTGGTTTGCTATGATCCAAAAGGCCCAGGACTCAGAGTTCAACTAAATACCAGATGTCTGACAGATAAATTCACTGTAATGGCTTATTTTTCCTGCCTGCATGTTACACATCCTTTCCATTCAAGGCTAAAGTGCCTACTTGTTTCTTCTGTGCCACATTTCCCCCATTGCTTATCACTATAGAGGAAACAGCAATACGTTCTATATCTGTCTACCTGCCCATCACTGCCACTACTCTAGTAGCCTCCTGGAAGCTGATTATTTATATGTACATGTATGTGTGCACACATGCATTGCTTTTATCATTGGTCATGGTTCTTTACATACATATTTTGTGACCACGTTAGTGGGTGTACAGATGAATAGATTGAGTTCTGGAAGGTCTATTAGGGCCGAAGGTGCAGGTAATAAAGATCTGTGTACATAAACAAAGTCTAGTGCCTAGACTAGACCATCATGGAGGGAGAGAACCTGTCCTTAACAAGGTTCATTCCTGACCCCAGATTATAAGCGATGTCTTCTGATTTGTGCTTACTACTCTTCAGTAGTGAAACCCAAATGGTTTTAATGTTCAGAAGAGCTTTGATAGATGCCCCTAAATATTACCCAGAGGTTAAAATCCTTGTGAAGTCAGCTTTAGCACAGAGGGGCATGGTGCCTGTTTCTGCTGGATATGACGACCTCAGGAAGTAAGGTATAAAGTGTAAAACTGGCCAGCACACTTGTACAAATGTTCACTTTCCTTTCATTAAGCTCTTTGTTAAGCTTTGTTAAGAATTTTGATCTTGTTACTTCTGGGAAGAACTCCCTATAGGCCTTAGATTTAAGTTTTCGACTTCTCCTGGAATTGCAAGCTTGTATTGTAGCCTAATTGTTGTTGACACCAAGCAGAATGTGCAGAGCATTATTTGGAATTACAATATCCTTGGGAAGGCTGTCCATGGAAGAAGCCACTGACTTCAGCATTATAATTCAGATTAGACTCCAGTCACATTTCTATAGGGTCAAGAGAGTTTGGTGGGATTTGGAAACTTATTCTTCAATCAAGAATCAAGACAAGTGGTGATGGATTCATTTTTAATACCATTTCTTACATTTCATTTCCAGTAACTTTCTTAATAATGATATGTAACTCTCAACGCATATGTACTGATATACTAAGTGCTCAGTTCTATTCCTAGCACTTCATCAGCATCAATTTATTATATGATGCAGGTGTTACTATCATCCCCATCATCTGGATTCCAGGAAGTTGAGTCTTAAAAGAGTTTACATAATTTGCCCAAGGTAACAGTAAAAAAATTCAGGGTCACCATTAGTTTCGTTCGACCAAGGCCTAAAATTTGATCAGCATACTCTACTAAAGAAGATGTCTGTATTAAAGAGTCTGTATACCTTTAATATTTATCACAGCACTATACTGTGTGTGAAAAGTGATTCATATTTTTAAAATATATTTTCCTATAGTTGCCCTGTGGAACAGGCCTCTGCCTTGGGTTGTACCTCTGGCTACCATTTATCCTTATTTTCTCTGTCTTCAGTTTTCATTTTCTTTGTACATGTATTTGTTTTCTTTGCTGGTTTTTCAATTCTGCAGACTTCTTGCTTGCAATTCCTTCAGTGTTTTTCTACCATTTACTAAAGTTCAGTACCTAGTCATTCATCAAATATTTATTAATTAAATGACTTTTTATACTAGAACACTTCCAAGAAGAAAATTGCTTTATTTAACTTGTTGATTTTTTGTTTCTAGTAATTTAGTAATTTTTAATTAAATTTATTGGAGTAACATTGGTTACTAACATTATCTAATAAGCAGGTATACAAGATGATAGTTTAACATCAGTATATTCTATTGTGAGCTCACCACGCAAAGACTAGTTTTCTTCTGTTACCATCAATTTGATCCTTTTACGTGCTTCACATTGCCCACCCACTTTCTCCTCTGATAACTGTTCTGTATGTGTAACTTTTTTTGTTAATTACTCCTTTCATACTTGAAATGAAATCAGAATTTTGAACTTGAAGAAATCTGAAAAATTAATGCCTAGACTTCACTGATGATTGTGTGATCTGTGTAGTGTGTCAATTGCCACTCATCCTTGGGTTGCTTGATCATTGGTAGTCACACAAAGTGCCAGTCTTCAGATTAATGTGGGTGTTGCTAACTTCATGATACCATTCTGAGTACATTATGTGGTGCTTAGGAGCCTCTAGTGTCTCCATTAGACTAGTTTAATAAATCGGTTTGTATGGGAGTGATGGATCTGATTTGCTCTGCATAGCTCTGTGAATGTGTTAAAGACTTAACTGATATATTAGTTGATCAATGATGATTCTCAGTATAGTGCCAGAATAAGGTAAAAGTTCAACCAGAGTTTTCTCATCATCTTTATCCTTTAGATTTTGAGGATGGCCAAGGAAGAAATGAGCCATGGAGAATGAGTGTGTTTACATATGTACTTGATAGGAGAACTATGACTTCATTGATTTAAAAACAAATATAAAGGATAATAACAATTGACGGCACTTACTGAGCCCTTAGTGTATATGAAACACTGTTTAGAATTCTCACAGTTCTTTGTTATAGGTGTTCTTATTATACTCATTTCAAAAATGAGGAGACTAAAACATAAAGAGTGTAAGTAACAAATCTCAGTTCACATAAATCCCAAGCTTTTAGATTTGTGTTTGGATTTATGCCATTTGACAACAATGCCTTTTAATTCCAACATATGCTAAAGTTATTCTTTCTAAATCTAATTTCTAAGCATAACTTTCTAAAGTTATGCTTTCCTTTATTAATGCAAAATACTTTGATATAGACATTCAAAAATCCAGTGTATACTACTTTAAATAGTCTGTTGAACTTTAAAATATCATTTAAAGTTTATTTATCATAGTATTCAAATTTTAGGCATTCAGTTTATAGAATTTCTTTTGAGTGTTGTAAATAATTTATTATTGAAAAAATCCTCATTTATATATAAAAAGAGAGGTTTAAATGTCACACACTAACACTTTTTGGCAGTATTTACAATTCTTCATGTTGTTTTCAGTACATTGCCATTTTGGGGGGAAAAATTGGCTTGGTCTGATAAAAAGCCCCCAAATTGAGTCCAACTTATTTATCTAAACATTCAACTCAATAACACTTTCTTGTACCCTACTTAGGAAAGTATGTTACTACATTTTATTGGAAATGTTAAATATTAAATATTCCCAATAAATATTATATATTCCCAATTAAATTTCCCAATAAAAATTTCCAATACTCCCAATCAAATATTTCCAATAAAATTATTTATATACTTCCAATAAAAAATACAGCTGATGTTGGCTTTGTGTGTGATGAGTTTCATTCCCAGATGTGATTAAACACAGAACTGTTCAAGTTGAATGAGTAGTCCCACCTGCCACAGTGCAGATGTACAGATTGTGCATCGTTGTCATCTTAGCTGCTTCCTTGGTCCTAAAACTTTAGGTAGGTTTGGCTTTCACCAGTTTTTTAAAAATTTTACTCAGATTCACTTGTCCTTTTTTTTTGCTAATGATAAAGAAATATAATTCAGAATATAAGAAGAATTGACAACTTATAGGAACCCCTTCCCTATGTACACCAGCCCTGTACTGGAGTAGTTTATACAAAGAATTCTAACAATGTTGATCCTAAGCTGTGACCTATTTATTCCTTGTAACTTGGTAAATTTTAAGGAGCTATAATAAAAAATGATCCTATACTATGGTTTCTTTACAATGATGAACTCAGCAAATATCCATTAACACATACCATGTCCAAAGTCACCATGCCAAATGTAGGTGGTGGTAACCCTGGGGCAGCTGGGGCCCTTACAGACAAAATAGCCCTGGGGTTCTCCCCCAGGGATGCTGATACAGTGTGTCTAAAATCATGCCATGGAAGTTCTGTATTCCCCTAGATGTCCACAGTTAGGAATTTATTTAGGAGAATGGTTTTCAAAAAGTTAATATAAAGGTGGCAAAATATCTAATTTTTCTGTGGAAGAAATATATAAAATATTTAAGAGGATTTTACTGAATTTATATGTCTCAAGTTATTTTGCCCTGTTATTACTCTTAAATATTAAATATTAATCACATACCAAAAAAAGAAGAATGGTTTTCAGCTAGGGGTGGTGTTTGGCAATGTCTACAATAATGTTTGGTTTTCACAACTGGGAGGGCATGTGTACTACTGGCATCTAATTGGTAGAGGCCTGAGATAATGCCACATAGTCTACAGTGCACAGGAAATACTCATGTATCCACATACAAAATTATTCAATCTAAAATATCAATAGTGTCATCATGGCTGATGTGTCTCAGTTGGTTGGAGCATTGTCCCATAATCAAAGAGTTGTGGGTTCAATTCCCAGTCAGGACACATGCCTAGCATGCAGGTTTGATCCCAGTCCGGGCCTGGATGCTTGCAATCTCTGGTCCAGGTGTGTACCAGAGGCAACCAACTGATGCTTCTCTTTGGCATGGATGTTTCCCCTTCTCTTTTCTCTTTCTCTTTCTCTAAAGGTAATTTTAAAAAGTCCTCAGGTGAGTAATGTCAAGATTGAGAAATGTTGGTCTAGAGAATATAAAGATATATCTTTGGAGAGAGTCCATAATTAACCAGGGTGAATAAAAGATACACAAATACATCATTCATAATTAAATCAATGATGAAAAATCAAACAAAAGTAAAATTGTATAAATGTTTTACTTATTTTATGGTGTGACTAGAGTTGAAAAAAGTGTGTGAAAGAAACTTTGGAGAGTTATCTGCAGTTGGTAGGATACCCACAGTGGGAATTATCTGAATAGGTTATGCCTGTACTTAAAAAAAAGTTAAAATTGTTAACTATTCCTAAAATTTTAGTAAGGAGAAAAAAGTTTACTGATTGACAATAGAAATTGTTTTTAAAATATTAACTGTGAACTGAAACGACCACTTCCATAAGCAACAGTTAAACAAGCAAACCAGTAAGAAACTCAAGGAAGTGTTCAGGTTATGTTTCTGTGGTATTTTTTCATTTTGTCTTCATACTACTCACCATTACAGGATCTCTTACCTAAGTTTCTATCACCCCTAGAGATCAAATGCTCACAAGCAGGACACATATAATAAATTACTGAAAAATATTTGGGGTGCTGTCAGTGCAGGGTTTGAATTAATGAGGCAACCAATGAAATCCTCAAATGCCTCCACTGGCAACAGTAAACATTTAATTTTCAGAGAGAACTAAGGCTAGCTATGCTGAGCACCTTTTGAAATCACAGTGATAACTAAATTTTCAAACATTAGGGGATTCTGTTATTTTTGCCAACCATCATCAGGCTTATCTAATCAAACTAACAAAATAATCCATTTGTATTTTTTTTTTTAGTTGTCTCATGCATCTCTAATGATAACCAATCAGCAGAAATAACCAAATGCCTCAAGGGGACAAGTAACATGCCTCCCCTGGTGCAAGAATGCAATGTCCCATGTCGAGATGACTGCACATTCACCACTTGGACCAAGTTTACGCCCTGCTCCACAAATTGTGAAGCAACCCGAAGCAGACGGCGACAGCTCACAGGTGAGGTGTGCTTTTCATGTCATAGCTTCAGACCAGCGATGCACTTCTGGACTAATCAAGGACAGTGTAAGCTCTGGAAAGAAAGGCGATTGTATCAGATCTCCACCTCTCCCCACTCCTCCCTGCCATTATATCCTCTGTGTCTATGCTTAGCACATCCTTTGTATTCAATTAATATTTGTGAAATGAGTGAAAGATGGATAGAATCACTCTGTAGCTATGAAGTTCTTCTCTGTACAGCTTTATAATTTTTTGTAGGGTGGGAGAAAAGTAGATTTACAGTTGAGTACACAAAACAGTTTAATCTTGTATTATTATATTATATGTTTTCCATACAAACTACTGTAAACCTACTTTTGACATGTCCTGTAGTCATAAATGATAATATATGTACCAACTCGCCTGGAGTAGTTAATGGCTAAGTCTCTGGTGTCTGTCATGCCAGGATTTCAACAAGGTTGAAAGCAGCCATTGATTTGTAAAGAACATCAAAGGTAATTTAACTAATATCATTGTATTTTGCCATTGCCTTAAGAGCAATTTAGCATTTAAAATTTTTATTAGTGTGAGGTAAACATCAAGTTACATACATCGATTCTGCTTTTGTGAAATATTATTAATTACTGCTTCTGTTTGCATCCATGAAATTTAATGGAAATTAAAGCAATTACTAGTTTAATCAAGGTCCAGGAGCATTTTCTGCCTTAATATACAAATACTTGATTCTGTAATATATTTTACTACTGAAATAGTAAAATATAATACTGAAACTGACAAAATGGAGTGAAAACTGACTCCTTCTCCTTTTTCTTAAGTGCCTTTTTAAAAACAGAGATTATTTATTCAAGGAGTGTGGCTGAGGGTCAGTTGGGTGTGACAGACAAAGTGGAACTTATTTTGGTTTCCATCATCTGGCATCTCACAGACTCTGACAGAAACACTAGACTGAGATAAAATGCTCAAATCACACCGGATAATTTAATCTGAGAAAAAGCAATGGCTTCTATCCTGAGAAACCTTTTATAACTTAGGTGTTCTAGAATGTGACTTTACCTCACCAATGACTTTACGGACTTTTTTGTTTTAATCCCAACTTTCAACAATGACAATGCAGACTCATTTTTTCACAGCTATGAGTACTTGATAATCATGTTTAATGGATTCCAAGTTTGACTGTAATTTGATTCAACTTTTCTGTTAACACACTTCTAGATTCCTAAGTTTTCCCAGATCTAGTAATTCCACTTCTTGTCTCATTAGTGGATCATTAGCTAGTCATGATCAGTTATTAAAAGTAGGCATTTTTATTGATGTATTTCCAGTCTTTGTGGCTCTTTTAGAAATACTGGGTACAAGCTGATGCATGAACTACTTTCTCCTTGTTAGACAGTTTGCATTACACACAACAGTTCTACAGTTATCACTCGATGATTGGCTCTACAGCCTTCCTGATGCCTGTGGCCACAGTAAACCAGGATTCCTACAGGTCCTGAAATGATCTTGCAGAGGTTCAAACACATGACTGTCCCTCTGGGGGCATATATTCACTTGCCTCTCCCTTTAGGGCCACTTACTGAGAATATACTTGAAAAGCACATCTCTATTATGCTTGTGGGAATTTACTGATTGAAAGATATTTCAGTGGGCAGTGATTGGCTTCTTCCTTTTAGCATTTCACTTACCCAGTCTCTGGTGTTTTCCAAATGTCCATAAAGTACTATTCTCTTCATCTCTTTTACTTCTATGGTCTTCTCAACACACTTAACCCTGGATTCTGAGTCTACATAGAGCTTGGAACTACTTACTCCTGCCACAGTAATGAAATAAAGCCCTGGGATATCTTTTATTCTTTTTTATTTTTTTTTCAGACTTGGTTGTTCAATGATAGTTCAGAGTATGACTACACCATCATTCTTGAAAATTTTTTTCCAAGTTCTGTCACACCTCATCTGTTCATCCCTCTCTTCTATCTCTCACCCCACTATCCCTCTAGACAGTCTTTGTTTGTGTTTGAATTTTTCTCCCTCTGTAGCTCCCTTAACTAATGGGCTTCCTAGAGTCACTGCCCTAGATTTTCTTCTTTTCTGATCCTAAATCTTTCCCACCCAAAGAGTTTAATAGTCATCTAGAACTCTTAAATCCCTCATTGCTATCTTTAGCCCACATTTCTTGCTCAAGATTCTCAGCCCCAAACTAAAAGTCTACACCTGAAGAACCAATCAAATACAACCTTAGCAAAATCCACATTTACCCTCTAAATATCACTATCTATCTTTCTCCTTGTGTATTTTCCAATTCTATTAATGTGATCAAGTCAAAAACTGTAATGTCATACTTGAAACATCTGTTGTACTACCTATATCTGCTTAATGGCAAAAACTTATCCTTCCAAATACTAATATATCTCTTGAGTCTGTTCACTGTTTCCATTCTGATCAATACCACCCAAATTTAACTCACCTTTAAATCACCAGCTTCAATTACTACAGTGGCTTTTTTCAAAATCTTATTGCCACTTCTATCTCATTTCCAAACTGCAGTCAGGACCAGCTTACAAAGATTGAAATCTATCACATCACTATCTACTCTAACACTCTAGTGACTTATCACAGTTCATGGAATGAAATCTGGATTCCTCACTATAGTTATCAAGGATCCACAGGATCTGAGCCTATAAGTACCTGCCTCCTGCCTGTGCTGAACCACTCAGCCTCTGCCATATGTGGATGAAAGGGTGTAGTGGTAAATCATAGATCCCTAACTAGGCAGGTCATGGTGGGTAGTCATGCCCCATGCCTTTCACTTCTTTAGTGAAAGGTTTATAAGCAGGCCCCATTCATTGTTCTTGTGACTCTAGGTTAACACACCTTTGAAATAACAGAAGAAATGCCCCTCAAAGGAGTAACCATCCTTAAGGAATGACACAATCTTCCAATCCAACCCCTGCCTTACTTTTCTCCACCTTCATGTTATCTTCCTTAATTTATATTTTAAAAGATTTTATTTAATTTTATGGAGGGGTGGGAGGAGAAGGAGAAGATGAGAAACATCAATATGTGGTTGCCTCTCCCATGCCCCCCACAGGGGACCCAGCCCACAACCCAGGCACCTGCCCTGATTGGAAATTGAACCAGCAATCCTTTGGTTTGCAGGCTGGCACTCAATCCATTGAGCCACACCGGCCAGGGAAAATCTTCCTTAATTTCAAATGCATAAAAGAAACTGCCAAATTGTTATTCTCTGAAGCATTTTATATCTTGCTCTCTGGCATATGTTGTCAGCTTTGGCTCAAATAAACTCTTTTAAAAAAAATTCAATAATTTTTTCTTTTTCTTTTTTAAAATTTATTTAATTGTTGTTTAAGTACAGGTTTCTGTCTTTTACTCCATTTTTTATTTTTCAGTTGGAGTTGATATAAAATTTTTATTTCACAGTTGACATAAAATATCACATTTCAGGTGTAACTTATAAAAATTTTCTACAGGTTTGGACATTTTTTACTCCAATACATTATAAGTGGGTAATATTGAACATTTTTCAGTTCCTAAAATTTTGGCTCCTGGCCTTTACATGCCCTACCCCAGACATTTTCACCAGCCTTATCCTCTCTCCAATGCTTACTTAATGCCCACATGTCCTTTAGGTCCAAACTAGATTGCTCCCTCCAAAAAGCCACATTGAGCACACTCTTCACCTCAGGTCTAGTTGAGTGCTCTTTTCATACAGTTTGTATAGGCAAAATAATAGCTCTCCAAGGATGTTCATATCCTAATCCCTGAACCAGTAAGCATGCTCCCTTAGATGACAAAATAAACTTTGTAGATGTGACTAAGATCATAGACTTTGAGATGAGATTATTCTGTATTATTTGGGTGGGTCTAATTTAATCACATGGTCTTAAAATCAGAGGACTTTTCCTGATTGAGTATAAAGTCAGAAGACATATGACTACAAAATAATGGTCATAGAAATGGAGTGTTACTAGATTTCAAGATGTAGAGCCATGAACCAAGGAATGAAAGCAGCCTGTAGAAGCTGGGAAAGAAGAAACAGAGTTCCCCCTAGAGCCTCCAGAAAGGAATTCTGTCTTGCTAATGTCTTGTTTTCAGCCCCGTGAAGCACATATCTGACTTCAGACCTATAGACCGGTAAGATAAATAATCTGTGTTGTTTTTAGCCAACACATTTGTGGTAATTTTTTTATAGCATCAATAAGAAACCAAGACAGCACCCTTTATAACAGCTATTGGAACAGGTTACTGTACTATGTTGTACTACATTGGTCCTACTCAGGTGCTATACTGAGTAGGTGCTACACTAGTAAAAATCTCTATCTCCCCTTAGACTGTAAGCTCTAAGTTAGGATCATGTCTATCTAATTCTCAAAGCCCATCATGCATAAGTGGTGAACAAAAAATTTTCATGAAACAATTGAAAGAAAATTTTTAAAAGGGAGAATAAAGGAGGGTGAAGATAAAAAGAAAGAGTGAGTGAGATAAAGAGAGACAGAGAAGAGGAAGAAGAGGTTGCCTTTTGCAAGGCAACCAAAAGTTATTGGCAGAACAAATATTCTATACCATACACAGTGTCTCTATATTAATGTTATCTTTCTTAATTATATGGTGTCACTGTCTGAAAGATTTGAGCAAGTTAGTTAATACAGCTATGGTTCTCACAATGAGAAACAAATCCTCACCTGTCCTTCACTTTGCTTATCTTCTAGTCAAAATCAGCATTAACATCTGAATTCAAATGAGATGAATTTGAAAAACAAATCAATCCCTACTACAATTCTAAAGACATTTTTTTCCCTTTAAGTAAGAGGGAAATCTGTGCTTGGTCCCACAAAAACACAGAACTATCAGTAAGTATTAAATATGTGCATATTTGTTATCCAGTTTATGTATGTATATACACACACACACACATACACACCTGGGCATATATTTCATATAATGGATTTTTCCATCATTATATAACAACTTCTTTAATTACCACTCAATCTAAAACCTGTGGTGATCTAGTTTAGATACAGTGCACAGAACACCCAAATGTTGAAGTCTCCTGTTAAAAATGGTCAAAAAGATTAAGATGATTCTGGCTTCATAAAAAGAGTTTGGGGGTCTTCCATCTTCTTGAATTTTTTGGAATAATCAGTGGAGGATGGGGACTAGCTCTCCCTTAAATGCTTTGTAGAATTCTCCTGTGAAACCATCCAGTCCAGGGCTTTTGTTTGTTAGAGGCTTTTTGATTACTTCTTCAATTTCATCAGCTGTTATTGGTCTGTTCAGGCTTTCTGCTTTTTCTTCATTAAGTTTTGGAAGATTTATATTTTTCTAAAAATTTATCCATTTCACCTAGGCTTTCAAATTTCTTCACATACAGTTCTTTGTAGTAATTTCTTACAATCCTTTGTATTTCTGTGGCATCAGTTGTAATCTCTTCTCTTTCATTCTGATTGTGTTTATTTGGGTCCTCTCTCTCTCTCTCTTTTTTTTTTTTTTATGAGCCTGTGTAGAGGCTTGTCAATTTTGTTTATCTTTTCAAAGAAACACCCTGGATTCATTTATTTTTAGAATTGTGCTTTTAGTCTCTATGTCATTTAATTCTACTCTGATCTTGGTTATTTCCTTGCTTCTACTTACTTTGGGCTGTCTTTGTTGTTGTTCCTCAAGTTCTTGTAGGTGCAGGGTTAGGTTGTTTGTTTGAAATGTTTCTATCTTTTTTAGGTAGCTTGTATTACTATGAACTTCCCTCTCAGGACTGCCTTCCTGTGTCCCATACAGTTTGGATTGTTGTGAGTTCATTTTTGTTTGTTTCCAGAAAATTTTTGATTCTTCTCTAATCTCATTCTTGACCCATTCATTGTTTAGTGGCATGCTATTCAATCTCCATGAGTTTGAGTGAATAAACAAATGGGACCTCATCAAAATAAAAAGCTTCTGCATGACTTAAAAAAACAGCATTAAAATGAAGAGAGAACCAACTATATGGGAAAACGTATTTGCCAATGATACCTCAGACAAGGGTTTGATCTCCAAATATATAAAAGAACTTATGTGACTCTACTCCAGGAAGACACAAAGCCCAATTAAAAAATGGGCAAGACTTGAGTAGACACTTCTCCAAGCAGGACATACAGAGGGCCCAGAGACATATGAAAAGATGCTCAGCATCTGACGTGGACAGCAGCCTGCAGTATCCACAATGATATGGGTGAGATACGAGACAAATTCACATGGACTACCAAGTCCTGTGGAGGAAAAGGGTTGGCATGGCTACTCCCTCAAGGGGGGAGCACCTCAGAGTGACCTAGCCACTCTCTCAAAAAGAGAGTGCCCAGACCCTTGCCTTGACAGGCTTTTATTGGGCTTGTTTTGCACAAGAATACAGGTAAAGCTCGTTAATCACTATCAGGTAGTAAGAATCAAACAATAGATAACATACAAAGAACTACGAGGGCATATTCTGAGTCAGGGTCTGTTAGCTAAAGGGCTACAAAATTTTGGGAAACAAACTCATTTTCTCCTCGGACCCTTATCATTTAGTTGAGAGCATTGTTAGAAAAGCAGGTTTCACAGGATTTTATATATTCTTGCTTAGGCCTGATCACCCAGAGGAGCCCACCCTTTCCAGCACAGGGCTGCACCACCCTCTGTCATTGTTTCAGGCTTAAGTCAGGCACAGGAAGTAAGGCAGCCAAAAGATTAGGAGACTTCTCAAAGACAGAATGAAGACTAAGGCTTTGGCAAAGCTGAGGGGCAAGAGTCTATCACCCACTTTTGCTGTAGCCCCTCAAGTCCTTTCTTGGGGCCTCCGTGTGATCATGCCTGTCTTAGGTTGTTCTCCCCTTGGGGAATCTTACCTACCATTGGGTAACTGATCAAGCACTGGGAGCCAGTTATGGATGAAGTAAAAGGAGCAGAAGCTGCGCTCCTTCCAGGGAGATAAGCTTTGTCTCCTTAGTAGCTTATGGTCTGAAAATCGCTCACTCAGCCTTACCCATGGGGTATTACAGCTTCTGAAACCAGTCAGGGAAGTTCCCAATAAGCATCACTAGTCATCAGAAAGATGCAAATTAAAACCACAATGAGATACCACCTCATACTGGTCAGAATAGCTATCATAAACAAATCAACAAACAAGTGTTGGAGAGGATGTGGGAAAAAGGAAACCCTGGTGCACTGTTGGTGGGGATGCAGACTATACAGCCACTGTGGAAAACAGTATGGAATTTCCTCAGAACACTAAAAATACAACTGCCTTTTGACCCAGCAATTCTTCTGTTGGGATTATACCCTAAGCCCTGAAACACCAATCCAAAAAAATCTATGCACTCCAATGTTCATAGCAGCACAATTTACAATAGCCAAGTGCTGGAAGCAACCTAAGTGCCCATCAGCAAATGAGTGGATCAAAAAACTATGGTACATTTACACAGTGGAATTCTATGCAGCAGAGACAAAGAAGGAGCACATACCCTTTTCTAAAGCATGGATAGAGCTGGAGAGCCATTATACTAAGTGAAATAAGCCAGGTAGTAAGGGAAAAATACCACATGATCTCACCTTTAACTGGAACATAATCAACAAAAGAAAAAATCAAACAAAATATAACCAGAGACATTGAAATTAAGAACAATCTAACAATAGCCAGAGGGAATTGGGGAGGGGACAGTGGAGAGAAGGGTTTTCATGAACTACTGTAAAGGACACATGAACAAAACCAAGGGGGAGGGTGGAAGCAAGGGAGGTAGGTGGGTTTGGCTGGGGTTGGGGGGAGTGGTGGGGAGAAGATGCAGACAACTATAATTGAACAAGAATAAAGTATTTAAAAATAATAAATAAATAAATAAATAAATAAATAATGTTCAAAAAGAAAAATAAACACCCTAGATGGTCTCCTATTTTTGGAGTGGCTTTTATGTATGTGTTTGTGCTTCTTCATATGTGTTTGTTTAGTTAAAGAGTCACACTGTGTTATCATCTAAGTTGTCACTCATGTCAAGGGTTGCTTATTAAGTTTACTACCAAATTACATGAAAGGAAATAAAATGTACACATTACATCACAATAAAAATAAGCCTTCAGAAGTTGAAAATTTTAATGCATTACCTTTTTTCAATGATGACATTAAATTAATTTATTTGATTGGTATTTTTTGCACAACTCATATATTTCATTAAATTGACCAGTTGTTTTTGTGTAAATTAGAAATGAAGACACACAAAAAGTCAATTAGCCAGCTGAAAGCATAGCAGTTAATAATTTAGAAAAGAAATTCAAGCAATTCTTAAGATAGATGTTTCAGGAAAAATATTCAACAATTCTTCAATTATTCACATAAAAAGTATATTTTGAACAAATTAAATTTATTAAAGTTTTGATAATTCATAACAAACTATGCTGGTTGTAAATAAAAAAAATCCTAGGGTTTTCAATATTTTTCTTTCTGCATTTGCAAGTACAAATATCATTAGTTAAATTTAATACAAAGAAAAACTGGCCAGTAATTAAAACTTTTTTCCCCTCTAAAGGAGAGTCTCATGCATCTTTTTAAAGATATAGAGTAACTAGGATAATGCCTTCTAAAACATTATATATGGACATGCAAACCAATTTTCTCTAGTTACCACTGAATTTGAAATTATTTCCGTCATACACATTGTATGCCATTATGCTTTTTTATATTAGAAACATAAACAATGCTGCATAAAATTATATATGCAAAGATTTTTATAGAAGAAAGAATGAAATGTACAGCATATTTTATTTGATGTTTCTATATGGGATTATAAGTTTCCCATACACTTATGACTCAGCTCCTGATTTGTATTCAGAAATACTGTAAAAGGCTCTCACCCATTAAGTAAACCTATTAGAATGAGTTCAATTTAAAACAATCTAATAAGCAATGTATTCAAACAAAGGGGTCTTGAAAACAAGGGAATTAGCACTTGAACTGCTGGTAAGAATGAATGGTCACTGTGCTGAGTTCTTCAATGTCAACACCAATTTTATTATCTCAGTGATTATTTTGGCATTTTTCCCTGTGGTTCTCCATTCACTGAATTAAGTTTTCTGTATATGCAAATACATGTACAGTTTAAGAGAAGTTCTGACATATTTATCTAGACAACCATTAGTTTCAAGGAAAATGGTGACATGGTAATCATTCTGTTTTTATCAACAAATTATTGGGAAAATAATAAACAAGGATTTTCTAGCTGTGGAACTACTGTAGCAAACACTTGCTAAGTATTCTGTACCAATCTCCAGAATAAAAACACTTTTGTCAAGTTTATTTGAATTTAAGTTACTCTGGAAGTTGCTTTCATTAACCTAGAATTTAATTCTATGCACAAAGGAATGAAAATAAGAAATGCTTTACTTTAAGACTTAATATTCTAATAGCTTTTAAATATAATAATGTGAGTGACTTTTAACAAAACAGTGGCTATGAAATTAATGCATCGATATTTCTTGTTGGAACAGGAAAAAGCAGGAAGAAGGAAAAATGCCAGGAACCTGACCTGTACCCTCTAGTGGAAACAGAACTGTGTCCTTGTGATGTCTTTGTATCTCAACCTTATGGAAATTGGTCAGATTGCATTCTTCCTGAAAGCAGAAGGGAACCTCTGCGAGGACTGCAGGTGCAAGGAGACCGCAGACAGTGTGGAAAGGGCACGCGCTTCCGAGCAATAGCCTGCTCTGATAAAAACGGAAGGCCTGTCGACCCCTCCCACTGCAGCAGCTCTGGTAAGGAGGCGGATGAGGAGGACCAGATGAGAACATTGACGTGTAACCTATGAGGTTTGTCTAAGGCCTAGAATTAGTAGTTATTTAAAAATTGTTTCAGCTTTCCTTTGTCAGTATTGCATACTGTCTGTCATAGATTATTGATGTACAAAATGCACATATCCTATCTCATGATTATCTGGAATGTGTTTTGGATACTCTGCTCCCCTCACTCTGTGCTTCTCCTCTGGCTGCTTGTTTGCTGGCAGAGAGCACAATTGCTGTAGTTCACTGAGAATTCAAAAGTTCGATACAAATGGTGTTCATTGGTGCTCTTCACATTTATGTTATATATGATTAGGCCTTTAGTCTCTAATAACTGAGTTTACAAAATACTAATGAAAATTAATTTTTAAATGTTTTATAATACAATGTATAAGTTCACTCATATGGTAGAATAAAATTGGGGAAAAAAGAAATTAGGCCAGCTGGAAGAGTTTGCAAGATGTTATTAGGTAGAAGCCCCCCTTTTTTTAAACTTTAAGAGAATTTGATAAGTATGGGTGAATGGAGAAAAGAATGAAGTTGGAGTAAACATTGATGGAGGAGGCTGAGACTATGATTACAATGGAATTACAAATGTCCTGTTCTATCTGGGGAGAGGGGTTACTGCATTTTTCCTTTATAAAGAGACTAAGCAGCTTAAAAATTTTACAGAGGACAGGGAAAGAATTTGTGTTTGAATAACAAACTCTGGGAAAAATGATTGATTTTTGGTCTCTGTCATCAAGATCTTATATTCCAAACAAGCTGTTTCAATAGTACCAGAAAAGGCAAATTGAATTTAGTTCTGACATAGAAGTTCATCTTTATTGCCAATGTGTATATTAACTTGTCTTCATTTAAGATATATCTGTGTCATTATATGAATGCAATTTAAAGTTTAATGATTTTTTAAAAATTGGTACCATCATTGCTCTGCTTCCTAGGTTAGTCTACACAATTGTTTTCAGGGATTTAACTTTTGGAAACATTAAACACATCACAAGCAAGTAACAGACCCATTTTATGAAAGAAATTCTAGTCTTGTAGCAAGTTTGATTGTATCATCATATTGTTGACTGTATGAACTTTACTGTGTGTGCATTAGGTCTCTAGGACTTAGTACTTGCTTATTGTTGCAAGGTTTTACCCTTAAACAACTTCTATGCATCTGCCAACCCCCTTTATCACCCTACCATTTTATTCTCTGTTTTTATAAATTTGGCTTCTTTACATCCCACATATAAGTGATAACATGTAGCATTTGCCTTTTTGTGTCTGACTTATCTCACTTAGCATGTACTCAAGGCCCATGAATATTTCACAAATGACAAGATGTATTTCTTATGGGTGAATAATATTCCATTGTGTACATATACCCCATCTTTATCCATTCATCTGCTGATGGCACTTAGGTTGTTTTTATATCTTGACCTTATAAATATTGCTTTAATAGACATGGTAATATATATGTATATACCTATATCTCATGTTCTGCTCTCACTTCCTTTGCATATATATACCCAGAAATAGAATTGCTAGATTATATGGTAGTTCTGTTTTGAAATTTTTGAGGAATTTTCATATTGTTTTCCAATGTACATCTCACCAACAGGGTACAAGAGTTTCCTTTCCCCCACATTCTCACCTGTACTTGTTATCCTCTTCTTGATGTTACCCATTCTGACAGGCATGAGATAATATCTCATTGTAGTTTTGATTTGCATTTCCAGATGATTAGTGATGTTGGGCATCTTTTCACATACCTATTAGCCATTCAGATGTTTTCTTTGAAAAAATTATTTAATTCCTCTGCCTATTGCTTAATTTGAATGTTTGGGGTGTTTTGTCATTGTTGTTGTTGTTGAGTTATATGCATTCTTTATATATTTTGGATATTAACCCCTTATTCAGTATCTGGCTCGCAAAATTTTTCTCTCATTATGTAGGTTGCCTTTTCATTTTGTTAGTTGTTTGTTTTGCTGTGCAAAAGCTTTTAGATTTGATGCAGTACCTTTCTTTTTTTTTGCTTTTTGTTTGTATTTTAGTATCATAATCAGAACAATCATTGCCAACACTAATGTCAAGGGGCTTCTTCTCTACACTTTCTTCTAGGAGTTTTATAAAATTAAGTCATAGATTAAGTCTCTGGTCCATTTCAATTTAATTTTGAGTTGTGTAAGACAGGAGTCCTCTTCATTGTTCTGCATGTGTATGTCCAGATTTCCCAATACATTTATGGGAAAGACTCTCATTTCCCCATTAGATGTTCTTGGCAACCTTGTTGAATACTAGTTGACTGAATATATGGGGATTCAATTCTGAGTTCTCTAATTTATTCTATGGGTTTATGTGTCTATTGTTATGCTAGTACTATACTGTTTTAATTACTATAGCTTTGTAGTATAGCTTTTGAAATCAGGACGTAGGGTACCTCCTGTTCTGTTATTTTTTAGGATTGTGGTTCCACAGAAATTTTAGGAATTTTTTTTGAAAAATGCCATTGAAATTTTGGTAGGCTTTTATTGAATATATAAATGGCTTTGAGTGGTGGGGACATTTTAACTTGATATCAATTACTCCAACACATGAACAGGGACATCTTTCTATTTGTTTATGTATTCTTCAGTTTCCTTCAACAAAATCTTGCAGTTTTCATTGTACAGAGTTTTCACTTCCTTGGTTGAATATATTCCTAGGTGTTTTATTATTTGTGATGCTACTGTGAATGGGGTAATTTTTTTATTTTTAAATGTCCCATTATTAGTATATAAAAATGTGAGTCTTTTCTGTAAGTACACTTTGTATACCACAAGTTAACTAATTCTTTTATTTGTTACAATAGTTCTTTTCTTTCAGTCTTTAGGATTTTCTATATGCAAAAATCATATCATTTGCAAATAGTGACAATTTTATTTCATCTTTTCCTCATTGGATATCTTTTACTTCTTTGTCTTGGCTAATTGCTCTAGCTAAGACTTCCGATATTATATGAAATAAAAGTGGTGAGAGTGGGCAACTTTGTCTTGTTCCTGATCTTAGGGGAAAAGCTCTCAATCTTTTATGATTGAGTTTAATGTTAGCTATGGGTTTGTAATAGGTGGACTGTATTATGATGAAGTATGTTCCTTTTATACCCAATGTTGAGAGGATTTTTTGTTGTTTGTTTTTTAACATGAAAGGGTGTATAATTTGTCAAATCCTTTTTCTCAATTCATTGTGATACTCATTTGCTTTTTATAATTATTTTTTCCTTATTTTAATTGTTGTTCAAGTGCAGTTGTCCCCATTCCCCACCCCCACTACTCCCTTCCACCCCACCCATTGCCACCTCCCACCCTCAATTCTACCCCCTTTGGCTTTGTCCACATGTCCCTTATACATGTTACTTGACAACACTCCCCGCTTATCCCACTATAATCCCCTCTCGCCTCCCCTCTGTTTACTCTCAGTTTGTTCCTTATTTCAATGTCTCTGGTTGTATTTTGCTTGCTTGTTCATTTTGTTCATTAGGTTCTACTTATAGGTGAGATCATATGGTATTTGTCTTTCAACAAGTGGCTTATTTCACTTAACGTAATGCTTTTCAGTTCCATTCAAGCTGTCGCAAAGGGCAGGTGTTTCTTCTTCCTTTCTGCTGCATGGTATTCCATCACGTAAATGTACCATAGTTTTTTGATCCACTCATTTACTGATGGACACTAAGGTTGCTTCCAGCACTTGGCTAGTGTAAGTTGTGCTATGAACATTGGGGTACATAGGTTCTTTTGAATTGATGTTTTAGGATTCTTGGGGTATAGTCCTGGCAAAGGACTTCTGAGAAAGTTCCATACTGTTTTCCACAGTGGCTGTACAGGTCTGCATTTCCACCAACAGTGCACTAGAGTTCCCTTTTCAGCACTTGTTGTTTGTTGATTTGGTTATGATGACCATTCTGACTGTGAATTGGTATCTCATTGTGATTTTAATTGCATCTCTCTGATGACTAGTGATGCTGAGCATTCTTTCATATGTCTCTGTGCCCTCCTTGGAGAAATGTCTGTTAAGATCTTTTGCCCATTCTTTAATTGGATTGTTTGTCTTCCTGGTGTGGAGTCATTATATATCTTGAAGATCAAACCTTTGTGTGAGGTATCATTTGCAAATATATTTCCCATATGGCTGATTCTCTTTTCATTTTGTTGATATCTTCTTTAGCTGTGCATAAGATTTTTATTTTGATGAAGTCCCATTTGTTTATTCTTTCCTTTATGTCCCTTGTTCTAGGGGACATATCAGTGAAAATACTGCTGCATGAAATAGCTGAGTTTTTCCTTCCTACGTATTATGGTGTTGCAACTTATATTTATAAGTCTTTTATTCATCTTGAGTTTATTTTTGTGTATGGTGTAAATTTGTGGTTGAGTTTCATTTTTTTGCATATAGCTGTCTAGATTTCCCAACGCCATTTGTTGAACAGGGTATATTACTCCATTTTCTGCTTCTGCTTCCTTTGTTAAATATTAATTGACCATAGAGACATGGATACATATCTGAGATCTCTATTCTGTTTCATTGATCTATGTGTCTGTTCTCTGAAAATTACACAACACTGAAGAAAGAAATGAAGGAAGATACAAATAAATGGAAGCATGTACTATCTTCATGGATGGGAAGAATTAACATCATCAAATGTTCATAATACCCAAAGCAATTTATAGATTCAACACAATTTCTATTAAAATACCAATGACATATTTCACAGACACATAACAAACATTTCAAAAATTTATATGGAACCATAAATGACCCTGAATAACCTCAGCAATTTTATTTATTTTTTCTTTTTTATTTAATACTTATTTAAGTACAGTTTTCTGTTTTATATTCCCTGCCCTCACCCTCCCAGTGCTCCCCACCTCCCTCCCATTTCCAGCCCCAACCTTAATTATTGTCCATGTGTCCCTTATACTTATTCATGTGAGTCCCTCCCCTTTTCCCCTATGATTCTCTCCCCTCTCCCCTCTGGACCCTGTCAGCCTGTTCCGTATGTGAGTGTCATTGGTCATATTTTGCTTGTTTGTTTGTTTTGTTGTTTAGATTTCTGTTAAAGGTGAGATCATATGGTATTTATCTTTCACTGCCTGGCTTATTTCGCTCAACATAATGTTCTCCAGTTCCATCCATGATGTTGCAAAAGGTAGGAGCGCCTTCTTCGTTTCTTCAGCATAGAATTCCACTGTGTAAATGTACCATAGCTTTTTGATCCAGTCATTTACCGATGGGCATCGAGGTTGTTTCCAACTCTTGGCTATCGTGAATTGTGCTGCTATGAACATCAGGGTGCATAGGTTCTTTTGGATTGGCATTTCAGGGTTTTTAGGATGTACTCCTAATAGTGGAATTGCTGGGTCAAAAGGCACGTTCATTTTTAGCTTTCTTAGAAAATTCCATACTGGTTTCCATAGTGGTTGTACCAGTCTGCAATCCCACCAACAGTGAACTAGGGTCCCCTTTTCCCCACATCCTCTCCAACACTTCTTGTTTGTTTCTTTGTTCATGGTAGCCATTCTGACTGGTGGTAAGTGGTATCTCATTGTGGTTTTAATTTGCATCTCTCTGATAGCTAGTGATATCAAGCATCTTTTCATGTGTCTCTGGATCCTCTGTATGTCCTCCTTGGAGAAATGTCTGTTCAAGTCCTTTGCCCATTTTTTAATTGGGTTGCTCATCTTCTTCGAGTGGAGTCGAGTGAGTTCTTTGTATATTTTAGAGATTAAACCTTTGTCTGAAGTATCATTGGCAAATATGTTTTCCCAAACTGTTGCTTCTCTTTTTATCTTGATACTGTTTTCCTTGGCCATGCAGAAGCTTTTAATTTTGATGAGATCCCATTTGTTTATTCTTTCCTTTATGTTCCTTGCTCTAGGGGACGTATCAGTAAATATCTTGCTACCTGGAATATCTGAGATTTTCCTGCCAATGTTCTCCTCTAGGGCTTTAATGGTCCATGGCTTATATTTAAGTCTTTTATCCACCTTGAATTAATTTTGGTGTATGGTGTAAGTTGGTGCTCGAGTTTCACTTTTTTGCATGTAGCTGTTCAGTTCTCCCAACACCATTTGTTGAAGAGGCTATCTTTACTCCATTTTATGTCATTGCCCCCTTTGTCAAATATTAATTGACTGTAGAGATTTGGGTTTATTTCTGGGCTCTCTGTTCTATTCCAGTGGTCTATGTGCCTGTTTTTATGCCAGTACCAGGCTGTTTTGATTACAGTTGCCTTGTAATACAGTTTGATATCAGGTATTGTGATCCCTCCTACTTTGTTCTTCTTTGTCAAAATTGCAGCTGTTTTCGGGGTCTTTTATGGTTCCATATAAATTTTTGAAGTGTTTGTTCTATGTCTGTGAAATATGCCATTGGAACTTTAATAGGTATTGCATTGAATCTATAAATTGCTTTGGGTAGTACGGACATTTTGATGATGTTAATTCTTCCAATCCATGAGCATGGTATATATTTCCATTTGTTTGTGTCTTCCTTGATTTCTTTCTTCAGTGTTGTGTAGTTTTCTGCATACAGGTCTTTTACCTCCTTGGTTAGGTTTACTTCCAGATATTTTATTTTTGTTTTTGCTATATCAAATGGGATTTTTCCCCTGATTTCTGTTTCTTCTGTTTCATTGTTAGTATACAAAAATGCCTTTGATTTCTGGATATTGACTTTGTATCCCGCTGTTTTGCCAAATGCATTTATTAGTTAGAGCTGCTTTTGGGTAGAGGCTATAGGCTTTTCCATGTACACTATCATGTCATCTGCAAACAATGCCTGTTTTGTTTTCTCCTTTCTGATTTGAATGCCTTTTATTTCTTTTTCTTGTGTGATCGCTGTGGCTAGAACTTCTAATACTATATTGAATAGAAGTGGTGATAGTGTGCAACCTTGTCTTGTTCCTGATCTTAGTGGAAAAGATTTTAGTTTTTGCACATTGAGTATGATGTTGGCTATAGCTCTTTCATATATGGCCTTTATTATATTGAGGAATGTTCCCTCTAGTCCCATTTTTCTGAGTACCTTTATCATAAATGGGTGTTGTGCCTTATCAAAAGCTTTTTCCGCATCTATTGATATGATCCTGTGGTTTTTGTGTTTGCTTTTGTTTATGTGGTGTATTACATTTACTGATTTACGAATATTGAACCATCCTTGCATCCCTGGGATGAATCCCACTTGGTTGTGGTGTATGATCTTTTTGATGTATTGTTGGATGTGATTTGCCAATATTTTATGGAGGATTTTAGCACCTATGTTCATCAGTGATATTGGCCTGAAGTTTTCTTTCTTTGTTGTGTCTCTATCTGGCTTTGGAATTAGGATGATGCTAGCTTCATAAAAAGAGTTGGAGAGTTTTCCTTCCTTTTGGGTTTTTTGGAATAGTCTGTGAAGAATGGGTGTTAGCTCTTCCTTAAAAGCTTTGTAGAATTCTCCTGCGAAACCATCTGGTCCAGGGCTTTTGTGTGATGGGAGTTTTTTGATTACTTCTTCAATTTCATCTGCTGTTATTGGCCTGTTCAGGTTTTCTGCTTCTTTTTCATTGAGTTTTGGAAGATTATATTTTTCTAGAAATTTGTCCATTTCACCTAGGTTTTCAAATTTCTTGGCATACAGTTCTTCATAGCAATTTCTTACAATCCCTTCTATTTCTGTGGTATCAGTTGTAATCTCTCCTTTTTCATTTATGATTGTGTTTATTTGGGTCCTCTCTCTTCTTTTCTTGATGAGCTTACTTAAAGGTTTGTCTAATTTGTTTATCTTTTCAAAAAACCAACCCCTAGATTCATTGATCCTTAGAATTGTGCTTTTAGTCTCTTTGCCATTTAATTCTGCTCTGATCTTGGTTATTTCCTTCCTTCTACTTGCTCTGGGCTGTCTTTGTTCTTGTTCCTCGAGTTCTTGCAGGCGTCGGGTTAGGTTGTTTGTTTGAAATGTTTCTATCTTCTTTAGGTAAGCCTGTATTGCCATGAACTTCCCTCTCAGGACTGCCTTCACTGTGTCCCATAAGTTTTGGGTTGTTGTGATTTCATTTTCATTTGTTTCCAGAAACTTTTTGATTTCTTCCCTAATTTCAATCTTGACCTATTTGTTGTTTAATAGCATACCATTCAGTCTCCATGATTTGGGGTGTTTTTGGTTTTTTTCCTTTGGGGTTGGTTTCCAATTTCAGTCCCTTGTGATCAGAGAAAGTGCTTGGTATGATTTCTATTTTCCTGAAGGTGTTGAGACTCGATTTGTGTCCTATCATGTGGTCTATCTTTGAAAATGTTCCATGTGCACTGGAAAAGAATGTGTATTTAGCTTATTTGGGATGAAGGGCTCCATATCTATATCAATTAGTTCCATTTCATCTAGAGTGTCATTTAGTGCTGCTATATCTTTGTTGATATTTTGTCCATCTTTGGAAGATCTGTCCATCTTTGACAGTGGGGTATTAAAATCCCCTACTATAATTGTGTTGCTGTCAATATCTTTCTTGAGGTCCTCTAGGATTTTCTTTATATATTTGGGTACTCCTATGTTGGGTGCATATATATTTACAATGTTAATGTCTTCTTGGTGGATTCTTCCCTCGAGTATTATGAAGTAAACTTCTGGGTCTCTCTTTATAGCCCTTTCTTTGAATTCTATTTTGTCTGATATGAGGTTTGCTACCCTGGCTTTTTTTTTTCCTTGTCCCTTTGCTTGGAAAATTTGTTTCCATCCTTTCACTTTTAGTGTGTGGTGGTCTTTTGATCTGAGGTGGGTCTCTTGTAGGCAACATATGTGTGGGTCATGCTTTCTTAACCATTCAGCTATTCTATGTCTTTTAATTGGTGCATTTAATCCATTTACATTTAAGGTTATTATTGAAAGGTACTTATTCATTGCCATTTATGTACCTGTGTTCCTCTCCATCTCTCTTTTCCTTCCTTTCCTTAAAGCAGCCCTTTTAGTAATTCTTGTAGAGCTGGTTTGGTGGAGGCGTATTCTTTTAGACTTCTTTTGTCTGGAAGCTCTTTATTTGGCCTTCTATCTTCATTAAGAGCCTTGCTGGATAAAATAGCCTTGGTTGTAGGCCTCTGTTTCTCATTACTTGAAATATTTCCTGCCATTCTCTTCTTGCTTGGAATATTTCCATTGAGAAGTCAGTAGCCAACCTTATTGGGACCCCCTTGTATGTTACTTCCTTTTTCTCCCTTGCTGCCTTTAGGATTCTCTCTTTGTCTTGGAGTTTTGCCATTTTAATGATGATGTGTCTTGCAGTAGGCCTCTTTGGGTTCCACCTGCCTGGGACTCTCTGCAATTCCTGGATTTGTGTGACTTTCTCTCTCCTCAACTTAGGAAAATTTTCCGTTATTACTCTTTTGAGTAGGTTTTCTATCCCTTGTTGTTCTTCTTCTCCTTCTGGTATTCCTATTATTCGGATATTATTACGTTTCATATTGTCTTGCATTTCTCTTAGAGTCTCCTCATTTTTTCTGATTCTCTTCTCCATTACCTCGTCCATCTGGTAGATTCTTTCCACTCTGTCTTCGAGCTCACTTATGCGGTCTTCCGCCTCATCAGTCCTACTATTTATACCTTCTACTGTGTTTCTCAGTTCAGAAATTGTATTCTTCATTTCCTCTTGACCTTTGCTAATGGTTTCTATTTCCTTTTTCATGTTGGTATAGTTTTCAGAGAGTTCATTGTAGCTCCCCTGTAGTTTCTGGTAGCTTGTTGTAAGCTCTTTGAATTTCCTGGCAACCAGTGCTTTGAATTCAATTTCTGATCGTTGACTTGCCTCTATTTCATCTAACATTCTTTCTGAGAGTTCTTCCTTTTCTTTCATTTGGGGATTGTTTCTTTGTCTTCCCATTATTTGTGATGCTCTTCTTGTTGGCCTCAGCTTCTTAAATTGATCTGTTCTGGTTGCCTGAGTTTATGGTGTGAACTTCTGTGGTAGGACACCTGTGAAATTCAGTGGTATAGTCTCCGGTGGGTATCTTGATGTTCTCTGCTTCCACTACTCCTCTGGTTGGTTTCCAGCTGGTCAAACCCTTTCTTCTGGTCTCACTAGCTGCAGCAGCCTGAAGGGCTGTTAGTGTGGCCTTTCTCGTGCATGGGTGAGCTCAACTGGTCTCGCCAGTACCCCACCAAGATCCAGACTGACGCCGCTCTCCTGCGCCTTACTGAGAATGTATTTTCTCGCAGGCTTTCCAGCCCTGGTCTGGCGTGAAGGTGCGCGCTCCCAGCCAGGTTTTTCTGTTCTCGTAGGCTTGGGTGCAGACCTTTCCCTGTGCTGTGGCTGAACACACAGGCCACTCACAATTCTCTGAAACTAACAGCCACCGCCTGACTCCCTGTGTTTCCCTGTCTGTGCCGGCTGAGTAGGGATGGAGCTGGTGATTGGCTCTCTTCCAGGGGCCCAGCCAGCAGCCTGAGACTCCCTGAGACTGTTCAAGAGCCAGCACAGGCCCCTTGAATCAGGGAATGCTCCAGCAACTCTCAGTTCTCCCAACCTGGCAACCTGACTCCATGGGTTATCAGAGCTTTCTGGTTTGCTTCCGAATGCTCACTCCTCTCTCTGCCACTACTGGCAAACTGACCTCTTATGGTGTTTTCCAATCTGCGCCCTGCCAGATGGGGGGGTGCTGATGACCAATTCTCTCCCAGAGTTGGTGTTGCCCACCCTCGGCTCTCAGAGACCGGGGTGGCCGGCCAGGGCCCTGGCGTGGGCTGGTGGAGTGCCTGTGCCGCCTCTGCACTGCTCCCTCATACCTTGTTGATCCACAGTCATCTCCTCTCCTCAACCTCTGGTCATTCAGTGTCTACTACACTTTCTGGAGCCCTGCCTTCTTATCTGCTGGGTCCCTGTTGGGCATCTGCTGCGCTCCTCCACACATCAGCCAGGTCCTTCTCCAGTGCGTGGGAGGAAGTGAAATCCTTTGTCCTACTCCTCTGCCATCTTCCTCCTCCAACCTCAGCAACTTTAAGAAAGAAGAACAAAGTAGGAAGGATCACAATACCTGATATCAAACTATATTACAATGCCATAGTAATCAAAGCAGTCTGGTATGAGCATAAGAACAGACATGTAATTAATTCTATCAGTAGAATTTATGATGCTTATTGAATAATGTGTACTGAACCGTCCTTCTACTCCTGGGATAAATTTCACTTGGTCATGGTATTTAATCCTTTGTGTCCAATTTAGTCTGCTAATATTTTGTTGAGAATGTTTGCATCTATAGTTACAGTGGTATTGGTCTATAGTTTTTTTTCTTGTAGTTTCCATGTCTGGCTTTGGTATCAAAGTAATGGTGTCCTTGTAGAATGAGTTTGAAACTGTTTCCACATCTTCAATTATTTTGTAAGATTTTGAGTATGGTTGACACTGATTCTTCTTTAAATGCTTGCTAGAATTCACCAGAGAAGCCATCTGGTCCTAGCGTTTCCCCTCGCCTCCTTCCCCACCCGCTGCTGCCCCATGTTTTTTGATTTCTGATTCAATTTCTTTACTCATTATTGGGCTGTTCTTCAGATTTTCTATTTCTTCCAGGTTCAGTGTTGGTAGGTTGTATATTTCTAGAAATGTACTCATTTCTATTTGGCTATCTGAGTTGCTGGCATATAGTTTTTCATAGTAGTCTCTTATGATCCTGTATATTCTAGTGGTATCAGTTGTAATGTGTCTTCTCTCATTTCTCAATTATTTGAGTCTTGTCTCTTTTTTCCCTTAGGCTAACTAAAGGTTTGTTATCTGTAAATTTTATTTGAAATACCAGCTCTTAGTTTCTTTACTCTTTTAATGTTTTTTTTATTTTGACTTTATTTCATTGATTTCCACTCTTATTATTTTCTTCCTCCTGCTAACTTTGAGCTTACTTTTCTCCTTCTTTCTTTAGTTATTTAAGGTTTACATTTAGGTTGTTTATTTAAAATCTTTCTAATTTATTATTATAGCAACTTATCACTATAAACTTTCCGCAGAACTGCTTTTGCATCATTCCATGGGATTTTATAGTCCATCTTTCCATTTTTATTTGCTTTCAGATAACTTTTACTTTCCTTTTGACTTCTTCTTAGAGTCATTCATTGTTCAGAAGTGTTCATTGTTTTTTCAGCTTTTTTCTTGATTTCTGGTTTCATACCATTGTGGTCAGAAAAGATAGTTGATATAATTTTAAACTTCTTAAATTTGCTAAGATTTGTTTTATGGCCTATCAGGATCTATCCTGGAGAATATTTTGTGTGCAGTTGAAAAGAATGGCTATTTATTACTGTTGGGTAGAATGTACTATGTATGTCAAACCCAGTTGGTTTAGTTCTAACATTTCCTTGTTGATTTTCTGTTTGAGTGATCTATCCATAGCTGAGAGTGGGGTATTGAAATCTTTTAGTATTATTGTGTCTTTATTTCTCCCTTCAATTTGTTAGTATTTGCTAACATTTGTTAGTATTTGCACACACACACACACACACATATATTTATACTTTATATAAGTAAAATTGTGTATATTTAAATGTTATATATATATATATGTATATATATATGTTTGTTTATTTTATCTTCTTGATGTATTAATTCCTTTATCATTACATGATGATTTCTTTACCCATTGTTACTATTTTTGGCTTGGAGTTTACTTTTTCTGATATGTATAGTTATACCCATATTCTTTTGGTTTCTACCTGTAGGGAGTATCTTCTTCCATCTCTTCACTTGGAGCCTGTGTGTGTCTTTAGAGATGAAATTAGTTTCCTGTAGGCAGCATATAGGCATATAGTTAGGTCTTCTTGCGTGTTTTTTTTTGCTTGTTTGTTTGTTTTTTCAATTTTTTAAAAATCTAGCCAGCCACTCTTCACTTGATTGTTGAATTCAATCTATTTACATTTAGAGTGATTAGTGATAAGATAACTTGTTACTGCCATCTTGGTTTTTTGCTTCTAGTTTTTTTTTTTTTTTAATCTCCATTGTTTTACATTTGTTTGGTTTCTATCTGCTTTTGTAAATTTGTGGTTTTTCATGGTGGTATGCTGTCTTCCTCTTTTTTATATTTTGTGAATATATTCTAGATTTTTTCCTTGTGGTTGCCACCTCTACCTCCTCTGCCAGAAAGGCAACCACTGCAAGTGCCAAAGCCTAGCCTCTTGCCTTGTTACCCTGGGGACAGGAAGTCATCTTGGCAACTTCTTCCCTCTGTTCTGTATCCAAATGCCTGTCTGTTCCACTGCAGTGGAATCCTGGAATCTCCCCTTAGGATGAACTTTTAAAAATTCCCTTCCCCCTGGGCATCTGCCTAGTCTTGCATTCTCCAGGTTCCTGCTTTCTTGATTGCAACAAGTGGTGTGGGGCCAGTTCACCAACTCCCTGGAACTCAAAGCCTCCACCAGATCTCTTTATTTTAATTTTCAGAAGCACACATGAATTAGAAGCATCCAGGTTTTTCATTGTAATTCTAGAGACATTTCTATTAAGCAATGATGTCTAATTAGTTGTTAACAAAAAGGAAGAGGAGAGAGGAATACTTTACCATGATTCTAATGTTACCTATATATTTCTTTATTTATTCATTTATTTGATTTAAAAAAACCCATATAGTCAATACCTGCTATATATAGAACCGGGTCCTCTTCTATGATTTGGATATAAAGTTAGGGATAAATCAGAATTATTCAGCTTATTGTCTAGTGGAGGATAGAAAAAGGATTTTTTTTAAAAAAGGAATTTCAAGCCTTGATTAGCTCTTAAGATGCTATGAATAGAAAATCTTAGATTTTAGGGGAGTCTTCACTGAAGTAACGATTTTAGATGTGAAGAGTAAGGAGAAAGCAGGCAACTGTGAAAAGTACGCTCAAGGTAATTTTAGTTTGTGGGACAAGCATGTCTAGAGGTTGTATGGCAGGAAAGAAATTCTGGCCAAAATAACAATGGAAGCCCAGTGGTTTGAATGTAGGGAATAAGGAGAGAATTTTGTGAAGTGAGGTTGAAGAAATAGGCAGAATCTGATGGGACAAAGGAGAAGAGTCTGGATCTTATTTAAGCGTAATCATCAGATGGAAAATTTGTTTTTAAACAAGTCTTTGGGTAAAATAGCTATGTATAAGAATGCAGATCCATAGACAAGTCAGCTGTGCAATATGTGGTCAGAAAAACTTTAGAGAATATGTGATTCTGTTTTGTGGTTGATATACAGTTTGGGATTAGAGAAAATAAAATTGCACTGCTACAAGGGAACAAGAAATTGTGGGGGGTAGCTCCACCTGCAGAGTGCCCCCTTCCCCCGGGCCACCACAGACGAGAATAAATCTACTAAGGCCTGATCTGCTTGGGGAGGAAAGGTGGTTGGTCCCTCAAAGAAGAAGGGCCAGAAGCCTCGTCCTCAATGGGCTTTTATTGCGTTCAATTTGCACAGGAATACAGGGTATATATGTAAAGCTCATTAATCATTGTGAGGCAGTAATGATCAAACAATATATAACATTCAAAGGACTATGAGGGCTTATTCTGAGTCAGGGTCAGATGGCTAAAGGGCCATTAAACTTTAAGGAAACAAACTTATTCTGTGCTTGGACTCATCATTTAAATTGAGGGTATTAGCCAAGCAGGTTTCAAAGAATTTAATGCATTCTTTCTTAGGCCTGATAACCCTAGGGAACCCGCCCTTTCCAGCACAGGGCTGCACCACCCTCTGTCATTGTTTCAGGTTTAAATCAGGCAGGGGAAGTAAGGCAGCCAAGAGATTAGGAGATGTTTTGCAGACAAAATGAGGACTCAAATTATGCCAAAGCTGAGGGGCCAGGGTCCATCACCCCCTTTTCCTATAGCCCCCTAAGTCCTTCCCTGGGGGGTCTCTTCAATTGTGCCTATCTTAGGTCACCCTCTTTTAAGGAATCTTACCCATTACTGACTAACCAGTCATCCACCTGGGGCCAAGCAGGGTGAAGAAAAGGGGGACAGAGCCCCTAGGAAGATAAGCTTTGTCTCCTTAGTGGCTTATGGTTCTAAGGTCACTCACTCAGCCTTAGCCATGGAGGGTTACAGCTTCTGAAAGCAGGCAGGGAAGTTCCCAGTAAGGAATGTTTTTGAAAGAATGAAAAATGCAGAAAAATAATATTCCAAATGATTCAGTGATAACTGGGTAAATAAACTTCAATTCATCAAACTATAAAGTGAAAATACAATCTGTTTCATATTTGATTCTACATGAAATATGATGAATTTTGATGGGCAGTTAATTATCTTCATTAATATTTCATCCAGAAATAATTTAGCACTAGCAGCTTGACTCTATTGCAGCAATTAGTTTGTTATCATATATATGGAGGTATAGATAGCAGGCAAAGTTAAATAACTAACTAACATAAAGAATCTCATTACAACTTAAAGAATTATCATTTCACTTATTTGCAGTCACTGGAAAATAATTAACTTGATCTTAATACATTTAAATTCTTTATATTTCCTGTGAATGAGTTAAATTTTAAATTATTGAGAGATTTATGTTACCTGTTCTGAGCTGCAATCATAAATCCATCACAGAGAAGAGATTGAGTAATTATATTGTACTCTCCCTTATAGAAAAAAAAAGAAAAAGTAGTCATTTGCGACTTTTGCCATGACCAGTTTCCTAAATCATCTACCAGGAGTGTTCAACTCTTGGCCCATGAGCCACATGTGGCCCAGGATGGCTATGAATGTGGCCCAAGACAAAATCATAAATTGACTTGAAACCGGTTTATTTTGTTCATCGGTTTTTATTAGTGTTTTTATATTTAATGTGTGGTCCAAGACAACTCTTCTTCCCATGTGGCCCAGAGACAGCAAAAGGTTGGGTGCCCTTGCACACATTTATGTTTCTTGAGACATTGTAAAAGTCTCCACATCACAGCACTTGAGGAGGTATTAATAGTGCCTACTCTGCAGCCGGGAAATTTAACCTTGACAATATGAAGAATATGTTTGTGTTTTTTTAATGTTGAGATTTTGCTTCTTTTGCTTTCTTTCAAAATGTGAGTGTTGCTATACAAATTGCTGTAATATTTATACTTTAGAGATATTTCTCTCTTTTCTCCAGGTTTTTCCACCTCTGGCTCTCTCTTCAGTTCAGACTTCTCTCCCGTTTCCTGATATTCATTGCGGCGTTGTCCATCAACAGTCCTCACTCAGTCCTTCTTCTGCCATCTATTTCTCCTATTTTAATAACAGGAATTTTTCCAAAAGGCAAATCTGGTTATTGCTCACACAAGTTTAAACTTTCAATGTCAAGCGATTATCCAGACCCCCTAGCAGGGACTACCAGCCCTTCATAATGTTATCCTTTTTTGACCCCTAACATCTCACTTTTCTATCTTTCTTTCTTTTTATGCTGAACTCCAGTCACCTTCTAATTTTGCATGTCTCAGTATGTATCGTTTGTTCTCATGGGGCTTTTGCCTTCTGTACCTATTCACTTTACTTCTGCTATGACTTTCATTTTTTTCTCCTTGCAGCCTGATTTTCTAGTTCACTTGTAATAACCTTTCTGGACTTACATGAGGAAATATTACCTCCTCTGGGAAATCACAGGCAGTCTTGCCAGTCCGCCCTTCCCCAGCCATTAGGACCTGTTATGAACTGAGCATAGCTGCTTCATGTCTTTTATCAAGATAGAGATTCCCCAGTCCTAGCGCTTCTTAGGAAGGGGCTGTGTCTACTTTACGATTCTATCATGACAAACACCTGGAAAAGTGTAATCTTATCATACATATGCAATACTTTATAACAAACCACAGAATATAAATTCTTGCTTATGTATAAGGAATTTTAGTATGCCTATGTATATTAGTTTCCTACAACTGCTGTAACAAACTGCGTATTTGGTGGATTAAAACACAAATTGTTTTTCCATCACAGTTCTAAAGGTCAGAAATCCAAAGTCGGTTTCACTGGATCAAAATCAAGGGATAGTCAGAGTCCTGCTACCTTTAAAGTCTCTGGGGGTGGGATGGGTGGATCTCTTTCCTGAATTTTTTTAATTCTCTAGAGCCGCATCCTGGGCTCAGAGCTACTCCCCACGGCACAGCATCTTGCTTTAGGGCATCATGACCACCTTCCGTGTCAGTTCTTCAGGGTCAGATCTTTCAGGATTATCTTCCCACATCAATATTTTCACTACAAAATCTCTTTTGAGATTATGGTAACATTCACAGGTTAACCAGATTAGAACCCAGATATCTTTGGGTGTTATTGTTCAGCCTACCACAATGTGTTAATTTGTTACATTTTTGAGCTAAACTTTAAAGATTTGCAAATGAAAAAAAAAGGAAAACTTCTTTGAAATGTTAGAAGCATTCATATAGTGTTATTTCATTTCTGTGTGTGGTGCCTACACAGGGGTCTTTATGTGAAGGATCAATATAATTCTGCAACTATTAGGCAAATGACATTGGCTAAAATATAATGAAGAAAGCAAAAGTTGCTTTTAGTTATTTCCTTGAACATGATCTATGGAACTATTATCGTTTGCATTTGCCTCCAGATCATGTCTTTGCTTTATGTTGTTGATTTCTTATGTCCTGTTTTCTAATTTTGACCCATTTGATGATTCCTAGAAACAAAGGCTTACTGATAAGATTTCATCTGAAGAGAGAGTTCTGCTGTTGCATTTGACAATGTTGGAGGCACTCAGTCTAAGAACTCACCTAATGAAGGAATACATTGGGAATACTGGTTCATTTGTTTATGAATTCATTTATTCTTTTAGCAAACATCCATGTAACTATTGGTGTTCGTCCACATCATTCCTGTATAACAGTATAGAAAGATAAATCAATACTCATTGGAAATATTTATAGTCTAATACACTAATGTTTTTAAGTACCTCCAGTTTGGGATTATCTCCCCTCTCTGAGTCAGACAGTACTTTAGTTTTTTGAATTATAATGAGACAAAAATTTCAGGACATCAAACAGTTTCATATACCTATATTTCTTATCCAAAATTATGTCCAGATATAGAGTGAAGGTTTCTCGGTAATTGGAAGTGGACAATGACAGAAAGCATTACTAGGGAATTAAAACCTTGTATCTTTGTGTTTGGTACTTCAGGGCCTTTGTGGAAGAGGTTGTGTGTGTTGTGACCCTTCTCAGGAAGAAATTAAGGGCCCATGATTAAATTCATGTATACTTCTTTTTAACCTACTTGAAATAAGAAGCAGCATATTTTATCTTAGAAAGTAAACAGAACTTCGAAACAAATGCTTTTAAGTTAAGGAATGAAATAATAAAAATATTTTCGATGTAAACCAGCAGATATCTTATGAAGAAGTACCAAATAACTGCCTACATTGCTATAAAAACATAGTTCGACTCCCTAAGATTGGGGATAAAACAAGGATGTCCAATGTTGGCTTCTACTCAGCATTCTAATAGAAGTTCTAGACAAGGCAATTAGACAAATAAAGGAATAAAAAGCATCTAGATTATAAAGGAAGAAGTAAAACTGTACCTATTGACAGGTAATCTGATACTGTAAATAGGAAATTCTAAGGACTTTACCTATAAAACGATTAGAGCTAATAAATAAATTTATCAGGTTTGCAGGGCACAAATTCAATATATCATTAACTAGAAAAGTAGAAGATCAATATACCAGATCAGTTGTAGTTCCATTCACTAACAATGACGAATCAGAAAATAAATTTTTAAAAAGTTTCACTGACAATAGCATAAAAAAGAACAAAATATTTAAGGATAAATTTAATAAAACTATATATATATGTATATATATATATATATATATATATATGCTCTAAAATTTTAAAACACTGTTGAAAGAAGTTAAAGAAAACGTAAGTAAATGGAGAGATGTAGCATGTTTATAGGCCATAAGACTTAACAGTGCTAAAATGTCAATTCTCCTCAAACTTGACCTACAGGTTCAATACAATCCCTATCAAAATATCTCAACTTCCTTTTTTTAAATAGAAACGAACAAACTTTATCCTAAAATTCATATGGAAATGCTAGAGGCCAAGAATAATTAAATAGTCTTGAAAGAAATAAAAAAAGTTGGAGAACTAACACTTCCCAATTTCAAAACTTACTACAAAGCTACAGCATTCAAGACAGTGTAGTACTAACATATGGATAGACATATAAATAAGTGAAACACAATTGGGAGTCCACGAATAAACCCTTATATTTATGCTCAACTGATTCTTTTTTTTTTTGACAGTTTTTTTAAAAGATTTTTATATATTTGTCTTTAGAGAGGAAGGGAAAGAGAGGAGAGAAATATCAATGTATGGTTGCTTCATGTGAGTCCCCTGCTGAGAACTGGCCTGCAACCCAGGCATGTGGCCTGACTGAGAATTGAACCATGATCGTGTGGTTCGCAGGCCTGCACTCAATCCACTGAGCTACACCGGCCAGGCCTCAACTGATTCTAAAGGAGTGTGCCAAGACTGTTTAATGGGGAAAGAACAGCCTCTTCAACAAATGGTACTGGAATGTGGGGACGACTTTCCTCACAAGTCCCCCCCCGTGTGTCACGGATGAGAGTAAACATGACTGAGACATAATGTGATCTGCTTGGGGAGGAGAAGTGGCCAGTTTCCCAGAGGAAAAAGGCCTTGAGCAGTGGCCAGTTTCTCAGGGGAAAAAAGGCAGTGAACCCCTTCCTCCAAGGGCTTTTATTGGGTTGTGATACACAGGAATACAGGGCAGCAAGAATAAAACAGTAGATAACATTTCAAAGAAATCTGAGGGCTTAGTATGAGTCAGAGTCTGTCAGGAACAGAGTTTCAGGGGTTCCTGCTCAAACCCTTAACATATGAATGAAAGCACTCTTAGCAGAGAAGATTTCACAGGTTTTGGGTTTTTTTAAATAATTTTTTAAATTTAATTCTCGTTCAAGTACAGGTTTCTGTCTTATATTCCCAACCCTGACCGCCCCCCGCCCCGTGCTCCCCGCCTCCCTCCCATTTCCGCCCCCCACCCTTAGTTATTGTCCATGTGTCCTTTATACTTGTTCATGTGAGTCCATCCCCTTTTCCCCTATGATTCTCTCCCCTCTCCCCTCTGGACCCTGTCAGCCTGTTCCGTATTTGAGTGTCACAGGTTTTTCAGGAAGTCTTTGTGATGCCAGCTTTTTTTCCCAGGACATGCTGTAGCAAGGCAAGGAGCTGCACCCCTTCCCAACAGGTATTCAGGCTTAAGGGGGTTAGAACCAAGAAGCGCTTCTCCCAGATAACATGGGGACTCAGGTTTTGTCAAAGCCGGGGTGGTGAGAGCCCATTGCTTCCTCTTTGTTGCAGCCCCCCGAGTCCTTCCATGATGGCCTCCCAGTGGTTGCCCCTGGCCTAGGTTGCCCCTGGCCTAGGTTGCCCCTCCTCTGTGAGGGGTCTTACCTGTCATTGACTTCCAATCAAGCTTTGGGGGCAGGGAGGAAACTGAGGCAGAGTTTGCTACCAGAGACAAACTTTGTCTCCTGCTGCTCAAATTCCAGAGGTCACTCATTCATCCTTAGCCACAGAGAGTAGAGAGGTATAATACCTAAAACCAGGCAGAGCGGTCCACAACACTGGAACAACTGAATATCTACACAAAAAGGATCCTTGACCCCTTGCTTACACCACCCACAAAAATTAAGTGGGTGATACACCTAAGTGTAGTAGGTAAAACTATATAAAATTCTTAGAAGAAAACAGCTGTAAGTATTTGTGATTTTGGCTAGGCAAAGTCATTTAGGGACAACACCAAAAGTGCTAGCAACAACAACAAAAAAACAGAGAGATACGTTGGACTTCATGAAAATTAAAAACTTATATGTTGTAATGGACATTATAAAAATGTATATAGGCAACCTACAAAAGGAAAAATATTTGTAAATTATATATATCTGATAAGAGACGTATATTGATAGTATATAAAGATATCTTATAAGTCAACAATAAAAAGCCAAGTAACCTGGTTGAAAAATGAGCACAGGATTTAAATATATATTTCTCCAAAGAAGATATAGAAATAGCTAAAAACTACATAAAAAGCTGCTCAACATCATTAGTCACTAGGGAAATACAAATCAAATCATTCTGAGATATAATTTCACACCCACTAGAATGGCTGCAATAAAAAAGACAAAAAATAAGTGTTGATAAAAATGTGAACAAATTGGAACCCTTATACATGGCTGATGGGAATGTGAAAGGTACAGCTGCTTTGAAAAACTGTTTATGGCAGTTCCTTAAAAAGATAAACATACAGTTACTATATGACCCAACAGAAATGGGATATATGCCCAAGAGAAATTAAAACGCACTCACATAAAACATACAGAAATATTTAGCAGCATTACTCATGAAAGTTAAAAATGGGAATACTTCATATTTCTATTAACTGATAAATGTATAAATAAAATGTAGCATATCACATAATGAAAACCATTGGACAATTAAAAGAATGATGTGTTGATACCTACTATAACATAGCTGAATCTTGACATCATTATGGTAAGTGAAATAAGTCAATCACAAAAGATGACACAGAGTATAATACTATTTACTCTGTGTTCAAGTGAAATGTTCAAACCAGTCAAAATGATAGGGATAGAGAGCAGGTGGTGTTTGCCTGGGCCTGAGAGGGAAAGGGAACAGGGAGGGATTCCATATCAATCAGCTCAGACTGCCATACAGAATATCGTAGACTGCGGTGGCTTCAGCAAAAGAAATGTATTTTTTCTCACAGTTCTGGAGGCTGGAATCAGATCCAGATGCCATTATCATTTGTTTCTGAGAGCTTGGCTTTCTTCCCACCTTGCAGATAGCCACGTTCTTGCCTTGTCCTCACATGGCAGAGAGAGAACAAGCTCTTTGGTGTCTGTTCTTATAAAGGGCACTGATTTCTTCATGAGGTCCCTACCCTCACTTCCTCATCTAAACTGAATTACTTCACAAAGGCACTGTTTCCAAACACGATCATATTCAGGGCTTCGATATCTGAATTTGCGAAGGACACAGTGCTATTCCAAAATTAATTGCGGCAATGGTTGAACAACTCTATGAATATACTAAAAAGCATTGAATTATTAACTTTATTTTATTCTATTTTTTATTGTAGTTTGAGTACATTTGTCTTCATTTTCCCACCATTTCTCCCACACACACTCACTCCTACCTCCCACCCTCAATCTTATTAACTTTAAATGCATAAGTTGTGTAAAAGTTATGTTTTAAAAGTTAAAAAAAATAAAAATAAGTTTTTAGCTCTAATTAAAATTTTATAATTTATAATAATTCAGAAGAATAATTTAGAGCAAAATACGTGTAACATGTCTATGTATGTTTTCACACATACAAAGGTTACCCCCACAAAAATGGAATTCTCTTTTGAGGAGTGGGCCCCTTGTAGTATAGACTTCCCCTGCTAGGTTAGTGTTCTAGGAACCCATCTGCATCAGTGTACCAGCTGGCATCATTGTGAGAAGCTGTGTTCAGCTTCAGTGATTTTTTTAAGACTCTTTCAGTGTGTTGGCCCATTTTATGATGCACAATTTATGAGCTCATCTGCCCACAATGCACTGAGAGATCAGTTTTTGACCAAAACCGGCATGAGCTGTGTGCCCCACCTTTCCTATTCACCTAGTCTCTCCCCAAGTGACTTTTTTTGTTTCCCTGAATGAAAAAAAGTCCCCAAGGGGAAACATTTTGCAGATGTGGAAGAAATTAAACAAAGAACAGCATGAGCACTTAAAAGGCATCAAAATTGATGAGTTTGAACACTGTTTTGAGCAGTGAGCAAAAGTCTCGATAGGTATACTGCATCAAATGGAGAGCATTTTGAAGGTGACTGAAGTTTAAATATGTAAGAGTAAATACACAGTTTTTTATAAACAAACTTTGTTTTTTGAGAACAATAAATTGTTCTCAGAGAACAACAAGTATGTTCTTATGAGAACATATACATACGAGGAGGGACCGACCATACACATACACATCACACACTCACAGGCATATCTACATTATTAGCACTAGGGATTTTGACTTATTTAGAGGAATTTTTTTAGTACGTTTTATGTTAGGAATAGATTTGTAAATATGTAAATTTAATTAAATGTGGAACATACAAGAAGAGAAATATGAACAAAGTATGCTGGGAAGGCAGCGATGAACTAATTCTGGGATGGATTTTTACAGTGCTCAGAAGAGGGAGGATATTTGACCTGGCTCTTGAAAAGGGTGTGTGATGTTTCAGTAAAGAGGACTAGTGCTGTATTGTTCCTGGATAGGCAGCCTGGTCCACAGTCGGTCTGCCTAGGGCCAGCTGAAAGTGTTTGGGTTCTTGACTCTTTGTAGGAAAAGATTTCACAACACAAGTCCAGCTGACTATGAGGGTATATTTATTAAAACTGGGGAAAGTAAAATATGGAAGGGCTTAGAGGAGAAGAAGCAGGAGGGAGAGACCAAGCTGGGCTGCCTTAACTCACTGGGAAGTCATAGAAAAGGTGGCCTTGAGAATAGATTTTGGGGTTAGTTTGAAACAAACTGCCACTGCCCATTGCTCCTCTGATTGCAAATTTTGGGGTCCCTTAGAGTTTAGGAGATGCATGCCTGTGGGGGAAGACATGAGGAAAGAAGAGGGGAAAGAGAACAGTGAGGACTCTGTCCTTTGTCTTGAGTTTTTATCTTTCTCTTAGAGGTGGGAATTTTCGGGTCGGTTTTAGCAGGATCGTCCTCAGTTTCCAGGTATGCTCTTTCAGGGTCATGGTCTCCACAGATGGATTGGTTAGTGCCAGGTGTGGAGAGCAGGAGCAATAAAACGGCATTGGCCTGGTCAAGATAGCATAAAGTATAAAACAAAGTGGAGTCACTCATGTAACAAAGATGGCTGCCCATCAACAATGATGCTTTGGTTCAAGATGGAAGCTACCTAAGTCACATGAGACATCTGGACAAGGATACACACAAGGATATACACAAAGATATCTGTACATGTGGTCAGAGTAGTGGTGTCTGCAGAGTGGGACCACCCATCCATAGGTTCCTGGACAAATTCCCCACTTGCCATCAGGGGTACTAAGACACTTATGAAGAGACCCAGAAGGGTGGAGTACACCACTGTCGATGTATAACTGAGGCAGGCTCCAGACCACTGCTGAGACAGCAGAGCTCCACACGCCACAGTGCTGCTCCACGGCACTCTGATCTCCCTTGGCATCAGCCACCAGAGGCTCTGCCCTGCTGGACAGAGGACGTTGTCTGCCCTGCTGCCCACCTGGCTCTGGACATTCTTCCTTGCAAAATGCTGACAGCTTCCTTGCTCACCATGCTCTCCCCTGGACCCACGACTGAGACTCTGGGACTTAGGTCTGTTATCCTCCACATGTAATGTCATTACTGATTGTTTCTGAGTGATTAGTATCATGATTAGGTTAGTATAGATTTGGATTAATTCTGCATTAATAAAAGTTGAATGAACTTGCATTAATAAAGTCCAAGTTAATAACATAAATCACCTTTTTGGGCTCCCTGTTATTTCTCAGTGCCACTGTTGCCTGTAGAACTGGTGGTCATACAGGTGGCTTGACACTTTTGCTTCTGAAAGCCTGGGTCAGAGGATATGAGTGGGACCTGAAGCTGGCTTATAGCAAAGGCTGTATTGTGAACATGACACCCTCGATGAGAAGGCAGGGGTTCGTTAATGATTGCAGCTGGTCCTGGTGTAGCCCCCCTGACTTTGCTGTTTTTCTGGACCTGGAGCTGAAATACAACCAGTGCTTAAATGTTATCTCTATCACAGGGGTGTCAAATTCATTAACTGGGGGCCATATCAGCCTTCAGGTGGCCTACAAAAGGCCAAATGTAATTTTAAAACTATATAAGTGTAACTACCCCTTAACAGTTGAGTGAGAGCTCAGTGCTGCTGCTGGGTAGAAACAAGGTGCCAGGCTGGATAAAACAAGGTGGAGGGCCAGATTCAGCCCACGGGCCTTGTGTTTGCCACCTGTGCTCTATTGGGATGACCTTCTATATCTGGCTGTAAGTTGCTTGACTGTTTTGTTCAACTATCTGTCTCAGTTTCCCTCTTCCACTTGTCCTGGCTTACAGCCTGTCTCAGTGTGATCAAGGTATAAGTAGGCAGTAAAAGACAAGGTTAGAAATGTCAATTGGAGTTAACTTATGTAGGAACTCATATGGTAAAAAGATTTTAGCTATTCAAGGCACTTTTTAAGGCATGAGTAACATTTGAATTTATTTTCTTATTTTTTAAGGGACTCACCTAAGAGAGCTTCAGTGTTAACTACAATTAATTTTAGGATCAAATTACTTTTATATCTCTCAGCATAGAATAAAACGTAACCTTATATTTATAAGACATAATCTATCTACTGAGACAAAATTTAACATTTTAAATTTTGAAATTTCTTGTTCTCTGCCAATATCTGCAAATGCTTAGAGGCAAAAGAGCCATTCCTCTGTGATTGTGCTTCAGGACAGTTTTCACCCTTTTCCTCTGGTGACACATTTACCTAATAATGTTTTCTAGATAATACTCATCAGAAGTGAGTATTCCACATGGGCTGCCCATAGATAAAATTGCCTGAGGTTATAAGAAACCCCAGAGCCCAGTCCCAACTGACTCCTTTTCCTTTCCCTCTGATTCTTCAAATCCTGAGCTGGTGCTTTACAAAGAAGAGCTATGAACCAAGGCTGTTGTACTAAGAGTCAATGTTTGTTTTAGAAAGATAATTCTGGCTTCAGGGTTGATGATAGATTGGATAAAAGAAAAATTAAAAATGGAGAAAGCAATGAGGATCAAGTTGTAGTGGCCCCTGTGAGAGTGAAAAAAAGACTGAGGCATGGGGAGGGGGATGGAACAAAAATTCGAGAGGAGCAATAACACTGACAAGCTGTGGAGAAACAGGGTGGACTCGAGAATAAATGAAAGCTGGGTCAGTGATGGATGGAGACACTGGCAAGGGAGGATGCAGCTTTAGAGTGGACTGAGTGGAGCAATTATTAGAGATGTAAAAAAACAATTGAAAATGTTTAAGTCAGAAGAAAAAATTTTATAATCAGATATTTGGAATACAGATTTCGGAATAGATTATAGGTGGCAAAGTAGGTGGTGTGAATAATGCTGACATTTGGAAGAGAGGAAATACTTTTATTTGAAATGGTGGTAGAAGTGTCATTCCCCCACTGTGTGCTTACAGCCTCCTCACTGACTGGAAGGAAGTTCATTGCTACAAGTCAGTTGGACAGCTCTAAACTTGGGAAGATCTTTGGTTTAAGTCTAAATGTAGCTTCCTCCATCCATTGGTTCCAAATCAACTTTATTCTGTTTGTTAACCTGAGAATAAAAGGCCAAAGTAAGAGGCAACAATCATTTACTTGCCAAAAAAAGAGAGAGAGAGAGCTATTCAGGAAGCACTGAATCAGGCAGAAGACTAAATAGTGTTCCAGTTAGGAGACAAGGTAAAGGGTATTTATAGGTATGCTAAATAGTGATGCTAATACTGAACAAGGTTTTTCATTTTCAGTCCAGTTGCCAGAAGTTCTGTAGTCCCAATACTTGCTTTTTTGTTATTTTTGCAAATAATTCTTTGGAAAACAAGGTTGCTTTAGGCCCAGGTAAAAAAGGTCACTTTGTCCTCTGTTAACATTCTAGAGCACAAGTGGCAAACACAGGCCCAAACCTGGTCCTCCACCTTGTTTTATCTGGCACCTTGTTTCTAACCAGTGGCAGCACCAAGCTCTCATTTAACTGTTAAGAAATAGTTACAGTTATACAGTCATAAAATTACATTCAGCCCTTTGTAGGCAACCATGAGACTGATGTGGTCCCTGGTGAAATGAGTTTGACACCCTTGTTCTAGACATTTGAGGCAGAAGACATGCAAGGCAATCCTGTGGCTCCATTTTGAAGTGATTCCATATATGATGTCTGTCCACAAAAAATCCAGCCATTATTAATAAAGCGAGAACAGTTTGTGCTACATTGATGTAAACTGGCAGTCAAGGAGAGAGGTCTGGAATGAGCATGCGTGAACAACCGTGACTTCACTCTACTAGTCTGTAGGGGCAGTAGACACCATTGAGTGACATGATTCAAAATGCTACAACTATGGACAACTGGTGATTTGACAGCTTCATCAAAATATCATGCCTGCTCAAGCATCACATCTCGTGCAGACTTTTTTTGGCAAAACGTCAAATCACCCACATGACTCAGCCCACCTACAGCCCAGATTTGACACCCTGAGACTTCTGTTTTTTCACAAAACTAATGTCACCTTTGAAAAGGAAGAAAGTTAAGGCCATCCATGAACATCAGGAAAATATGACAGAGAAGCTGATGGTGATTGGGAGAACTGTGTGAAGTCCTAGGGTGCCTACTTTGAAGGGGACTGAGGCATCATTGTCCTATGCACAATGTTTCATGTATCTTGTATCTTCTTCAATAAAGGTCTCTGTTTTTCATATTACCTGATTTGATATTTCCTGGACAGACTATAATATATAACAAATTAAAAACAAATCTAAAATATTGTTTTCTTAAAAGCATTTCAAAACTCTGGAAATATATGTAATGCCTCTACATTTATGAATTTGGCTAAATATCCAGAGTGTATTGTAGTCTGACTCATATGTAATTTCTAGTCCTTTCGTTATTATGCTCTCTTTTCTCCCATGTGTTTCCATTTGACTTAAATGGTAGCACAAGAAACGTGATGCCCCAATGTCCCTTTCCTGTACCCTGTCCTGCAACCATACTGGACTTCTTCCCTCTCTTCCCTACGCACCTTCTGTTCTTGCAGAACTCCATTCCTTTGCCTATATTCTTCTCTCAGTCACTGTCTCTTTTTCTCTTTAAGCTGTACTTTTCTACTAATCTTTTGATCCCTTAAGCAAGACAGTTTCTTCAGTATTTCAAAGAGCACTTTTTTCTGATTTTTCCATCAACCTAGTTGGTTATACATTTTCACAGAAATGTAGTCAGACTTCTATGCAGAACATGGTTTATATTAGACTTTATCTCTTTGTAAGTTCTCCTCTTCCAAATTATTAGCCTTCAGTTACTAGCTCATGTTCATAATTCAAGATGTATTTATTAAACACCTAACTGTGTGCCAAGCACTATGACACACCTTGAGTATATAATGTCAGACAAAACATGGGATCCTTGAACTTGGAGCTTGGAGTGTGATAGGTGGGAGAGATCTTAAGAAATTATATACATAGAATATATAATGTTGTGTAAATTTTTTTATAAGAAGAAGGATAAGAAGGGTCAGTGCACTGTGAAAGAATAACTAGGGAGGACCCCTCAGATTAGAGAATCAGACCAGGCCACTCACTCTAGGGATCTAAAAAGTGAAGGCTGAGTAGGTGTGTAATAGGGAAGGAACATATCTTCAGCCAGAGTGGGTACTTAAATGATATTTCTTGAATAAATAGAAGTACAATATTCCCAATATTATATTCTCCTATTTTCTTGAGACCATGTTAATAGTACTTTCGTGTAGGTTTTGTCTTATAAACCATCTCAAATACTTCTTGGTCAATGAAATTTACATTAAAATAAACAACATGCATAATTTTTATAGTAACTCTTAATGCATTGTCATTTTGTAGTTAAAAAAAAATTCTGCCAGGTAGCCCCATTGGTTAGAGTATTGTCCTGATATGCCAAAATTGTGAGTTTAATTTCCAGTGGGCACATACAAGGATAAATCAATGAATGCATCAGTAAATGGAACAACAAATCTCTCTCTCTCTCCCTGTCTTCCCCTCCCTCTCCCTTGACTGTTTTCCTCTTATAAGAACAGCTATAAAATTTTGTTCTTTCCCAGTCTGAGTATAGACGTCCAGTTGCCTTTTGGGTACCATATTGTAGAACTGTATTTTTCTCTGTATTATCTTTCATATAATAATGAGTTATAGCTCATTATTCTAGCTTTTTAAACACTCTAAATCTTGATTCTGACATATAACATATTAATGATAACTCTCAGCTTTACATCACCCCAAAATTTGATGAGCATGCCATCTGTGTCTTTATCTTAAGTCTTTAATCAAAATGTTGAATGAAAAATACCAAGCATTCTCCCCTCACCGTTCAGCTACATGGAGACATACTGATTCATTAATCAACTTTGTTTGGGTAACTATAAAAATATATCTTAGTCCCTATAATTGTTTATGCGGATATGAGGAGAGAGTTTTTGCCAGATTAATTTCCACCCATAACATCTTCTCTCTTCTCTACCAGTCTAGTAAATGCAGGAGAAATAAATTATATCACTTTCTCTGGAATTGATCTCACTAATCTCATTTTGATACTTTTTTACCCACTTCTTCTTTATTAAAATATTCACAAGCTTTTTAATAGTATATTCATGGATTATTTTGTCAGGATGGGCATTGCCATAGTTTTGTCATAACCTCCTATTAGGACATCCCCTCGGGCTAGGGCCAGCCCTCACCCTCCTGGGCAAAGGTAAGGTCTCAATGCCTTGAAACCCAGGCCAAGTTACATAGCACCCAAAGAGTGAGTCCTTTAACAGCAGATAGTTCCTTTGAGGTGAGTGATTCTGTACAGTAGGCAGACAGGGCCATGTGGAGATGTAACTGCAGAATATATTTCCTATGCTGATTTGGCCTCAGTCTTGCTTTACTGTTTATTTTCCATATTCTGTATGTTGGTCTACAGATAACAGTGGTTACAATGATTATTCTTCAATTTCTGTTCAATTACTTTCTCCTTACAAGGACTTGGGCCTCGTCTACTTTTGATTCTAGTCGTGTTTTCAGTTTTATATTTTTATTTTTTTTCTGTACATTTTTCCTCCCTTCAGGGTTGGCTCCAAGACCTACAGTTCACATCATCTGCAAAAACAGGTTTCTTGTTATCTCTCCTACTAGAACTTAATTGTTTACCTATAGGTCTGTTACAATTCACAACCTGAAAAACTTAATTTTACTCTTCATTACTGTCTACACTGCAAACACTTTATTCTCTATCCCTTCTTTCTCTTCTTTCTCAAAGACTTCTAGAGAAAAAAAAACCTACTAATATCACAATATCACCTATATTTACCCCAAGTCCCTTAACTTCATATGTAAGTCTAAGTCCCAGGAACTACTTTCTAGGTTTGCCATCAGTTATATTCCTTTCCACTCATACCATCAATGTCAGTAACCATCAATTTATTTCATGAATTTTGACAGGTCTTTCTTGAATAATGGAGTTATGCTTGAAGAAGGTGAGGGACAAGATATTGGCTTTTGAGTGTATGCTATGTATTAGGCACTCTGGGAGGGCTTTGGTTATGTTATTTTATAACAGCTGTTTAAGAGGGATAGAATGTCGGGGCCCACAGCGCAATCTTGATGTGGTATCACATTGAAGTATTTAATTTTTTTTAAATTCTTGAAATGATACAAAGGATTGGGAGGTTGGATTACCATGCCAAATACATTAAATACACTGTTTTTCTCATTGTTGCTCCACCAAATGTCCATTGCAGTCTTTGAGCAGGAGAAAAATAATAAGAGTTATCTGAAAGGTCATAGTAATTGTTTTCTGGGCCCTGTGTTTTATGGCTCAAGTTGAACAAAATTCCTTTGGAAATTTTCTCTATTGAGTGTCTGATCAAACCGATGTATTACTAGGCTATACTTAACTTCCAAGAATGAGGAAAAACTGAAGTAACCTCAGGTACTAGGTCCCATTGCTGGGAACATGGGGAGTAAGGAAGCACAGAGGGCCTCCTTCCTCTCAGGAGGAATGCATCACGGCTCCCGGCCCCACCCTGTGTTTCCTGTGCCCCACAGAGTGAGTTTGCTGTTTTTGAGACTGAGTCTTTTGGTCTCAAGTCTTGCTTGACAGCCTAGCCTTCCCATTCTTCCCAGTCTGTACCACTTTCTCTCTGCCTGACATTTAAAATTCCTGGAGAAAAGATCTGAGTTTTAGCATGCTCTCATCTTTAGTCCCTGCACATCCTTCTTTTATTTTTAATTCAGTTTCATAATTTTCCCTTTACTCTGTATCCCCAATCCTATTAACTTTCCTCATATTTAATTTAAAACCTTTCAGTCCTTGCATCTGTTCACATAAAGCATGTTTTCCAAAAGTATAAATACATAGTTATTTTGATTGTGCTTTCAAATAATATGTTTTGGCCCTGGCTGGTGTGGCTCAGTGGATTGAGGATGGGCTGCGAACCAAAGGGTCATGGTTCGATTCCCAGTCAGGGCAGATGCCTGGGTTGTGGGCCTGGTCCCCAGCGGGGGCCATTTGAGAGGCAAGCACACATTGATGTTTCTCTCCCTCTCTTCCTCCTTCCCTTCCCCTCTCTCTAAAAATTAAAAAAATATATTAAAAATAATACATTTTTCCTGGCTGGTGTAGCTCAGTGGATTGAGCACGGGCCTGCGAACCAGATGATTGCGGTTCGATTCCCAGTCAGGGCACATTGCCTGGGTTGCAGGCAGGTTCCCTGCAGGCCAACTCCCAGCAGGGGACGCACGAAAGGCAACCATACATTGATGTTTCTCTCCCTCTCCTTCCCCTCTAAAGATAAATAAATAAATAAAATCTTAAAAAAAAATAATACATTTTGTTTCTTCACTTTTATTGCAGTATCATGGGCAAGTAAAAGTCACACATATGTAAGTGTGCAACTTGATGATTTGATATACGTGTACACTGTAAAGTGATCACAACAATCAAGCTACTTAAAATACCCATCACCTCATGTAGTTAGCACTTTGTGTGTGTGTTAAGAACACTTCTGATAACCTTCTTAATGATTTTAAGTATACAATATGGTGTTGTAGCCTTTATGCTGCACTGTGGACCTCCAGAACTTATTCATCTAATACAGCTGAAACTCTGTACCCTTTATGCCAACATCTTCCCATTTGCTCCAACCCCAACCTCTGGCAACCCCCATTGTACTGTGTGCTTCCAAGAGTTCAACTATTTTAGATCCCACGTGTGAGTGAAATCATGCAGTGTTGTTCTCTATGTGTCTGGCTTACTTTACTTAGCATCATGTCCTTTGAGTTCATGCAGGTTGTTGCAGAAGGTGAGATTTTCTTCTTTCTTAAGGCTGAGTAATAGTCCAGCATGTGTGTGTGCGTGCATGCACGTGCCCATATTGTAAGTGATGCTGCAGTGAGAGAGCAGATATATCAGGGACACGGTGTTTTTATCTCCTTTGGTTATAACCTGTGGTAGGACTGCTGGATTAGAAAGTAATTTTATTTTTGTTTTTTTCTGATAAATAATGATAGCTAACATTGATCATTTACAATGTTATACTGTTCTCTAAATACTCTGCCTCTCTCTAGTAACTCATTTTATTCTGCTACCAACAGGATTAGTTGCATATTATTTTCATTCTCCTGTTATATAAAAGTAACAGAGAATTTAAGGAACTTGCATAAGCTTTACCAGTTGGAAATGACAGACTTTGTTTCCTCATCCCTCTAATTTGGTTCTAGAGTGTGTCACTTAACAGATTAACTACTGCTCTTCTGTGTGTAGACTAGTTTGGGGGGTAACTGCAAAGTATTCCATTTTTTACATATATTTAGCATTTTACATTTCTTTTTCAATAGTGATAAATTATACAGGCTTCATTCAAATCTTGGCCAGTCAACTAAGGATATTGGAAATAGTCCAATAATGGCATCGTATGCAGCAGCACGATAGGAGGTAGCTGGTAGTGTAGTTTCAGTATGGCTTAACAAAAAAGCAAACACTAGGAATAAGGTTATTAACCAAAAAGGGGAAATATACCAAGGTATTAACAATCGATAGCCTTTAAATGGTGAGAAGATTTTCATCCAACACTTTCCCCTTTTTACTTACATTTTCTGTAACTCTACAAATAGTATTGTATGTACTGTTAAAAGCCCTCAGATTCTGGGTTTCAGTGTGAATTTAAAGCCAGAGCCAAATTGTTGGCTTTGTAGTCTGTATATTTTATCCCTGAATTTCAAATAATCTATATATGAATTGATCATATCCAATAGCTCCAAAACAAAAAAAAGTGCACATTCTGAAATAGCTTACTTGGCACTATATCAATTCTCTTGAATGATAAGACTTGCAGATTTTTATTTCATCACTTTTTCTGAGTCATCCTTTGGGACATGGGAAGGATGAGTATGGTGCATTTTAACTCCAGATGGAATAATTTATTACTTTCCTCTATCAAAGATGTACTTTAAATACACACAGCTATAACCCTAGTCAGTGTAGTTCAGTTGGTTGAAGTGTCATCCTGTAGACTGAAAGGTTGCAAGTTCAGGTCCTGGTCAGGGCACATACAAGGTTGCAGGTTTGATCCTTGGTCAGGCTGCATATGAGAAGGCAACCAATCTCTCTCTCTCTCTCTCAAAACAATGAAAAAATATCCTTGGATAAGGATAAAAAATAAAAATAAAAAAATATGCACAACTATAGCCTCAACTTCCTAAACTGATGAGGATTGTAAAGAGATCCCTTTAAAGCTAAAATGGTTGTGTAGACATGAAGTAAAACAAAGGAAGCTGTATTGAATGCTTCCTAATTGTATCCGCAATTTGTGAAATTTTTGCCACACGTTGAGCATTATGAAGTTGCAGAATTTCATGTACCCTAATACAATGGAGAGATATGGATGCAACAGATTATGGAAGTCCCAGTAAACAATTTCAAAGAGCGTAGACTTTAAAATAGGATCAGGATAAGGAATACGGAAGGAGGGACATTGTTGGTTAGGGGTGTGAGGTGGGGGGATAATACTAATTTTAATGTAAGTATATTTTTAAGGTCTTTTGACCTAATTTTCATCTTTAGTAACTTCCAAGCTACATTTTGTTTACTATTTTATATATGCTTGCTCAAATTAGCATGGGACTATTAATTGTCATATATCATTACTTGCTCTGTGTGTTTGATCAACAAATAGACAAAAATTCACAAGAGTGCTCTGCCCATCCCTGCATGCCACACAAGTTTTGGCCTAGAGGAGAAAGCAGCATTCTTTTTCTTTTTTTAGTATATTTTATGATTGTGCTATTATAGTATTCCCAATTTTTTCTCCCCTTTATTCCCCCTCCGCCCTGTACCTCTCCCCTGCCCTCCAGCATTCCTCCCCCTTAGTTCATGTCCATGGATCATACATATAAGTTCTTTGGATTCTGTTTCTTATAATAATCTTAACCTCACCCTGTCTATTTTATGCCTACCAATTATGCTTCTTATTCCCTGTAACTTCCCTCTCCCCCTCTCCACTGTTAACTCTCCATATGATCTCCATTTCTCTGGTTCTATTCATGTTTTAGTTTGCTTAGTTTTTGTTTTTTAGATTTGATTGTTGATAGTTACTAATTTGTTGTCATTTTACTTTTTGTCGTTTTGTGCGTTTTTTTCAAGATTTTATTTATTTATCTTTAGAGAGGAAGGGAAGGAGAGAGGGAGAGAAGTATCAATGTATGGTTGCCTCTCGTGAGTCCCCTGCTGGGAACTGGCCTGCAACCCAGGCATGTGTCCTGACTGGGAATTGAACCATGATCCTTTGGTTCCCAGGCCCATGCTCAATCCACTGAGCTACACCAGCCAGGGCTGTTTGTAGTTTTTGATCTTCTATTTCTTAGATAAGTCCCTCTAACATTTTATATAATAAGGACTTGATAATGATGAACTCCTTTAACCTTACTTTATCTGTCCTTCCCATTCTAAACAATAGAAAAAGTAGCATTCTTGAAAAGACTCAAGAATCTTCAAGAAAGGAGAAGAAAGGATCTTCTCCTTTATAAGATTTCTCAGTCTGGGAGCATCTTCATACCTGTCATCCCCATCTTATTCACTGAAGATGATGTTATACCTTTTCTTTTGGAGGATAATAATAGTAGCAACAGTGGCTAGCTCTTTGTTTCAGACCCTGTAACCTACAAAAAATATTTTGAAGTGTAATAATTATCTCCATTTTCAGACAAACATAACGAGGTTTGAACATGTTCAAAGATCGGCACAAACTAATACCATTGTAATAAGGGTTCTGGCTGACTTCAAACTTAGGCCTTCTGTGTTTCTAAGTACCACTGTGGACCACCAAGGCACCGTTCTGCTAAAGCACCAGCAGTGCACTTACTGAGCGATTGCTGTGTGCTCAGCACTGGTCAGTGCTCTCATTGTGTCCTGGGAATAGTTTCATACAGTCAGTACTACTATCGTCTCTACCTTATACATCAGAGTTTGCAAATGTCTTATGGAAATGTCAAATAGTAAATATTTTGAACTTTCTGGGTCATACTGTTTCTTCCACAATGTCACCTCTGTTCTTGCAGTGTAAAAGCCACCATAGTCAATGCTAAACTGAATGGGTGTGGCTCTGTTCCAACAAAACTGTATTTACAAAAACAGGCAGAGGCTGAAATTGATCTGCAGGTCACAATTTGCCAGTCTTTGTTATAGACAATAAAATGGAAACTTAGAGGATTTAGGCAGATTTTGAGGTGAGATGCAGGCCTAGGTCAGCTTAACATCCAAGTCCAGATTCTCATCCACTTGTACTGGCTTCCTTAACATAGTTTTCGTGTCTCTCGTTAATGGGTTGAATTATGTTCCCCCAAAAGATATGTTTGAGTCCTGACACCCACTATGTGTGGATGTGACCTTAATTGCAAATAAGATATTTGTAGATATAATGAAGTTAAGGAACTCGAGATGAGATCATCCTGGATTTAGAGTGGGCTCTAAATCCTATGATAGGCATATCTCTAAGGGAAAGGAGAGGGATATTTGAGACAGAGACACGTGTGAAGAAAAGACAGAAATTGGCCTTGTGCTGCCACAAGCTGAGGAAGCCAGGAGCCACCAGAAACTGGAAGACCAAGGTAGGGTTTTCTCCTGTAGACTTCAGAGGGAGCAGAGCCCCACTGACACCTTCATCCAGACTCCTGGCCTCCAGAACAATGAGAAAATAAATTTTTATCATTTGAAATCACTGAGTTTGTGGCAATTTGTCATGATAGCCCTAGGACACTAATAAACTCTCCCCTCCTTTTTTTTTGTTCCCCCTTTCAAGGGATATTTCTGTTTGCTCTTGAGACTTTTTCCTTACTAAAAAGGTTCTCTCTTTTTTCGTGAATTGAAATTATCTATATCTACTGTTCCTTGATGCTATTAGTGTAATTAGGAGGTTGCTGGCTTCCAATTTTCTTGAGGAAAATAAGTATCTCATCCTTCCTGCAATTTTTGTCCCTTTAGCAGGCATATGATTAAATACCCACAAATAAAATCTAAGATACCTGTTTGGCTACAGAAGACAAGAGAAGCCTAAGTGTAAGTCTCTGGATTAGAGGATGCACAATCCATTAGGAAAGAAATTTATTGATAAATGAAACAAATTCACCATTACTAGCACACAGTATAAATCAAGCCTGGAAGTCATATTTAATTTTACACCTTGGCAATATTTCAGAGGTTTTTACAGTAACTTGGAAGGAGTTAATGGACTGTGAATTCATTCCAGTACATTGATTTCTGCATTAGCTCAATGAAAGATGTAGTTCTTTGGCAAAAGCAAACTTTTGAAGGTAAATTTTTTTCATCATGTAATCCATAATTTAGAATTTATAATAACAGCTTTTTATTGTTCATGAATACAAATCATTGTTGGGATGGCCCAACAGTCCAGCAAATAAAAAAAAAATAAAGTTTCCTCTCTAAAGTGTGTCCCATGCAACCAAATCAGTTTATGAGCTTCATTCTGTGCTGCAGAGCTGGGAGGAGGTTGGCTCTGAATGCAGGGTGCTTTCCTCCACCTTGTTCTAGGAAGCCATTTGTTCCAGATATTTTTGATGTCTCTTATTGCCACCTTTAGGGGTTTTCTTTAAAATGCTGGTATTAGTAGTGTGGATGGTACTTACGGCAGTAGATCACAATCCGCTTAATGAAGCTAAGGCTCTAGGAACTCTCTCTTGCATGGGCATCTTCCAAGTGGAGGCTACTAGCTAGACTTCTCGTCGCTGTAGATCCTTCCATGTGATGAGCAGGGTGAGCTCTGGCCAGCAGGTCTCTGTATGTTCTGTCATTCCTTGCAACACAAGCAGCACACCCCATCTGTTCTATATTGGGGTTATGAGTTATATTTGTGCATTGCTTTAGTTGGAGGAGAAATCTTTAGACATTTAGACTTTCACTCTAAGGGACAGTAGAGGACTGCAAAGGAGCATTTCATCTGAAGAAGCCCCACTATACAATTGACACCATGCTCAAATGAGGACCCAGGCATTCCCAGATCCTCCATATTTTCAAGAGAAGCGAGAAATGTTTATTTTCATAGGAAACCTCCAAAGAGCTCCCCCATGGAGCTCTTGGCCTCAACATAAATATAAAAGGTATGTCAAAAGTAGATTTTCTCTTGTGAGTATGTGGAACAGTTTATTATTTTATTATTTTTCAATTATTGTGTTATTTTCCATATGAACAACTGTAAAGCTACTTTTCCCCACCCTGTATAAATAAACATGAACATAAATATGCAGGTAGACAATAAATACATCCAACATGCTGGCCAAATATAATATCTGGATGCAGGTCAAGCTTCCTTTAGGGCCTCTGAAACGCAGTGAAAAGGACAAAGACACCTATTCTAAGCTTATATATTTCAGAATCTCAGGATATCCTTAGAAGCACCTACTGACTTATAAACTGGCTATTGCTCATTTTTAGAATTAGTTACATTAAACCTGCCTCAACAGTTGGCAAATGAAGTTGCTATTTATTTACTATTAAAATGTTTTGCTGTTTACGCTATTACCATTGTCCCACCATTTTCCCCTTTGCCCCCCTCTACACAGCCCACTCCCCACCCCCACAGTCGATCCCCACACTGTTGTCCGTGTTCATGGGTCATGTATTCATGTTCTTTGACAATCCCTTCCCCTTTCAACCAGTCCCCACCTCCCCCACTATTTGAAGGGCAAGTTTGCTAGTCATTCTGATGGTAGTAGTTTCCTTTTAGACAGTATATTAGTCATGTGCGTATATGACAGCTAGTTAATTATAATTCATAGTGTATCATGTTTTCTTATTTTTAACAATATATAATTGCAATATATAAAAATATATATTTGTAATGTGTATATAAATGTATGTATTTATACATAACACCTATCTTTATGTATATATACAAAACATCACACTTAGTGGTCTTTAAGCCTAAGGCTGAGGCATTAGTTACTTAACTTCTAAGATTTTCAATTATCTCCTAAGAAGGTGACTTGTTCTCATGCTGTCTTTTCTTCCAGTCAATGGCACACCTCAATTAGCATCGGAATTCTCAGTCAGTTTTCTAAGCCCCCCAGCATGACAGCCCGTGTGGCTTCACCTCCCCTAGCCAATGTTATACTTCTCCATTTCAAATCTTATGCAGATTTCTCTATTGACTTGTGAACATTTTAGGTTCATTCTCATCTTCTTAATTTAATTTGTGGTGTCTCTCCTGCCTAGATTGCCATCTACATATCTTTTTGGGGGGGGGAGTTCTGCTATGCTTCAGAGCTTATTTATTTTAAGTTAGACTATGCTATATTAGAGTTGTAATTTTGGGGGTATTAATATAACAGTCGCTCAGACATGGAATGGACTAGAACAGATTGGGGTCCTGGAGTCCAGTTAAGGAACCACTAAATGTGCCAGGTAAAAGATAGTGAGTGTCTGGTTTTGGCTGAAGGCAGCGGCAGACTTGGAAAGACAGAGATGGACTCAAACAACAATTGCTTTACTGATCCAGTACGGAAACTCTCATTTTGTCAAAGTTATTTCAGCCTTTAATTTACATGGAAATGATCTGGAATGCGATATGGCCCCCAAATTTGGTAATTATTACCATATAATTTTTCTGCTAAAGCATCTTTATAGAATCATACTCTCTATCAATCACCAGCACTAAAAACAGGATAAGGAAAAAACATTTTTACTTTGTTATGTAGCTTTTAGTAGTGGGAAAATATTAGTATATCATTATGTATAAAAATTTCCATAAACTTCTAATTATATTTTGTTTTTACTGTATCAAAAGGAGATAAAAATTCAAGTATTATTACATTTTTATTTTTACAATAATTCAGAAGAAATTGAAGTATTGAAATTAAAAATTTAATTCCAGAGCCCATAAGGTTAGACCTTGATTTATAATCCATATTGCCAGTACTTTTTAAAATAATAAATTATGAACTTTTTTGAAATATATCCATATGCTCATCAAGTTCTGCAAAGTCACATTTTAATTTGATGGTTCAGTTGTTCTTTAGACTGGGCTGACTGCTGACACAGCTGGATCTTATTTTTTCAGAGCATTACATAAAGATTCTCAAGCTATTACAAATATTTCATGGGGCATTGTATTTCACCTTCTGAAGATATACTTTACTATGCCAACACCAATCCATGAACTCTGCAGTAGCTTATGGTATAGGACCAAGTGCATTCAATAACAGACCACGCAGAGTCTTAGTGGTTGAGTACCACTAAGAGCGCTTGGTCTCTGTGTCCATCTTCATCAGCATTGGGTTGGCCGGGAGATATGTTTCACTCCAGGACTCTGGCTGATGGGGCAGCTACTATCTGGAACATGCCTAGTTGCTGGGCATAGGGAAAGAAAGAGTGTGGCAAATTATAAGAGAAGTAACACGTTCACTTCTCACATTTCATTGGCTAAAGCAAATTATAAGATCATACTTAATTTCAAGAGACAGGAAGTACAATTATACTATGTGTCAAGGACAAAAATCTAAAATATTTGGGCAATAGCACTGACAAATATAAGTCATGCTCTGAGATCAGCTTTCTGATCTTTAAAAGGTAATGTAGATAATGTTCAGTATAATTTAAGATTTTCTCAGGGCAGGGAGATGTAATGAGAGGACTTCATTCAGGCTCTTATACAGCCCTAAGAATTACTTGGTAATATTGGGTTGCGAACAATCTATATATTTTTGTAATGTTTCAGATGCCAAGTGTATTATGTGGTTAAAGCACTCAGTCACTTTAATTTTAACAGCATTTATTTGCAGTCATGATAGAAACCACTTAGTACATACAGTTCAGATTGTTCTGTGTATAGTGTTCCATTTATCGCTAATGTCCTCAATAGCTTCTAAGAGAAAAACATGTTTCTTGTCTGCCTGGGGAAACCTGGCACTAGATTGTTAATGCTGAAACTGTCTATATGAACAACTGTAGATACCATCTTGATAAAATTGCCTGGACAATTCAATTTAAAAGATCATTTCTTTATATGATTTGGTTGACTGATTATATTTACAGTGATAAATTTGGCTATAGCAAGTGGACCAGGTCAAGCAATTAGTCAAACACCTGTTTTTACCACAAAGTATGCCAGTAAATATTTTCACATGAATTACTTAGAAAATTGAAGCCAGAATCCATTTATTTTACTTCCAATTGTCATAAAAATTTGTATATGTATCCTGAATCATATAATTTAAGTAGTTGATTATATACCACTTTTTTTCTCATTAAGAGGACATAAATTTCATTAAGAGCAGGGGCTGATTTTCTACTTTGTCACTCCAGCACTAAGGAGAACATTCTGGGGCCATAATAATGACTTTTTTCCTACTTGATAGTGAGCTGGGTAATTATAGTCAAGTCGAGGTTCAAGTTCCCTTTCTATTTCTGACCAGACTATAAAACGAAGCTATTGGGCCCTGGCTGGTGTAGCTCAGTGGACTGAGTGCAGGCCCGGGAACCAAAAAATCACGGTTCAATTCCCAGTCAGGGCACATGCCTGGTTGCAGGCCAGTTCCTGGCAGGGGATGCACAAGAGGCAACCATACATTGATATTTTCCTCCTTCTCTCCTTCCCTTCCCCTCTAAAGATAAATAAATAAAGTCTTTAAAAATGAAGCTATTTACCTAGATGACCTTGAATCTACATCTAAAATAAAATGCAATGGTAAATTACATTTTTGATTATTAATGAAAGTGGTTTACACTTAGATGATTTTTTCTGGTAAATGTAAAAAAAAAATAATAAATAATTATACTGCAGAATATATTTGAGTTTTAGGGCATACAGGCAAATTTTGTCAATATAATTATTTGAATTTTGTGTAAATTTTAAATCAGTGATATTTCAGGTGACTGATTAGATTTAGGTCCAAATAAGATACTTTGTTATTTTTAGTACCATATCCCATTTAACATCGAAGGTTTTATATATGCAGTAAAGATAGTTTTCTACTAAAAAATGGTATTTTCAAAATATTTCTTCTAAGAACTCAACATTTTAAAAAGAGATAATGAAAAAGTTAGGTGCTTTCCAACTCTCTCCTCTCAGGCTTCACAGAAGCCTGAACAAGGTTGAAACCGCCCGTGAGAGACTGTAACTGCTACTCATGGGTAGTAGTCCCAGGCCAAAATACGAATTCACCAAAGCAAGCTGGAAACCTTATTGAGGACCTACATTTCCACGTATTAACACATTGAGATTTTACATAAATGTCTGATACTGTCTGTCATCCCTTGAATACAACGGCAAAGTACTCATCTAATTTTTCAAATCGTCTTTCTTGCAGCCCTCTCAGAGGCATCTGCCCCATATCCTCCACCTCTTCTAAACAAATGTACAAACTACCCTGATTTAGGTCATCAGATGCTTTGTAGTATGATGCCTGACTCCATAAATAGTAGTACTAAAATGTATGAATTAAAAGAGTAATCTTTAAGCACTGAGAAATGAAAACATTGTTTTATATTATATTAACTTACACGTTTCTCCCAGATCTTCACTTGGGAGTGGGGAAGAGACAATCAGTATTTTGATCATCGTTTACCTATCTTGTTTTTGGTAGTGTGTTTTCATTATTCTAGCAAGCATCAATAAATAGAGCATGCGATGTATTATAGAATGTTTGCCATTACTTTACACATTGGAAAACATAAGTAAATTTAATCTAGGTTATTTCTTCAGACTATTAATTACTACCAATATTTTCTTCTTTCTAATGCTTCAAAACAAGCTGTTGTAGAGGGGAACATGTGTTTGTGCTTGAATGATGGAGGGAGAAAAATGCACAGGATGTAATATTCTGGAAATGTTATCAGTAACCTTGCTTTGTACATAGAGCTGTGTTTTTACCTATGTCCATTACATGGACCTAAAGAGCCATATTTGGAAGGTTAGCAACATAGATGGAAAAGTCATTCCACACCTCTGGGCTTCAGCCTGCATGGGTATGTCATTAAATAAAGTCCTCCGGTTATAATGTAGAGACACTAATCTTAGATCTTCTTTAGTTCACTTTTATTCATAACAGCAATAGATACTTTTTTGAGTACCTACTATGTGTATTCTATAAAATCACAATGTTGGGTGTGTGCTTTATTGATAATTATGTAATAAATACTTTACACCTAACTTCATATGCACAAAGATAACTAAAATAGAGCATGAAAACAGCCCAAGTTAAATAATACAATGGTGCAAGCAATGTGTTCTGCATATTCATCATAGTGTATGTTTTGTAGAAAATCTGCTTCTTTCATAGCAATTGAATTTAGATTTATGACTGTTGCCAGTGAAGCTGTTCTGAGATATATTTTATGTAAATGAGTTTTGAGAACATTACTGAAGTTCCCATAGTCAAGAATTTGAATTCTCAGTTTGCAGGATAACCTTGTATGTAGCCACATTTGATCATATTCTGTTGCCAAAAAATTTAAGTATTAAGTATGTGGGTAAAACTAATCCTTTCAATTATGAGACAGGGATAAGAATATGCAGTTATTAGTGGTTTCCACTGTGGGCTTTCCTTTGGGGTATACTCTAGCATAAATACAACTTTCCTGGAAAATAAGTGTCACTGTTGCTTAGTCCTGTTGAATTTCAACACTATTTTATGCTCATTGAATTTATGACCTTGACTTTCATGGAAATCCTCTGGGTTTATTTCTTATCAAGAGAAAAAAAATAAAACAGTGCTTTAGAGGTTCTCTAATTAAAATATTTCAATATACAAATATAGGTAAAAATGGAATATCACTGAGTTAAAAGGCATCTAATTCAAAATATGCTTCAACATAGAATCTATATAGTTTCTCAGATATTTAAAAGTTATTTATATGAGGTCTCCTGGAGTTTCGTATTTGAAGTATGCATACCATGAGAGTTAATTCCACTTAATTACTGCTCTTTCCTTTCAGTAGCAAATGGAATCATTTTGTGACTCAGTTTCTCTGTAAAATTAAGTAATGCCTGTAGCTTCTATTTAATCCTATATTTATCTTTATTATGTACTCAATACTGAAATATTGATCAATGCTCCATAGAATTACAATTATATTAAACAATACAGAATTAGTCTTTTAACAACTTGAAGTGGAGCAGTGGTTTTTCAACCCCAGGAGGATCCTTCCTGATAATTCTTAGAGGTTCACTGTACTTTCTCTTGCCAGTGAGTTATTTGGAAAGTGTAAAGTCATTCTAATATTAATCTAAGAGAAATAGAAATATAAAATTATATTTCACATGTAATACGTGTGTGTGTGTGTGTACAAAAACGCACACATGGAGGGAGGGGGAGATGAAGGAAAAGAGGTCCTGAAAATGCCTGGGAAGAGATCAAGTGGTGCAATGTGCCTTTCATAGAAAAAGGGCTGCCATTTCTCTTTGGGATATGAAGAGAGACGATAAAAAATGGGACTGTATACAGATATAATTATAGGAAATTAAATTAAAGAAGCTATTCCTCACTTCTTTCCATTTGGGGTGCGGAGAAGAGGTGAGTTCTTAAAAGTTTGAAGGCATGTGAAGAAGGTTTGAAAAAGCTGTAATGTGAAATAGAATTGAGGAGAAAATGAAGAAGAATCACCAGGCAGTATGAGAATTTTGTTGGAGGAAGAGACTACATAGTGTGGCCACCAGTGCCTAGTAGCATTTTATGTTCATCTGTGCTTGGTAGTTCAGTGTTAAGCTCAGAATAGAAAATAGCTGGATGATCTAGGTCTGAAGTTTGGCCAGACTGGCATGGCAGAGGGACAGTGGGGCCAGGTGGTCAAGTATATTGTCAACAGGGTGGTTGGAGTAATGACCCAGGAAGGCTGAACTGGCTAGAGAAGGAGAAGCTTTGCGTGATGAAAGGCATCCCTTTTGCTGGAGAAGTTGGGGTAGTCGATTTGGCCAGATTTCAAAGAAAGGCGAGAGGGAGGGGCAGGAACAAACAAGTTAGGGGTGTGGTTCTCAGCCTAGACTGCACATTAGACTTCCCTGGGGATCTTTGAACACTACTGATGCCTGGATCTATCTTCTGAGATTCTGGTCAAATTGGTCTGTAGTGTACCCTGCACAATGGGAATATATTTTACAGTCAAGCTGAAAACCCTTGCTTAGAGCCTTTTGGAAAGAATCGTACAGGTTTTGCAGAATAGGTGGCACTTTATTTTCAAGGCAATGAAGCATCAGCAAAGGCTTTAGAAGAAGTAGCATAAATCATGTATTTTTATCTTTCCTTTAAAATTTATTTCTTCTTTTTAGTTGGTGTAGTTTTAGAAGAGTAACTTTTTCTTCAGAGTGACTGAGCAATATTAAAAGAGAATGATTAGGAAGAAGGGAGACTAGTGAAGAGAACATTGCAGTATTCCAGACCACAAACAGTAAATATCTGGAACCAGAGAATGACAAAAGAATTGTAGAGTAGGGAACATATTTAACCTAAGAACTTATGACACCTGTTAATATATGTGTGTAACATAATGGAGAAAGCTCTAAGATGACTGAGAGATTTTTTATTTTGGATAATCTGTTAGTTTTCAGTTGCTCCATCACCAATTACCACAGACTTTGCTCAAACATTCATTATCTCAGTTCCCAGGGGTCAGGAGCGCAGGCTGGGTTTCTCTAGATTCTGTTTCACTTAATGCTCTCTCTCACCAGGCTGCAATCATTGTGTGGACTAAGGTCTCAGCAGAGGCTGGACTGAGGAAAGCTTCCCTTCCAAGCTCCTTTGGAATTACTGGCAGAATTCATCTTCAGGCACTTCTAGGGCTGAGGCCCTGTTTTCTTGCTGGCTGATAGTCAGAGACCACCCGTAGGTCTCAGAGGATGCCCTCCATCCCCTGCTATGGGGGTCTCCAGAGGCATGCCATAGCACAGCAGTTCTTGCTTTTTCAAGGCCAGCAGGAGAATATTTCTCCACAAAATTAGGGCCTAGTCACTATTTTAAGGGTTTTCACCTGATTATCAGGCCCCCTCAAGATCACCTCCCTTCTGACTAACTCAAAATCAACTAATTTGGCATGTGAATTATATCTGTGAGCGCCCCTCCCCTTTGCTGCACACCAGAACTTAATCATGGGCGTGCGAGCCCAGCATATTCACAGCTTCTGTACAAATTCAAGGGGAAGAGAGCATACAGGCATGTATACATTCTAGTGTATAGCAATCAAATATGTTGCAGTTAATTAAAATGACTAACATAAGAGAATGAGAATGTTCTAGGAGGAAATTGATGGCCTTAGTTTCAGACATGTTGAATTTGGGGGTATTTGGGCATCCAGCTAGAGTGGATGAGTAGGTGGTCTAGAACTCAATAGAGGGATTAGAATTGGAAATATGTATTCGATAGTGATCATTTGAGGTGATAGTTAAATAGTGAGATTGTCTAGAGAAAGATTGTAGCAAGAGCTGAGCGGAGGACCAAGTAAACTCAGAACATTGTATCTGTATTTCAACCCTAATCTTTTGACTCCAGTCCAGTATCTCACTAGACTGCCTTTCACCATGCCTCTGTTTTCTTCTTTCAATGATGTCCTATTCTTGCTAATTGGTGATGTGCTCTGTGTCCTTCTTCCCACTCCACTCCGAGTCATAGTACCTGGAACTGAGAATCAAGAGCGTTCATAGTGAAAGCCTTGAAGATCACAGACACCAAGAAAAATTGGCTCTCATACTCCCTGTCTCCAGACTGAATTACAGGAATGGTGGGGCACAATCCATGGTGAGGGGAGATGGTATCATTAACCCTGAACTGCTTTATTTCTTCTTACCAGAAAGCAGAGCTAACTGTGCAATTTCCCCTGCTTGTTCTACCCCAGAATTGTCTATGAAATAAATAGAGACACAAATTTGGATTGCAGATGTAATCATATGTATCCATCTCTGAGAACTTGTGTCTGTTTATCTGAGTAGAAAACTCTTGGAGGCCCTGTGGTGGTATTAGCATTCGGAGCCCCAAGTGAATTTGATCATTACATTCTGATCAGACTTTCTTTCCTTCCTCTACCCCTTCTCTTTTTCAGGTTACATTCAAGAAGAATGTGTCATCCCCTGCCCATTTGATTGCAAGTTAAGTGACTGGTCCAGCTGGGGGTCTTGCAGTTCATCTTGTGGGATTGGAGTGAGAATTAGATCCAAATGGCTAAAAGAAAAACCCTACAATGGAGGTCGACCATGTCCCAAACTGGATCTCAAGAATCAGGTAAAGTGCATGAAGCAGCAAATAAAAAGCTAAAAAAATGCCCCCTTTATTATTTATTTTGTATTAAAATTGAAGCAGTTATCTTGTTATAAGCAGCTCATGAAAATTTCTCACAAATTCAGGATATGAGTTCAGCAAGCAGAAATGAACATAATACAGTTAGTAGGAGAAGTCTTGGCCACTCCTATGTAATGTTGAGCTCAACTTGGTATTATCAGCAGTAATAATGTTTATAGAAATTGATCCAATTGATTTTAAATAATCTTGAAGTGTAATCTGATTATCGATAATACTATAAAAGTGATGTGTATATACACACACATGCTTGTACATATAAAAATACTAATGTTTGGGGAATGTCAATGACTTATGTCCATCAATATAATTACTGGTCTCCAAAAATGGTTTTCTATTTTTCTTTCACCTAAGTTGTTATTCTAATTTTCTGAGGGGTTTTCAGTCTTGCCAGTGTTTCCACAGCTCTTCATGTTTCTCATGCACTATTTCTCTACCTGTTTCTCAAAGAGCCTGTTTTCATAAATGGAACCCTGAAGGATACCCTTCCATATAGATGTCTAGTTAAAGTGCCATCCTAAGCAATCAAAGTTGATTTGAGCATTTCAGCTGACTTTACCCATACAGCAGAGCCTCTAAGGTTTAGTTAAGAATTGTAATAAAGCACTAAGTTTTCTCCCATAATTGCATACTGGTAATTAGACTAAGGCATACACACACACACACACACACACACACACACACACACACATATATATATATATATAAATATATATAATCTAGTTGAATAGGTGGGGAACAAGATGATGATAGTTTAAACCCTTTATTCTAAAAAAAGTTCTTTATTCTTAGAGAGGTGGAGTGTCTTCTATGGGTATATAGCCTTTATTCTCCAAACCTGCTTTAATAGAATAGTTACATAGGCTTCTATTACTGATTCTAGTATATTAATTTCTGTGTCCTTAACTCCATTTTGATTACACTTTCTGTATGAGTTATTTAATGGGAGACACATTCATGCATCTGTTTTTATTTAGTTCAAATAGCATATCTAGTTCTATTTGGGTTTAGGTATCATTTGTCAGTTCAAGACCAACATCTCTACTTATTTTTCCCTATGTTTTGACAAATGGCACATAGCTCATTGAAAACAAAAACTTATTGCTCGGAAATACTTGAGTTCTAAGACAGGTCAGAGTGCGATGTGTCTTTTATTTTAAAGTTATGTGGTAATATAAAGACCCAGTTTTCCCCTCAAAGCAGATGTAAACCTATTGGGGGAGACAAGACAGAGGATCATAAAATCAACATAAAGTTTGCCAAAAAGCTCCACAAGTATAGAAGTTTGATGAATGGAATATTAATGAAGATTAATGAAGAGATTTGATTAATGAAAATAGGAGGGAGTTAATCAGAGCAGAGATAATCTTTCTCAGATTAGCCTGACTTCAGGACAAAACAAGGAATAATACAGGTTTTAGGTCAGAAGGCTTTCAGGTAAATACTCAGTGTGAAAAATATTTGAGCCTCCCATAGAGATTTTCTAGGCTTTTAAAATGGAAAATAGCTACTAAGAATTTATAGCTATAAATAATGTATGTAATTCTTATATCTTTTTCAAAAGCATCAATGAAAGCTAAGTATAACGCTGGTATTAAATACTAATTTTGATATGTTAATTTTATGAACTAGGAAATTACCAAAGGAATAAAAGAACTTTATTTGAGCGTAGACTTTAAGACACTATTTTCAGTATGCAAAGGCAAATGTATAGAAATGTGTCTATCAAATTTGAAACTATGAATAAGATAAATGTACTTGTAAGCCTGTTTTGACTTAAAGGAAACTTGTTCTAAACATGTCACCGACATATAAAGCTTATAACTTTAGGAAGTAATACAAATGAAAGACCCCAAGTTCAACAATAATTTAGATAAATTGCATAAATTAAGATTAAGTTCAGGGGGATTTGTCTAAAGATGTTTCTTTTAAGTTCGAGAGGCAGTATAGCATTCTAAAGACATTTGTTTGTTGTGATGCTCAGAAATGAATCCTGAGATTTAATGAGCCAGGAATTGAATTTAGTATGGCCTGTGTTCTAACGAAAAGAGGTTTCAGATATCTAGCATGTATATGGCTTAATTAAACTTAAGAATCAAAAACTTCACCCTAGTCCATACTTTGTTTTATGATCACAGCAATAATAAGTAAGAAGCACTCCCTCTCACTTGTAAGTCTGTGAATGGCATGGGAAAATACTAGTGTGAAAAGTCCTAGATTTAAAAGAAACCCTCCTTAGAGCAATTTTTTCTAAAGCAAGTACGTACACACCCATTAGTGTATTTGTGGGAAGCTATCTGTGGTGACTCCATTGAATAGCTGCTCTTTCACATGGGAGAAACCCCTGTGTGTTATGTTTATATAGAATTTTATTAAAGTTATCCACATTTTAAATTCATTTGAAAATAAATGGGGCTGTCAGGAATTTTCATTATTTAGGAAATATCCCCAAGCTGCTCTTATTAATGGTGATTCTTCTTTAGGAGAGACTGGTATTTGTTTTTCTAAGCTGGAAATATGGTCTAGTTAGAGGTGCACCCACTTGACGCTCTTTTGTAAAGTTCAGTTTTACTTCTGGCTTTAGAATATTTGTCACCTTTCCAATTGGTCTTTACATTCAGATATATTTTCCTATTCTTGGAACCATATTAATACTCTATCATCCATTCACCCAATAAAGACCTTAAAATACTTAACAGAATTAATGAGTAAAAGAGACATAGATCTTCAGTATATTTTAGATTGAGCCAAACATGCTGTTTATAAAAAATATTAAACTATCGCACATGTATGTATTGCCTATTATGCATATGCCTATGTAAATGTTAGTATACCTGCATATGCCTATTCATTCTCTTCTTTATTTTTCTGTAGTTCTTTTTGAGGGCAAGGGCTATCTTCCTCCTTTTATAATGCATTCAGTCCTCTTCATTGGATGCTTTATTTGGAAAGAAGCCTTCTCTCTGGATTTGTGGGTAGATGGTTCCATAGAAAGACAAAATATATTAGAACTCTGGTCTCTTAGGCTGTGATTTTTTATTTGAGTTCTCAAAAACGTAAGCTCTTTTAGAGGAAAGGAATGAGAATCTCCAAATTATTATTGCCCAGAGTCTTTCAAGACTTGACTGAAAAATCCTGGGTGTTTGGATTCCCATTGAAATCTAACTGAGTGATATGAACAGAAAGGTTGGTATTATGTAACATACACACAGCTCATAAACTGTTGTGAATCTGTGAGTGAAATCAATATTTACGATATCTCATAAAAGCCTCCCTTTTAAACCAAAACCTATCAACGTGATAGCTGTTTCTGTAGAAGTGCCAAAATGACAGCAATACTTGAGTAGCTTTCTGCTAAGTTTATTTGTGATGCTAAATAGCTCCAATGTGCAGTTTACCCAGACCTCTTATCTGAGTGGAAAACTTCTAAGTAGCTGAATGGAATATCAAATCAGTTGGCTGATGCCTTTGACACTACCGTGCATGGTAAAAGACATAATACATTTTAATTTGTTACAGTCTGTAATATTTTGGGTGGATTTAAGTGCGCTTGTACTATATAGTTTTGTGATTTTTTTTTCTTTTGGAATTCTGCTTAATAGAAGATTACATATGGAGGCATTAAAGTTTCATTGGACTTAACATTTCCCTTTATGAGTCCTTCACACAATGAAAGACAAGCCAGTTCCCAAAAATTATGTTGTATTTATATGTTGCAAATCTTGTTTTCACAGAGTATGAATAAAAATCTTAGCCTGAGAGTTGTTAGCTGTACTTTTAAAACTGCATGCTCTCTATGTAAATGCACTTTTAAAGGGCTTTTTATTCTGCTTGCAACAGACTTAAAAGGATACAAATTAAATATGTGTGAACTCTAGAAACAATTGCTATTTTAAAGGTGTGTCTTCTCTCCAGAGAAGAGTGGCCTAAATTTGGAAATGATGAATATGCTGCATTTTATTTTTCATTGCATTTTATTTTTCAGAGCAGGGTAATTATGTTTTAAAGAATATCTTTTTCCCCCTCAAATACATCCAGGTATATTTTAGCATGAGCATTTCTTTTTTAGAAGGAGGCTTCTGGATGAGAAAGGGTTTCTATAGAGGGAAAGTTTTTACTCATTTGAGTACTGCTTCATTAATTATTAGCAGCATGTTAGGATATAGAAATAGGATAACTGTCATTCTGCCTGAATGTGTATTTACCCAGGAAAATATGGCAACACTTAAGGTTTAGTTTGATTTAACCAATTTTGGTGTCCTCTTTTCAACTAGGCAGACTCACATTTACACTAACCTAATCCAAATCATTCCTGGCACAGACCTGATCACTTTGGAGTTAATACTTGGCAGGAGCCCCAGACTGTAATGGAGCAAGAAGTCTTCTTGGGCATTAATATGGAAGGCAGCCCAAGCTTACCCATGATTAAGTACATTCAGGTGTCCTGTTCTTGCATGGGTAGGGGTAAGGGTTTGTTGTTCCACCTTTTCTTTAAGTATGAAATATCACGTCATAGAATTAAGGGATGCAGAGTGATTTATTCTTAGTTAAGATAATGTAATGGGGCACATACTCCTAAAACATTTTACCATTTCTCAACATAGTAATTATTATCCTGAGGCCCCGGTGTACTAGCCCCCCACTCAGAGGTGGCATGAAGTGGCTCCTGAGGGCTAGTGTTCTTCCATTTGTATCTTTTCTGACTGACTGGTGACTCAAGCGTGCTGCTCTCAAGTTGTGACATTGTACTAATTGAGCTGAGTAGAGCTCAGAGGAGAGGCGATTTTTCTTTTTTGTTGTTGTTCTGTTACCATCTCTAAGAAAAATTTTGTTTTTCTTCTTAAGCGATTCCTCTCCCACACATTTGCCTTCACACATACCCTGATCTTGATCATTTCAAAAGAATATTCCTCAGGCTTGTTAAAATCTTTTGAAACTTTAATCATTTTTCTTGAGAGCTGCCAAAATCATTTATGAGATGCAGTTTTTCTACACCTGCTGTCCATTCTGTTGTGCATTTCATTGTTTTTAAATACAAGGTATTGCTACTTTGCATGCATTGAAACGTACTTTTAATTGTTATTCAAGATATTCTATGCCCTTCTAGAATGTTCTATACTAGACTGGCTTGGCAAATGTCACAAATGTTTTTTCTAAGCATGGTTTTCAGGATTGACTGGGCTGGAGATAGCTGTATAATTGTGAAGCAGGCACACTTTTTCACATTTGTCTTTGGGATTCTCTCATCATGCTCCCATATTTAATATTAGTCTTAGGACCTGAATTCTTGAACTCCTGAAATACTACATTAGGTAACATCAGCTTTAGCAGAAAAATCACAACATTTGTGTTTGCAATTTTGAAAAACTACCTTCTTAATCAAGTACTTCAAGTAGAAATTCTCAAGAAAAAATATTGGCAGAACCTACTTTTCATGTATTTGCTAAATCATCCTGTCATTTAAACGTTCAATACAGAATGGAAATGTCCCTCCTTGAGTGCCTTGAAAGAATATGTATCTGACTTCACCCACAAGCATTTAGTTATATTAAACATTGTTGTTGAAAGATAAATGGTGAACTGGCTGGAGTATAGCATCTTCTTTAAAAAATTAACTTGTTTAAGATGTATTTAAAAGACTCTAAAAGGCATGCTAATTCTGTTTTATAACAGAGCTAATTAACAATATTGTAATGTTTTGTAAGTTTAAGTTGTACAATGTGTTGGTTTGATATGTTTATATATTGTGATGTGATTATCACCTTAGCATTCTCTAACACATCTCTCCAGTCACGTGACATCATTTCCTTTTTGTGGTAAGAACAATTACGATCTGTTTCTCAGCCCCTTTGAAGTTTATAATAAGGTATCGTTGACTATAATCACTATGCTGTGCATTAGATTCCCAGGGCAGATTTATCTACCAGATGCAAATTTGTACCCTTTAGATTTTCCTTTTTTTTTCTATATTAAATCACCAGAAAGCAAATAATCCAGATCCTGACTACATCCTGTGATAGATCTGTGCAGAAAAGCATTTGTTAAATAATGATTTATATTTTCTACATGACTTGAGTCAAGATAGAAATTCTCTCTGAGAAGCTTGCCTAAATTTCTTGAAATCCATAGTTTATTTTTTCCAAACCCTTTATTGATCATAAGAATAGAAAAATCACTGTCAGCTGGGGGAAGATCAATAATAACAGTTTCCCCAGGTCCCTTCTTTGCAGACTGTGATCAGTATATTTCCAGGGGATCCAGGAATGTGTATTTGTTAAAAGAGGTTGTTTTTGCTTGTTCTTCTGATTAGGCAAGCAGTGAATGCTACCAGAATGAAGATTCTTGGCACTGAGGCTGCCATTTCTTCTGAGTTTAGGTCTGGAAAAGGTTTTCTGTTTAGGTGAGTTAGCCTTCCCTTTCCAATCTAAACGATGGACACAACCACAGTTTGCAACTGAAAGGCAAATCTGGCCAAACTCCCATTTCACAGAGGAAGAGTCTAAGGTGTACAGGGATGTGCCTACTGGCTAAGCTTCACCCACTCATGAAGAGGGTGAAGGGGTTGGTTAAGAGTCAGTCTGGTCTGAGGTCAAATGCTGCCCTGCTGTCTACTATCTGTGGGAACATGAGGAAATTATTTAACCTTCCTGAGTCTCAGTTTTATAACCTGTCAAATGAGTATAACAATGGCAACTACCTCATAACATTATTGTATTGATATAAAATAAAATAAATATACATTTCCTACCTCGTTGCTTAGCATATAATAAGTGCTTGATACACATTAGGCAGGATTATTTTTCCTTGGTCTCTGACACATAATTTGTTTCAAAATTCAGTCTCCTTTCACCTATACCACATTGCCTTTTAGAACTACCATATTTTTTGGACCATAAGATGCAACTAGGTCTTAGAGGAGGAAAATAGGAAAAAAAATTGAAGCAAAAAATGTGGTAAAATATTTAATAACATAAATAACTTAATATTTCACCACCGTAAATGCAAACAGAACTCAACAGCACATTACCACCCATTATTCCTCCCTGATCTGGGGAAGAAAGGTGAGTCTTATAGTCTGACAAATATGGAAAATTATGCAGATGCTTCTCTTTCTACATGTCTCTACTGAAACACTTTCTTTTTCAAATATGGAATGCTTCACAGATTTGTGCGTTGTCCTTGCACAGGGGCCATGCTAATCTTACCTACAGTTCCAATCTTAGCACATGTGCTGCCAAAGTGAGCACTCTCCTAAACATTCAAAGGCATGTGATTTAGTTGTAATAACTCAGCGCAGAGGCATAAGAAGAGCTACTGTCCCTGCTTCCTCTCTGGGAAGTCTGTTTTATTTTATTTCTAAACAACTTGCTTGGCATTGTGGATTCTTTTCTGGTGACAAAAATGAATATAATGTTGTATATGCTTATAACTAGTTTTCTATGAATTTGTGATTCTTTGGATCTTTATATAAGTGTTTTTATTAAGGAGTATAACCAAAAGATAGACAAATCATTGTAAGTAGAGCTCTATGAATTGTCACAAAATAAACCTTCCCATTCAATTACCACCCCATCAAGAAATAATACAGCCATTTCTCAGTATCCATAGGGGACTGGTTCCAAGACCTTCCTGGGATAGCAAAGCTTGTGGATAATCAAATTCCTTATAGAAAATTGCATAGTATTTGCATATAACCTTTCTCTATTCTTTCATATACTTTAAATCATTTCTAGATTACTTATAATACGTAATACATTGTAAATGCTATGCAAATAGTTATGCTCTATTTTTTAGAGAATAATGACAAGAAAAATCTGTACATGTTCAGTACAGGTGCAGCCACCCTAGGCCTAACTACATAGTACATGTCAGCAGCAACAGAACTATTTTCCTGAATGTTTTTGATTCTGTTGGTTCATTGGAGCCACAAATGCAACACCTGGGGTATGGAGGGCAGACTGCCCATTGTCAGTATCTCAGAGGCCTCCTTTGCACTCTGACTCCTTCGCTACCACTTCCTCTTGCCATGTAGGACTACTTTTCAGACTTCCAACACTATAAACCCATTGTAGCATATAGGAAACTTTACATAAATTGATTTTGTACTTTATACTTTTTTGTGTCTGCTTTTTATTCCTCAGCATTTTTGTGAGACTCATCCATGTTGTGATATGTAGCAATATGTTGTTCATTTTTATTGCTTTATGTAATTTTCATGTTTATTTTCCATTATTTTGTTGCATATGCCATGTTTTATCAATGTATATAGTTGATGGGTGGATATTTGGTTTTTTTTTCCAGTTTGGGCTATTACAACTGACACAGCTATAACCTTCTTGCACATTTCTTTTGTGCTCAGATGTGTGCATTTCTGTTGGGTACTTACCTAAGACTAGAATTTCTAGCTCATAGGATAGGCATATATGCAACTTGAGTAGATGATTGGCACTTCATTTTAACTTGTAGGTTATCACAGGTCTTCCTATATACAGATAATGTATAAATCTAGATAATGACAGCATGAAAAGTGCTGTGAAAGCCCTGTGGATACATTAGATCTTTGCCTCAGCACTTCTCATATACCACATAGCAGTGACTGCTGCTGACTCCCAAGCCTTATCTCTGTTCCCAGAGAGAACGGGTAAGAGTGCAACCTTCCTGCTGGACTTTGCTCACCTCTCTCCTAAACAACCATCATAACCACCATTTCCTCTCTTTCTAATCCCCTCTCCTCCCCCTACTCTATTCCTCACGTGGAAGTCTCAGTGAACTTTCTAAATCAAAAATCTGTTCATACTTAATGTCTCTCATGGGCCTCTTCTTACCTTTGGGATAAAGTGCAAACCACACAATGCAATTATTAAGAAATTTCATGACCTGGCCCCAACCACATTTCTCTGAGCTGAGTCAGCAAGGCCTTTAGGCCAGGGAAGCTACTGCTGAGCCAGGAGGGAGGAGGAGCCCCTTCTCTGTTTCTTTCCCCTTAGCAGCCCCAGTATGGGCTTTCTCAGAAAAAATTGTAATTTCACATCTTCAGGATGATCACATAAATCAGTTGTTTGATGTCCAATTTGGTGTCTTTTACAGAAATTCCTTTCAGTTTATAATTCACCAAACTTTCTTTAATGCAATTAGATATTTGGATTTAATCTAATGCTCTTTCTCTGGAAGCTACTTATTAAATTCCCTCTACATTGGATTAAAACCATGTTTCAGTGTAATTTAAGTATAAACTATCCAAGGTAGATTGAAGTTGTTGCTTTTCTCCTTGAAGAGAAATCTCTTTGTCCTAGATAACAAGGTAAGAGACATTGTGCTTATCATCCGTGCTGAAAGTTACAAAGTCTGTTTCCAAACAATGTTCCAAATGGCAGAAGCGTTGTACAAAGCCATCTTCTACCCTAGTAGACACGATCTTATCACCCTTAGACCTGAAGGTAAGTTAATCTGAGTAGAGTACCCATATTAGGAGTTTGAATTGAACTGACCCTCCAATCCACTCACTGTCTTTGAAATAGGAGCCAGCAGGGACCATGTGTCATTAGCCAGAAGGGCAAGCAGTAAAATTGCTATTGCGCTGCTCTTATTTCAGAGCAGGGGAACACAACTGAGTGGAAGTTACTATTGATTCTAAACTTTACATTTTGTTCATTTAAAAAGGATGTGGTAATGTATACTGTATTTATATATTTTTAACTTACAAATGTGTCCTGATTACCTATTTAATACTATATTTTTTCTCTTCCTAACCCACTCCTCTCTTTTACCTTTATTGGATCTTCTTTTTCTACTATGATTTTCTCATTTATTTTTGGTTTCAATTTTTGGCTGTCTCTCTTTGCCACTCTCAAAACCCTTATACTCCCCAGGTCCTGATGAAAAGCTTGAAAGCTAACAATGGTGTTGTCTCAGGTTGGATTCTCCTAGAAGCAGAGCCTGAGATAGGATCCAAGAACAAAAATTGTATTTATCAAGTGCAGGGACCACTAGTAGGGAGGTGAAGTGAACGAGAAGTGCTACAGAAAAGGAAAGAAACCAGTAAGAAATGGCTCACGGTGGTCTGCAGGGCTGATGCTTGTGGGGAGCTCTGGGAGACTGTACAAAACACATGCTCAAGATTCATTGGTCTTGCAGGGCCAGGGAGTTGGGATATTCAGGGGGAAATTTCTGGGGATTCCTTGTTGAGAGGAATGTTAATCTACGTACTATGGGTTAAGCCCAGGCAGTCATCCTCTGTTCCAAAAGAAAGCTCGTAGGCCCAGAGATACAGGCACTGGCAGTTGAAATATGGCCAGTGCATAGTGAAAATTTGCTGCTAGTATTATCCCCATGTGGTTGAAAGTACATGGAGGCATTGAAGTTGCTCGATTGCTTATGCTTACTGAGGGTGGTGTGTTGTCTGTGCTGTCTGTGTCACCGTCAGAAGCCCACTTTTTCTGATAAAAATGTACTGAACTGCCATCGAATGCAACACCATCATCTTGTAAATAGGGCAGCTGGGGCTCAGGGAGGCAATGTGACACCTAATTACTGACTGGAGCAGGGGCCCCACCTCTCAGGGCAGTGTCACTCTTCTCCTCTTTGAACACCTCTTGCATCCACATGAACACAAGTGAAGTAAGAAACATCAGTGACACGGATGTGCCCTGTACGTTCATTATATTCCTAGAGCAGGTAAGGGGCACGCTGACCTCATCCTGCAACATTTCTTTCTGACAGTGGCTCTCTCTGCACGATTAAGGGCAAACAACATTTACTGTGAGCAGGTGACCTCACAGAGAATGATTTAACTAAACACATGGCCTCCAGCGACAGCCTTTTCCTTAGCCATGAGGTAACTTAACCGGTGGCTGTGTAAATACCCATGAATGTGTAGAAAGTGAAAATGTAAGGTATCTGATGAACCCATGCTTTGGGGTGGCATGATATGACAGTAAATGTATTTTATGTTGCATTATTCAACAAATATCACATGTCTATCCTCATGCTGTATGATTAAGGACTGTGAAGGGAGACCTATAGAAATGCAATGCAGTGGGTAAAATTCTAAAAGTATATGAAGTGGACAGGAACTTGTAGCAGCAATAATTTATTAATGAGTTCTGGTAGCTTTTAGAAAGAGAAGATGTAGACATAAAAAGGATTCATGGTAACTGTAAATGTGTTGGAAGGGCACTTTAATTTTGGGCACCTGTGCCATTATTTATTCATTCTTCCATTCTTCAGCAAACACACTGAGAATAATGATGTGCTAGGAGGAGATATGGATGAAGCCCATTTCAACCACTGCTCAAGGAGTTTCCACTGGGAACTTGCATTCCTGGAGACTCGAGTGAGTGCTTGGACAGGCTGAAAGTGTAGATGGTAACACTCTAGATGCTCATGGCATCAGAACTGCATTACAGTCTTTAAAAATACATGAAACCACTTTGAACTCAGTGAAATTACCTGTTCATCTTCTATATTAGAATGATTTGCAGCTAACAGCAACCTCCACCAAAATTGGCCGAAACAAGAAGGAAATATATTACCTGCTATAACAAGCAATCCTGTGGTGATACGGGCTTTGGGACTGGTGGCTTCTTTGGCTCAGAAATGTCAGGAAAGACATGGGTTTTTTTTTTTTTCAGTCTTTCTGTGTTGTCATCTTTAGGGTTGGCGCCATCATCAGGATGTTAGCAGGGTGACTGTCAGCAGAAGTTTCTGGTGTGGCCTCCTGATGGAGCAATGGCCAGAAGAATAGGGGTACCCATCCTCTGACAATCCTAGGAACAACAAAACTTTCCCAGAGCCTCCCTGGTTGTCTAAAAGACTTCACCTCACATCTCATTGGCTGATGTAGGATCAGGTGTCTTTCCTAAACTAATCTCTAGAACACAGGTGGCAAACACAGGCCCCTGGGTCAAATCCAGCCCTCCACCTTGTTTTATCGGGCCCAGCACCTTGTTTCTACCTGGTGGCAATGCAGAGCTCCTTGCCTCTAGTTAAGGAGTAATTACATTTTACAGTTCTAACATTACATTCGGCTCTTTGAAGGCAACCTGGAGGCTGATGTGGCCCCCGGTGAAAATGAGTTTGACACCCCTACTCTAGAAGGAGTCATGGAATGAACTAGATTAGCTCAAACAAGTACTTCCCAAACTTTTATTTGTTAAATTCCATGACACATATAAAAAGCTGTATTTCTCTGGCACATTGAGGTGTGTGTTCAAACCTGATTTTGGCAGGAGCAAATGGTCTGAGACCCTAGGCTGTGTGAGATAGTAATTTCTATGTCTCAGGCACACCCGAAATCTACTTGTGAGACACAGGCATAGTGGGCAGCTTCTTAAACTCCAGTGTGCATATGAGTCATCTGCCAGCTCTTGCTAAAATGCAGATGCTGATGTAATAGATCAGGGTAATATGGATAGAGAGAGCAATCTTACTGAGTCCCCAAGTTGTACCGGAGCTGCTGGTGTGCAGACTGCACTTGGGCATGCTGATGTAACCAGCTGGGGAGCTCTTTCCTAGACTGAGCACCTGGGGCTGAGTGCTTATGGAGGGGTGAACCAAAATATCTGCTATATATTCTTAATTTTACTCTCTTTTTGACATTTAATTTGATGAAAGCATAATTTGAAAAAATTATTAGTTTTATGTAATATTGTGAGCCTCATGTTGAGATAGAAAAGGTAAGCCACATTTTTAATCGAATATCAGAAAGTCTCTTCGTGTTAAGAAAGATAATCATCTGGCTGGTGTAGCTCAGTGGATTGAGCACGGGCCTGTGAAGCAAAGGGTCGCTGGTTCAATTCCCAGTCAGGGCACATACATGCCTGGGTTGCAGGCCAGGTTCCTGGTAGGGGACCGTGAAAGGCAACCACACATTGATGTTTCTCTCCCACTCTTTCTCCTTCCCTTACCCTCTCTCTAAAAATAAATAAATAAAATATTTTTAAAAAGAAAGATAACCAGATACTTTCCTTCTGAGGATGTGAGTAGTCTAAACTAGAGCTCTTCTAGGACATTTCTTTTTCATTAGGAGGTTGTCATTCTATTTTGCAAATTATTTGGCAGAAGCAACCTTCCACTACCTCATTCCATAGGTTAAGCAGACTTCAAATGAAAGGAGCAATACATTCATATATCACATCTGTCTTCTATTTTCCCTGCTCTATGTAGCTCATGCAAACTTTTCTTTGGTTTTTCATCAGTAATTTAAAGGCACACTAGAATCATGGACATATTGGTGAGGCTTCATAGCAACACTAATGAAGAAACACACATCTCATATTTCCTTTGGAGTCTTCCAGAATGATTCAATTAAACTAAACCTTCTACATACTGTTTAGTGTTGTTGTGACACTATTTTATAATGCAAGTAGATAGCTAGGGTAAGTACAGCTGAATCTCATTATGTATAAAAGTGAAATAAGATCCCGTATTTATGCAAAAGAAATGCCAGTGAAAATTGTTTCTTTAAGGAGATTTATATATTTAAATTTAGATATAGAGTTGCTTTAAAATATTTAAAGCAACTGTCAATTCACAATAGCCAAGTGCTGGTTGCAGCCTAAGTGCCTATCAATAAATGAATGGATCAAAAAACTATGGTACATTTACACAATGCAATAGTATGCAGCAGAAAGAAGGAAGGAACTCCTACCCTTCATTACAGTATGAATGGAACTGGAGAGCATTATGCTAAGTGAAAGAAACCAGGCAGTGAGGGATAAATACCATATGATCTCTCCTATAAGTGGAACCTAATTAATAAAACAAACAAGGGAGCAAAATAGAACCAGAAACACTGAAATAAAGAACAAACTGACAGTAACCACAAAGGAGGGAATAGTGGGGTAATGGGAGAAAGGAGGGAAGGGTCGTCAAGGAACATGTATAAAGGACACATGGGCAAAGCCAAAGGTGGATACAATTGAGGGTGGCAGGTGGGAGTGGGTGGGGTGGGGGAATGGCATGGCAGGAAAATGGAGACAACTGTACCTGAACAACAATTAAAAGAAAGAAAGAAAGAAAGAAACTTGGAACTAACAACTAGATAAGCACAATTAAGCCCTAGCATCTAGAGGAAGAGGAGGGAGTTTGATTCAGTCATATTGTTCTATTAGTGTGATTCATTCTTCTCTTTTTTGATGAAAGCTGAAATTGTTCACTCACTAAAAATGGTGCCTTTTCTATGTGCAGTGACTGAAGCCATGTCTGTATGAAGCTGAAACAAACAAAAAATTCAATAAATTTCAGGAATAATATTCATAAAAATGGCACAAATGTTAGTATAAATATAAACTTATCTAGACTATCTGGATTCTACTTGCCACACACCCATATCCCTTGAATTGTAAGAAAACAAACAACAATAACTAAATAGAGATAACTAAACAAAATATTGAGCAATTGTGGAGAAACAATTGGTCAAGTTAACTATTTAAGGCTAAATAAGGATGGTTAAGGAACTGAGAGAAACTGAGTAGGAAGTGCTTTAGAATGTAAAAATGAAATATGAGCATTATGTACTCAATATATGATCCTCTTTTCATGAGTTATTTCCTGTCATTTGAAATGCTCATTTTTCAAAACTACTGAAAATTTGCCCTGGCTTATTACTTAATTAAAAGTAAGTTATGATCATTTTTAATCATTATAAAATTTATATCATTTGTAAGTCATGAATTCCTCATAATTCTGTTGGCCTTAGTCATTTAAAAAAGCGCAACTGCACTTGAGTAGAATCACTGTATGTCTTTTCTACACTAGAAGATGTTACAGAACAAATGACCACAGCTGGTGAAATTGATATTCAAAAGTATAAAACATGGCAGTGAAAAGATTAATTGTCTGTGTTTGATGTCCTTGATTCTTGAAAACTTGAACTTTTTTCACAGTGAGGCCAGTTGTTTCATTGTCTGAGTGGCAATGGGCAGATGATAACGTTCTGCTCTATTTTACTTTATGATGGACCAAGGAAGACTGGTTGTGCCTCTAATGAGTCTGTAAGAGATGCTTCAATGCTGACACATTAGCTGCATCTCTTGGATTCCTATGAGAAAGTGAAAAGTAGTTTTAACCACTTGCTAAAATGATCACCATTAGAGTGAATGAAGCACTAAAATACATATATACCATATATATATATACCAGATGTTTAAAAAGATTTAACTGGGGAGAAAACATGCAATTAATTTACATTTTAGTACAAAGTACAAATTTTAATTTATTGTGATTAACTACTTTATAGCCCATCTAGGATACCATTTAAATGCCTTATAGAAAGTCTATAAAAGAAGTCATAAGCAAGAGATGATACTTTATTGGTACAGAAGTGAAAGAGTTTCATGCCCGATCTCTGTATTACTCAGAAGGGTTCAAGTTTCACTTGCCCAGAACCTGTTACTGAATTATAGCCCTGGAATCAATATGGAAAGCCAATTAACTCAGTTAATTACAGCTTGTACTAAGCTTTAATTCCTCCACAGACCAGGTAAATTGTTCTAATCTACATGTGCACACTTTATACCTGCTACAGTCAAGCCATCAAGCAAAAGTATAAATAGACTTCTTGATAAGAATAACATAAAGGGGCTGGCTAAGTGAAAATTGATGGTTGAGCTTCAAATCTCTCCCATAGATGCAAAACACATTTGAAAGCATGAATGCTATTGAGATAATGTGTTCAGTGGGCCTAATATAATGCCTAGTGTATTTTAGGCATTCTATAAGTAATAAGCATTATTATTAACATCATTATTAATCATGATGCTGTTACCAGAGAAAAACCTGCCTGGAAATAGGTTCTTGCTGTGTCTTGGGAAAAGCATTTCAGGAACACTCACAAAAAGGGTTTGAGCAATAGTGGTGAGATTTGTTAGGGTACCCCTTGAAAAGGCTGCTGCACTCCAGGAGGTGCCTCTCTGAATAGCCCGGCAGCAGAAGCTGGTCTACGTTATTGCTCCACCCCCAGGTACACCACACCTGGTGTCTCATCCATGACAAGCTGGTTTAGCTCCGTCTTGCAGCAGAAGTCTAGCTTCTGGGCTGTAGGCCCACTCTTGTGCCTATAAGGCCCAGCAAGGTCAGGGCACAAAGCTCTAATGCCATCACCACTGGCACCCAAGGCTGCAATAGTCCAGCTGTCTTTGCTCCTGGCTGGTATCAAAATGTTTAGCTGTGTGACTCTGGATAAGTTACTTAAATTCTGTGTGCCTCATTTTCCCACCTGATTTTCCCATCTTCTGGCAAGGCTCTATGGCACCTGTGCTGAGATCAACACTGTGCTCTGGCCTGTGGCTGACACCCAGAGGCCGGCCTTTGTTGAGCTTTAATTGTATTTTCTTGGGTTTGGGAATGGGCAGGCTATATTTCTGACTATCCGGCTTCTTGCTTGACTTTCCTGGGGATGTGCTAGTGTCCTCCCCTCAACCAGTCCCTTTCCTAGATTTTCCAGGGTTTTGTACCCCTATCCTAGCTGGTCTTTTCCCCAGGGTAGTCTGTGCCACCTTTATAGTTGCCACTTTTAGCCTCCTACTGTTCATGCCTCATAGTTCCACTTCATTTGGGTTTTATTGCATATGAGCTTGGCAAAAGGACTCCCCCATGCACTGTTTTCCCCTCCCCCTGTTAATCAGCAGGACTTGCCAGGGTGACTGCAAAAAGCTGTCTCTTCCTACTTAATCATGCTGGTTTCATTTGCACCTTTTTTTTTGTTAATGACTACTAATTGCCTACTGTAACAATGCTACTGGGGATTCTGGGAGGAGGGCTTTGGAAACACTGCTATATTACACACTATTTTAAAGTCCAGATATTATAACCTGGTGGTCTGTGGCAAGCTCTAGACTGTAGAATGCATTATTTGGACTGCTGCAGTGTTTGCTATTAGGGGTTATTTTTTTGATTAGTTGTCAAGATTATTAAAATAGAAAATTTTCCATTAAAATTTGCATTCTATTATCAGAATGTCTGACAAGTGTCTGGTGAATCTGATAATACCAGTATAAAGTCCATTTTCCTTCCCTCTCCCACATCTTCCCAATCATCAATAGCCAGGCTCATCCCTTAATATTTGTGAACTGTGGGAGAGTACAAATAAATACCTGCCTTTCATATGTCTCAACAATTAAGTTAAAGTAACAAACTACTGTGTTATAGAAAATGTTTAGTCTGCTTGTACACTGCAGATACCCCCTGCCCACTCTCTAGGGTTAAGTTACTCATGTTGGGTGAGAGGTGCAGTCCTACCTCTCAGGAGGATAGATCTAGGGAAGAGGACCTCACAAGTCATGAGAACAGCTCACACACTTTGGCAGGGAGTTCTAGGGTCCAGAGTTTGCAGAAAGTGGTCTAATATACTCTAGAAGGACACAGAGAGAATAGGCTGCTTACTGAACATGTCCCCTTCACTCTGCAAGTTATTTGCCCACAGGAAAGAGATTTGTACAGAGAAGGGCCAGAGAGCATTTCTCTGTGCAGGGAATGGGGTGGGGGGTGGAGGGTGGGAAAACCAAAAGGTGGTACTGTCAACAAATATTAAGACTTGTACTGTAACTTTCTATGGTAGCTTTAAGATTAAAGCATTATTATTGGAATTCAGGTCTCTGTCAAAAATGATAATATGAATGATAGAAAAATAATGTGGAGAGTGTCAAGAAAGTAGAAAGCCCTTAATTCTTAGGTAGTATTTTACTTATATATATATGTCACATGCTTAGAATCTATAGGTCTGTTTAAGTTTGAGGTCCTTGAACTAGTCATCTTCCTCCTCTCCGTTTTTTTAGTGACTTGTTTAGTAGGTGCTCATGAATATTAATTGCTTGTCTTAATGCCAGAGTGTGAGATTTGTGGAACGCTTATTAAATTCTTTCAGTTGACAAAGGAATTTAGGAGCGTTTCACCTAAAATTCATTTAGGAAAAGTGCCCTTAAAAAAGTGGTTATCAAGTATTCTGGGTCCTTTATTCTCTTAAAAGTTAATAAGGATCTCAAAGAGCTTTTTTTTTTCCAGTGGCGGGGGGGTTATGTCTACATTTACTGTACAATTTAAAGTGAGGAATTGAGAAAGGATTTATTCATTTTTTTAAAGTATAGAATTCAATTTAATCATTTATGCTAACATTAATAATACTTTTACAAGTAATAATGTCATATTCCAAAACAAAAATAATTTTCAAAATGGCATCATTTTACATTTTTACTATTTTCCGGTATCTGGAATTACAGATGACAGCTGAGTTCTCGTATTTGCTGCTGCACTCAGCCTTCCTTGATGGGCTGTTCTAGTGGGCGGATGGAGAGGCTCCAGCCTTACACGGCTATATGGCAGAAAAGGAGTAGTATTTTAGTAGCTCTTTTTAGAGAACCTTGGATAGTCTCTGAAACTATAACAAAACTTGGCAAGTTATACTTTGTCAAAGTTTAGTTGTAGTGTGCAATCTGAAATTATAATCCACTTTTTATATTCCGTCACATGAAAATCCTCTGGGCTCTCTGGCACTTTGAATCCATTGTTAATCTATGCGCTATTTTGTAACTTCATGCAATGATCATTTGGAACACATCTGTTGACTGAATTATGTGTAAAGTTAACATTTCAATATACAGTATCAAAAATTCATACTTATTGATACCACTTCTTACCTTATTAGGAAAGTCTTTAAGTATTAGGATACTCTTAAGCTCATGGTGGCAAATTTAAGGTTTTTCTTTTTTTAATTTTAATTTTTTCTGTACACTTGAATTTTATCATTGTAAACAAAAACTGTTAGATGTTTTACTTGTTTTAAGTGACAGACTCACTTAATTTTTTAAATAAATTATCTGCTAAATATTGAAGTCTATGTGCATGGTTACATAGTTTGTCTTTAAGATGTTCTATTAAGTAAAATGCTGTCCCATGAACAAAGAAACTGGCATGACAGGTCATCCTCACATGTTCCTCTCAGGTGCCTCTCATTGTGAGAACCACCAAATTTCAGTGTGCAGCAGAAGTCTTCATGCCCTCTTCAGAATTAGCCATGCGGTCTAGTATAAAATGTGTGGTCCAGTGCCCATGGTGAAGAGTACAGTGACCACCGTACAGCAATGTGCCATGCCTTTCATTTTAGGTACAGCTGTTTCACCCACTGTTGCTTTTATATTGTCATTACAAATGCTGTGTGTTTTTTAAGGCCAGAAATATCTGTATTTTTATTATGAAAATAGTTTTGATCTTCAGGTCCCATGTGTGCCAAGGATTTAAATCCACAAATCATACTTTGAAAACCATTACCTTTGAAGTGGAAGGATGAGTGTAGAACCTCAGGAAAGGGGATGGGAGGGGGTGAAGAAGAAAGGGATGAAACTGCATCTTTCTGTTAGATTTCTTACTTAATCATAATAATCCCATTATAAAACGAGTTTTAGAGGTTTTTTTGGAAAGAGTGCTCCTTAACCCGTTTAGCCCAAAAATTAAAAGTCTTAACCGCTCCTCACTTTCAGAAGGCTGTTTTCATTCATAATCAAAATCCTTCCTACTGAACTTGAAGTTCACTATGTTAGTATGCATTTTTACTATGCTATTTATAGTTCCTCTCTGTAGATACTGCTCTTAAGTTGATCCTCAATCTTCTGTTTCTTGGAAACTTTAATGTTTGTCTAAAACTTATTTTGTGTGCCATTAGTCAGTCTTCCCCCAGGATGCCTTCCTATTTATTCCAGGTCTCATGTAAGTCATCAGACTTGGAAGAAGGAAATGGAATGGCTTCAGGGTTGCCTTGGCAAAGTCTGTGCCCTTAGGTCTGCCTTTTCTCCACTTTTCCTAGCTTTACCAGTGGCACTCTCTTTCCCCCACTTCCAAGAGAGAGAGGAGACCACACAGTTAAATAAACTTGACCAGGAAGTTTGGGAATGCCAGATATCTCACAGGAAGTGTTTTTTTTGTTGTTGTTGTTTTTTGTTTTTTGTTTATCCCTGCAAGCTGTGTATTAGTCCATAGCTCCATATCCTACCCAGATACCTTAGGCAACAATCAAGGTTTTAACATAATTGAACTTTCTTGGTCCATCTTTTTGTCTAACTTATGAGACTGTCCATCAGTGTCTTAGGACATAGGAACATGTCTTAAGATGTATAGTTATTTAATTACTGGTTGACTATTGGTAAGATTAAAAATCACAGAATCCCAACATTCTTGTCACCAATGGTGATGATATTGAATTGGCATATGAGAAAATAACACATGAAAATCATGTTCCACAGTCTATGGCAACATTAATACTCAAGAAATCATAGCTATACTGCTATTAATAAATAAGTCTAAGGGTTTATATTCTATTTATGTTTTTTTAATTTTTATTTTTATTTAGGTCTTGTTCAAGTGCAGTTTTCTGTCTTATATTCCCAGCCCTGCCCCCCCCAGTGCTCCCCACCTCCCTCCCATTTCCGCTGCCTACCTTAGTTATTGTCCATGTGTCCTTTATATTCTTTTTCTACTCACTTTTTCTCTTAGCTCTTTGTAATTCTGTCCAAGTGTAAGTCTTTTAGGTTCTCTTTTTAAGTGACCCTAAGAAACAAACTTTTCACAAAGACTAAAGTCCTCAGTGTGCTTCAGTGATATTGCCTACTCTCCATGTGTATTTCTGACAGTCATATTAGAGTCTTGTGCAAGTGTATTTGTGCATACACTCCATGTTAAGGACTTAGACTTATCCCTTTTAAATGCTTTTGGAATGCTTTTTAATATTTGAAACAAAAATATAGTAATAGACTAGCATTAGTGATTCTACAAAGAAATGCTCAGGATATTTCAAATCATAGTTATCACCTTAATATGTAGAAAAACTTTGTGCCCATGTCATTGTATCACATTTTCAAGGACTGATTTTGATTAACAGTATCTTATGCTAACTTAAAATATTAACACAAGAACTTTACTATAGTACTCATGTAGGTCTCATCAAATGCTGCAATTCAATAAAAAAGCAGCTCTAAGTATTAGATTATTTTATTAAATTTACATGTAGAGTGTCTACATAGTGAGCAATTACTCTGAAGTTCTGTCACAAGAAAAGACCAGAATTTTCACTTTTGATGAAGCTAAATTAAGCTAAATTGCAATTCTTGAGAACTTTCTAATTAATTATTACTTAGAGTTTTTCATTACTGTTGAGAAGAGACTAAATTTAAGTACAAGAATTAACAAGATTAAAATTTTAACCATGTGAAAGACAATGGGAAGTATCTATGTTTTTACAGAGATAACTTTGTAAAGATTAGAAAATCAAGTTTTAATTTTGAAAAAAAAAGTTATCTTCTAAAAGTATTGTGCAAACAATTCTTAGTTACCTCTCAAAACACTGAGCCTTTTTAAAAAAATGTCATAACTTTTATAGGTCATATAGAAATACTAATTTTTGGTTTTTTAGTTTATATCTGTCACAGTTTTAAGTTCTTATCCTGATATTAGACAAGGTTATTAATAAAAATGTTGCATATTGAATTAATCTGGATAAGAAATTCTGTAAGACCACATTTAGAAAGATGTCATCTAAATTTAATTTAGAAATCAGGATCAGCAAGGTTCTTACTAAGTATTTCAATTTTCTCAGGCCTCATGATCCCGGTCAGGACTGCTCAGCTCTGATGCTGTATGGCAAAGCCAGTTATAGATAATAAATATGTAAATTAGCATGTCTGGGTCACACAAACAGTGGACTGGATTTGGTTTATGGGCTGCCATTTGCTAACCCTAAAGCCCCCTAAATAGGAGCAATTTTTAAAATAATATCTGGATATAAAGTGACACAATGGAATACTACACAGCAGAAAGAAAGAAGGAGCTTCTACCCTTTATGACAGCATGGATGTTATGCTGGAGAGAATTATGCTAAGTGAAATAAGCCAGACAGCAAAAGGTACCATATGATCTCACTTATAAGTGGAACCTAATCAACAAAACAAACCAATGAACAAAACAGAACCAGAGATATTGAACTAAAGAATAAGCTGACAGTAACCAGAGGGGAGGGTGAAGGGGAAAGCAAAAGAACACAAATAGAGAACTGACAGGCACAGACAATGATGGGGACTGACTCTGGAAGTTGGGGGTAGGGGGACAGGGTAGGTGTTGTGAGCAATGGGGAAAAAAGGACAGGACAACTGCAACTGAACACCAGTAGATAAAAGCAAAAGGATATCAATAGTGTGGTTCCTTTGGGATGATGGAAATAGCATTCTATAAGAGCTTAGCCACATGGTTTATTTTGCATACAAAACTATTGACTACTTGTTAGCATAAACCGTCATTTCAAAGTGCATTCTACATACACGCCCACAAGTTCATTATGTTCTAAGGGTAGAGGTAATTGTAGAAATTCTTGTGTTTATCAAAGATAATTTTCAGAAACACAGGATTGAACTAAAATAAATTTCTTATTTACTTTTTTACTTATAAAGCTTTTAATATACACCATAAATTTTCAGATGTATATATTTCCTAAAAATATTGAATCATACAAACCCCATTGAACAATCACAGGAGATACATGGGACAAAGTTTGAGGAATGCTAGTGGAGATAGGCCTGGGCTTAGGTGTGCCTACTGCATTTGTAGTTATTACTGACCATCTGGAAATGGCTTTCCCTGCTGAAAGGCTCCTTCGCCTTCTAAAGAAAACTATTCCCCTTTTCAGACTCCTTTTAGGACTTTCCTTCCTTCCCTTGTACGTCTCAGAACTATTACCTTTTCCACCTTGATTGTGTTCCAATTTCTCACCTTGTGCCAAAACAAGAAGTGGAAAGAATGAGGGGAAAGAAAGGATGTAAGAGATCTTTATGCCAACTACAACCTAGGTTTTCTGAAATATAGATGAATTATATTTCAGGTTCCTGGACTCTAAAAACATTGCAAGGTGCTCTGGTTCTACCAAACAGCCTGATAAAAGAGAAAGAGTGGGAAGTTATTACATAACTAAAGTCATGGGTAAAGCTATGAGAGTAGGTGTCGTCCCTCTGGGGACTGAGAAATATCCCCAACCTGATGCCTCAAGACCTGTAGCTCCTCACCCCTTAGCTCTCAGCTGAGCCCAGTTGTATTTGTTCTGCTGTCCTGGTGGCTCTCCTGCTTAAGGGAGTAATAACATTAAAAGCTCAAACTAATAAGCAGAATGCTTTACCTGCACTGTTTGTTTTAGTCTTGGATTGATCTTATGTGGAATGTACTACTGCTGTGCCTTTTTTTATTGCCAAGGAAAGTGACCTTCAGGAAGGTTTAAATAATTATCCTAGTTGCACAGCTAGTAAGTCATGGATTTAGGACTAAAACCCAAGAGAGCTTGTCTCCAGAGTCTTAGCTAATGTATGTCTCTAAAGACCTGGTTCACAAGGGAGCAGAATTCCCTAATCCCAAAGGAAAGTTTATATGGTCCCTAGCTATGCTGAGCGCTATGCCAGGAGCAGTACACTCAGAAGAGAACACGATCTAACTCTCACCTGAAGGCACTTCCACGCAGCACTTACTTCACTGAATTGTAGTTATTGTCTACTTTTTAATAGGTAGAGTTTCAAAAGCACTATAGGGGAAACAATTTATTGTAGCTGATGAAGCTAGGGAAGGTTTCATAGAAGTAACAACTGAGCTGAGCCTGTCAGAGGATTTTAACAAATGGAGAACAGAAGAAAGGCCTCTGGGCAGGGGAAAGTGCAGAGGCCCACAGCCACTGGTGGAGGCAGGAAACAGTGAGTTGTCCAGTAGTCCTGCTTCTAGCCTTAGGAAGCATTTCAGGGACAGAATTCACAGGATGTGTTCATGGATTGAAACATGATGCAGAGAGGGCTAAGGAAGAACCTTCTTTCAAGCTTGGATGGCTGGTAAGATGCTAACAACATTAATGGACAGACACATCTTGGGGAAAGGATGTGATGATTAGATCCAGATGTGCTTAGTCTGTGGATCCTTAAGGTCCTCAGCTGCAGATGTCCAGTCAGTGATTGGACATTCAGATTTGATTCAGAGCAAAATGCTGAATACTGAGGTGGAACAAAAAGGTGAAATATTTCAACTGATATTAACTTTTATAATAAAACCAGAAATTTTTATACTTAAAGAATGTTATGAAATATTCATAAGCTAGATATTTTCACACGTGTAAACATGCATATTGTAATATGTAAATTTTTGTATATACTTAATATACATATTGGACATATACATATGTATAAGGTGGAGCAAAAGTAGGCCTACAGTTGTTTATATGAAAAATAACACAATAATTGATAATTCAAGAATAAACACTGTGTTTTGCGTACTCATGACTATAAACCTACTTCTGCCCCACCCTGTGTGTGTATACACATACACACACACATATATGATGCGTATGCTTATTTGTATGTGTAGCTTCTATGAGAAAAAGCACTTTGAATTCCAAAACATTGATATATTGGGGGTGTGGCTTTATTTAAGATTAGACCTACCCATTATTTTTTCAACTGCTTACAATATAAAAAATAGTATTTTCACTGATTAATAATGAAATTGGAGGTAGAGGTGCTGGTGTCCCAAATGTTACTCTTGGAAAGGAATACTGATTGTCACAACAGATATCTTTGGCAAAGATGATGACCTCTGAAAACTATTGAGAAAGTGGCTCTGTCTGTACAGGACTGCCATGTCATGTTATTTTTCTCATTCTCTTTTCCTTTATCTCATGCGTGTACATGTACACAATGTATCATATTATTCAGAACCACAAACCTGAGATGGATAAGCTAAGACATGCCCTGCCGTGTGTGCACTGTCTGAGAGGAGAGTTGCAAATCACTAGAACTGGGTGGGCTAGAACTGAATTTGAAATGGCCACATGCTAAGGAGGAACAAAGTTTGTCCATGACAAAATTCTTGCAGCAGGAGCCACAGATATGTAATATGATTTTCCTAGTGTGATGGGAAAATCCAGGACTAGAATGAACTTCACAGGATTCCCAAAACAGCATTTATTCCGGCTGCCCTCAGTTCTCTGATTTTAGGGATAAAGCTGAAATTTCATTCATGGTAACATAATTTTCTGTACTTGTTAATATGTGATCCAAAAAGGAACGTTACATTTTTTCTAGGTGCTTATAATACTACAAATGGAAAAGATATAGATTTGGTCTCATGTATCTCTTCTTCTCAAGCAAATGTTAACCCACTCAAACCCATAACAAGTAGAATATAGTTCATTGGGTTTGACTTAGTCTCAGTGACCATAAGTTGTTTTGTTTTTATTTTTAAAATGGCATTCACTGAGGCAAAACTGTATGTAAATTTCTTAGGAAATTCTTAAGGAAGCTTTAAAATCACTGTTAAGTCACTCTGTAGGTGATGTGATCCAGGTTGATTGTGATTTAAATGGTTAAAAACCAGGAAATCCTGACATAGTGCCTATATACAATACAATACAGTGTTGTGCACGTAAATTTTTGTTAACAGTACAGTGTTGTGCAGTTAAAAATTACTTAAAAGGGAAGATTCTCATCTTAAGGGTTAATACATCTAAAAAGGGGGACACAGGAAACTGTTGAAGATGATATGCATGCATGTGTATTGACTAGACCGTGATGATGGATGGCATAATGGGTTGGTATGCACCTGTCAAACTTACAACGTGCAACTGTCAAACATCGCATGTCCATTGGTCGCATGAAGCTGTTAGTGTGCATTAGTTGCATCTTACTGGGGCGGTGGAGAAAAAAAAGAAATCCTGAATGGGAACCCAGAATTATCATGTACCCACAATTACAAATATACACACATCATAAATACATTCTCAATATGGCATTGGACATATAGCATTTTGCCCGCCTGAAATTACTGACCATATCTTAAGCCATTTGTAGTTTGAGAAGAAAATCTCCTCGTTTCTTACTGTCATCTACTCCATTGCTGCACCACTTGATCTGCAACACGTGGTTTTGAAGTCCCTGGAGCAACATTCTCTTGTCATATTTTCTGTGTGGTATTACATAGAGCAACTCTAGAACAATAGGTAAAACAGTAGAACTTAATGTCTAGAACATTAGTAAAAATCCATCAGAAAAATCAATGGTAATTTGAGTTTCACCAAGGAGAGATGCAAATTGATTGAACAGAACATAAGATTAGAGTAATCACCAAGCTAATATGGATAATGGTGTTATCAATAATGGTAAAGTGAGTACAACTAAAAATGTGTATTTTCTGCCCTTAGCATTCAGCCACAAACATTAAAAAGATATCCATTAAAGTAACAGATAAGGGCAGGTTACCATGGGCCATGAACAGTAAAGATGATGACTTATGAAACCTTTCATTTCACAAGAATGTCTAATATAAGACAGAAAACTGTACTTGAACAAGAATTAAATAAAATTAAAAATAAAATTAAAAATAAATAAATAAATTCAAAGTGTAAATTTAATTATGTTTTAAGTTGGTGGCAATTCACAGTTTAAAAACTCAAGAAGTTTATTTTTTCCAATTTTTTTATTTAATTATTTTTCAAGTACAGTTTTCAATTACTCCGATCCCATCCCACCCCCATGATCCCCCCTCCCTCCCATTTCCACCCTTCTCAGTTGTTGTCCATGTATCCTATATATGTTCCTCTAAATCCCTCCCCTATTTCCCCTGAAATTCCCTCCCCTCTCCCCTCTGGTCACTGTCAGCCTGTTCTCCATTTCAGTGTCTTTGGTTATATTTTGCTTGCTTCTTTGTTCTGTTCTTTAGCTTCCTGTTAAAGGTGAGATCATATGGTGTTTGTCCTTCAACACCTGGCTTATTTCACTCAGCATAATGCTTTCCAGTTTCATCCATGATGTTGCAGAAGGTAGGAGCTCCCTCTTTCTTTCTGCAGCATAAAATTCCATTGTGTATATGTACCATAGTTTTTTGATCCATTCATTTACTGACAGGCACGTAGGTTGCTTCCAACTCTTGGCTATTGTAAAATTGTGCTGCTATGAACATTGGGGTGCATGTTCTTTGGGACTGGTGTTTTAGAGTTCTTAGGATACAATCCTAGCAGTGGAATTGCTGGGTCAAAAGGCAAGTCCAATTTTAGTTTTCTGAGAAAATTCCATACTGTTTTCCATAATGGTTGTACCAGTCTGCAATCTCACCAACAGTGGACCAGAGTCCCCTTTCCCCCACACCCTCTCGAACATTTGTTGTTTACTGCTTTGTTTATGATAGCCATTCTCACCGGTATAAAGTGGTATCTCATTGTGGTTTTAATTTGCATCTCTCTGATAGCAAGCGATATTGAGCATCTCTTCATGTGTCTCTGGATCCTCTGTATGTCCTCCTTGCAGAAGTGTCTGTTCAAGTCCTTTCCCCATTTTTTAATTGGGTTAGTTGTCTTCTTAGAGTGAAGTCATGTGAGTTCTTTGTATATTTTGGAGATTAAACCTTTGTCTGAGGTATCGTTGGCAAATATGTTTTCCCGTACAGTTGGTTGTCTGTTTATTTTAATGCTGTTTTCTTTAGCTGTGCAGAAGCTTTTTATTTTAATGAAATCCCTTTTGTTTATTCTTTCCTTTATATTCCTTGCTCTAGGGGACATATCAGTAAAAATCTTGCTGCGTGAAATATCTGAGATTTTCCTGCCAATGTTCTCCTCTAGGACTTTAATGGTGTCACAGCTTATATTTAAGTCTTTTATCCACCTTGAATTTATTTTGGTGTATGGTGTAAGTTGGTGCTCAAGTTTCATTTTTTTGCATGTAGCTGTCCAGTTCTCCCAACACCATTTGTTGAAAAGGCTGTCTTTACTCCATTTTATGTTACTGCCCCCTTTGTCGAATATTAATTGACTGTAGAGAGTTGGGTTTATTTCTGGGCTCTCTGTTCTGTTCCATTGGTCTATGTGCCTGTTTTTATGCCAGTACCAGGCTGTTTTGATTACAGTGGCCTTGTAATACAGTTTGATATCAGGTATTGTGATCCCTCCTACTTTGTTCTTCTTTCTTAACATTGCAGCTGCTATTCGGGGTCTTTTATGGTTCCATATAAATTTTTGAAGTGTTTGTTCTATGTCTGTGAAATACGCCATTGGTACTTTAATAGGTATTGCATTGAATCTGTAAATTGCTTTGGGTAGTATGGACATTTTGATGATGTTAATTCTTCCAATCCATGAACACGGTATATGTTTCCATTTATTTGTGTCTTCCTTGATTTCTTTCTTCAGTGTTGTGTAGTTTTCTGCATACAGGTCTTTTACCTCCTTGGTTAGGTTTATTCCCAGATATTTTATTTTTGTTTTTGCTATATCGAATGGGATTTTTTTCTTGATTTCTGCTTCTGCTGATTCATTGTTAGTATACAAAAATGCCTTTGATTTCTGGATATTGACTTTGTATCCCGCTGTTTTGCCAAATTCATTTATTAGTTCGAGCAGTTTTTTGGTAGAGTCTATAGGATTTTCCATGTACACTATCATGTCATCTGCAAACAATGACAGTTTTGTTTCCTCCTTTCCAATTTGAATGCCTTTTATTTCCTTTTCTTGCCTAATCACTGAGGCTAAAACTTCCAATACTATATTAAATAGAAGTGGTGAAAGTGGACAACCTTGTCTTGTTCCTGATCTTAGTGGAAAAGCTTTTAGTTTTTGCCCATTGAGTATGATGTTGGCTGTAGGTCTTTCATATATGGCCTTTATTATATTGAGGAATGCTCCCTCTATTCCCAGTTTGCTGAGTGTTTTTATCATAAATGGATGTTGTACCTTATCAAAAGCTTTTTCTGCATCTATTGATATGACCTTGTGGTTTTTGTCTTTGCTTTTGTTTATGGTATGCCAAGAAATTTGAAAACCTAGGTGAAATGGTCAAATTTCTAGAAAAATATAATCTTCCAAAACTCAATGAAGAAGAAGTAGAAATTCTGAACAGACCAATAACAGCAGATGAAATTGAAGCAGTAATCAAAAAACTCCCATCACACAAAACCCCCGGACCAGATGGTTTCACAGGCGAATTCTACAAAGCATTTAAGGAAGAACTAACCCCTATCCTTCCCAGACTATTCCAAAAAATCCAAAATGATGGGAAACTCCCAAACTCTTTTTATGAAGCCAGCATGATCCTAATTCCAAAACCAGATAGAGACATAACAAAGAAAGAAAATTACAGGCCAATATCACTGATGAATATAGATGCTAAAATCCTCAACAAAATATTGGCAAATTGCATCCAACAATACATCAAAAAGATCATACACCACAACCAAGTGGGATTCATCCCAGGGATGCAAGGATGGTTCAATATCCGTAAAAACTCAAGAAGTTTAGATACACAAGATTGCAAGATTACATTTTTTAAAATACATTTTAAGGTTTTAATAGGGTGCTGAAGCTTTTTAAATTGAGTTTAACTTATTTTTTTGTCATTTGGGAAATTCTAAAAGCATTATTGTTGAGTAAGCGATAAGTGTGCTAATCCTCCATGTGAAAGTTTACCCACCTGTAGTCTGATGACCCAGGGAAAATGGACGTAGTCCAGACAGCCCTTCAGTTGTGTCAAAGAACTAGGCAGTCCTGTGATTATGACTGTTTTAATTGCAATGATAATTTTTGTAAAAAAATAAATTTAAGTGTATTTTGAATTATCCAAATAAACCCTTTATATGGTTCAAAGGGTATATTTGAAACTTTTTTTACATTTATGTTTCTAGTCACACTAATAAGAAGTAATTACTTAAATGGTTTGTCTTAAATTTCATTTGAAATCCATAGACTAATGACAGTTCACAGAATTACTCATTTGGCTCCCTATTTTTTTCCAGTGTGGCAAGAACAGAACATGAGATATCTCTTAATGAAATTTTAAGTGCGCAATAAGGTAGTGTTAACTGAAGTCAGAGGATTGTACAGCATGTCTTTAGAACTTGTGCTGCTGAAACTTCATGCCTGTGGAATAGCAACTCACCGTTTCTCCCTCCCTCCAGTCCCTGGCAATGATCATTGTGCTCTTGCTTCTGTGACTTTTGCTGTGGTACTTCATACAAGTAGAATCAGGCAGTGCTTGTCTTTCTGTGACTGGGTTATTTCACTTAGCATACTGTTCTCAAGGCGCACCCATGTTGTTGCATGTAGTGGGATTTCCTTATTTTTAAGGCTAAGTAATATTCCACATAAAAAATTGTATATGTACATCATATTTTCTTTATTCATTTATCTGTCAATGGACATTTAAGTTGTTTCTACATATTGGCTATTATAAATAATGCTTCAGTGAAGGTAAGAGTGGAGTTTGTATATATTCTTGTATTTCCAAGTTAGAGACACATTGTTCCAGATTATTCCAAGAACAGAGTCACAAGCACATAAGCTGTTTTCAGTCTGAGTACTTATTATCTGTGTAATAACCATGTGTAATAAAGCCAGCACCTGTAACTAAGCCACAAGGAAGCCTTTCAACTTAGCCCTGTAGGAAACACACACATGCACACACATTTGGCCCATACATGCACACACAAGAAATAGTGATTTTTTCCCTCTTAACTAGATTTAAAGCCAGCAAAGAAGGAAGGATGAAGAGAAAGAAAGAGAAAACAGATTCATCTTTTTTCTTAATCAACTATTAGAAAATACTATCAGGAATTATAGGTGTAGCCAACTTTTTTGATAGAACTATTATTATTTCTGACTTCATTAATTTGGTTTATGTAACAGCTAGGAACTAAAGGAAATATATACAGTCAAGTCAGTTCTGTTCACATGATACCATGCACTGTATTTAACTACTGCACTTTAGTCCTCTATTCTCAGTCATTTTAACTAAATGGACTGTTATTTTGCCATTGTGTGGATAAAAGTTTGGATGCAGTATTGACTAAAAAGCTTAATTGTTGACAGGCATTTTCACTGGCTGCTGAAAGCCGGCTTGCTATGTTGGCCACAATTTTGAGCCAAGACCTGTTTGGTGCTTCCCTGGTTGAAATTCTGTTCTGGTTTCTTTAAAAAAGATTTTCCCTTCTCTACTTTCAATGTCACTTGATAGAAAGGTAAACCATTTAAGAATGACAAGTTGGGAAAACCCTTTGAAGAAAATGAATTAAGTGGTTTGTGCCATATTAGCATACTACTCCATTAATTTCTAATTTTTTCCAGTGTTCTACATGTCATGATTATTACCTGATTTTATTAAGTAATCAGTGCTATTTGATCTTTGAAAAATCTAAAGCAGTTTTTTTCTCTCTCTCTTTTTAATTTTTATAAAAAGTACTACTTCTAATGTGGTCCTGGTTTAAGCTGATCTTTGCATTTCAATGAGGAAGACAAGAGCAATTTTTTGATTAGCTCTATTGTCAGCTGTATCCATCCTTTACAGTTTTACATTTAACCCTGAATTCTTTTTCTCCTACTTTAGGGCACAAATATATACTTAGTATTGCAACAGAAAGGAAATGAGACTTCATTTGCCAACTTTTAGAACAGATTCCAAATCTAGTTAACCAGAACTGGCTAATAGCAAATGATTAATTTATTTTTATTTATTTTTATTCAGTTACAGTTGTCCATCTTAAAAAAAATTAGTGATGAGAGAGAGAAAGAGAGAGCTTCATCATTCTACTTATTTATGCATTCATTAGTTGATTCTGTATGTGCTCTGACTAGGGATCAAACCTGCAACCTTGGTGTGTAAGGGCAACGCTCTAACCAGCTGAACTATCCAGCCTAGCTTTTGAAAAAGTCCTTTTCTTTAGATCTTATACCTATTTTCCAGGTTCAGTGTCCCTATCCACTAAATGTTCATTGTGTTCATGTGCCTGCTAGGGGCCTTTTACATCTCTTTCTAATTTATATCAGCAACCACCCCATCCCTTCTCTAGCATCATCCAAACATACTCTAAGGAAGAATTATCTGAATTGAAATAAATCACACTAAGGTATAAGTGAATAAGTGGCTGATAGGCATAGTATTTTTATGTACTCAGGATGGTTTGCCTTGCAAAAAAGAATTTCATATTCAAGATAAGTGAAGAGGAGGTAAGAGGTCAATGGTCTTAACAGAAAGAGCTTGAGATTCAGAAATAAATCTTAGTAGTCATTGTGCCCATGTATTCCTGCTTCCTCCTCTCTGAAAAGGTTTAATGGTGGCTACCTTTCATGATTAAATTAGATGGTGTATTTCAAGCTTCAAGCATAATGTCTAACATAAAATAGCAGTTGAAAGATAATAAGGAATGAGCACTTAGAAATGGTGTACTTTCAAGTGTTCTGGCAAAGAGCTAAGGAAGATATTTTTGAACAGCAGTTCTCTGTTGTTTTCATGTTTTATCCATAGGGTTTCTCAAATCTTCCTTGCTTTTTTGGAAAGAGATATATAGAAATTTAGTAGCCAAATTTACTGAGGCCTTTGCTTTGTAGTTTTAATAATTGCTTTAGCTCATAGCTTGTAGAATGGGACTTATTACAATATTTTGGCCACAAAGATACAGGTTAAAGTCAGAAAGAGATCAACTTTATTATAATCACAGAACATTCCAAACCTAACAAACCGCGATGCAGCTCTGCCTGTCCTCTGCTGTTCCAGGAGCTGCTTCCTCCTGCTCCCGTGAGATCGCCCCTTCTCACACTTTAACAGCGACATGAGTGAGGGCACTCATGTCTTACAGCTTCCACCATAAGGAAAATCCATTATCGTCTTTAAATAAAAGAATGGCTGGTGGTAAATGTCAGCCCACGAGTCTAATTTTACCTTTGGTTTGTAGAGCAGAGAGAAGCAAAGCCACACAGATGTGAGGCAAAATGTGAACAACTTTGAAGGCTGAAATCAAAAGGACAGACGACAGTAACATAATGGAAATGTGTTACTGCTCCTGCCTCATCTTTTCTTTTTTATATTTTCTTTTTCATTTTGATCAGAATATAGTTTAAGAAGAGTCCTACCACCACTAAGGGAAACATACGTACCACTGGGTGCTATACCCTCTGCATTCTTTGGAAAACAATAATATTAAAACTTCAGCTCAAATCCTCACATTTCATACAACTTTACCCTTTTTAATATGGAATTGTCTGCTTAGTAATTAAATTTGATGCATGAAGTTTTGAATATAAATATTTACTGGTAAGTAAATTGAACAATAGCATATTTTCCCAAGAGAAATCAATCTTCCTGCCTCTTGATTAACCAAGATGAATAAAGAGAGGGCATTCATTATTAAATTTTAAAGCTGTGGTTAACATAAAGTTACTGATTTAATCTTTGCTGTTGTGATTACATTAAAAATTATTAATCACATTCATGGTCTTATTAACTAGAGCATCATATCCTGAATGGCATATTCTTTGATGATCAGATACCTATATTTCCTTCACATCTTTACTTTGTATGTGAGAGTGCAGTAGGTGAAGATGTATAAGATACAGGAGAGAAGATTATATCAAGTATAAAATATTCTTTCTTTTTTTTTAAGATTTTATTTATTTATTTATCTTTAGAGGGGAAGGAGATAGGGAGAGAAACATCAATGTATGGTTGCCTTTCGTGCATCCCCTGCTGGGAGTTGGCCTTCAGGGGAACTGGCCTGCAACCCAGGCATGTGCCCTGACTGGGAATTGAACTGAGATCCTCTGGTTCGCAGGCCTGTGCTCAATCCACTGAGCTACGCGAGCCAGGGCTCAACTATAAAATATTCTTTAAAATGTACTCTTTACAAAATAAATTGGTGTTCGTTGCCATTTTTAATATGTTCCTATTTCTGGGAGTTAAGTACTGAAAAGAATGAGGATATTATTTAGTTGAGATCTTATATATTGTGGTTTTATGGTATACACTAATAAAAAGTGAACCTGTGATAATTTAATACATGGACAAAAAATACAATCTTTCTCATTTTTCTGCACTTTTTAAGGATCTGGGTTAGCAGGTAAAAGCAAGATGGTAATCTCATTTTCTAGGAAGCATTTATTAAATAGCACTTGACCAACTGTGCCTGCTATATCCTTACACTTCTTGAATATTTTCATTATTTTGTATCTCTTCTCAACTTCTTTTTTTGTATATATATATATTTTTATTTAATTATTGTTCAAGTACAGTTTTCTGTCTTTTACTCCCATCCCAGCCTACCCCCCCCAGTGCTCCCTACCTCCCTCCCATTTCCACCCCCCTTAGTTGTTGTCTATGTGTTCTTTATACTAGTTCCTGTAAATCCTTCCCCTATTTCCCCTGAAATTCCCTCCCCTCTCTCCTCTGGTCACTGTCCCCCTGTTCTCCATTTCAGTGTGTTTGGTAATATTTTGCTTGCTTGTTTATTTTGTTGTTTACCTTCCTGTTAAAGATGAGATCATATGGTATTTGTCTTTCAACAAATAAGCCTGGCTTATTTCACTCAGCATAATGCTTTCCAATTCCATCCATGCTGTTGCAAAGGGTAGGAGCTCCTTCTTTCTTTCTGCTGCATAGAATTCCATTGTGTAAATGTACCATAATTTTTTGATCCATTCATTTACTGATGGGCACCTAGGTTGCTTCCAACTCTTGGCTATCGTAAATTGTGCTGCTATGAACATTGGGGTGCATAGGTTATTTGCATTGGTGTTTTAGGATTCTTAGAATATAATCCCAGCAGTGGAATTGCTGGGTCAAAAAACAGGTTCATTTTTAGTTTTCTGAGAAAATTCTGTACTGTTTTCCACAGTGGTTGTACCAGCCTGCAATCCCACCAACAATGGATTAGGGTCCCTTTTCCCCACAACCTCTCCAACACTTCTTGCTTTGTTTATGATGGCCATTCTGACTGGTGTAAAGTGGTATCTCATTGTGGTTTTAATTTGCATCTCTCTGATAGCTAGTGATATTGAGCATCTTTTCATGTGTCTCTGGATCTTCTGTATGTCTTCCTTGGAGAAGTGTCTGTTCAAGTTCTTTGCCCACTTTTTAATTGGGTTGCTTGTCTTCTTAGAGTGTAGTCGTGTAAATTTTTTGTATATTTTGGAGATTAAACCCTTGTCTGAGGTATCATTGGCAAATATGTTTTCCCATACAGTTGGCTCTCTTTTTATTTTAATACTGTTTTCTCTAGCTGTGCAAAAGCTTTTAATTTTGATGAGATCCTATTTGTTTAATGTTTCCTTTATGTCCCTTGCTCTAGAGGACTTATCAGTAAAAAAGTTGCTGTGTGAAATATCTGAGATTTTCTTGCCAATGTTCTCCTCTAGGACTTTAATGGTGTCACAGCTTATATTTAAGTCTTTTATTCATCTTGAATTTATTTTGGTGTGTGGTGTAAGTTGGTGCTCGAGTTTCATTTTTTTGCATGTAGCTGTCTAGTTCTCCCAACACCACTTGTTGAAGAGGCTATTTTTACCCCATTTTATGTTACTGCCCCCTTTGTCAAATATTTTTGTAATTTTTTTTAGATTTTATTTATTTATCTTTAGAGAGGAAGGGAAGGAGAGAGAGAGAGAAATAACAATGTATGGTTGCCTTTCGTGCATTCCCTGTTGGGAACTGGCCTGCAACCCAGGCATGCGCCCTGACTGGGAATCAAACCGCAGTCCTCTGGTTTGCAGACCTGCGCTCAATCTACTGAGCTAGGCCAGCCAGGGCCCCTTTGTCAAATATTAATTGCCTGTAGAGACTTGGGTTTATTTCTGGGCTCTCTGTTTTGTTCCATTGGTCTATGTACCTGTTTTTATGCCAGTACCAGGCTGTTTTGATTACAGTGGCCTTGTAATACAGTTTAATTTAGTATCAGGTATTCTGAGCCCTCCTACTTTGCTCTTCTCTCTCAAAATTGCAGCTGCTATTCAGGGTCATTTCTGATTCCATATAAATTTTTGAAGGGTTTGTTCTATGTCTGTGAAGGATACCATTGGTACTTTAATAGGTATTGCATTGAATCTGTAAATTGCTTTGGGCAGTACGGACATTCTGATGATGTTAATTCTTCCAATCCATGAACACGGTATATGTTTCCATTCATTTGTTTCTTCCTTGATTTCTTTCTTCAGTGTTGTGTAGTTTCTTCGTACAGGTCTTTTACCTCCTTGGTTAGATTTATTCCTAGGCATTTTATTTTTCTCGTTGCTATATCAAATGGGATTTTTTTCTTGATTTCTGCTTCTGCTGTTTCATTGTTGGTATACAAAAATGCCTTTGATTTCTGGATATTGACTTTGTATCCCACTGTTTTACCAAATTCGTTTTTTGGTTGAGCAGTTTTTTGGTAGAGTCTGTAGGATTTTCCATGTACCCTATCATGTCATCTGCAAACAATGCCAGTTTTGTTTCCTCCTTTCCAATTTGGATGCCTTTTATTTTCTTTTTTTGTCTGATCACTGTAGCTAAAACTTCCAATACTGTATTAAATAGAAGTGGTGAAAGTGGACAACCTTGTCTTGTTCCTGATCTTAGTGGAAAAGCTTTTAGTTTTTGTCCATTGAGTATGATGTTGGCTTTAGGTCTTTCATATATGGCCTTTATTATATTGAGGAATGCTCCCTCTATTCCCAGTTTGCTGAGTGTTTTTATCATAAATGGATGTTGTACCTTTTCAAAAGCTTTTTCTACATCTATTGATATGATCATGTGATTTTTGTCTTTGCTTTTGTTTATATGATGTTTTACATTTACTGATTTGTGAATATTGAGCCATCCTTGCATCCCTGGGATGAATCCCACTTGATTATGGTGTGTGATCTTTTTAATGTGTTGTTGGATGTGGTTTGCCAGTATTTTGTTGAGGATTTTAGTGTCTATGTTCATCAGTGATATTGGCCTGATGTTTTCTTTCTTCGATGTGTCTTTTTTTAAAAAAAATACAGGTGTTATTTAATATCAATGTTCATATGTAAGAAGAAAATTATTTGGATTGCTTACTTACATTTCTCCTTTCACAAACATTCTTTAAAAGCTGGAAGCAGAAACATGCCTGTCTTTCTGCTAGAATGGATGCTTTCTACTGTGCCTTTGCAAAATAGAGAAAAATACTGCTTTCCAATTTGTGGAAAGTAGAAAGGAAAATATCAACTATTCAGACTCTTCAATGCTGTTTCCCTATTTTTATACTATGTCCTGGGAAAATGTTAAGAATCTAGGTACAAGGACTCTAGAATTTCCACTACTGAATAGGTGGTATCAGACTTAACCTTCTAACCAGAAACAGCTATAAAATCTGGACTAATAATCAAAACAGTTTTCTGAAGTCACTGAACATCAACCAACCAGGACTGAGGTCCTTTACATCTCTCCTGGGCTCTCACACTTTCTACCATACTCAGTAAACCAATGCTGATTAACTATGCTGTTAGGGCCATATGTCTGTATCCTGAATGAAACATTAAAACTGATGGTGACATAATATGTGAAAGAAGGCAGGGACAAAGCATACTCAGTTCTATTTTTTCTACTTATGGAGATGGAAAGTCCCTGCAGTTGGTGAGTCAGCTTATCCAAGAGACGGAGCTCCTCCTCCTTTTCCTGATGATAGTTTCCGATAAGTCCAGGTTCATCAGCTTTGTTTAATTTTTGAAGAGCATTTTTATTTTCATCGATTGCCTATTTTAATTGGATAATTAAAGCTTTAGTTTTAATATTTACCAAACATCTTTGGTAAATATCTCATCTTTTAATGGCTTCTAGAGCTCCTTTCAACTGACTCTCAGAAAGCAAACTATCAACCTGGGAATCAGCATCAGAAGGGCCCAGTTTGCTTTGGGGAAGTGGGGTAAGTGACTAAAATCCAGCAGAGAGTGGAGCAATCACCATTGTTCCCTCTTGGGCCCCTGCCCCACATCTTTATCTGGTTTTGGGATTGAGAGTCTTCCATCATTTTGGATTTTTTGGAATAGCTTGTGAAGAATAGGGGTTAGCTCTTCCTTAAATGCTTTGTAGAATTCTCCTGTGAAACTATCTAGTCCAGGGCTTTCCTGCTTCGGGAGAATTTTGATTACTGCTTCAATTTCACCTGCTGTTATTGGTCTATTCAGGCTTTCTGCTTCTTCTTCATTGAGTTTTGGAAGATTATATTTTTCTAGAAATTTGTCCATTTCACCTAGGTATTCAAATTTCTTGGCATACAGTTCTTCATAGTAATTTCTTACAATCGTTTGTATTTCTGTGGCATCAGTTGTAATCTCTCCTCTTTCATTTCTGATTGTGTTTTTTTGGGTTCTCTCTCTCTTTTTCTTGATGAGCCTACTTAAATAATTGTTGATTTTGTTTATGTTTTCAAAGAACCAGCTCCTGGATTCATTGATCCTTAGAATTGTGCTTTTAGTCTCTATGTCATTTAATTCTGCTCTGATCTTGGTTATTTCCTTCCTTCTACTTGCTCTGGGCTGTCTTTATTGTTGTTNTCTGTGGGGTCAGTTGTAATCTCTCCTCTTTCATTTCTGATTGTGTTTTTTTGGGTTCTCTCTCTCTTTTTCTTGATGAGCCTACTTAAATAATTGTTGATTTTGTTTATGTTTTCAAAGAACCAGCTCCTGGATTCATTGATCCTTAGAATTGTGCTTTTAGTCTCTATGTCATTTAATTCTGCTCTGATCTTGGTTATTTCCTTCCGTCTACTTCCTCTGGGCTGTCTTTGTTCTTGTTCCTCAAGTTCTTGTAAGCATAGGGTTAGGTTGTTTGTTTGAAATGTTTCTATCTTTTTTAGGTAAGCCTGTATTGCTATGAACTTCCCTCTCAGGATTGCCTTCGTCATGTCCCATAAGTTTTGGATTGTCATGAGTTAATTTTCATTTGTTTCCAGAAACTTTTTCATTTCTTCCTTAATTTCATTCTTGACCCATTTGTTGTTTAATAGCATGCTATTCAATCTCCACAATTTTGAATGTTTTGGGTCTTTTCTCTTCGGGGTTTTTTCCAGTTTTAGTCCTTTGTGGTCAGAGAAAATGCTTGGGATGATTTTAGTTTTCTTGAATTTGTTGAGGCTTGTTTTGTGTCCTATTATGTGGTCTATCTTTGAAAATGCTCCATGCACATTTGAAAAGAATGTGTATTTAGCTTCTTTGGGATGAAGGACTCTATATATATCAGTTAAGTCCATTTCATCTAGAATGTTGTTCAATTCCACAATATCTTTGTTGATATTTCGTTTGAAAGATCTGTCCAGTTTTGACAGTGGGATATTAAAATCCCAACTATAATCATGTTGCTGTCAATATCTTTCTTGAAGTCCTCTTAGATCTTCTTTAAATATTTGGGTGCTCCTATGTTGGGTGCATATATATTTACAATGTTTATGTCTTCTTACTCAAGTTTCAGTGAGTAAGAAGTGGTGTGAGTTTCAGTGGTGTTGTCTTACTTAAAGTTCTCTTCTTACTGAACTTCCTGATAACCAGTAAAAAGTCCCTACTTAAGGGATTTTTCCCTTGAGTATTATGAAGTGACCTTCTGGGTCTTTTTTATGGCCCTTTTTTTGAAGTTTATTTTGTCTGATATGAATATTGCTACCCCAATTTTTTTCCTGGCCATTTGCTTGGAAAATTTGTTTCCAGCCCTTCACTTTTAGTCTGTGTAGGTCTTTTATACTGAAGGGGTCTCTTGTAGGCAGCAAATGTGTGGGTCATGCTTTCTTATCCATTTAGCTATTCTATGTCTTTTGATTGGAGTATTTAATCCATTTACACTTAAGGTTATTATTGATAGGTACTTATTCTTTGTCATTTTTATACCTGTGTTTCTCATTCTTTCTCTCTTTTCCTTCCTTTCCTTGAAGCATACCTTTTAGTATTTCTTGCAGAGCTGGTTTAGTGGAGGTGTATTCTTTTAGACTTCTTTTGTCTTGGAAGCTCTTTATTTGGCTTTCTATCTTGATTGAAAGCCTTGCTGGATAAGTAACCTTGGTTGTAGGCCTCTGGTTCTCATTACTTGGAATATTTCTTGCCATTCTCTTCTTGCTTGGAATGTTTCCATTGAGAAGTCAGTAGCTAACCTTTTTGAGGCTCCCTTGTATGTTACTTTCTTTTTCTCTTTTGCTGCCTTTAAGATTCTCTTTTGGTCTTGAAATTTTGCCTTTTTAATGATGATGTGTCTTGAAGTAGGCCTCTTTGGGTTCCTCTTGATTGGGACTCTGTGTTTCCTTAATTTGTGTGCCTTTTTCTGTCATCAAATTAGGGAAGTTTTCCATCATTACTTTTTCAGGTAGGTTTTCCATCCCTTGCTCTTCTTCTTCTCCTTCTGGTATCCCTATTATTCGGATATTATTATGTTTCATATTGTCTTGCATTTTTCTTAATCCCTCTTCATTCTTTCTGAGCCTCTTTTTCTTTTCTTGCTCTTTCTGGAAGTTTTTTTCTACTTTGTCCTCCAACTCACTGATCCGATCTTCTGCTTCATCGATCCTGTTTCTGATTCCTTCCACTATGTTCTTCAACTCTGAAATTGTATTCTTTATTTCCTCTTGGCCCTTGCTGATAGTTTTTATTTACTTTTCATGTTGATATAGTTTACAGTGAGTTCATTCTATCTCCCCTCTAGTTTCTGGTAGCTCATTGTGAGCTCTTTGAACTTCCTGATAACCAGTGCTTTGAATTCAATATCTGATAGCTGACTTACCTTTATTTCATCTAGCATTCTTTCTGAGGCTTCCTCCTTTCCTCTCATTGAGGGGTTGTTTCTATGTCTTCCCATTTTTTGTGAGACTCTTCTTGTTAGCTTCAGCTTCTTAAATTGATTTGTTCTGGCTTCCTGGATTTACGGTGTGGACTTCTGTGTATAATACCTGTGAGTTTCAGTGGTGTTGTCTCCTTGATCTCCCCAGCTTGCTGGTCTTGGGCTATCCCTTATGTTGGCTCTGAGTTTGTCTTTGGGTTTTTGTTGTTTCTGAGTCTTTCTTTTTTGGGTCCTTCCCACCAGCTGGTGAACTCATGGTCCCTCTGTCCACTACCTGTTTTAGTTTGTTGTGCTGGTGACGGCAGGTTGCATTGAAGCTAGTTGTTCTGCGTGCACAGGGTTTTGAAGATTTTCTTTTGCTCTTGTTCAGTTGTTTGCCCTGGGTAGTTTCTCCACTGTTTAGTTGTATTTCCGGATAGGTCTTGGATTGAGGTTTGTGTGGTTTCTATTCCCTCCTTCATCTTCCTCTGTTGTTATCTGTTGGTGGTTTCTTTGTTGTTGGGTTTCCTCTTCCCTTGGGTATCCTGGTTTTTACCACTTCCACCTACTTGTTTTTTTTGTGTATGATCAGTAGGAGGGGAAGGCAAACTGGTTTATGACAGCAGGAGAGTATTCTATGATATTTACAGTAGCAGCCAGTACAGAAGAGATAGGAGATCCCCTGGCTATGTACAGCCATAACCATAATCTTCAACCCAACTAGCCACTTTTTAGAAAGGATGGAAAGAAAATAAGGCTCTTGTTGGGGAGGGAAGGTTTGAGATTTGGATCTAGAAAGGAGTGAGGTTGAGGGAGGTCAGATTCTGAGGTAAGGTGAGAATAAAAGATGGTAAGTAGGTGTAGTGTGAGAGAGGATAGAGTTAACCACTACAGTATTATAATTTAGGCAACAATGAAGTAGGCTAAGATATGGGGGGGGTGTTGTGTAGTATTTATAATAGTACATAAGAGCTATTGTTTACAATATTAGAGCAACAATCATATGACAGAATCTTTAATATACCAAGATTAGGGAGTATTGGACCTTCAATAGTGTGCTAACTGGGCAAGGGGAAGTAAAGGACAGTAAATTAGCAATATACTATGATTGAGGGTACAGGGGAAACCTGTCAAGTGATACAATATATCCAGCCAAGGTAAAGAAGACTATACAGAAAGAGGAGGAATACAAAGATATTATTAAAATAAAAGATGTAAGAATAATTTAAAAAAACAATGAAAAAATACAAATATGCAGTAACTTGTAGTTTTTCTGTTATAGCAAAGTGAATTTTGTCTCTCTGTCTCTACTGTTGGGTGCCCCCCCCCCCTTTGAGTCCAACTCTGGTCTTTTCACCTTTCCAAGTCTTTTGTCTCACTTGTGGGGGGGGCACTTGTGGGGGAGGGGGGCAAAAAAAAAAGAAAAAAGGCAGCAGATGGGAGGGAAAAGTGGTAGGTTTGGAAAGAAAGGAAGAAAGAATAAAATAAGAAAGAAGAAGAGAGAGGGTAAAAGTATTGAAAGATAAAGCAATCATAAAGTTAAAGAAATAAAAGATTATTAAAAACAAACAAACAAAAAAACAATCCTCTTGTTGATTACCAGCTGGTCAAACCTTTTTTTCTGGCCACACTTGCTGCAGCAGTCTGAGGGGCGATTGGTGTGGCCCGGTGCTATGCCTCTATGAACAATCTTTTGCCAGTCATTTAGAATTTAATTCAAAACTCCTTTCTTTTCCAAAAATAATGGACTCCCTATAATCCATATCCTATCCACTCAGTCCATTTCTCTAGTCTCTACTTCCTAGTGTCATGTGTTAACCTCTGTGCTTTATATCCTCTCCAACACTGCTGCCCCATCACCATCTCCCTCCCAAACCACACATAGGGCTGCTTTGCATTTTGTAGACACTTAGGTGTACATTACCACTTATCACTTACCACAGTATACTGGTTTTTTTGTCTTTCTATATATGGCAGTGCTATGTACTGTGTACTCAAAATATTAATTCGGCAAATTAGTAATCTTTTCTATTCAGTAGTACATGAGGGAAATGCATACAATTTTCAATGGGTATACCATTTCAAATTAAAACCCAAGAAAAAAGGGCAGATATAATACTTCCCATAACCAGGCAACAAGACAACAGGCCCTTTACCTTGCCATCTTTCTTCTCCTTCAAAGTTGCTGCCTTCTGATCCCCAGCTGTTACAGCCACTTTGCCCAATTGAACACTTTTCCCTGTTGGTGTTGGCAGGAAATTTAATTTTACTCCCTTTCATCTTTCACTCACAATAATTCCAAAATCCAGGAAGGTTTATCCTTGGGTTTATTTACTTCCTCAGCTTTTAAAAAATGTTCTCTTCCACACCAACAGGGTAAAAAATATAATGCCCCAAGGTCTACCTTGGGACAGACTCTAGAATAAATTAGTAATTTAAGAGATCTGAAACTCAATCCTCATCAACCACCCAGTGATGGGTTCAGGAACCTGCCTACAAGGTCCTGAGAACCCAACTACCTACCAACCTCTCCAAATGCCCCCTGACCTCATAGCTTCTGAAGAGGGGGTTAGTTATATAAGTAAAAAAGATTATGTACATGGTTCTTAGCAGAGAAATTATCGTTCTAAATATGTCTTTGATATTTATACTTGGACAAATATATGCCTGTCAACTTTTAGATACTACATTTTTATGAAACTTACACCCTTGCAAGCTTACTTCGTAAATTTGCAAATTTTATTTTTTACTTTATTTTTTATATTAAAAACAATCTAGTTTTTATTTTAGTGAATATCATTTCAAGGTAGACTTATTTGTACTTTACTTGTTTAACACTTAAAAAAAAAGTATTATGCCCTCAAAATCAAACGCACAAAATTTGAGGAAAGAAGAATTTGGAATTGGTGAAAGATAGTTTGAGTCTTTGAAATTTGGGAAGTAGAGATTAAAGTCATTTTTCTTAATATTGCCAAAACTTTCAAGCTCAGTTAATGAGCTTCCTCAATTTGCAAGTAGGATAGGTTCCAGGCCCAGTGCTCTTAGGCGACTTACTTGAGCTCTCCTTATACAGCCAAAGAATGACAGATGGGGACAAGAACCTGGCTCCTGATAACCACATCAACATTCTTTCAATGCCAGATCATCTATATCTATCTCCTCCCATATTTGAAAGGTAAACTTAAATCTAGATTTATTTACCAGGACTCTGTCACAATTGTGTACCCTGACATCTATAGGCCCATTTTCCACATCTGTGTGTGTGTGTGGAGGGGGGGGGTGTCATTTTTTTATACTCTAGCTTTTATTATATACTGATTTCTCTCATGCAACTAACTCTTGAAATTATTTTTTGTTATAATTACCCATTACATCAATAACTTTTCCCTTTCACTGCACATTTAAAAGACCATAGGCAATATTTGATTTTTTTGACAGCATAAATCTCTAATTCACTTATTTATAAGATAAAATATTATAATCAGAAGGGTTCTAAAGTGATCATTATGTTGTAAAAACACTGTGAATTAGAGCAGTTTAAAAGTGGACTTAATTTCTATTCACACCATCGTGATTTCTCATACATTTTTTATAAATATAGTTTTTATTTTAGCAGTAATATTTGAGTACCTACAATGTATGTGGCCTTGGGGATTTGGCAATTAACATACCCAGAGTTTATTCTAAGGAATCCCAATCATATCATCCATGTATTCTGGTTAGTGAGTCACCTGAATTTGTAGGAAAAATTCTGTGTGACTGTATTTTCATTCTTTTATTTTTTCTGCAGAAAACAGCCATAATTGTAATTAGGTTCTCCAAAGATTTATTATTTAAAATAAGGTTAAGCCCTGGCTGGCATGGCTCAGTGGATCAAGTGCTGGACTGTGAAGCAGAGTGTTGCTGGTTTGATTCCCAGTCAGGGCACATGCCTGGGTTGTGGGCCAGGTGCCCAGCAGGGAGTGCACTAGAGGCAACCACACACTGATGTTTCTCTCCCTCCCTTTCTCCCTTCCTTCCCCACTCTCTAAAAATAAATAAGCAAAATCTTTAAAAAATAAAATAAGATTAAGAAATGTTCATCTAGGCCAACCCTTGCCTAAACTATAATGCAGGTAGGTACAGACTTCCAGAAAGATTATTGGTCCCTTTATTAGACTTACAAGTGAAATTCTACACATACTACATGCATTTGCTCTCTCTCTCTCCCCCCCCTCTCTGATACTCACACACACACACACACACTTTAAGCCTTTTAATAATTGTTAAAATAAAAGTCTGTTTCTGAATATTGGTAGTACAATAACATTTCTTAAAGCTTTTATTTATTTATTTTTAGAGCAAAGGGGAGGAAGAAAGAAAGGGAGAGAAACATCCATGTGAGAGAGAAACATGGTTTGATTGCCTCCCACATACACCCTGACTGGGGATTGAACCCACAACTCTGGCATGTGTTCTGACTCAGAATGAGCCAGCAACTTTTTGCTTTGTGGGATGCGACCAAATCAACTTAGCCACACCAGCTGGAGCAGTAGTATAGTAACTGTTAATAAAATTAGTTTTTCTATCAACTAATTTCTGGCAAAAGAGTCATAGCTCATAAAAACTTTTAATGGGAATTTGATATTTTAAATATTTTAATTTTAAAAATACAGTTGATATACAATATTAAATTAGTTTCAGGTATACCACATAATGATTACATATTTATATAACTTACAAAGTGATTATTCTGATAGGTCTGACATCATACATAGTTATCACGATATTATTGACTATATTCTCTATGCTGTACTTTACAACTTCATGACTATTTTTGTAATGGCAATTTTTACTACTTAATCTCTCTACCCTTTTCACCCAACCCTACCCAACTCTCCCATCTGGCAACCATCAACTTGTCATTGTATCTGAGTTTGTTTCTGTTATGTTTTTTACTTCTTTTGTTTTTTAGATTCCACATATAGGTGAAATCATATGGTAGTTTTTTTTCAACTTGTTGGTAAATGATGTAGATTTCCCTTGCACTCCATATAATTAAGCAGGTATTTTTAGCCTTGTTTTGAGGCTGGATCTCTGTCCAAATACACCAATTGCACACAGCCTCTCTGTGATTACACAGAGCAAAAAAAATTAATGTCCTAAATAAATAATTTCCTCTAGCATATGAAGAAAAATTGTTCACTCCTTAAAAAACACCCCTAATGTCAGGATAATTATTCTAACTTCCAGAGACTCCTCACTAAAATTACCCTCATGGGATAAAAGCATATTGAATGGCAGGAAAGGCTGATGAACGGTTTCATGACTCCTTCACTGGCTTCTGTGTCTCAAGTTGCACATATGCAGCTTTCAGAGAGTAAACTAATATAGGTTTTCATGGAGAGCTGGTTTTCTTTTGAGTCTCAAAAATCTCAAAGGGATATTTTCCACCAAGGTGAAACAAAATGTAACCTTCCTGTTGAGAACTAAGATTTAATGGTAATTTATTCTCCTTGCAATCCAGGACAGGAAGGACTCATTGTAGCATAGAATACTGCCTTCACTTCCATCGTAATTTGAATTATGCAAGCCATGAAGAATTTAACCACATGTAAAAAGTTGGTATGATAACTAATATATCTTGTGATTTCTTGGGGTTTTAAAAAGTATTTTCAGATAAATGTGAAATGAAATTAATCTAGAGATTAAAATGCCCTCTCTTTGACCTCATGGAGGACGTAAATTTTGAGCCCCTACTTCCTGTCTACCACAGTATCGCGTTAAACACAGGGAATGAAAAGGTGATTTAAGACTCCTGAGTTCAGTATTTCACATCTCTGTAAAGAGGTGGTGGAGTCCTGTTTTACATGGAGAAATTGTATTATGATTTAGACAATTTAAACTGATTTCATAACCAAGGATCTCTGAAACACCGAGCATGGCCCTTAGGTCACAGTTTTTTACCCTTCAATGAAAGCATTGTGTCAGGGATTCCCATAGGTCTTTTCAAGTTGAATAGTCTAGGACAAGATGGCCCACCAATCCCAAACTAAGTTGCAGAGTTTACAGAGTTCACTGGCCAGGGATCCTTCTTTGGATCTATTGGATGGAATATTTTATTTTATTTTAATTTTAATTTTTAATCCTCACTCAAAAATATGTTTTATTGATTATTGAGAGAGAGAGGAAGGAAAAGAGAGAAATGTCCATCAGTTGCTGCATGTACATACCCTGATCAGGAATCAAGCCCGCAACCTAGGCATGTGCTCTGAGTGGGAATCAAACCCACAGTCTTTGGTGTATGGGATGATGCTTCAGCTAACTGAACCATCCAGTGAGGACAAGGTATTTTATTATTGAAGAGAAGTAGAAGTGGGGAGGGGAGCTCTTGATTGCAGGTTATCTTTTAGCCACCTATAGAAATCCTTCATTCTATTAGAGACAAAAGAGAAAAAAGAAAAGGTAGGAGTTGGCCACTTGGACTCATTGTAGGAGGGGAGAGGAATGAGTATTATATGTAAAGAAATGATGTTCATGGTGGCCTTTGTGAAACTCAATGAGAGAGCAAAAGTATCTAAGAGCCTAGATGAGAGTGGGCTGCACCACGTTGGGGAGAGGGGATGTGCTCCCACTTCTGCCAGGAGTCCATGTTTGGCCTCTGCAGGATCAAGGCAGGTGCCACACCTGGCACGGACATAGGCACTGTTACCACACCCACTACAGAGGCAGTACTGAGGCTATCTCAGGTGGCTTCCTAGGTGCAAAACATGGGCAAGAAGGTTCTGGAGCCTCCATGTGTGACTATGATTGAGAGCCTGGCTCCCAAGCTTCTGTAGACACTTGTCCAGAACTCCCAGGAAACTTGGGGTTGTCTGGGAGCCTCTTCCAGAAGATGGATAAATGTGGAGGTCTGCTATGAGCAGACAAATCACAGTTATGGAATCTCAGTGATTGGTATAATAGGACTAATTATGTGTATGTAATAGTGAGGTCCCGAGACACTTGCTTCTTCAGTATATTCTATTCTGGTGTCCAGTTGCTCTTCTAGTCTGAATTGTTCATTGAAAACATAAAGCAAAATGGAGATTGTCCAACCTGCACAATTTTGAAAAGATTTGAGTATATCTTGGTGCTTACAGAAAAAAAGAATATGGCTATTTTCAATCTGGCTAAAGCACAAATATGTTATATCCAATGCTTCCATAAACAATAAAATAATCTCATTCCAATGTTCCATTATCTTTTCAACTTATGCCTTAATTTTTTTTCTTTTTTTAAAATTTATTTAATTATTTTTCAAGTCTCTAATTTTGTATCTACTTCCAATTTTGCTCTAGAAGACACATCTCATCTTCTACTAACAATCTTTCAGCATTTTAGAAAGCGTGTCTTTCAGAAAGACAACCAGCCTGTCAGCACTGAAATGTTTTCATATGGTTCAGGTGTCATCCACGTCTAACAAGTACTGAATTGCTTACCTTCTCACCAATACCTATCAACAGATATGAGTGTTCTCTCTCAGGCCTCCACGAGCCATGAAAATATCAAAGCTCTTTCATGTGGCTTTGTGAACAGAGCACACCAGCAATGGAGAACACGAGCTGGAGAGAGAGAGAATGGACCAGAAATACCATGTGGTGTCTGTGTTGAGTGACAAGAAAGTGAGTAGGTATAGCCTTCCCCCTCACCCCTCCTAAACAACTTGAAGACTATCAGAACTTCTTAGAGAAGGAAAGCATTGTGAGAGATTGGATAATACTGCATGATCTGTAATCAATGAGGAGAATATTAAAACAATATAAACCCTGGTGGAGGGAAGATGAGCATAACTTATTTTATGTCAAAGGAATGCAGCTTATGAAGAAAAATAGGATAATAAAGAGTTGTAGTGGGGTCTAATCCTTCATGATATACAGAAAGAATGAACAGAGACAGACATCCACACATTGTTTAAACATGAAGTTCAGAAAATCATCATTTCCAATTAAAAACACCCTTTCCTTGAAAAGCCATCACTTGTCACTAGTGTTATACTGACCTAATTAAATCCCTATTTTGAAATCTCAGAGTAAAGAATTGAATAACAAATTAAATGTTGAATAACAAAACTTATCTGAGTGCTAAGATGAAATAATTTGATAATCTAACATGAGCCAAGTGTAAACTTTGACTCTATGTTTAGATCTGTCATGGGAAATAAAAATTAAAGCAATTATGTGGATAATTCAAACCCATTATTCTGACTTGATAGCAAAGACCTAGATATTGTGGGTATACATGTTCAGGCTCATGACCACGTTCTCATCTTGGTTTAATATGATCCATAGTTACTTCTTCAGCCTGGGCCTGGAGTTCCCACACCCACACAGCAAATGAGGCACGATCAGAGGGCCAGTGGCTAGTCAGGCACACCTATGTTTGCCTTGCAGTTCTCTGCCTTACAACCAGCGAAGAGAGTCACTTATGCTCCCTGAGGCTGCTTCTGAAGTGTGTGAAAGGGGCATACTGATATGTGTTCCCAGGGGTTTCTGTGAGAATGAAACAAAATATGTGCATGTTTCCTAATATAGAACCTAATATGCAGGAAGCCCTTGTTAAATGTACTATTTTGTTTATAGACATGTGGATAAAATATATTAGACATTTCTGAGCATTTTAGCATGCATGAAAAGTACATGTTATATATCCAATAGGTCCATTGCTTGGTGCCTTGTCACAGCCTGGCCTGGAGCCTAGAACATAATAGTTGTCCGAGAAAGGATTGTTGAATGTACGCATTGTGACTGGAGGCTTAGAACCTTTCAGGTTTTGTGGCTTTATATGTTATAAAGGAAAAACCCAGGAATATTTTCCAGTTTTGTTAGATTTGTATGGTTAAACACTGTAGTAGCCCACACAGGGGCAGAATAAACTGTTTGGCAGTGACTCTTAACATTTATAATCCCCCTGAATTGTGAAATTTACTTCAAAAGGTCAGTTGTATAAGGGAAGTATTTTGCTTTGCTTAGCACTGTTTCCTACAGTCCTAGAACTAAGGATTTACTACATCTATCCTTTTGAAATTGGATAAGCCAATGCAAAGAAACATGTCTCTTTAATCAACATTGAAGGGTACGCATGGATTGAAGAGAGGAGATTCCACAAAGAGGTGGGAGAAATGACCATGCTTAATAGAATATGGGAGTGCTTCCCACAAAGCACTTATTTGCAATAGGCACAAGGCCAGTAGGTGTGGAATGCTGAATGAATTCATTCCTAGAGTACAGTCACCTCAGTACATCAAGTTGTTCTATACCCCCCTTTTAAAGAAAGCAATAAATTTAGTAAAGGTATTTTATTAAAGAAGTGAAAATATGTAATTGTGAAAAGTTTTTATTGGGTTTTATTCTATGACATATTATGAAATCAAATCCATTTCTCACTTCATTTCACTTTACTCATATTACTTGATACCATATAACTAAACAAAAATGGAGGCTCAAGTACCCTCCGCCACAAAAGCCAAACTCATGAGGTAGATGCTGGTGCCAAAGGAAATAGGTTTTATTCAGGTGCTGTGCAGCATGAGAAAATGGTGAACTCCTGTCAAAAATACCATCTCTCTTTCTGTCTTGGAAAAAGTTCAACCAGGTCCTCAGCAAGGCCAAGACAAAAGCCAGTGTTCAGAGTTTCTGCTCCATTTTAAAGTACAATCCTTTGGAGCCTGGGGGCAGCTGCAAAGCGGTTTTAGTTCCCATCCAGGTGGCTTAGCTTGCTCCTGGCTGCTGGTCATTTCAGGATCTGTCCTGTGGCCTGCTTGTGGAACCTGCACAGCCTAGGGCTATGTGAGTGCACAGGGAGTTCATCACCAGGTGGGTATGAGAGAGAGACCTTCCTGGAGGCATGGGCCACGTGGCCTTAGCAGCCACATGGAGAGAAGAGGAGAGTGCCCCATGTGAGTTGTACAGGTCATGAGAAAGGGAGCACATGTCTCTTTGTTCCCCTGGTATTACATTAACTTGGGGGTGAGACTGGCTGGGTGCTTTCTGAAAATTAACAATCAACTTTCCAAATTTCAAGTGCTTCAGGTGGATCCACATCCCAGCCAATCCCTTTTTCGATGAACTAAACTGACAGGCCTCTCGGGTCCAGCACCTCTCCCTGCACCGTTTTTGACTCTTGTGGCAGATGTACCTGCCTTCCCCTGCCGGGTCCCACCCCCGAGTCCGGTACCAGAGCAGGGCAGGGGGACTTTTTCTCTGTCCAATGATCTTGCTAGCTTTGCATACACTAAGTGTAAGAACCTTGCCCTGCTGTCATCTTGGCTAATGGGAGACACTCCTTGGTGCACCACCTGTTTTGTAATACCTGTTTAGATGGTGTCAAAGATGGGAAAGTTGCCTTAAAGTAGAATTGAACTTAGAGTCACACCTTCCCCTCCGCAGACTCAGTGGAAAAGGTAGTTGATAAATTACCAATATGATTGTACTTATAAGAATCACTCAAGTAATTTGCATTTAATTCAAGATTTTCTTGAGAAAATTGCCTATGATTTACCCCTCTAATTGTGGGTTAGCAAAGAAATTAATATCTCTGAAGCAGATAAGAGCAGAGGTAAGTTAAATTTAGCAGCTAAATGTGAGGGTAGTTATAGAAATCTAAGCAGGATGTTCCCTCAATGAAGAATGTTGAGCTTCCCCTGAATGCAACTGGAAATGCTTTCTCTGGCAGCTGTGGTGGCTAATGAATTGAGTAATTTAAACAGGAAAGGATTAAATGGGCACTGATGCTCAATGCAGAGCCTAAAAGTGTTGACTTGTGCTTATCCTAGTGCTTATCCGAAGCCCGAATACTACAAGAAACTCATAAAACAATAAATGATGCATAGTGAAATATTTTAGTATAATGAAAATATATTAGATAATAAAGCCAATAATAATGAACTCAGGTTGTATGCATGGGGGACAGGATTCTTGTAGTTACTATCCCTCCAACTTTAATGTTCTTCTATTGTAATGATTTTGCACTTCAGCAGTTCTCTAAGTCAGTAAGGCAAACTGTTCAACATAAATCCTTAATAATAGATACGTACATGCATGTATCTATATGTGTACCTATGTTCATGTGCATATATACATGTATAGAGAGAGACAAGGAGACAGTAAGATAATCACTGAGACAGAAAAAAAAAGGAGAGAAACAAGTTCAACAGTTTGAAGGACATTGATTCTATTAATGAAATCCTGAGGGCAAAATGAATGCAATGTAGCTCTTACTATACTTGACCCTTGGCACTAAGTAAATGCTTCTGTTTCAACTAATTTTCTTGCAGATTAAGACTGAAATGTGGTGAAACCAGCTAATTCAGGGGAGCTAAATTTTTTACTATGACGGCAATAAGTGTTAGCTAGATACATTTAAATTAATTGGCCTTTTTACTCCCTGGTACAGTCTTCAGTTTGATGAACCCAGTGCTGATATACCTTGTACTCAGATTGCCCTTACCTGGAAGACTCCTTGTCAATCTCAGCCCCATGTGACACCTCTGCCTCCATGGGTCACAGCTGATAAATTTATATTTTTAGAGTACTGTAGAAAATCATGCAAAACGTCTCTGTTGGTAGAACATAACATAATTGGGAAGCATCTCTTCTCTGTGTAATTTTATAGGATGAGAATCATTATTTCATTATATACATATATAATGTGCATATGTTTGTGTATATGTCATATATATATGGTATAACAATATGCTGTAAACAGTAAGAAATGTTTCCAAAGAAGCAGGGAAATGTATATTTTTAAGCAAAAACTTTATTATTTCTATTTGCAGAATATTATGTATCTAAAGTGAAGATATAATCTGTGAACATACTATTGCTATAACCCTGAAACACTTTTTTACTCATAAAATTAACTTTATTGAGATTGAATTTGTATATGATATGTGTTTCTAAGTGTACCATTCCATGGAGTGTGACAAGTGTATACACTTGCATAACTGTTATTCCAGTCAAAACATAGTACATTTCTATCACGCCAATCAACACATAAAAAAAAATTCTCCCCAAAAGATCTCCTCGTGCTCTTTTCCAGTCACCATCACTCTTGTTTCAGCTCCTGGAGTATGGCTAAAAATCAGAGCTATTCCTCATTTCAAACTTGTCATTACACTCAGCACTGATAACACGTGTCAGCGGATGGAGACATGTGAATGTATTTTGAAAATTCTACATTGCTGCACATGAAGATACTATTCTTATATAACTTTATGTCTTTCTTATGGTGAGAATATTAAGCAACATAACTAGAGAGTAATGCAAATAGAACTGAGCTTCATATAGGATGGACCTGCTTTCAAATTCCAGATTACTTTTTTTTTCAATTTTTTTAATCCTCACCTGAGGACATCTTTTTTTCATTGGTTTATATGAGGAGGGGAAGGCTGAGAGAGAGAGAGAGAGAGAGAGAGAGACTGATTGGTTGCCTCTTGTAGGCATCCTGACTGGGGATTGTACGTGCCCAGACTAAGGATAGAACCCACAACCTTTTGGTATATGGGATGATGCTCCAACCAACTGGGCCACACTGGCCAGGGCTCAAATTTCTTACTTTCTGGATGGAGAGTTTTCACTCTAGTTACATAACCTCTGTGGACCCTGGTTTCCTTCCCTCTTAAGTGGACATACCACCTATTTCCAGAGTTCAGAAAAGAGAGAATGAGACCAAATGAATGATTCTCCCAATGTGGTGATTAACACGTTTATGGTGCTGAACATACCTCACCTTCAAATTCCTCTTAATTTGAAGACCACTTATGGCCAGTCTTAGCCCTGTGCAATATCTCTAACTTCTTGGGTCATAGTTTATAATGTTTCTTTTCAGTATGAGTTGAATGTGCTTTCTTAGGGCACTGAAGAAATTCGAGCGAAGTATATATGTTCATACATGGAACACAATGTAATTGGAAAACTATTTTTTCTGGGTATTTTTTAGAAGATAATAGTCATTATTATCTCAGTCAGGGGTGTCCAACCCACAGCCTGTTGGCCACAGGTGGCCCATTAATGCAGCTCAACACAGAATCATAAATTTACTTGAAACCTTTTTCTTTTTCTGCTCATCAGTTTCCCTTAGTGTTTGTATCTATAATGTGTGACCCAAGACAACTCTTCTTCTGGTGTGGCCCACAGGGCCCACATGGCCCGAAAGGTTGGACACCCCTGAAAAGCCTACCCATTCTCCTTCAACTCTTACTACGCTGCTGAAAGATTAGAATCCAGACTTGGTGTTAGATTATTTCCTTCTCTTCTAATAATTGTTGGTTGAGCATTTTTCTTCATGAGTTTGCTTCAAATAATAGCAATGATCCCAACACCTGTCCTTTAAATGAGGATATTTTTTACTCTCTTAACCTAAGATGGCTATTGCTATAATACAAACAGGATTGAGTCAAACGAGAATTAGATCCTCATTACAGATCTGGTACACTGTCCATTTTGTCTTTTCCGTGTAGTCATCCAGGGTCCCACATCCATCTGATGTTCAGTCTGGGATCAGAACTTTAGGAAGGGCCATCTGCGACTGCTGCTCTGCTGGTGGGGCTAGATGCAACTGCACCTCAGCCAGGTTCTATTTTGTGTGCTTGTGAGGGAAAATGCAATGGTGCTGGGAGAGCCAATGGAGAACAGTGCAGGTCTGAGCCTGAGCAAAGGAGAGAAGGAAGGGCGGCTGGTGCAGACATCTCAGAAAGCAGTGTTAAAGGAATTTCAGCAAGGTCACGAGAGTCCTTGAGCCAAAATGACCAGTAAGGGGAGTCTCACATTTCCTGAGAATGGGCTGGCTTGTTATCTCTGCTGCAATCACTACTAGGCTGGGATCAACCCATGGGAAGGCCGGCCTCCGTGCAAACACGTGGAAGGATTTCAGAGTTCATCAGTGTGTGGTGCTGAGAGATTCATTCTCAGGACCACTACAAGTAGTCTTTTTCAGACTTTAGTGAGCACACAAATCACAGATTTTTGTTAAAATGCGGTTTATGATTCAGTAAATCTTCCCAGGGACCTGAGAATCTGCAGCTCTCACCAGATCCCAGGAGCTGCTTATGCCCCTGGCCCAAGGACCACATGTTATGTTGCAGAGGAAGGTAGTGCTCAGTTATTGATCAGCCTACATTAGGGATTCATTACTCCTCTGTTTGCTTGCAGTCAGGGAAGTCCAGTTCCATAAAACTTTTGTACCAGACCAACTTACAGGCTGTTGTCCAGTCCGAAGAGGGCTTTGCTGTGTCACATGATCATCAATGATACCCCAATAATATGTGAACAGCTTTCTGGGATCAGGTATGAATGCAAGGTATTGTAATCATGCATGATAAATAGCTAGTGCTTTAAAATATCTTAGCTTCATGGGAAATTGGAAGTAAAGTAAGGCCAAAAAATCAAGAGATGACTGCCATTGAAAAGACAGCTTGTTAGTCACAAATGCCAAGTGCAGGGGTACACCACAGCACCCAGGGCCACTCTGGAAATTGCTAAGGTGGGCAGGAGGGTGAGGGGGGCTGTGGCAAGAGTCTTTATTGTGATATCTGCAGGGAGGAAAAAGTGAAGCAGGGTAAGCAGGCTTGGGACTGGCTAGTTGGAATCATTTCAGCAGCCTCTGGGGCATGGGGTCTGCCTCTTGTTGTCTGTTTCCTGGACCTGGGTGATTAGGGTGAGTGGATAGTGCTCTGGAGTATGACAGCTCTATAAAGGAGGTGGCTAGGATGTGGCCTCTGGATTGATAGGTTTGTATTTGAAATTCACAGCTCCAGAAGGAATTCTGGAGGAGGGGCTAGGGTAGGTGAAGGAGGCAGGTGGTCGTGGCTGAGTGACTCCAGCATGTTACCAAAACAAGGCTGTCCAAAACAAGGAATGGCTGGCATATGCATGTCAGGCAGATGTGAATAAATTCTCAAATTTATAGAAACCAGAACCATGGTTAATGCAGCCAGGGCTTTGTTTCAGAAGTGACTTATGGGCACAAAAAGTTCTTAGGTGCCTATTTATCATACACATTATTACTCACATCTGAACGGATTTGCTCTAAAGAATTATTATGCCCGCCCTGGCTGGTGTAGCTCAGTGGATTGAGCGCGGGCCTGCAAACCACATGATCGCGGTTCGATTCCCAGTCAGGGCACATGCCTGGGTTGCAGGCCAGTTCCTGGCAGGGGACACACCAGAGGCAACCATACATTGACATTTCTTTCTCTCTCCTTCCTTTCCCCTCTAAAAATAAATAAATAAAATCTTTAAAAAAAAAGAATTATTATGCCCTTGGGAAAACAATTTTGTAGTCAGATAAGCATTTTCTTCCCTACTCATATATTTTTTGAGTATTGCTGAATAAAAACATTTAAATCCTTATTCTAAACTAGCATCGGCTAGTTAAAGCCCCCCTTTCACTGCTCTGAGAAGACTGAGTCTTCTGCTCTTCTCTAACACGTTGCTGTGTGGAGAGCAAAGGGATGTGGAGTCTTAGATAAATACTCGGGGGCGGGGGCGGGGGGGGGTGGTTCAAGAAAGCCGGCAAGCAGACTCACCCATTAGCATTTACCACACAAAAAGCTTCAGAGTGGACAGCTTTGTCTCCAGAAACCTCTTACAGTGTTCTTTCAGGCTTTATGGTGACCTCTTAATGAAAACCTGATTCAGTGGTGATGAATTGTAAGTCCTTGTTGTCTGGGAATGTCCTGAAAACTACTGCAAGACTGCCTGGCTCGTGGGCTCGGGAGGCAGCTAATAGTAAAAATATATGAATCAGAAAGGAGTCCTGCACAGAAAATTTAAAGAAAGGTGAATTGGTAGCCTTTCACTCAGCAGACACACTCGTCTCCAGAGGCTTGCAAGAAATAACAATCATGTAACTGATGTTTTCAGAAGAAAGTCGTGTTTACTTTAGTATAACAATACAAACTCAGCTGGCCCACTCCAGGTGCTTGCAGATATTTGGGAGGGCGGAACAATTCATAATTACATCCTTGAAAGAAAATAGATAACCCTCCAGGAATACAGTGTTCTCATTCATCCAAAATCTGGCCTGTTTGTCAACCATCATTTGACAATGACAGCTAGCAATGGGAAGGAAATTACAAATGGGTTTCACTCCTGTGCCACAAAGTAACAATCCTACCTTCAGGCTTCTCTCCAAACCTCTGAAAATAGAGGTACCTCCCACACAAAGTCCATGAATTGCCAGCCCCAGGGAGGTCAAGCCGCAATCACACATTATGGGTTTGGGATTTACAGAATATAAATCATACCAGAAGGTCCACTGTCTCTCCCTCTTGGCAGCAAATTCCCTGGACTTTGGAGTTCAGTGACTTGAAAATTCTGGAGTGAGGTTTGATGGAATAACCTCAGAGAGGCTCAGAGTTAGAAACTGTTACTAGCATGGTTGCCCATGTTAGGAAGTTGGCTTAAACTCCACAAAGTCATAAATCCCCTCTTTGTCCCTTGTGACTTTAATAAGGGCCTGAAATAAGTAATAAATAGAAATAAAACTCCTTGAAAAGTTATAATAACTCCCTTCAAATAAGAAATTAATTCCAAACCTGAATTATTATTGGTATATTCAAGTCTATTTTCTTTCCTTCTCCTCTCTTTTTTTTCCTTCCTCCTTTTTTTTCCTGTGCTACATGAAATAGACTTTTTAGAAAGGTGGTTTGGTCTAAAAGCATTACTCCAATCAATGTATTTTCTGCAGCCCTCGACTAAATCATATAACATAATGATGAAGAGCACATATTGTTGAAGCAGGCCCTCTGGGATTAAGTCCTGTTACCACTAGTGGCTGTGTAAACATGAACAGGTTATTTAACTTTTATGTGCATTGGTTTTCTCATCTTAAAACAAAGGTAATAACATCCATTTCATGAGGTTTTTTTTATAATAATGAAGTAAGTTAATATTTACTAATCAATTAAAATAGTGACTGGCACACAATAATCACTGTATTTGTTAAATGATAATTAGATATGCTAAGCAGGACCTAAAGTGTTATTTGAAAACTGATGAGTTGAACTGTATTTAGATTTCAGTTGTCTGCAAGAAATCAGTTTGTAAAGTGAATTAGTTCAACTGAATATATAGGCATAAGTGTAGTCTCAGTAATGTCCCAAGGCTTTGGGTGTTGGAATACCATCCTTGATAGAAAGTGCTCTGTGCCTAGAATGGTCCAGGATCAGCAGTATCTTCTGGGGGGGGTCCTGAGCTGGACTGCCCCCTGGGTCTACATGGGGGCCTGTCTCGTTTGGCATCTCAGGGTGATCTCGGACACTCTGATCCATGTGGGGTTAGCTAAGAAGGCCCATGGTTTAACTCTCCCAGGAAACCATAGCCAGGTCCTGGTTCCCGAAAGGCAACTTAGCAAGTGAATCATTCTCGGCAAGCACAGCAATACTTCTTTTCAGGATCGCATGAGAGAAGGATGCCCAAAAGTGCTGCTGCTGTGTTTAGAGGACTCGAATTTCTCCTGTGGACAGAGACAGCTACACACATATTTGCCCAGGGCCCAGTACCCTGTGATGGCCCTGAATAGTAAAATGTCATCTTTCTTTCTCTGCATGTTTATTTTTTAAATTTTATTTAGTGTAGCTTAATTTCTGTGCAATAAAATTCAGCCATCCTAAGTATACAGTGGGAGTTTGGGCTACTTCTGAAGTCCGGTTGTAGAATGTTTCCATTATTCTCAATATTTCCCTCATGTCTGTCTGCAGTCAGTCCTGTGGTTAGGTGATCCCACTTCTATAATTGTTTTAGCTTATGATGTATTTTATAATTAAATATTTCTGCTCTCAAAGCCTATTTGTCTGAAATTAGTTCAGCAATTCAAGCCTGCTTTTATTTATTGGTTGGTTCCTTTAACTTTTCCCATCCTTTTATTGTTCAACCTATTTACGTCTTTGGTTTTGAATTATTTGCCGTAGGTATTATATAGTAGGAGTTTGTTTCTTGTCCAGTCTGAAAATCTTTACTGTTTCATCTATTTAGCAAATTCATATTTAATCTAATAATTGATATGGTTGGATTTAGATATGGTATTTGGTGCACAATTGCTAATTCTCTCATTTATTTTTCCTCTTCTTTTTTTCCTTTCTGTCTTCTTTTGTATATTTCAGTAGCCATTTCACTCTCTTGATTAACTTTTTATCTATATCCCTTTACTCTTTCTAAAGTGAATTTTTCTAAAGTAAATTTTCTTTACTCTAGGAATTATAATATCATCTTCAATATGTTATAAGATAAATTAACACTGACTTCTGATAAAATATAGAAAAATTACCCAAATACAGCTCTCTTCTCCCATCCTTTTTATATCACGGCTAAGTGTATTATTACATCTCTGTGCATTATAAACCCACAAATATACTATTTTAAATTCTGCTTTACACAACTTTAAGTCTTAAAGAGGTCAAGAGAAAAAGTGTATGTTTGTGTGTGTATTTTATATATTTACCCCGTATTTATGATTTCTGGTGCTCTTCAATTCTTCCAGTGTAGCTAACTTACCATTTTGTGTCATTTTTCTTCAGCCTACAGGACTTCTTTTAGCATGGTTTATAGTGCAGTTCTTCTAGCAACAAATTCTTTCTGGTTTTCTTTATTTTGGAAATGTTTTCATTTCACCTTCATTTTGAAAAATTATTTTTCTGGATATAGGGTTCTTTGTTGATTATTTTCTCCGTCAGTGGTTCAAATGGTGTTCCAATGTGTCTGGGTTCCACTGTTTCTGAAGGGAATTCTGCCATTAGTTATGTAGCTTTTCTTTTTTACATGATCTGTCATTTTTCTCTTGTTGCTTTCAAGATTTTCTCTTTAGTTTTGGCTGTCAGCTGTAGACTGCGGTGTGTCTTTGTGCAATCTCATTTGTGTCTATGCAGTCTGGGGTTTCTTCAACTTCTTGGGCATGGAGTTAATATTTGTTAATTATTTGGGTGTAGGGTTAATTGTTTCTTAAAATATTTTCCATCCCCTTTCCCTCTCTAATCATCTCCCGAGACTGTTGAGTGTTCTAATGCTTGATAGCACATCACAGATCTCAGAAGTTCCATTTATTCTCATAAACATTTTTTCTCTCTGTTCTTTGTGTTAAGTATTTATCTATCCTCAAGTGCATATGTTTGCTCATTACATCCATATTTTTAAATTCTTAGAATATATTTTCCTTTGAATATATTGTTTTTACATTTAAGCATACTTTTATAATAGATACTTTGTAGTTTGTCTGCTAGATTTATTCTGGGTCCATTTGTATTGACTAGTCTACCCCTGCGCACTGGTGACTCTCCTGTTTCTTTGCATGCCTAATAATTTATTTTTGTGAGAAATTGGATAATGTAGATGAAATATGTTAGTTTTATTTTTATGTCAGTTTTACTTTTTCTGATGATTGTTGGGCCATTTTAACAGGCAATGGAATTCTTGGACTTCAACTGAAAAATTTGCCTGCCCCACAGTGTGCAGTAGATGCTGTGTCTGCTCAGCATCTGATAGCTTGTTGCCCTTTCAGAGTTTCATGGTCAGCTGGTGATACGTGCACAGGTTACACTCATACACCCCTGTCCAGTAAGGGTCCATCTTCTGTCACCTGAGCTGCACGTTGGTTGAAAAATGGATGCAAAGGAATGGCAAATCTTCAATCCTTCATGACTTCCAACTTTCATCTCAGTCCCTGGTGTTCCTACCTGTGTGTGTAGTTCAAAACTAAGCCAGTGATCTACTGAGAATTTATTACTTCAGTGTTTCTACATCTCCCCCACTTTCACAATTCCTCACTTAGATGTCTAATTACTTTGCCATCTGCTCTAAGCTGAGTCTGCAAATGCCAATTTGTAAAGCTTAGGGATTTTGCCACCTGAGTGGAGGAAAGTGAATGTGTCCAGCAAGACGGCCACAGAATCACTATTCTTATAGGTGAACTAGCAGTATATCACAAATAAACAATTCTCAACTTATTATCTCATCTAGTCAGTTTTCAATGTCATTAACTGATAATTTTAAATAATCTTGACCAATTTTAAACTTGTCTGCAGAATATAATCAGCCAGCTCTCTCATGGAGGCATTATTAGAAGTAAAATTATTTCATTTTATTTTAAATGTGTTCATAAATCATTCATGGAATGGCATGTATTATATAAGTTTCTTTACTTTAAATGAATGTTAAAGAGGTTTAAAAGACCTGGAAATACCTATGCTAAAGGATATCATGTATATAAAGATTAATTTAGTGCAGGCATAATTGTAAATCCTTTACATGGAGTAATTCATTTTGTTTTCACAGAACTTCTACAAGGAGTATTGTTTTCCTCATTTTAGATGAGTAAAGTAATAATAAGCAACATAAATGACTTTTCTAAAATCACTCAGCTATTAAATTATGAACTCAGGAGTCAAATTCAAGCAGTTTGGAATAGTCATCATTATATACAAGGACTTTTCAGAAGGTATCCAGCCATGTAATATGAAAAATAGAGACATTTATTGAACAAAAATACAAGATACAAGTAATATTATACATAAAACAATGATGCCTCAGTCCCCTTCAAAGTAGGCACCTTAGGACCTCAAAGAGTTCCCCCAGTCACCCTCAGCTCCCCTGTGGTATTTCCCTGTATCTCAATGACAGTCTGGAATCTCTTCCCTTTCAAAGGTGATTTCAGTTTGGGGAAAAGCCAGAAGTCACAGAGCATCAAATCTGAATTGTAAAGGGGCTGAGTTGCCTGGATGATTTGATGTTTTGCCAAAAATCTCTGCACAAGATGGGATACATGAGCTGGCACACTGTTGTGATGAAGTTGCTAATCACCAGTTGCCCATAGCTGTAGCCTTCTGAATCATCTGAATATTTTCTACAGAGGAATGTTGAAGCTTAACATAAAATTTGATGTGGATTCATTGCTCTACTCGCTCAGTCATTTTGAATGTGATGGTCACACAGTACACATACTCACTCAGTAGTGTCTACTGCCCCCACTGACTAGTGAAGTTGTCATTGTTCACACATGTGCATTCCAGTCCACTTTGTTTGGCTGTCAGGTTACTCTGATGTTGTGGCAAACCGTTCTCATTACATTAACCATTGGACTTTTTTCCAGACAGACTTCATATAGTCTCTTATTTTATATCATTACAGAGGCAAATCTAAGATAGTATAAAAAGTTTTCAGGAACTGTTACTCATCTTCTGATGTTTGCTGACCTATAAGTTTAAAAAATTGTAAATGTCCAAGCAACAACATTGAACTTGAAAACCTCAGGATGCTCTACAGCTCCTGATATTTCCCAGTGTCTTCCTCATTCTTGTTCACATTAAAGAATTCAAGTTTAAAAAAAGGAATTCAAGTTTCTTCAAGCCATTGGGGTTTATTTGTCATAGCTTTTAAACAGTACTATTTATTTCTATAACTCCCTGTAGTTAATACATTCATCTAGTTAAGTTATAATAGCAATAAGTTACATTGTAATTCTGCATGATTTTTTGAGGTCAAGAATTTTGGGGAGATAGGAAGTTTTGCTGCTTCATCTCTCTGAAAGGGCATAATAAAGTGAATTGTTGAAAAATTGATGACTGCTATAGGATTGATGTTTTAATTGGAGGTGGAGGAAATGGAGAGTGTAGGATTCAGCTTCACATAAATATCAAAGTTGGACCAATGGAACAAAAAAGCAAAGATAATATCCTCTAAAAATGTATAGTTAAAAATATATGATCCAAAATGGTATGCTAGGTGTAAATATATTATATACATTGATTTCAAACTTTTAATACATTATAAAGTGTATAAAGTGTATAGTAAATGTAACAAAAAATCTTGTAGCATGAATGTCCTGAGGCAAAGCTATCGGAAGCATGATGAGGGCCGCTCTGGAACCTGACACTCACTTGGGGGTGGTCCAGACAAGGGGCGGGGTTGTGGATGAGGCAGCAGTGGAAGCGGGAAGCCTATCTGAGCAAAGCCTGGGACAGGTGTTATCCAGAGGCAAGTGGAAGGGATGCCAAGTGTGTCAGACACAGAGTGTGACTATATGATTCCATTTACCTTTTTAAAATATAACTTTATTTTCTCAAAGTGGTAATTAATTTGCTTTCTATCTCTATGCCTCAGCACATATGTATATATTTCTTCTTATCCCCCTTTCTGTGCCTGTCGGTCTCTTTTCATTGTCGATAGTATTTTCCCACAGGACATCAACTGAAAATTGATGAATGCCTCAAAATATACCCTCTCTTAACTGCTGATATATATAAGACAATATATGTGATGTATATTGCATTATATGTCTCATCCTCTGAAGTCCATGGGAAATGATCGGAGTGCTGTTCAGTTCATTTGGAGACTTAAAAGTCAATGTTTATTTCTTCTATTTTCCCCAGTTTCATAAATTTACCTTGCATTGTTTTAAATTAAAAATAAAATACATTAAAAAGTTTATAACCTGCTTACATAGATAGTTTTTAACTTTGAGTAATCAGGCTGTTTGAGCCCAACAGAACTAGATGTCCCAGTCTAGTTATCTGATAGCCAACGATCCTGAACATGTCACTTAACTTTTCTAAGCATCATTATCCTCATCTGTAACGTGGATGTAATAGTCATCGTAAAATGTATCTATCAGTCCTTGTGCAGTAGGAAAATCCACACCAATCAGGTATTTAATCAGGATTTTTGGTAGGAAAGTTCACAAAAGTATCAGAGGAACCGGAGAAGACAAAGGGGGAGGGATCACACAGATGTCAGACCACAGTTGGCGGCTGTGAGCAGGAGCTGCTGTCTCTGCGTTTGACGGAACTGCTAATTGCTGCTTCTAAAATGCTTCTTTAGTAGAACTGGGGCTGCTGCTTATGGAACGCAAGATTCTTTTATTTCAGCATCTTTATGGCGTAATCCGAGCACTAGGCCGTGGTTGCTGCCCCTATGGGAGGGTTTGAGGAAGTAGAATATCTTTTTACTGATTTCCATTTTGGCAGGAGTACTTCTAAGTGACAGAATAGAACACAGGGACTTGCTAGCAAGGAAGCTTGGGAGCTGTTGTTTGCAGGATTCTCACCCTAGCAGTTTGAAGGTAAATATAGGACAAGTTTGGGGCTGAAACTTAACACAATAAAAGGAAACAAAAAATAAAGCATCTGTCATTAGGTAGGAGTCTTCTTTTATACATTCACACCTTCTTTTAATGTTCTTCAAATCTACTTAGAAATGTCTTCTTAGAAACTGTTCATAAATAATTAAAATATTTTTAAAAACACACGTTGTTTTGTCACTATGACTTTTTAAAGGAAACATACATCTCTGAGAATGAGTTAATGTCAGGAAAACAATATCAGAAGTTTTCGGTGACCGTCATCACTTCCTTTCTGGCATGGTGCCCTGAGGTGGGGGATGCACTGTTATAAGAACGAGATGCTAAGGGGTAGAGATCCCCTGTTCCCATGCCCTTAGTAACCTAAAAACATTTTTTATATTATTTAGTAAGTGGGTGAAAAAGTGCTAGACTGGGAGTTAGGATACACTCTTTTTTTTCCCTCTCTCTCTAATTGGTTGGGTGACTTCGATAATACATTAGTTAATAGACTATGTCATCTAGGGAGGAAAAAAAGAGAGAGTTTGAATTACTTAAATCTCGTGAGGTCTTATCCAGCTTCACTGTGCGGTTCCATCACAGGATGAAAAGATGGTCATGCTGGTGGTGGTGATAACTTCTAAACTAGTAGAATCTAATTATTATGAAAGCTAACAGTCTGCTAGAGACTTGGGTAATAACTCCATACACACAATAATCATCATTAATGTGCAACATATCCTTATTTAACAAAGGATGCCCTGGCTGGTATGGTTCAGTGGATTGAACACTGACCTGCGAACCAAAAGGTTGCCAGTTTGACTCCCCAAGAGGGCACATGCCTGGGTTACAGGCCAGGTGTGCAGTTGGGGGCATGTGAGAGGCAACCACACGTTGATGTTTCTCTCCCTATTTCTCTCTCCTTCCCATCTCTCTACAAATAAATAAATAAAATCTTTAAAAATGTTTTCCCAAAAAACAAAGGAATGAATTAGGTACAATTAGGACTAGTTGCTTTGCTTATGTAAGGGTAGCTGAATCTAGAACTAAAACTAATTTTCAACTTTCCCTTATAAGCATTAAATGATAAGAGAAATATTAGATGTATTTTATGTCTGTGGTCTTCTTAGTACCCACTGTCACAGCAGGAGCATTTGTGAGAATGCTCAGGTCATGTATTGGCTGATTTCATTTTACCAGTCCATTTACGTGCTACTCTTTGCTATAAGACACTTTTATGTTCAGAATCTTTGCGGCATAGTATATGCACTAGGAAACCGATGGACATGGCAATGCTTCATATTAAATCACAATTATAGTGCTTTTATAATGCTATAAAATTGATACAGAATTACATTTGATAACATAAGTTACTAGATAAATTATAACTAGTTCTTAGAAATTATCAGCACTTGGACTTTTTTATCATTTTCAAATGGTTTGAAAATGAAGTCTCATGAACTACTATAGGTTAACTCCGTGGTCAAACAAAAGTGAAATTTTAGCTCTCCTTTTATTTCTAGTGATTTCTCTGGCCTGGGGCTGGGCTTGGGGTTGTTTTCTCTGCTGCTGGCAATTCAGCTGGCAGAGGAGAACATTGCTATAGAGGCAAATAGCCATTTGGGCATTGGCCATGTGACGATGTGTAATTTACATGAATTCCTGCATAAGCAGGAACTGTTGCCGGGATCTCAGGGCCTCCTGTTATGTAAACTTCACAGTCCTTATTTAATAGGTATTCTAGTAGGTGTTCGTTACAGCGTCATCCATAATAACAGCACAGCAGGTATTTGTTGATCTATCACTCTATGCCAGCCATTGTGCCATGTACACATTGTGACCATGAAACTCAGTGATACCATCATTGTCACTAAGAAGCTTGAACTCTATTGGACAGAGAAATTATTCCACAGATAATTAGAATAGGCCATGTAAAATGCCACACAAACTTGTCTAAGGAAAAGGAGCCTGGGAGAAGGCACAATCACACTCAGCCCAGGCCTCTTTTCCTTTTCTTTGGACTTCTTCCCTTGCCCATTAACGTCTGTCTTACTGGCAGAGTGGTGCTTACACCGGGGGGGTAGAGTTGTTGGTGTGTCAGCCTGTTTGTTTTCTGTGATCAGAGTGTGCTCGTAGGAGGTGGACATGCCATCTGGCAAGGCTGCTTCTGATAGATCGGGAAGAGTAGAGGGGATTCTGGCATCTGCCTGGCTATTGAGACTTCTCTGACAATCTGGCTCCCTTTAGAGAAAGAGTGCTCCTTTGCATATGGTCATTGAGTCACACAGCAGAGCATTAGAGGTCCTGTCAGCCATACAACGTCCACATAGCAGGCCAGGTTCTGTTGGCATGGGCCCTGAGCTGTGAGGTAATCTCACTCAGGGGTCTGGGTTATGTTCTTGCACAAGATGCTGAGTGCTCAGGTCTTTTCCCCTGAGGGTCATGAAGGCAATCCCAGGAGTTCTGCTTGGCCTGGCACTTTACGAACTGGAACAGCCTCCCTAAGGGAGGCAATCTTCCCTTTCTTCTGCATTCAGCCCGAGGGCCATATGGACTGGGCTATCTTCTTCTGAGGCTTGGACCAGCTCAGATAAACCTCTCTTGGTATAATAACCAAGCCACCCCTATGGGTGCCTCATCTAAACAGCACCTCAGGGTAAAAAACCTAAGCTTAATTTCTAACTTTGTACTTATTTCTTCTGTAGTGTGAATTAACTAAGTAAATTAATGTGTCTCAATTTGTTCATTAAAAAAAACCAGAATGATAACAACTAAAATATTTGACAGAGTTGTAACTGCCTTGTGCACTTGCCCTTTTCCTCTGTGTTTAGCATATTTCTTTCCACTTAGGAAGTGATTGATGGATGTTTGTTGAGTGAATTGCAGGGGAGAGAAAGAAAGCAGTATCAACTGCCCCCCCTCTTCTTAGATTAATGGAGAGAAAAGGATAAGGAAGGGGCAATGGTGGAATTCCTTAGCAGTTAGAAACCTGAGTTAACTCATAACCTGAGTTATGGTACATCGCCTTTTGCTCTGGACTTTCCACCTCATCATATTATTTCATTGACATTGTCATAAACCAGCTTCATGGGACAAAGTTTTGTAGCAAAAACACCTGCTACTTGAATGAGAACAAAGCCAATTTTTATTAGAAATTTCTCAAAAGATCAGAACAGAACAATTAGAATTGTATGTTGTGACACAACATATACTTACTCCAGATAGACCATCTCAGTATTTAAGACCCCGTCTGTTACTACCATTTGTGCTGGGTGATTTTATTCAAACTAGTCGCTGATCTGTCTAATGACATCTTGTTCATCTTTACACACTCCTCACACATGGTAGTGTATGTTCCACATGGTGGCTAGTAAACTGATGTGTATCTCAAATGAATGTGCTAGAGGATTAGTGTTTCACACTGTAAATGCCACAGTCCAAAACACCTGCAAAGAATAATGTATTTTCCTTAGGCTGATGAAATGGTATGAATATCAGTTCAGATCTGCATATGTAGAATTGGACTATGCTTATGTTCAGTGTACTGGTTATAGGTGGTGGTTGCTATTTTAATAAATAGCCTCTTTCATCATTAATGCAAAGTTCAATTTTTGCCACATCAGTTTCATTTGATGGTAATATTTTCAAGTGTTTCCTGTGTGTCCGTGATATGTCCCCATAAGATTATCATATTTTCAAGGCCAGGAAGCTCTGTTTCTTCTCACCTTTGAAATTCCCCTTAGAGTCTTGGACTATTGGCTTTAAGAGGTAGAGAGAAGCTTAGCACTTGTTGAATCCAATCCCACATTTTCTTGAGCCATCGTCAATTACTTTCATGTGCTCACACAGAACAGGAAGGGTACCGGAAGAATTGATAGGATAAATGCTATCGTTTTCAAACTATGCTCTGGTAAGTTTTCCATTTCAGTCCGAGAATTCCTAAGAACAATTTGAGATACTGGGAGTAGATAGCAGACACAGTTAGCTGCCTACCCAGTGACTGCCTGCCCTATAGCCATTCCTCCTTCCATTCCTTTTTCATGCTCACAGAACCCAATGTGTTCAGTCAGTTATACATCCAGTTCCACCAAGTTCATCATGATGGCTCTAAGCTGGTCGTGGTTTTTCCATTATGCTGTGACTTAATGTGACTTAGTTCTTATAGTCTCTACTTGTAGACCTTGCAGTATACTCTTAAGCTGCAGGATGGCACTCAGGCACCATCATTTTTTTAAAACATTATATGATTCTAAATGTGAGCTTGAAATGACTGCTCTAGCATATTCTGAAGATGTAAGTTCTCAAAACATGCCTCTTAGTTCACTGAGAGGATTTAATTTCATGTCAAGGTTGTCTTTTTTGGATTTTTTCCCATTAAGATAGATTAATCAATTTCTGGATTTCATCCAACTCTATTTGTAGTCTACTAAGTAAAACTACATATGTGTTTACTGCATGGAAACATGAACAACAGCAACAACTGAAAGTCCTGCTGCTTGGAGTTTTGTAGCCTGTCAAAGTGTCAAAATTTTTGGCATGAAAGCCTCTTTAAAAGAATGCCTTGAGAGAGTAAAGATATTCAGTAAGCAGCTTTGCAGTTAGTCTAAGAGATATTTTCCTGTGCATGTGGAACTGCCTGTTCGCCACCCCTGCCATGGGCCAGTGGGGCCACAGGAAATTCCTGCTGGGCTGGCACAGTGTGGGGCTCATGCTTGTTAGAGCTCTCTGTTTACTTTTCTTTCTTTCCTTTTCACTACTACTTTTGAGTCCACACTGTTTGGGGGTGCTTGGTGCCTCATCACATTCCCACACAGTCCAGGACAGAAACCGCTACAATTTTAAATAGATGGTGGCTGTCCTTGTTTATCTCAAGAACTAAGGACAGACCAAGCATATATTTCTTATTATGTCACACGGTCATACAGGTTGTTAAATATTTTGAATACCATCACTGCTCTAAAACTTGAATTGTGGACGGCACTCTGGTGATTTGCTGCTCACTCTCTTTTTCATACATGTCAGCAACCGTAGTGAAGATAAGAAGAGTTGCTGCTTCATGTTTTGTGGGGCTGTTGTTGGCTTGTCTTTTTGTGTGTGTTAGTTGGCTTGAGTTTGATTTACTTTCCCTATATGCCTGGCACTCAGGCAGTATGCAATTAATATCTGTTGTTCAGTTCAGAGGACCAAGAGTTGCTGGACTACACACGACTGTTATGTTCATAGGAGCAGTGTGCTTGCGAGGGATGTTGTCTGAGCATGGACTGCTAAACAGGAAATAAAAGACACAGACCTCCCACAATTTCTAACTCTTTCTCTTACTGATCCAGAAATCTCAGTTTATTCTAACTCTTAACATCACAAAAGAGAACTCCTACCCAGATAATAGACTAGGAGGTGGGAACTTCCAGCTTCTTGGTAGCATGAATTTTTCCTCACTTTGGTGGGCAGCTTTTTAGCATATCTTTTGGGCACACTGTTCATTAAGCAAGCCTTTTTCCAAAAAGCAATTACTTATACTTATTTATCCACTCCCCAGGCATGTATAATTCTTCTTCTCTTCTCTTGAAACTCCTGCCACATGGATGAATTTTAAAATATTCTGTCATTATGCAGCTTAAGTAGTGTTTTGCATTTGTAATTTGTTGTATTGATCGATGTGGGCCACACTTTGCAAACATAATAATAGAATTTAAGTTGTTTAAATATCATCAATACCAAACTTTCATAATGTACCATGCTTACAAATGAAAACATTATAGTCAGAAAGTATAGCAACTAATGGGGAGAAAAAGCTGGTGAGCAAAGAGCTCCTGGTGAGATCACACATTTATAAGGATTTAATGAGTGAGAGGGTCTGGATAAGTAACTGTCTGTGTAGCCAGATTACTCCCTCTGTTCCTGGGTCTTAATACTGCCATACATCTCCATTTAGGAGTCACATAAAAGCCAACTTCACCCACCCTCTGTTACAGTTGGTGCGCCAGCCAGCCCCTTCCTCCTTCATCTATAAGTATCTCTGGTGTCTGGGTCTTCCTTTCCCAGCTTTGATACTGCAGCTCTGGCATTTGCCTGTAAACAGTTCACCCTGACATCCTAGAGGCCTTTCTCTGCCTCCCTTCTCCTTCTTCCCACAGTGTCAGTGCACTTAGTGCTGGGAGGAAGAGCAGGGCAGAGGCATGCCCCTTCCAGCCTCTGCCTGGCAGGAATAGAACACCTGGCTACTGGGTATGTTCCCTTCCTAACCACTTCATCCAGGAGGGTGGAGCAAAGTCACCATTTTGAAAATATGAGATATTCAGTTATCACATACATGACTGCTTATAAGATGTTCATTTACTCAACCAATAATTATTATTTGCAAGACCCTGCTAGAACCATGACATCAATGAGTTTTTATTTATGGAAGAAGAAACTGATTTTTTTAGTTTAATTGATTTATTTGTATGTTACTAATTAAATTTATCATTATAGTATTAATACTTAATAGTTGTGACAAACTGTGCTAAAGGTTTTAAATAAGGGATGATTGGAGCATAGAGGACAGGTGTCTTAGAGGCCTGAACTCTGGTTTGAACCGTCAGAAGACTGAAAATGAACAAATATATGCACTCAAAATAGCATAAAATATCACCAAAGGGGAAGATTCCCAGGAATTTTACTACTTCTCCTATCTGAAAGAAACCATTAAAGAGATAGATCAGGAAACCCTTCCACTTTGTTTAGAGAAATGAGTGATTTTGGAAAGGGAATAAAAAGGTAGGAACTGCTGAAAGGAAGTATTGATTAAATAATTAAAAGAACCAACCAATGTACTTTGTTTTGGGGTTTTTTTTTGTTTGTTTATAAATTTTATTTATTTATTTTTAGAGGGGAAGGGAAGGAGAGCGGGGGAGAAATATCAGTGTATGGTTACCTCTGCCAGGGACGCACAATGTATCGTGTGTCCCCTGCCAGGAACTGGCCTGCAACCCAGGCATGTGCCCTGACTGGGAATCGAACTGCGATCCTCTGGTTCACAGGCCCGTGCTCAATCCCAACCAATGTACTTCGGCTAAAGAATTATTGTGGCTATATGAGCACACAAATGTTTAAAGTTTGTTTTTAAGGGCTTGAATTTGAACTGTGGGTTATTTTTAAAACAAAATAACAGAACCCAGTCAGCTGTTTACAGAGCAATCTTATTTGAATGGATTCAACCCATATTCACAAAGCAGTCTTATGGAACCAGTATGTGTGTAGTGTGTGTGTGCACGTGTGTGTAGAAGCCACCTAAAACACACTCCCTGTTAAAATAAATGTTTGTTTAATTAATCCATGAGCTGAATTTATTTTGTCATAATGAATTATTTTTTAAGTAACATCATTTTTTTGTTCAATGATATCTTGTATTAGTTCAGGTGCCCAGCATAGTGGTTAAGCAATCACATACTTGACAAATGTTCCCCTATATTTCCAGAACCCCCTGGCACCATGCTTAGTCTGTCATAATAACGTAAAGCTATGCACAGTTATCCCGCTGTTTTCTTTAGCTAAACCCCATGTATATTTGCCGATGTTGATGGCTCCAAGTTGAAACCCACTTTGTGGTAATATTAATCAAATTCTACTCTGAAGAACTACTTTTTCCCCACTGGTCTGTGATGTTTGGGTGATGCCGACTCTATGCTGAATACCCAGATAAACATTTGACTTTCACATGGAGAATCAGAGGATTGAGTAGCTCTGATTACAGAGGTTGATGCAAAAATAGACACACACGACCCAGTAACAACTGCAAATGATTGTAACAGAGATTGCTGGGGGGAAATGTGCTCTGTTTCATTCGACTTGGACTTAGGAGAATATGAGGCTAGAGTTCTGCAGAAGTTTATTTTGCCAGGACCAGTGGATCTAAACTTAGAAATAACAAAGAGACAGAGGGAGAAATTAGTTTCTAGGGTCATATTTTTAGTTCCCAGGATCAAGTGATATACCTAGAGGACTTTTCAGCCATAAGAATCAATAAATTTTCATTTTGCTTTAAACATTCGGGCTTGTATTTGCCATTTGCACTAAGAATAATCCTGACACAGCTAATCAGATACCCATATTTTAACCTTCAATAATACCATGTTCATGTTCAACTTTGTTGTTCACAAAGTTGATATCTGCTGTATTTCACTGTGTGCTTTGGAAGTTCCTTTGCAGTTACTCACATGGGCAGTGTGATGTGGAATAAGGAGTCAGGTTTTAACCCACACTGCATCATGTATTCATAGTGTGACACTCAGCATGTCATTTCAACTCTCGGAGCCCTCATCTCCTTCTCTGTTAGAAATAGTAATGACTACCTCATGGTATTTTTATGAGACTTAATTGGGATAATATGTGGTATAACAAGAGCAGAGTGATATCTGCTGGAATACTGCAAATCAAACAAAATAGTGTTCAGTGTCATTAGTTACAGTGCGGTGTCTTTACTTACAGTGCTTTGCGTCTAAGTGTACTTATAGATCATTTGGTCACAATCTTGTTTTATGCAACAATAGTAGCAACTAAGTAACTAAATGAAGCTGTTTATCATCATTGACATGCTTTGCCTGAGTTAGTGCTAAACCTCTGACAGTGGAGGATTCAACTCCCCAGTTCAATCCAGCCCCACTCTGCCTATTTAATAACCACCGCCATAGGTTTTCACTGTGTACACATGGTGTTCCCCAGAGTTTCATTGAGGTCATGAAGCATTAGAGGCACCACATATTACAAATATATATTCCTGGACTACACTGTAGACCTCCTTCATCAGGATACCTAGGTGTTCCTGTAGTATGTGCTGAAGTGTGGGACCCGGCAGCTGGGGACAGACCATGCCCTTGGGGATGACACACAAAGTACCTGATGGTCTGCCTCATTGCAGGCTCTTCTCTCCACCCCTTGGCTCTCCCTCCGCCCTCTAAGTTCCAGCCACACCAAAAGTTCTGGGTATTCCTTAAGCTTATAATTATCTTTAGTCATTAACAATTTCATACAAGCAATTATTTTTACCTGAAAATGTTTCCCTTCACATTTTAGTTAATTCCTACTTACCTCCAGCAATAGAGGTTGTTAAATCTAAGATTCTCCCACATTCAAAAGCAGAGTTAGTCATTTTCTTTCTAAAACACTCTGTCAAATTAATGAGTTATTTGTTTTACACACTGTCCCCTGCCTCTTTCCCTCCCTTACTCAGAGCAATCCAGACACGGTTATTATTATTTAATGAGGTACTCTGAGGAGGTCTGTTGACCAAAAGAAGGAATGAATGACTCACTGTGACAAGCATTAAGAATACAATGACCTACATGCAAGTGGGGATTTTCAATGCAATGGAGGAAGTAGCTCTTTCATCTAAAATTTATTTAATAACATAAGGCCTGTATGTGCTGAGGGGAATAATGGCTGTCCAAAAGATTGAATAATGGTTGACTCAAAAGGCTGAATAATTTTATTGTGTTTCATGTGGGTTGGAGACTTGTAGAGAAAGTAAAATTAAGAGTTGAGCCTTCAAGAAGAATAAACAAGCATTTGACAGGCAAATGTAAAATACATAGAATATTGAGGAAATCTGGATATTTTAAGGAAATTAGAATCCTAATAACGACAACAACAACAAAAAGACCTCCACAGTGTACCTGTTCTTAGATGCCATAGGAAACTTCAGAAATTCAAATTAATGTTTAAGCTCTTGGAGAGGGATATATTTTTTAAATCATCATCAGAAGAATTAAACTGCCCTGCAGATACTGCTTTTACTTTGTTGCTGTGGTTGAGAGAAGGGGTGAGGATAGACATGCCTAGGCCTCAGTGCGGTCATCTCATTATCATACACGACAGTGCTCAGAGGACCGCCTGCCATGCATTTGAGATTCGAGTGACAAGTGCACGATGATTCAGTTGACATTGAAAGGGAGAGCATGTCATTTAAGTAGTGTGTGGAAAAAATGCAGTAGAAAGGAGCCTTAAAATCTTTTTTTTTAACTACCCCCTCTAAATATCGCAGTTAATTGTAAAAACACTTACTGTTAGCTGCACAATGTGCCCTGTAGTTCTCCTGGGAGGATTAGAATTCAAACGCTGTGCAGATGTGTAGAGAAACATCAGCATCCTGCTAATGCTGTTGTGGTCGGCTATAGCACATGTCCATCCTCCCGCCCTTCCCAATAGTCAGTTGTCGAGTATTATTAGGTGGAGAAGTTCTAGGGGCAACGTGAGCAAGCCATGTATGCATATGCAATGTTGGAGCAGTGTTCCCCCAAGCAGGTTCCAAAGATGTTGTACAGGTTATTTTCAGATATTCTCTTCCCCTATTTTAACTTATGTTAAAATAAGTTTATGTTATGTTAAAGTAAGTTTGAAATCATGAATTTTAACAGATTTAAGCCTACTTATTGGAAGTTTCAGAACTCTGATATTTAAATATTCATTATAAAAGGGGATATGTATACATACACATATATATGCATTTATCTGTATATATAATACAATGTTTTACAAATATGTTTAATTACACAATTTTTAAAGGTTGAGCATTTCACAGATTTTTCAGTCTTTTCTTTGACCATGAAGATGCTGCAGTATGATCTCTTAAACGGTCTGTGAAATGTGCGTGAGGATATTGCTCGACTTGCTAAACTGATCTGCTGGGACTCACCGTGTTTCTCACTGGACAGGTGCACCATTCACAGTATAGTCCCTGCAAATGGTGTCCCTGGAGCACGACTGAAGTGGGACTAAACTGCACTAAGGGACTATACTTCCTGGAATTGCCAGATGACCTTTATGGTGACGAAATAGAGCTTTAAGTCAACTTGGTCGTTGGTCTTGTTTGGGTGGTTATGCTGTTTTAGCACTAGGTCCTTTCCTCTTATTTACCAAGACAGGAAGGTGGGCTGCACTGCTGCAGGCAAAACTGGGGATCCGGAGGGGCCACATAAGGAGAGTTCTGGTGATCAACATTTATAGGAGTGGTCTTAGGGGCCAGGATGCAGAAGCAGGACTCCAGGATCCCTGGAAAGAACAAGCAGGGTTCTGTAAAGCACAGAAGAGACTAACGCATATGAGAGAACAAGAGAGGCTGTGAGACAGGGCTCGGTGGCAAGAGCTTAGTTATTGGAGTCAGGACACTGAAGCATGCAGGCAGCGAGGATCCTTGGGCTTTGAAATAATCAGCCAGATTCATCAGTTCTTAAATATCAAAACATGCCATATTTGGGATAGATTTTCTCTCAGTACAAAGCGTTTTTGTAGCCTGAATTTCTTCTTTTTAAATGATGGTTTTATAGATTGCAAACTCATTGTCTGTACATCCAGAAAATAAAACAAAATCACAAGCTTATTTTACTAGGGGCGTACAGACATTCTGTCCTCCAGCAGGAAGGCCTGACCATGTGAGTTGTTCACCCCGCTTTCTTCTGAAAACAGCTCTTGACTGTACAATATTTACACTGCTGTGCTCCAAAGATCAGTCAGACAGTGTTACCAAAGTAAAATGTTTTCTACAGTTAGTGAAGGCATTTAGACTTGATACTGAACCCAAGAAAACATCCCAACACAGACACCCTTGCCACATCACTTTGTTTGAACAAGTATGGTGTGGGTATGTTTCAAGGAAACAACCATTAGTGCGGAGGCAAGCACCCAGGCTAAGAAATGTTCATGTGAATTCAGTTCTTAAGCACTTGAAATCCAGAAGCAGTCTCACCTAGTGAAAATTTTATGCAATTTATGTACATATCTTATTTTCTATATTAGATCTTTAAGCAATAACATTACATGGAAATTCATATTATTATACTTGTAATTACCTAATAATTGTTATAATTAACTAAGGCCTCCCTTTGGAGGGTTCATCTAACCAGTTACACCAACAGTGAGCTAATTTCAGCTGCAGATGTATTTGCATGCAATTTTGTACACCTGCAGTTAATTGCAAGGGCTACAGGTAAACTTAAGAGCTTTTGTGACTTAATGCTCACATGTTTTATACCACTACCTAGTGTCTTATGCTTAATTCAGCATCATTTTAAATTCTTAGTAGAGAAAGTATCTTGCTTGAGCAACTTGGAGACTTTGGGTGAGTTGTGAAGTTCTGCTCACAGAATATCAAGTAGTACTGTGGGCAGAGAAATGAGCCCAATTCCAGGACTCATGGCCAACTAGAGATGATTAGATTCCTATAAAATAAACTGAGAGAGTGTCTCTTTTGACATAGCAAGGTGTATTTGGAAAGAAGAGCTCATTTTAATTGTATTTTTGCAGTTGAATCTTAAAAGAAGTGGGTTAGAGCCTCTGATTTACCAAGTTAGTTATTCAATTGCTTTGAATAATACTGAGAATACAGTAGGTATTTAACAACTGTTTGGTGAATGATTGAATAAGCCATGCAGTTACTCCAGGATCATTTTGAACTTGCATCTTGGGATATCATTAGAACCATCTTTTATTTTTATTTTTATGTTTTCCATTTTAGAGAGAGGGGAATGGAAGGAAAAGGAGGGGCAGAAAAAACATCAATGTGAGAGGCAAACATAGATTGGCTGCCTTTGGTACATGCCCCAAATGGGGATTGGGCTCCCAACCCAGGTGTGTGCCCTGACCAGGAGGAATACAATAGAACCTGCAACCTTTCAGTTTGCAGGATGATGCCCAACTAACTGGCTAGAGCTGGCTAGAGCTTACCTTTTTTTTTTTCTTTTAACAGACAGAGAAAGGGAGAGCGAAGGAGAGGGAGAGAAACATTGATGTGAGAGAGACACATCAGTTGTGAAGCATCTGAGTCATAATACATTTTGCTGGTTTCTCTGCATATTAAATGCAAATAGAGGATATTTTTCTAAACACATAAAACCATTACTGAGTTGGCTCCCAAAAGAGAAATTCTAGATCTTTGATACTGCTAATCACTGAAGAAACTAAAACTAGATATCAAAAAGGCAAAACTTTTAGATTTAAAAAAGAATTATTTTAGATTATTCTGTTTCTGTGTTTTGTAACTTACAAGACTTCTACAAAACACATATAGTTTAGATTTAATTTGATGGGATCACAACCTTTGAAAGAAAATGAACACCTCTGAGGTAATGTTATTAGAGAGTGCTGGAAATTAAATGAGTTGCTATAAACAATTAAACTGTTTGGTGAGGGAATAGAGACAAAATATGTTGCTTATGTCCCTCAGAGTTTGTTTCAATATGCGAAGTGTGGTTAGCTCCCTCCTTGCATCTTTGTCTTTCTTAGTCTGACTATGCTATCTGTAGGATTTTATGATCTCACTGGTGATTTTTTAATAGTAATTTAGAAATTTTAAAATAACGGAGAACTATGAAAAAATCTATCAAGTAGCTATTTATTGACTATAAAGATAAAATCCCAGTCCTTAGAATAAATGATTCTGATGACAAATAATAAATCAACATTAAATACATAATGCTACAGGTATATATAATGAAATAGCTTATTTTATTAGCAATGTAACTTAAAAATATTGAATGGAAGAGACAAAATATACTTGTTTTACTTAACTGACCAAATCGCTTTGAAGTGTAAATGACTACCTATTGTTAACTTAATTTCTTCAGGAGTCATTATTCCTGACTTTTGTATTAGAAAAGTTCTGATTCTCCACATCCGGACTGTCCAGAACCTTATTCCACAATAAACAAGTAGAATACGGAGTAAAACCCTTTATTCTGACACTAGTTAAATCTATCTCTTCTCTCTATTTACATGAAAAACACCTTCTTTGTCATGTTAAAGTTTCAGATTTACCTTAATCTGTTAACTCAATTAATTACTCATCCTTTATCTCAACACCCTACTTAAAAATATTTTTTGTGCCCTGGCTGGAGTAGCTCAGTGGATTGAGTGCGAACCTGCGAAGCAAAGGATCACGGTTTGATTCCCAGTCAGGGCACATGCCTGGGTTGTGGGCCACTTCCCCATAGGGGACGCACAAGAGGCAACCACACATTGGTATTTCTCTCCCTCTCTCTTTCCCTTCCTCTCTAAAAATAAATAAATAAATAATCTTTAAAAAATATTTTTTCTTATTTTAATACATAATCCAAATGGCCAGAGCATTAGTTGTTGTTCTTAGTTACTACTTTATGGTATTGGCATATTTGTTTTAATTTTTTTATTTAAACAACAGCATTGTTTGGCGACGTACTCTAGTGATACGCAAAACATTGCATTATAAATGTTATGTAAACAGCCCTCTGCAAAAGAAAAAAGTAATGATTCCCCAGTAGATGATTATACTTTCCTTAATGCAGTCACAGCATGCATGGATGCTCGTAGCCTGGGCTGCCACTGAGCTTTCTAGGCCATTGAGATTTCAGCAAGTTGCACAAGATTCAGGCACTCTCCTAACCAGCAGTTTGCCTCTAATGATGATGTTTGTTTGACTGCCTATTTGATCCTCTTATTAGATAGAACATAAGGAAAACTTTAACTAAACACTTGATTTGCCAACTCAAATTTTAGGACCCTCTCTCCAAGGTCACTCCCATTTATTAAATATCTAAAAAAAAGTATAAAATAATTGTACCTATACACATATCGCACATGTGCCCATGTAACAATGCATGTGCATGCTCACACACAAATACAAATACAATAATATAAGGAAAGGAGTTTATTTTGTTCCAACTTTGACTTTCTGTAATTTGAAACATTGATTATTTTCCCAATCCTTCCATTTCTCCTTTTGCCTTTGATTCAGCTTTATTCCTCTATTTTAGATTCCATACCATAAAATAGAATCATTTATTTTTCTGTCTTCTTACCTATTTTTGGAAGATTTCAGAGCATTAATGAAAACTAGGGTTCTAATAGCAGTACATCTATCTTGAGAAGTCATAAGTGGCTATTAAATAGTATATAGCAATCCCTTTTGTGTCATTGTGAGTATAAAAATAACACTTTATGACCAACTAGAAGTTGAACTCTTTGAAAAACATCATCGATGAGATTCCCCGGCAATTTTTTTTCTCATTTGGTCTTTGAGGAGACAGCAAAATATAGGTTCTCTAAGGAAAGAGGAAGCATGTTTGAGTTGTATTTGTATCAGACAACTTTTGCATCTTTCTTTAATTACAAAGTATATATAATACCTAATTCATTCTTACTAGTATATACTTATTTTTGCACCAAATACAAAATAAATACATAACTTATAGAAACATTTTGTGTACTGCATATTAAAAATGCAGGCTATCAGGTGATTTCTTTTCCCCTCAAAGTTTAAGATTTGTGGAAACATACACACAGATCTCTGAATAATAAATATGTCATTAGCATTTCTTAGGTTCTAAAATAAGCTGAAAAGCATATTGGTTATGAGCATGTCATATAATTTTTATATAAAACAATATAATAACATATTCTGTCATGTGATGCCATGTTAAAGTAGTGAAGCAATGGAAAAAAGGTGGGACAACTGTAACTGAACAATTCATAAATAAAAAAAACATTCAGTTAATTTATCCTCTTAGAATTGAAATGTGCTTTTGTGTATTGAATCTTTCTTAATAATTTATTTATAAAAATCTCTGTTCTTATCCAATTTTATTTCTAAGGAGGATTTTAAATATTCTTTAACATTTTATATAACCTTATGGTATTTGATTATATTAAAGCTTTTCAGTACAGTAATACTAGGAAAATATTTCATATATAAATCATGATAATAATTCTGTTCATTTTTACCTATAGTTAATATTTCAGATTTATATTTTCCTCAGTAAGCATTCATTATTTATATAGGGTGGGTCAAAAGTGGGTTTACAGCTGTGAGTGCAGAAAACAGAGTTTATTCTTGAATTATTGTTTATTCATTATTGTATTATTTTCCATACAAACACCTGTAAACCTGCTTTGCCCCACCCTGTATAAGTCTACCTCATTTCTTTCCATTTATGTTAATACATCTTTTTGTCAAAATATATATCTTGTTGTATTTACTGCCTATGCAGTGAAGAATTCCAGATCAGCAAGCCAAGTAGTGTACAAGCAGGATTTATTTGTACATGTTCCAGGGAGAGAATGGGCCTTGCTGAGGTTGGAAAGTGAGATGTAGGCACCTTATTCTAAGGACTACGTAATTCATGTGGTGGGATGAGGTTTCATATGGTGTTAGAGAAGGGGAGTTACATATTGATTTGTGGATAATGGTGGTGCTGACCATGCATGCTTTTCCCTGGAGGACATGACTACCAAAACATAGGCACGAGTAGGGGATCTGTTCCCAGGGTCCTTACCTTCTGCTCTAGGTAACATCTGGTCATCCGTTGTGAAACAGCTGTATGACCAGAGGCAGTTAGTCAAAATTCTTTGGGGCTGCTTTTCTGTTAAGAACAATGGACCCCATGTCATTCTTCTTCCTCCTTCCTAATTTTCTGATTACTACCACATAATCTGACTGAAAATTCATTATTTGTGGAAATGCACAGAAGGTCTGTGCTAGAACACATATGGGACAAAGAAGGAAAGATGTCCATATCTCCAAGAAAGCTACCTTAATTACCATAGCTGCCGTTAATATTTCAGGTTATGAATAAATAAACTGCATGAAAATGGAATTCTAGCACCTATTCCTATGACTTCAATAACTACAATTGACTCTATGTAATACATTATAGCTTCAAAGTGTCTTTTTACCAAGTTTTCTTATTCTGTAGTCCTCAATACTCTGAGCCCATGCTTAACACGTTTTACCAGGTGCCTAACTAGTAGAAAGTAATTACCCATGTAATAGGCAATATTTTAGTAACTCCTATGTGCCACGAGCTAGGATACATCTAAGAATCAAATACTCAGAGCTCTGCTCTAAGGAAGCTCATATTTCTCATTCTAATGAGAAATAGATTACAAAGAGATAAACTTATACATGAATAGTGAATTGTGATGGGAAGTGTGAAGAAAATTAACATCATCAGAGAAGATTTCTTTGAGGTGGTGACATCAGGGTGCAGTCAAGAATGAGGTGAAAAGGGAAGCTATGGTATCCTGGAGAGTATTATAGCTAAAGGGAACAGACCAAGCTGCGGGCATCACTTTTGTGTCTAAGGAATAGCATAAAGGGCCGTGTAGCTGGAGTGGAAGAACTATAGGTAGAGATTTGGACAAAGAGAGAAATAGGCAGGCAAGGTCACCTAGAACTCAGTGGGCCATGACCAAGAGTACCACGGATATGGTTCCCACTGTGAGAGGAGCTCTGTAGTGTTTTGAATGGTCAAGTAAATTGGTCTGAGCTTGTTTGATGTATACAAGGTCTGTCTAGAAAGTATACAGCCATGTAACATGGAAAATAGAATCATTTACTGAAGAAGATATAAGATACAAGAAACATTGTACATAGGACATTGATGCCTCAGTCCCCTTCAAAGCAGGACCTTGACCCCTGGCACAGTTCTCCCAATTGTCACCAGATGCCCTGTCATATTTTCCTACATTTCCTCAACAGTCTGAAATCTCTTCCCTTTCAGAGGTAATTTTAGTTTTGGGAAAAGCCAGAAGTCACAGGGTACCAAATCTTGGTGTAGGGCAGCTGAGTCACCTGAGTGATTTGATGTTTCACCCAAAACTCTGCACAAGATGTGATGCAGGAGTGGGCACATTGTTGCGTAGCTTCATCACAACAATGTGCCCACTCCTGAATCATCTGAAAAATGTCCAAAGAGGAATGTCCAAGCTTAATGCAAAATTTGATGCATATTCATTGCTGTACTAGTTCAGTGATTTTGAATGTGAGGGCCACACAGCACACATGCTCACTCAACCGCATCTACAGCTCCCACTGACTAGGGCAGTGAAGTCATCGTTGGACTAGTGTATGACTTGGTCCAACGATGGACCAAGTCATACACTAGTATTGGATGCACTCTAGTCCACTCTCCTTGGCTGCCAGGTTACATCGATATGGTGCAAACTGTTCTTGTTATATCAACAATGGGTGGACTTTTCCAGACAGACCTCATATGCTATAGATCAAAACAGACCCCTACTCCATCTAGGGTGCTAGAAGTGAGGCTTAAAAGCCAAATCTGTGGTACTGCTGGCGGTGCCTCAGAATTTGAGGGAATGTGGAAGGACAAAATCAGAAAAACTTAGGGTAAGAGAAAGACCTAAACTGAGCTTAATAGAAAAAAAATGATATTTAGACATATTGAAATGGAGTTGGCCCAGTGGAAATATCAAGCAGTTTTTGTTTAGGTGCATTGAAGTTGACACAATAGCAGCATTTTAACATAGACATAGCCAAATGCACTTTGACTAAAGCCAAAAAGGAAGATGGCAGCTGCGTATAGAGGTAAAAGTGGTTGAAATATCTGAAAGAATTCTGAGGTAGAAAAAGAGAAGATTAATGTTATCTAAAATTTTTATATTTTAATGAGAGATTAGTTGTAACACCAAGAATTTCAAAACAGAAAGCAAAAGTAACATATATAATTTCAGAAAAACAGTTTGTCAAAATATAGTCATATTTCCATATCTAATAAGCTTACTAATGCTTTAAAAAACTTCTTCAGTAAGTTTAGGAATAGCAAAGAGGTTCTTTTGATTGTTTTTATTTACTGCCCTATAGAAGTATGTTTAACCATTCATATGAAAAATTACCCATTATATTTATTGAAAGAATCCTTGGCCTTTAATATTAATAATGCTTTTATTTTTTAGACGCAGTCATACATACTTCCTGGAGTAGTGCAAGGAACTGAAATTAAATAATTTTAGCAGCTCTTGAGCTATGGAGCTGTATTCCTAGAATCCTACGAACTCTAAGCTCTAGACAAGCCAGAAAACATAGGATGTCTGTACAAGAACAGGGTGAAACAAGCAATATACTCTCATTTCTCTGTTCATTGATCTAAATTCTAATCCATAGACAGTAATACTCAAGGTTTGATAGTAATATGAAATCTGAGAGTGAATCCTTTTTGTAGATTTAATATTAATGGGTAATAAAATAAATATGTGAAAATCATTCATTGTCGATTGATCACTTAACTCTAAGTTAATATATAGCACTGGCATAAAACAGACATGTTTCTAATTTTAGGCATCTCCCCAGCTTTCTTATCACTAAGCCCTTTTAATGTTTTTATACTCGTGACTAAAACCAAAGACATTCTTCTTTTGATTAATCTATATAATTTGAGCTGGAAAATGTATTGATTTTAGTTATATTCCTGAAATAGTGAAAGTAAATCTGGCTGCCTGCCACGTTTGTAAAAACCTGTGGACTCAGTAACTTCTGGTTGCATGCAACTACTATTTATTGATTGTGGTGATGATAGGATGATTTAAATGTCATTAGAAGTCCCAAGATGTCAGACATATGGATATTTAATGACCTACCCAGCCTAGCTTTTTTGGAACTATTATTCCGTAAGTTAAAATTTCTGATCTGGGGAGGGAATTTCAGGGGAAATAGGGGAGGGATTTAGAGGAACATATATAAAGGGTATATGGACAACAACTGAGAAGGGTGGAAATGGGAGGGGGGGAGCACGGGGAGTGGGATGGGATGGGAGTAATAGAAAACTGTACTTGAAAAATAATTAAAGAAAAAAAAAGAAAAAAATTCTGATCTGTTACATAAAAGAGTAAAACTTTAATTCAAATTGAAATTGCATTTGGATTTGGACTGTAATTTTTCACATGTACCTAAATACTTGGAATGTGTATTGCCTTAGAACTGAATTCATTCTTTCATCTTTTTACAAATATTTTTGAAGTATTCACTCTATGCCAGACAATGGATAAGTATTGAGAATACAATGTTGAACAACAACTACAAAAAATTAGGCTTCCCTGCCTTCAGGAAGCATAGTCTAGTTATAGAGAGGATAGTAATTAGATAATGAGTCAAATAAGTTCAAAATAAAAATTGTGGTAAAGTTAAGGAGCAAAGAAAACACATAGGTGCAGGTGGGATTGGGCAGTAGGAACAAGAGTCATGGAATCCACATTCTAGGAGTTTGCCTGGTTTTTATGCTCTGTATTCCTCAAAAATAATAAATCTAGCATCTTTTTTGCACCAAGATTGATAAGCTATGACTGTGATACTTTTTAGGAAATTTGAGTTAAGCTTCAGAGATTTATTGAATTTCCTTAAGTCTTGGTTTTAAGAATCTGCTCTCATAGCCAGAGGACACCCAGATAAAATCTGCTCCACTTCTTAGATTCATGCATTTGTTCTTAATTCCCACAGAGTCATGTTTCTGATATCCACTTAGAGGGGGTCTTTTCCTTGAGAATGGGGAGGGAAACATTCCAATTCTAGCAGAAATGTAAGCCATTAATTTTGAATAGCCAAGTGAAAGGATTTCTACTTTTTTTCACTTTTGCATTATGATAGCAACTCAACTAATGAATATATAATTTTCTTTCCCTTCTGCTTGTCATGCACTGCCAACATGGACTTCTACAAAGGCTCAGGTTGGTGTTGCAATCTGTTTTGATCTTTACTGTTTTCATTTAGTGAAAAGAAGCTTTGATGTTTTTCTTCACAAATCGGCTTTTTTTCTCTTTGTAAATCCCGATCAAAACATTGTTCACACATGGAAGATAAAAAAATAGTCACAGAGGACAGTCAGTTTCTTACATGTTGCTATAGAATGAATTCCTTAACATCAGCAAATCACTATTTCAGAAACCCAGAAAATTGTTTATATCTGTTTAAATTTGCCATGCCTGACTTATTTTATGACATGGAAAAAGAAAAACCAATACTCTGAGATTTCAGAATGTTCCAGCCTCTGAAGTGTTTTGATATTAAATCTGCTCTCTACTTTCAGAGTGTATTAGTGGATTGTGCATGATCTTTGTAGGTCCAAACTTAGTAGTGAGAATTCTATACACAGCTTCCTAATAAGATACTTATTCTAGAGTCACCAAATTCTTATCAAATAGCACTCAGAATATAGTTTTCTCAATCTCTCTTCTTATTTGTTTAAAGGCATTAATCTTTCAAGATTATATCAATGTCTCATATAAATCTCAGTTCTTTAGTTTTATGGCTTCAATATATTCACATGCTATTTCTGACCAGCTCAATTTTTGTTTGAAATATTGTTGGCCATATAATAAAGAAAAGTGTAAGTAATGTTTTTTCAGAGGCTCCCTGAATAGCAGGCTAGAATGATATTGATGGTGTCTTAGGGGCCAGAAGCTAAGTACAGCTAAAGCGAGTTTTTCAGTCACAGGACTATCAGATTTTATTATGTGCAGGGTTTTACAAGGATTAAAAAGAAAGAAAAAATAAAGCCCACATAGTTTGGATCCCATTAGTTGGGAGGGAGGGACCATATTACATACAACTCCTGACCTATCTAGACTTCTTTTGAATGGGGGTTAGGTAGCAGAGTTTCAAATCCAAAGAATTATGTGGTATCATACCTCTGCTCAAGTTGGCTTTTTCTGGTCGTATGATATGAAAAATCATAACATGGCCCTGGCTGGTGTAGCTCAGTGGATTGAGCGCAGGCCTGTGAACCACACGATCATGCTTCGATTCCCAGTCAGGGCACATGCCTGGGTTGCAGGCCAGTTCCGAGCAGGGGACCCACGAGAGGCAACCATACATTGATATTTCTCTCCTTCTCTCCTTCCCTTCCTCTCTAAAGATAAATAAATAAATAAATCTTAAGAAAAAAGAATACATTAAAAAAAGTTTAAAATAAAAAAAAATCATAACATGATCTTTTGAGGGTTGTCTCTCATTTCATTCTCTGGGCAGATATAAATAGCTTATATAGAGAGGACACATTTGCTAAAAGTAAATGTTCATTTTTGTATTCCCATATTTAACTCTCAAGATTATAATAGTAACTGTCAAGATCAATTTTTAGAGTACTAAAGAAACCCTTTTATTGCAGTAAGAAAAATGACTTTCTGATGAGAAGGGTACATGCCACACAGCATGGTATCTGCAACTTGATGGACTTAGCTTTAACACAAAGAGTCTTATGCTTATATTATATTGAAGATGGAGAACATTTTTTCTCCTAGTTCATTACACACTTCTTTCTGAATAATCAATTATTTATCTTATTCATTAGTATATTTTATTTTTATTTAACTTTACAACAAAAAATATCCCATTTAAGATTTTTCTCTACAACTTGCTCATACAATATAAAACACAAAAACTAAAAAAATAGAGTTTAATATAGGTTATGATCTCATATATAACACGGACCATAGAATGAAGAGAAAGGCTAAGCAAATATAAATATGTAGGCAAAAAATTTTTCTTACAGCCTCTGAGCTCTTGCCCTAGTGGTGCAAAAGCAGCCACACACAATCCATATATGAATGAGTGTGGCTGAGACTTAATAAAACTTGATTTTTAAAAATGGGCAATGTCAGTAAAAATAGTAGAGAAAGGACAACCCAAATCCTCTCTGCATAAAAGCAGCAACAACACTGGCCAAAAAAAAGTCCAAAGCAGGTTTCTAATAACTCTGCGTGTTACTTAAAGACCACAGGAATGTGGGGAGCATGTATTTAAGCATCAATGGCTGAATCTTAGAACAATAAGATTTATTGTATTTTAACTTGTCTTATTTCTATTTCTATGACCCCAATCCCAGCTCTGCAGTAGTCTTGAAAGATACTGCCCAAAGTCCTAGTAAAGAAATATTCATTCTGGTAGCCATTAGAGAGTGCTGAACAATGTTGAAGCTTCTTCAAAGTCCTATTTTTTTAAAAGAATTGTCATTACTATCTGACAGCTCCCCAAGAGACCCGAGTATAAGTCTGCCTTTGTTTGACGAGAATCAGAATTGGCCCAGTAGGAACAGATTATTAGTTCCAAATAGAGACAGTTGTTTTTAACTTGTGGCTATTTGAGATATCTGTTAACAGTGGAAACAAACAACAGATGGCAAACAGCTTAAAAGGAAAAGCTAAGCAGGTGAGATGTCCATGGTGGTTTTGGAAAAATCTCTGACATATTCTTGGGAATGGAGAGACTATTCATGTACATAGTCCTGTGCACTTAAAAGACCCTCTCACCTCAGACCCAAGGCTCCGTGCAAGCAGAAAGCGAAAACAGAGGCAGAGCTGTACATTGCAAGTCTGAATGTTGAATGTGAACCACAGAAAACACATACAACCTCTCATAAAGACTAGGAGACTCATTGGTGCTAGGCATTAATGAGAATCTCTGTCAGATCATTAAAGGCATTGTTAGACAAGACAAAAAACATAGGCTTCACAGAATTGCTTCAAAAAGCCACTAAACAAAGCAACAACAACAATAATAACAAATAGCAATGACTACATATGCTAAAGGAGGGAAAGAAGCTGGTTTCCAGAGTTGCTATATTATATTATTTTAGATGTTAAATTTTCTACAAAAAAAAGATATGCAAAGGAAAAAGAAAATACGGTTCATACACAGAAAGTAATCAATAGAAATTTTTTAGGAAGTTGAGATATTACACTTACTAAACAAAGATTTTGAGTAACGTATTTTAAATAAGTTAAAAGAACTAGAGGAAAATAGGAAAATGATGTCAAACAAAATAGAAAATATCAATAAAAAGGTAGAAATTATAATGAAGAATCAAATAGGTATTCTAGAGTTAAAAACTATAAAAACTGAAATAAAAAGTTCACTAGAGGTTCTAACCAGTTGGTTTGGGCAGGCAAAAGAAAACAAATCAGATTATCCAGTCTGAGGAACAGAAAAATAAAAAAATAAAAGAATGAAAAAAATAAACAGAGCTTCAGAAATCTTGGATTCCCAGAAAAAGAGAAAACATGAAAAGAGGAAGAAATAATTTTGAAGAAATAAGGATCAAAACTTCCTAAATTCTGTTAGTAAAGACACATTACACATTCAAGAGCACAATAATTTCTATATTGCATAAACTAAAAAAGATCTATACCTAGACACACTATAATAAAAACTCTCAAAGTACAACACAAAAAGAAAATCTTGAAAGCAGCAAAACAGAAAGAATTTATGTAATAATTTACAAATGATCAACATCAGTATTAATAGCCAAGTGCTCATCAGTTACCTTTGAGGACAGAAGGCAGTGGTGAGACATATTCAGAGTGCTGAAAAAGAGACCCTGATGGTGTGGCTCAGTGGGTTAGGTGTCAGCCCATCAACTGAAATGTTGCCAGTTCAATTCTCAGGTAGGACATATGCCTGTATTGCAGTCCAGGTCACCTGTTGGGGGCATGCGAAATGCAACTGTTTGATGTTTCTCTCTTTTCTCCCTCCCTTCCACTCTCTCTCTAAAAATAAATAAATCTTTAAAAAAAACTAAAGTGCTGAAAAAGAGGACTGAACCAAGAATTGTATGTCCAGAGGAAAGCATTCTTCAAAAAATAAGGAGAAATTAAGAAACTCCCAAATAAACTAAACTGAGGACTTCCAGTCAAGATGGAGTCATAGGAAAACATGCCTCACCACCTCACACAACCACATCAAAATTATAACTAAACTGTAGAACAACCATCACTCAGGACCATCAGAAATCAAGTTGAAAGGAAGTCCAATAACTATGGAATTAAGGAAACCCCTACCATCCAGATTGGTAGGAGGGGACAGAGTAAAAGAATGGGCTAGTTCCACACCCATGTGTGGTGGAGGGATATCTCAGGAGCAAGGAGTCCCAGCCACATACCAGGCTCCCCAGCCCAGCATACCAGTGTCAAGAAGATAAGCCCTCATAACTTCTGGCTGTAAAAACCAGCAGGGAGTTGAGTTGGTGGAAGAAACTTCTGGAGTCTCAAGCAGTTCCTCTTAAAGAACCCCCGCACGGACTTACTCGGATTCACTCTTGCTGACCTCCAGTACTGAAGTAGCTGTTTGACAGGCACCAGGAGCATATAGGGAGGATCTGAAATGTTTGGCATCAAGGCAAGGGCTGAAGATAACTTTGTCCCAGACAGAAAAGCAGGAAGTGGCTATTGTTCCTTTTCTGAACCCTCCCCCAACAAAGCTATGCTGGCAGACAGTTGCCATATCTGAGATTCCATCAATCTGGCTAACATTGTTTGCACTTTACAGGAGATCCCCTGAGGCTCTGTTCTACCCAACTTCTGGACCCAACCAAGCTATTAACAGTGGCTTGTTCATATGAATGGCTGGTCCTGGCTCATACTTCACAACTTCTTAAATTTTCTCAAACAAGTAACAGCTGGCCTCGATAAACGCCTAGCCCTCATACCTCTTTCTAAGTAGCCCCATGCCTGGCGCTAGCAGCAGACAGCCTAGCAGCAGACAGCTTGGCTTCATCTGGGAACTTCCAAGCCCAGCACAAGTAGCAGTCATCTGCAGATTGCTTTGTAGCTCATGCAGGGTGGCCCTGGGCAGAACAGAGGTGGGGGCTGACTTTGGTCTGCACCACCCAGGAAACCTCAGAGCCTAGGCACACAGTGGATAGTTACAGGCTACACTGGAGCACAACCACCCTTTTCTTGCACATCTGATCCTCCAAGGAGGGTGGAGGTTGGTGGTTAGTGGTCACAGCCTCCTGGCAGCTGACTGGCCTGGGGAATTCTCTCCTATGGACCTGTCAACAGCAACCAAAGCTCAACCTCAGGAGGAGGGTGTGTTCAGCCCACACAAAGGGCATACCTCAGGTACCCAGCTTGGGTGATAGAGGAGGCTGTGCCACTGCATCCTACAGGACACCTACTATGTTAGGCCACATACTACCAAGACATGGAGTCAAAGCAGCTCTACTGGATAAAAGAAACAAATACAGGAAGGCTACCAAAATGAGGAGACACAGAAACATGGCATGGCCCAAAGAACAGATCAAAACTCTAGAAAAAAAAATTAAACAAAATGGAGATGAGCAATCTATCAGAGAAAGAGCTGAAAACATTGGTTATAAGGATGGTCAAGGAACTTAGTGGGGACCTAAACAGCGTCAAAAAAGATCCAGTCAGAAATGAAGGATATACTAATTGAAATAAAGAACAATTTACAGGGAAACAATAGTATAGTGGATGCAGCTGAAAATCAAATCAATGAATTGGAAGATAAAGAAGCAAAAAACAACCACACAAAACAAAAGAAGAAAAAAGAATCCAGAAAAACAAGGGTAGTGTAAGTCCTCTGGGACTTAAGTGTTCCAACATTCACATCATAGTGGTGCCAGAAGGACAAGAGAAAGATCAGGAAATTGGAAATCTATTTGAATAAATAATGAGAGAAAACTCTAATTTGGTGAAGGAAATAGACACGCAAGTCCAGGAAGCATAGAGAGTCCCCAACAAGGTACATGCAAAGAGGCCCACTCCAAGATACATCATAATTAAAATGCCAAAGGTTAAAGATAAAGAGAGAATCATANTCAATGAATTGGAAGATAAAGAAGCAAAAAACAACCACACAAAACAAAAGAAGAAAAAAGAATCCAGAAAAACAAGGGTAGTGTAAGTCCTCTGGGACTTAAGTGTTCCAACATTCACATCATAGTGGTGCCAGAAGGACAAGAGAAAGATCAGGAAATTGGAAATCTATTTGAATAAATAATGAGAGAAAACTCTAATTTGGTGAAGGAAATAGACATGCAAGTCCAGGAAGCATAGAGAGTCCCCAACAAGATACATGCAAAAAGGCCCACTCCAAGACACATCATAATTAAAATGCCAAAGGTTAAAGATAAAGAGAGAATCATAAGAGCAGCAAGAGAAAAGCAGTTAGTTACCTACAGAGGAGTTCCCATAAGACTCTAAACTGATTTCTCAAAAGAAACTTTACAGGCTGGAAGGCATTGGCAAGAATATTCAAATTCATGTAAAGCATGGACCTATAGCCAAGAATCTCTATCCAGAAAAGCTACCATTTAGAATTGAAGGGCAGATAAAGATCTTCCCAGACAAGAAAAAACTAAAGGAGTTCATCATCACCAAATCATTGTTACATGAAATTTTAAAAGGTCTTATTAAAGAAAAAGATCAAAACTATGAACAATAAAATGATGATAAGTACATATTTATCAACAATTGAATCTAAAAAACTAAGCAAACAAGAAGAACAGAAATACGATCATGAATACGAAGAGCACTTAATGGTGGCCAGATGGGAGGGGAGTATAGGGAAAATGGGTGAACAAGTGAGAGGATTAAGAAGTATAAAGTGGTAGTCAAAGAATAGCCATGAGGGTGTAAAGTACATTCTAGGAAGTGGAGCGGCCATAAAACTTATTCGTATGACCCATGGACATGAACAATGGTGTGGAGATTGCCTGAGAAATGGAGGTGCTGGGTGGAGGGTGGCAAAGGGGTGAACTTGGGACAACTGTGATTGCATTATAAATAAAATATAATTAAAAAACAATTAAATCAAAACTGAAAGAAATCATTGCTGGCCCTACACAAAATACTAAAGGAAGTCTTTCACACTCAAATGAAAAGGTATGAGACTATAACTCAAATACATATAAAGATATAAAGAGTACCACTAAAGGTAAAGGTAACTAAATAAGTATAAGACACTCTACCCAAGAAGAGCAGAACATACATTCTTCTCAATCACTCATGGAACATTTTCCATATATTAGGTCATATGATAGTCTCTCTCTCTCTCTCACATATATATGTGTGTGTGTGTGTGTGTACATATATATATTCATAGAAAAACAAGTGTTCATAGCAGCATTATTCATAAGAGCCAAAAGATGAAAACCTAAATGCCCAGCAGCTTGAAGAATGGATAAACAAATACAGTATCAAACAATTGAATGTTACTCAACCATAAATAATAATCAAGTACTTATTTATGCTATTTCAAAGCATGGGCAAGCTTTGAAAATATTATGCTAAATAAAGTGATGAGGCACAAAGTCCAGGTATTGTATGATTCAGTTTATATTAAGTGTCTGGAAAAGGAAAATCTATAGAGGAAGAGTGTGCTTTAGTGTTTAATTGCTGGGGGCCAGGGGAAAGAGAGAATGGGTGGTGACTGCTAAAGGATATTTTTTGAGGGGATGATGAATATACCATAAGTTAGAAACAGTTGTGATGGTTGCACAACTTAGCAAACATGTTAAAAACACTGAATTGTATACTTTCAAGAATGAACTTAATGATATGTAAATTATATCCCATTTTTTTAAACAAGAAAGAAATAGGCAGCAGGCCACATTTGGTCCATGGATCATAGTTTGTCAACACCTCCACAAGAGGAAAGGATTCATGTCATCTTTATCTAGCATCTAAGGAGATTATGAGTCTTACATAGCAGAGCTTAGTAAATGTCTGATGAATTAATGCATGTGTAAATGAGCAAGTGCAAGGTACATTGCTGCTGCTGTTAAAAGCTCCAACTGTCAAAAGATCTCTGTTATCAGATTATACTTCTCTTTAATACTGTATAAATTTTATGATTTTCATACTCTTTTATTTTTATTCCTTACCAATGTCTTACACTCTGCCTTGTATGTAGCGAATGATCACTAGATTAATAATGGCTTTTAATTAAGTCTTGCAGCATAGGGCACTTCATATGCCTAAGCTATAAAATTAGAGACTTTCTTTTTTAGGAGGAATCATTTCATGCTCAAGAGAAACATCAAAAATTGATGTGACTACAAAATTTGTAAACACTCTTTTGTATCTTTATCAGAAATGATAGGGCAATTTTTGGAGTGACTTGGGTTGTTCTGCTGGCTTAGCTGATACTGATAATGGGTCTCTTTTTCTCAATAATGCAGTAGGTGCTGTGGAAGATGAGAAAGCACATAAAACACTCAAGGCATTTGTCTGTCTCTTTCAGTCTGTCATGTCTCCCAAGTTCGGGTGCAGTGTTAGCAAGTATTCAAAGTTTATTATGTTAATTTACATGGTACTACAGGTATATAATTTTGATGAAAATGATGCCATTGAAATAGATGATCATAAGTATTTTACTTCCAGCTCCAAAACCTTCAAACTCCATGCCTCAGTGCTAATCTTACTCAAAACAAATATTATTTATTATAGTAAACTCTTTCAAAGTTCTAAAACCCACATACCATGTTATACTTCTTTTGAAAATAAGTATTAATGTCAGGTTATAAAGAGAAACGCAAGACCCTAAGAGTCCCTTAACTGAGCTGCCAGGAAGCTAATGATGCAACCTGAACCAAAACTCCTTTCTCACAGCTTCCTTCATACTTCTTTGCTCACTACAGCACAGGTGATCTCTCACACAGTGTAAAGGATCACTTCACCCATCACTTAAAATGAAGCCACTCCTATAGAGGACCACCTTATCAATTTAGTGGGTCCAACCGAGGAATCCAATAATGGAGGGCAGAAATCCAATACAACTAGAGTACTTAATGGTACCCATCTCCTAAATTGCTCCATAGATACTACTTCATCAACCCAAGTGGTGCTGATCCTGCTAAGGAGGAATCTTTTAACAGACCCCCAACCCTCACCAAGTAAGGTGTGAGCTCAGATCTAGAACCATAAGCCCTGTACTTCCTAGAGTTCAGTTAAGTTCAACATGCATTCATTCATGCACAGGAACCCAGTGCATGCCAGAGGTTGTGTACAGCATAAGAGGTGTGCAACATGAGAAGTATGATTCCCACCTTCTGAGAGACTTAATTGCCCAGGTGAGGAGCCTGGCTCTTTTATGGCCGCAGGGTCTACCTTTACTCAACATGATGATTGCTGACCACCTTGACCATTACCGGTCTTCAAGGGAAGAAAAGGGGAATCTTTTGGAAGCTTGTATTTTTCTTCATTAATTCAAGACGTCCCTAATTGTGATGGAGAAATGGGGTACTACTCCCATCTATATTCAGATAAATCAGAAATGAATTCAGCAATGAGAGAATTTTGCATTTGCATAAATCTAAGAAATATCATGAAGACTCGGTGAATTTATTTGTATATCCACTTTCACATACTAGGGCCAGAGTATGAGTTACAAGCAATTGGATTTGAATTATTAATACCTAATACTAAAATCCTGGTAAAATTAATTACAGAGAGGTCAAAATTTTTAGCTTCCAGTGATACCAGCATTATGGTTTGGACTACATCTGCTTTTCAGGAAGCATGTGCAGAAAATATTCCTGCAGTCATTCATTTATTATTTAAGCCCATATACATCTATTGAGTACAGAGTGTAAACCAGGGACATGGTGTATAAAGTATTTGTGTTTTTATTGTTGTGTTTTGTTTGTTTGTTTGTTCTGGCACAGAGGAAGGCTGTTTGCAGAAAACATGATTGCTGGAATTCTTAGTCTTAAATAATAAATACTTCAGAAATGCAGTTGGTTGCACATGCACACATATATTTATATTTTAACTTTTTTATTGAGGCCAAGTTTGTAGAAACATGTCAACTTTCTGTAAATGAGTTAATCAATCATTCTGTAACACACTTTAATGTCTTCATTGTCAAGTTTTTCAAATAACCCATGTTGCAAGTACCCAGGGATCATTTTATTATTTAGGTCATATATAGTAATATTTGTTCATGTTAGACATGACTTCTACCTTACCATCAGCTGTCTTTCCTTTGGTCAAAATATGGTTTTCTAAAATGGAGGCCAGGTATAGATCTGCTTTAAACTGTCATTTTCCTTCCATCATCATTTTCTGTTTTCATTTTGTAAGGAGCCAAAAAGGTCCGTACCTGCCCTGGTCTCCCTTCACCGTCTGCCCCAAGGAAGAGTGGGTCCAACAAAACACTCTTTATTACGTAACACGACAGCTTTCAATCTGCCCCTGATAAGTGTCTCCCACTGATTAAATTATGGTGGGAATCAGTGCCAAGGTCCCAATTTACCACCATGTACATCATGAATGGCAGGGATTCCATTATCCAATTAATCACTTTAAAAATATTTTTATTTACTTATTTTTAGAGAGAGGGGAATGGAGGGACAAAGAGAAGAAGAGAAACATCAATTGGTTGCCTCCTTCACCTCCCAACTGGGGATGTGGCCTGGTAGTTGAACTGTGACCCTTTGTTCTATAGGACAATGCCCAGCCCACTGAGATACACCAGTGAGGGCATTTATCCAATCAATCTTGCCTTTCAGTTCTGCAAAGGTTAGGCTGTGCCATCCTTGGTTATGAAACATCACTTGTGGCTCTATGATTCATTTTAACTTAGCCCCTTAACTTCTAGTGGGAGAACTCTCACTAGAGTTTGTATTTTGAAAAGCCATTTTGCCTTGTGCCTAGCCTTGTGTTCTCACACAGGGAAACAAACACTGTGGCCTAAAAGTTGCTTTCTCAAACATTTATCTACAGAAGAAGAAAAAAATAACTGTGTGTGTAGAACACCGAAGATCTTTGTACAAATAGTCTCTTTAGGAATATTTTATAGTAGTAAATTTAATATTTCTCCTTTGCTTCAAATTATAAGGAATTAATAATTATGTCTTTTTTCCCTTGGATAGAAAAATAACAGTGATCTTCTCCTGTCCTCTTATTTGCTACGATAAGATCAGTCAGAAATTAACTGAATTATAAATGGAGTTTGCAGACTCCAATTCTTATGTTTCTCTCTTTTTTTATATTGGTCTCACTAGGCAAAATAATGACCATTTTCAATGGCTCCTTCTGTTCTATTCTCTTTAACTCTTTAATACTGTGGAATAAGTGATCTGTGAGAACTCTAATGCACTTTAGAGTAGGAAACGTTCATCTGTGGCAAGATTAAGAGACTGTGGCATGCCCTGACTTGTGTGGCTCAGTTCAGCCTGCAAAGCAAAAGGTTCCTAGTTTGATTCCTGGTCAGGGCACATGCCTGGGTTGCAAGTTCTATACTTGGTCTGGGTGTGTATGAGAAACAATCGATCAAAGTTTCTCTCTCACATTGAAGTCTCTTTCTCTCCTTTGCCCCGCCCTTCCTTTTCTCTGAAAATAAACAAAATGTTTAAGAAGAGAGAGAGAGACTGTGGCATGGTGGACCCAGAGCTCTCCTTGCATAATAAGAAGTGCAGAAAAGAAATCTCTTACCAATTACAGGCCTCTCCTCTTGGATGTGGTCCTGGAAGTCAGTTTTGTGCTTGCCTACTGAGAATATTGCTAAACTCTGGGCAAACCTTCCAAAGTCCAGAATGCTTTTCAGGTCACACTCTGCATCCAGTTTTCCCCAATTAAGCCAACATCAGATGGAAGAAGATGGTAAATATGTTACAAAGAAGTTTTCTTGGCAAACTGGAGGGTTTCTGCCGATCTGCTCATTAGGAAACCTCCCTGGAATCAGGGCACTTGGGAAGCTAATGTTTTGTCTTTTTTCTTCATAATTCTGTTGGTAAAAAGAGGAAGTTTTAATGTGTGCCCAGATTCTAGAATATACTAATCTTAAATGTTTCCAAAAAGTGATGGCAGTGATGCTTGGGAAGAGGTAGCGCTGTATGAGACCTCTCTCAGCAAAGGCCAATAAGGAAAGGAAGGGTTCACCCCAAAGCTTCCACTTCTGTTGACACTTAGCTAATGAGTTGCAAGCCTCAGGCTTAAACCCCTTTCTCCTTCATTTCTTAATAAATCCCAGACATTACCATAGACCTTTCTGATTTACTTACCTTTCAGACATCATTTCTGAGAACCAGCATCTGTTAAACTCTGCTTTACCACCTCCTTATGCCTATACTTTATAAAATGTTTGTTACCTGCCAGGAAGCAGAGTAGTCTTCGTTTCACACTTTATTATTGCAGCAGGGAAAGTTTTTCTTTCTTACCCAATTTCTGGTGGTCATTTTCTGGTATCCAGTCTCTCTCACTCTATTATTTTCACCAGGCTCCTGCACACCTTCTTTCAGATGGTCAGGGCAGAAGTCCTCCCCACCACTCCATCAGCTGGAGTACAATCCAGTTCCTCCTGAGACACATACCTCTTTTTAGTCTAAAAAAATTAATTGTAGTAAAAACACTTAACAGGCTTTAGTGTATAATATACAGTATTCTTATCCATTGGTACAGTGTTGTCTAGTAGACCCCAGAACTTACTCACTTTGCATAATTAAAATTTTGCACCCACTGATTACCATCTTGTTATTTTTTTTTCTTCCCCAGTTACTGGCAACTGCCATTCTATTCTTTGTTTCAGTAAGTGTGACTATTTGAGATGCCTCATAGAAGTGGACTCCTGCAGTATTTGCACTTCTGCGAGTAGCTTTTTTCACTTAGCATATGTCCTCAAGGCTTATCTATAACCTCTTTTCCAAAGAACTATGGGCTCTGCTCTGCCAGAGTTTTCTGGAAGTATCAAGCATAGCTGGCATAATGTTGCCTTTTTTTTTACTTCAGCTTTACTTATGATTGCATTTCGTTATGTGAAAATCCAAAGGGCCACCATGACAGCAGTCCATGGCGTGCTGTGAGATGCTGTGAGCAATCTCCAAAACTCCATCTGATGTCTTGCCATGACACAGCCAGGTAGTGGGCGTCATTTCCCAGGGTATTGGAGAAGGCAGTGAAGATTTTGGAGAGATTTTCCTCTTCTCATTCTATTTTTTTTTTGTGATTGTTTATGCCGTTCTGTGGAGCAGAGTGGGCTGTGCAGTTCAACTTGCCCCAAGTTGACTATGCCAGTATGTTCACCCGGTTCTGTGATTCATACCAGGCACAGAGAGAGAGTCTGATCAGGCTTGTGTGTTAGAGCTTTACTGTAGACCACCATGCACTTAAAGGATCTGCACAACATTGATTTTTTTTTGCTGAGAGTCTCTTACTGTGCAGTGCACTTTAAGGCCATGGTTTAGTTTCCTAATTGTTTAAATAGCACACAATAAGAAATGTAAATCTGCTATAGGGAGTAATATAATACTATGCTTTAGCTAGGGCATTTTCACTTATTTGCCTTTATAAATAATCTAAAGTACCTCAGCACAGGTAACAGAGCTTTAACCATGCCCTTTTAGATGAGGGCTTTGGGGCTCCCATGCGGTAAATACCGTCTATAGTGCATAGCTGTGTGTAACCTCCTTCAAGAAGTCAGGAAACGTGGGGGAAGGAGAGGAAGTACATGCATTGCTTATGGTCTTATTCAGTCTCTGTACCCACCCCCATCTCCTACCACAGGGAGGGAAAATAGGACTATGTGGGTGACAGAGATGGTTTACCTGTGTATGGATGTTGGTCTTGATTTTGAAGACTCTGTGCTTAAAAGATCATCAGTGATATTTAGGCCAGAGGGAGTAGGGTTAGTGGTATAGATCATTAGAAAATAAAAGGTAATGGATCTGGAGCTTAGAACTTCTCAGCAAAAAAAAATATTCTTTAATATTCAGTGTTAGAAAAAAGAGCTACTCTGTGCAATATAATTTTTATCAAAACATAAACAAAACATAAACATTACTGTTTAGCCCAAAACACAAACAGAAATGGGCTAAAAAACCGTGAGTCCATTTCTTCTCTTCTTCACATGTAAAAGAAGTGGTTCCCTGAGTTTTTGGTATGAGGGCTTTAGGTTCTTAGCCTATGTTGACAAACGTCCTAATGAGTGCTCTCAAATTCAGCAGTGTTTTTAAATGACATTGAAACTTCCTTAATCACAACATTACCTAAATTCAGTTTACAGGTGGTAAACTAAACATGTTGGTGGTACCAACATGTCTGAGATTATATTGCTCATTAAGACCACAGGTAAGGCTTGGCATGGGAGTGCGTTCAAGGGCCCCTTCACTGATGCTCTGGTTCTCGGGGTGTGCACATCTAGCTTGGAAACTGCAGTTTTTAGGAGATGGGGCATTTCCTACCACCCTTATTCTTCCAAAATAATAATAATGTTCAAGATTTTACTTGTCAATCAATTTTACAGATAAAACTGATTCATCATTATTAGGTTGACTTTTGATTTTTAATATCAAAATTGAGAAGAAAACACAGAATCCATATCTGATTTGGTGGTAGATGGCGGAGTGAAGTTTATGAGGTGGGAATGGCACGTTGGGATTGTTTGGAGTTGGCAGTGAGTGTAAGGGAGCATGCAAGCTGGCCTGCCTTCGAAGAATGGAAACAAAAGACATGGTGGCCAAGGACAACACTCAAAATCTAATGTATAGGGCGACGAGGTTAGAATCCTGACAGATAACCACACACTGGAAGTGGAGATGGACCTGCTTCTGTTCTGATGGAGGTTTTCTCTGTGCCATTTTGGGGCACTGGCAAGGGAAAGATATAATAATAGGCTTAAGGTTTTTTTTTTCTCTGAAGAATGGGATCAATTGTGTAAAAATATTTATGAATGAATAAAAGGTATTAAAATATTGCTAACAGTTAAAAATAAATAAGTAAAACTTGTGGCGAATTTCACGAAGCTGCCATGATAATCAGCTCCGAGCATTCTGAGGAAGCCTTCTCAGTGGCTGTGCTACAGAAGCTAGTGGGCAAAACTGCTCAGGAAAAGGAGGGCAGCCAGAGGGCCTCTGGCTTGAGCAGCTGGGCCAGAACTGAGTTATCCACACCCTTGAGTATGGATCACTAGACTCCAAGATCTCCAGAAAAACCATCACCTCAAATGTTGTACTCTTGAGCCAACCTGTAGCACATAACAACTGGCATAATTGTTTTCCCACAGACACCAAAGTAAAAACCCTTGTGGTTATTTTTTAACCCACCACCTTCACACAAAGGATTGCAGCCATCTAAAATGCATAGTCCTGCTCTTTCTTTAAACATGGAATTTAGTTTCCAAATACACTGTTTGGATTTTTGAAATTGTGAAAGGAGACTCTCTATCCAAAGACAAGGAATGCATTGCTTATGCAATATTTCTGCTGTACAAAGTTATAGGCATCATCCACTACATAGACATCTTTAAAAATTCTGTTCTTGGCTTTCCTTTCCCAGGAACTTATAAATATTAACATTATTGCTGAACAGCTGTTGACTCTCAGAGCATGGTGGCGTGCCTGAAAAAGTTGAACAAGAAGCCTGTGCACAGTTAGTATCACTAACTGGATTAGGATTAGGATTAGGATTCTCAATCTCATCTTGAGTACTAGCAAGGAATGACTAATTTAGTTTCTTCAAACGTTAGTTATTTTTACCTGTAAATAGAGATCATACTGATTTTGTGTAATTGAAATGATTGTGATAATCGAGACCTAAGACATAGAATGTGTTGTCTAAGCTGTACCCTTTTACACATTATTGGGGTGACTAGGGACTGTTGATGGGCACATTGCCGAGCACATTGCCAAATACATTGGTTCAATTGCATATGCTACACTGTGAAAAACAGATTTAAATGTATAATTAATAAAAATGGAAGCAAAACTTTAATGCATAATTGTGTAAAAGTGATGCTTTCCGATCAATCAGACAAGTCCTAGTGGAGGAGAATAAAACTTAGTTGCTGGTTGAATGAGAAAAAGGGTGAACTCGGTAAGTTGAGAGAGAGTGTAGCCTAGAAGATCCTTCAGGAGGGAAAGCATGAGACCTGGAAAGGAAAGATGGGAAGCATGGGTAAGCAATGAGGACCCCAGACCTGATCAAAGGCAAGTTTGTACGTCTTGTCTCACCACTCCCAGAGACCAATTCCTTTCACATTCCAGTGGGACAGCCTCTAACTATGGTCCCAGATAAGCTTTTGAACCAATTTCAAATTGGACAAAGTAGCCACAGTGCCCAGCGTGTAGGTCTCAATCCTGAAGTTTTCTACCTTGGTCTTAATGGACAACTTCATTGGAGCAAACGGTTATTGCTATAGAAAATTTGAGACTATGAATTTTCCTTTATTTACAATTTTTAAGATTCTATTTATTTATTTTTAGAGAGAGAGGAAGGAAGGGAGAAAGAGAAGAAAGGAAACACCAATTGACTGTCTCTTATATTTGTCCTGAACCTCCATCCCAGATATGTGACCTGACTGGGAATCCAACCTTCGACTTTGTGGGACAACACCCAACCAACTGAACCATATTGATCAGGGCTATTTGACTTTGCTTTTATTGTGGTTATTGAATTGTTTGCTTTATATGAACCCTTGAACTCTAAAATTCTGGTATGTAATAATGACACCCACTGATGCCCATTAGACTCTAATTTTTTATTTTTTCAGGAGAGGTCTGTAATTGGAGAGTGGTATCAGAAAACAGTACTTAATTCAAGTAATCAATTAGGACAAGCAGTGGCTTATTTAATAAATATTAAAAGGTTGACTCATTGACTTTGTTTATGATATGACTTTAGAACTAGCAAAACTATAAAAACAGGACTCCCCAATGAAGAAGAAATAAATAGTACTCATTACTAGGAGAATGTAATGTTACTTTTCTCAGAGGACTTAGACTTTTCAGCTGACATATTTTAGCTTGGATGGCCCTATTAAGCTCTGTTATTTTCTTCCCAATTTGTGCCATTAAAAAATGATTTTCATTTAACTTTCCCATGGCTCATTTCTCTCCTTCAGATCATTTCCATATGATACCCTGATAAAGTCCAAGTTTTTACACATATCTAATGTAAAACTATAATGAGCACCAACTAAATAGCAATATGAAATAGGTAGAACGTAAAGGAGAAGAAATTGGGTACATACTCTTGGTAGTTAATTTTTATTCTTGAATACCTACTGCCTTTTTCCTCTTCTGGGTGTTTTTGATCCTCTAGGTGAGATTCCTTGTCTGAAGGAAAAGGACTCTAAGGAGACAATTTTTACAACTATTAAGGGACAGCCTTTTTTTCTCATAACAAACTCAAGCAGTGCTTTTGATCACATAGTGATTGCAGTTCTTCACCAAAGCCCTATAATGGAAAGCAAAGGCTTTCATTGGTATTCCTTCTTATTGGCCTTTGAGCTTTGTACAACACCTCTTATGTGTTCCATTTAGTGGGCCTGTTTTCTCTGGCAAAGTAACTAAGAGCCATTTAACAACCTGGGCATGTTCAAAAATTAGTTTTAATTCAGCAGATACTTAGTGAGCACTATCCTCCTCTCCATGTCTTTATTTTTTACCATTTCTTTTTAAAATATATTTTATTGATTACGCTATTACAGTTGTCCCATTTTCCCCCTTCAATCCCCTCCACCTTGCACACCCCTCCCATCCACATCCCCCCACTTTAGTTCATGTCCATGTGTTATATACGTATAAGTTCTTTGGCTTCTACATTTCCTATGTTGTTCTTACTCGCCACCTGTCTATTTTCTACCTACCATCTATGCTACTTATTCTCTGTACCTTTTCCCCCCTCCCTCCTCCTCCCACTCTCCTGTTGATAACCCTCCATGTGATCTCCATTTCTGTGGTTCTATTCCTGTTCTAGTTGTTTGCTTAGTTTGCTTTTGTTTTTGTTTTAGGTGTGGTTGTTAATAACTGTGTGTTTGCTGTCATTTTACTGTTCATAGTTTTGATCTTCTTTTTTGTCTTAGATAAGTCCCTTTAACATTTCATATAATAGGGGCTTGGTGATGATGAACTCCTTTAACTTGACCTTATCTGAGAAGTACTTTATGTGCCCTTCCATTCTAAATGATAGCTTTGCTGGATAGAATAATCTTGGATGTAGGCCCTTGCCTTTCATGACTTGGAATACTTCTTTCCGGACCCTTCTTGCCTGTAAGGTCTCTTTTGAGAAATCAGCTGACAATCTGATGGGAACTCCTTTATAGGTAACTGTCTCTTTTTCTCTTGCTACTTCTAGAATTCCGTCCTTCATTTTAATCTTGGGTAATGTAATTATGATGTGACTTGGTGTGTTCCTCCTTAGGTCCAACTTCTTTGGGACTTTCTGAGCTTCCTGGGCTTCCTGGAAGTCAATTTCCTTTGTCAGATTAAGAAAGTTCTCCTTTATTATCTGTTCAAATAACTTTTCCATTTGCTGCTCTTCCTCTTCTTCTTCTGGTACCCCTATAATTAAGATGTTGGAATGTTTAAAGATGTCCTGGAGGTTCTGAATCCTCTCATCAGTTTTTAAAAATTCTTGTTTCTTCATTCTTTTCTAATTGAATGTTTCTTTCTTCCTTCTGGTCCACACTGTTGATTTGAGTTCCAGTTTCTTTCTCATCACTGTTGGTTCCCTGTGCATTTTCCTTTATTTCACTTAGTGTAGCCTTCATTTTTCATCTAATCTGTGACCAAGTTCAACCAATCCTTTGAGCATCCTGATTACCAGTGTTTTGAACTACACATCTGGTAGGTTGGCTACCTGTTCGTCGCTTAATTGTATTTTTTCTGGAGCTTTGATCTGCTCTCTCATTTGGGCCATTTTTTTGTCTTGACATGCCTGTTATACAGTGAGGGGTGGATCCTTAGGTGTTGACCCAGGCAGGGTAACCCATGTCGCTGGGTTATGATGCTGTATGTCGGGAAAGGGTCCAGGAGTGAACAATGGCACTTGCTTTACTCTCTGCCGGATTTCAGTCACTTCCCCTGCTTCTCACAAGCAAATTGGGCTCTTCTGGTGTTGATTCCCAGGTGGGTAGATCTGTGTACATTCTAGAACCCCGTGGGTCTCTCTAACAAACTCTCCTGTGAGTCTGGGAGTTTCTCCTACTACTGCCCCAACCTCCACAGGTGTTTTCAGTCAGTGGTTTGCAGCTTTATTTCCTCACACTGGGACCCTGGGTTGTGTGGTTCACCACACTCCCCAGTTTGGCCTGGTTTATCTGTGCATAAATGTAGAACTGTCTGGTCTGTGAGCCTCTGCCTTGCAGGCCAGCTGCAGCATTGCATGCAGTGCCCCTTTCTATAGTCCCCTGCCTCACCGGGTCTGCCATTCATCACTTCTTAGAATCCTCTCGCCCTGGCTGCCTGACTTTGCCCCTTCTACCGATCTAAAAGAGTGTGTCTTCTTTAACTCTTTGGATGTCGGACTTCTATACAGTTTGATTTTCTGTCAGTTCTGCTTGTATTTTGTTTTTAAATTCTTGTTGTCCTTCTTTTGGTTGTGTGAGGAGGCATAGTGTGTCTACGTATGCCTCCATCTCAGCCAGATGTCTTTTGAAATGCAGGTATCACTGAAATTTCATCCCTACCTGCTCACAAGTTTGTTTGTTTAAAGTAGTCTTATAAATAAGCTCTAATATTCCAGTTCTGACTTCCTGTTAAATATGCTAACCAGAAGTGTATTTAGGTATTGAAAGTGCAAGTTGTATTTCTCTGAGCATATTCTCTCAATATTACTAAAGGGAAAGGAGAAATATATGATATTAAGATAAAGGTGAGAAAAGGGCTGAATTAGTTTAAGAGAATAGGAGACATATAGAGACGTCAAAGCAATGACTCTATCAAAGGTGTTTGCTCCCCTGGCAACCCAAAGTGTGGCCATCACCTCCGCCACCCCCGTCCCTGCACACGTGCGTCCTGACATTATAATGTAGCTGTACAGTTAGCAGGTGCACATGGGGAGCAGGGATCAAGTAAATCCATGGGACTAGAGAATCTTCTTTAAGGGGTACTAGTTTCACACCATTATCAAGAAGGTAGGTCAACATCTTTCTACATAAACCTGCTCTTTCTCTTTCAGTAGCTTTTCATTGAAGTTAGCTATTCTGCCACAGGTGGAAATCTCTGGAACATAAAAAGTAAAAACGAAACAGTAAATCAATTTATCACCAAGTGTTCAAATAAGAAGCACATACAATGAAACCATTTTTCATTTTCTGTTTGACCTTGGGGCTTTATATGGGAGGGAGGGAAGAAACATAAACTCTGCTTAGTATTAATGACTTCAGAAAAATGAGTCCATTTCAGAGAGAATATTCCATCCATTTGCCTACAGACTGATTCATCATGAGGTGTGGAAAAATACGTTTTAATCAATTTTTCTTCTATCCCCTGTTGATGCAAAGTAGGTTGTCAGACTTTCTTGTATCTGATATGCAAACCCACAGCCTTTCTTTGAAGAGTTTATAGAACAAACCTGTGAACTTAGTGGAAGCTTCATCTCCACAGTACAGATGAGTCAGCTAAACCTTCAGCTGTTATGAGCTCAGTTTCCTGCTGTCTGTTTGGTTGGGGTCATGTCTTTTTATTTTTTTATAGGTTTTTTCTAACCTCTAGTATCCTATCAGTGTTTTTGAGCACTTTTCTCTCTTACAAGTTATTCTAATTCAGACACTGCTTCTGACCCTTTCATTTCATTTCTGTCAGCATTCACAGCATGAAATGTGATTCTTTTATTACTTAATTCCCTACACCCATTTCACTTCTATTTTCCATCTCCTTTCATTTTGCACTCATGTATTTTTCACTTTGTGGTTTCCCTTATCCTTGTGCACTCTATGTGAGAACCAAATAAAACCCCACATTTAAAAATAGTTTCCAACATTATTCGTAATTCCAAAGATGCATTCTCACAAATAATGTTTTCTCATCTGATTTCCATCTAGCATGCTGAAAGTGCCCCTCATGGCACTTTCAAACAAATTCTTGTTTTCTGGTTATCCCATTACATAGTGTTTTTCCCTTGCGTTTGGTTTCAACCTAGAAGTAATGGTTCTACTTGAGTAGCAATACCTAGTCATCATTTACAATTTTATGGAATTAGAAAAGAAAGGGGTGGAAAAGAACCAGACCTAAATTCTTATTTATGAATAAAGGCACTAATTATTTTGGTAATAGGGTGAACCACTTTTGATCAGCATGCTAAACTAGAGCCATCTTTGTGGTCTAGAGTAACATAACACAATGGAACACTTTTGGTTTTTTTCCCCCTACTGAGGGAGAACACTGTGCTTTATATTGAGGACTAATACATTTTAAATTTGACCTCAGTGAGGCAGACAAATTCAATTGACTACCCATTGGGATACAATCAAACACATAGGAGGTAACCTAAGAATTCATTTATGGCATTCATTGATTGTATTTACCATAAAATTGTAAATATTCAGTCACTAATTGCGCATAGCCTCTAACAGTTAGACAGTATTTGTTGAGTGTGGTGTGTCTGTATGTTTTACCTATGCTCAGAAAATATTCTACAAATAGCTAAATTCATATAAAGCCACAATGCCTAGGAGGCTAAATAATTGCATTGATCATTGAGGACATAAAAATAATTTTTTGTTGCAAAAACACCACTTTTCTTATACATTTAAAAAAATTCTTATGTTCTAGAGTAAAATTTCCTTACATGCATTTGTTGCAAATGACGTGTTACAGTACATCTGAGAACTCAGTATAACCTCTAATTGAGAGCTGAACCACCTAATAATGCTGTGTGAGCTCTTTGAGGAAATGAAGTAATCATGGAATTCCTTTTTTTTGTTGGTAGGAAATGACTGTCCTTTGTTCCCTTTTGCAAAGGCATATCATCATATTTTAGTTGATTTCCCCTGTATGTTTCTTTTAGGCAAGTCAGTAATTTCAGAGAAGCCAAATATATCTTGCTCTTTGGGGATGTAATTTAGTTGGTTCGACCACAGTGGTATTCTCAGGTTATGTTCAGCAGTCATTACAAAAAGGCAATTTTTTGTAACTTGGATAGTTTAACGTAATTTCTTTCTATTCCTGTTCTGTGCAGGTGCATGAGGCAGTCCCATGTTACAGTGAGTGCAATCAATACTCCTGGGCCGTAGAACACTGGTCTCCATGCAGAGTCCACAATGAGCTGAGGTCCCTGCGCTGTGGAGGAGGAATGCAATCTAGGGAAATCAGGTGTGTGCAAATAAATAGAGATGTCCGTGGAATGGGATAGTAGAACTTACACATTTCTGTAAAAATGCAAGTGTTGTTTATCCAAGTACACCCCGATTTTCACACAGTATACTCTGGCTTTTGCTCATCTTTAAGTATCTGTGGAGCACATATGCCCTGAACTGCTGTGGGTGTAGCAGGATGTCCTCTGCAATGAAGCCACAATCCTTACTCTTTCCTGCAAATGACTTCAGTGGTAAAGCCAGCTACATGGAGCTGGCTGGCATCCCTTCCCTGACTCATGGCCATCATTCTTAATGCGCTAGGAAATTTTGACCATGTGGCCATGTTCCTTAGAACAAGAAAAGATTAGAACACAACAGACACACCCAGAGGAAAAGACCTTGTGTAGGCACAGGGAGAAGAGGGACATCCACAAGCCAAGCAGAAAGGGCTCAGGAAAAAAACAATTGATCTGCCAACACCTTGATCTCAGGCTTCTAACTTCTACAACTGTGGGAAAATAAATTCCTGTTATTTAGGCCAGCCAGTCTGGGGCATTTTGTTAAGACTTCCCTAGCTAACTCACACAGACTCACTGTGTTATGATCACGTTTATGATCACATTTAAATGTGAAGCAGATTCTCCAAGCATCTTGGATTCCAAACCATTATTGACCTTAACTAGCATGCTGTTTTAATGAACGAAACAGTTTATCTGTTCTCTTTCTTAAAACCTACAAACTGGAGGACATCTTCATGGTTCATCCATGACTATCATTATTAATTTAAAAAATATCTTTGAATATTTGTCTTCTATTATCAGGCATTGTTGTGGGGAATGGGGATTTAAAAAGTGAACAAATAGTTCCTGACCTCAAAGAACNGCCAGCCAGTCTGGGGCATTTTGTTAAGACTTCCCTAGCTAACTCACACAGACTCACTGTGTTATGTGACTTACGTTTATGATCACATTTAAATGTGAAGCAGATTCTCCAAGCATCTTGGATTCCAAACCATTATTGACCTTACTAGCATGCTGTTTTAATGAACGAAACAGTTTATCTGTTCTCTTTCTTAAAACCTACAAACTGGAGGACATCGTCATGGTTCATCCATGACTATCATTATTAATTTAAAAAATATCTTTGAATATTTGTCTTCTATTATCAGGCATTGTTGTGGGGAATGGGGATTTAAAAAGTGAACAAATAGTTCCTGACCTCAAAGAACTTACAGTATAGTAGCAGAGAAAAAATACACATAAATATATTAGAAAGTCTTTGTTATGAAATGCCATGAAAAACATAAATCTGGGTCAGAGAAATGAAGAGTACAATTTAAGGGAGGTTGATAAGCAAAATACTTGAGGAGAGACCCGAAGAAATGTTTAGATCTATAGAAAGAAAATTTCAGGGAAGAAGTGTCCAGAGCAGGCACTTTCTTGGCTTGTTGTAACAAGCTGGCCCAATAGGCTGGTGCCAGTACTCAAAATACTACTCATGTAGTCTTTTTAAAAAGGTAAAAGAATATTATTCCTTTTACTAACCTAAAAAATGGTAAAGAAATACATTCTCCTCTAGAGTGTCCAGAAAGGAATGTAGCTCTGCCAAGCACTGAGTTCACCTAGTGAGAACCATGTTGGATTTCTATACTACAGAATCGTAAGATAATACATTTGCATTGTTTGAGAACTGCATGTATGGTGATAGTCTCAGTATGTTAACTTTAACTTAAATCCTTGTTTTCAGTATGAAGGCTCTTTTTATGACCCTTTCTAGCTGATACCATTTCAATTCTCTGCAGCAGTGGGGAGGGGCCTTCCCTTAGCTGTGAGGATTGGGGGAGGGGGTCTGAGGGCCTAGGTTCTTCAACATACTTTCAATAAATTCTCCAGTTTTTCAGCCTCACTTTTAGTCAGATTTCCAGAGGTACTTAGTGCCACAAATCCCAAATAATTCATGTGTTCTGTGGTGTAAATTGAGTTACTTTCTTTGTTTTGCCTTGCACACTTACTGTTCAGAGTTCTTAGTGTGAGAGTTACCAGGAAGCCATCCATTTTTATTTTATCACCTTTGTTTTCTCCCTTGTTCTTTGTCCTTGCAGGGGAATGCCATTCCCTTCCACTTGGGGGGTGTGTGTGTGTGTGTGTGTGTGTGTGTGTAACAAATTCTTTTAATATTGTGTTTGTGGCATATTGAAAGTAAACAAAGACTAATGTGTAAATTCAGCTGGACACCATTGACCAGAAGTCTTCCCTCTTCTTTCTCAGTGAAATAATAAAAGGACATCAGCTGAGGGTACGCAGTTGAGAAGAAAAGCAATTTCCAGCTCTTAAGTTTGTCTTGGGAAAGACAAATAAGCCATCTCGTGGTTTCTCCTTCCACTATTGACTATTGCCACATGAGAAATTAAAGTCCATACATAACTCTGTGTCATGCCTTCCTGTATTAGAAGGCATTACGTACTTATGTCTTCTCCCTGTCTGCCATTCTCTGCTAGCCTCCTTTATACAATACTTTCCCATTACTTATCACCTAATGAAGTTTATTTTATTTTGTGCCGGGTGATATGCTTTACAATTTTCCTTAATATTAAATAATTATTAATATATATAAAAAAGAAACTCTTAATGTACAGGATAATTTATTCCAACACAGCATGATTCAGGAAGTACCAAAAGTTCTGCCTCACACCCCTCTTAAAATGCTTGCTCCTTGGCTGTGGCACTGTGTCTGAACTATCCAGGCCAGGAATTGTCACTGTCACTCATCACCTCTGTCATCTTCACCTTTACTCTGCTCATTGTCACTGGAAGAAAATATTCGTAACAATAAATATATTGCCTGTGATTTTTTCAGTTCTGTGCCCCAGCATCCAGGCAAATATTAGATGCATAGTAAGCCCTCAGATACAGCAACTAAATGAACTATTACTAACAAATGATAACTTTGGATCCCAACACCTAGCAAAAGAGGCTTATATATAGCAAGTGTTTATTAAACATTTTTCAGAAAAAAATTTAAAATGACCTAATAATTGGTACGTACTATATAAATGCAGAGAAATGCTCACACCATAGAGCTGCAGCTTGGTGAATTTTCACAATGTAAACACACCTGTGTAACAGCCCCAAGATCAAGAAACAAAACATTGCCAGGACCACCTAAGCTCCTCAGTAACCATTCCTCCAGGGGTAATTACTATTGTGACTTCTGAGGCCACACATGAGCATTTTCTACTTCTTAATTTTATGTAGGTAGAATTATAAAGTAAATGATCTTCCATGTCTAGTTCTTTTGTTCAACATTATATTTGTAAGGTTTCCCCATGCTGTCTTCTGTAACAGTACTTCACGTGCATTCTCACCACTTTATAGCATGTAATCTAGTTTGGTCGGTTACACGTAGTGGCACCGTGAACATTTTCAGTCAGTTTTTGCAGTGCAGGTCTGTCTGCCTTCCTTTTGCAGATGCATATAGAAGTGGGACTGTCAGGACATGCAGTTTGTATCTGTTTAGTTTTAGTGCATACTGCTAACTAGTTTGTCAAGGAGTTTGTGCTCCAACCAGCAGAGTAAGGAGAATTACCATTGCTCCACATTCTTGCCAACCCTTGATATTTTTCATGTTTGTGTTTAAGTCATTCTGGTGGGTAGACAGGGTATATAGTGGTATAAGACTTTGTTTTTTATTTGATGGAACCAATGGCATGATCATTTATCTAGGCTTCACCAGTGCTTATCTCAGAGCCCAACACTGGGTAGTCCAAACAACTACAATGCGTGTGCCTATATCATGTGCCTAGCTGCTGCATGAAAATGCTTGCTGATTGCCCTTTGGTTTATGATATCAAAACTCCTTACAATACCTAACAGAAAACATATTCAATTAATTTTACTTTACTTTGTCATCACCTTAAATGTGTTGGACAAAGATTAGACAGGTTTATGTGATATGATATGAAATGGAAGTCTAGGAAAGGTCTGAGAGAGTCACGGGAACCATGGAGGCTCTAGCTATTTCAAAATGATGGATTCACTCAGAGAAGGAGAGCCTTCAAGATCTGCTACAATAAAAATGAAATTCACTCTAGGTAGACCTGAGCAAATATATTGGAGGTCTCTCTAGACTGAGAGTTGTTCAAGGACAGTAGTGTCTCTAGTCCCCATTGCAATTTCCTGCTCTGCTGAATGAAAGGTTCTGCACAGAATTATCACTCAATAAAGGCCAACTGGAGTTTTTTCCTCATTTTTCTGCTGGCCTTATGTTTATGTTTGAAGAGTAAGTAATGGTGATACATCTTAATTATTTTAAATTTGTTCTCTACCATTTTAAGTGATCAAATTACCTTGTTGTCTTGCCTTACAGATGTGTGAACACTGCAGATAGTGAAGGTGGAGCAGTAGATAAAATCCTCTGCAGCCGGGATGAAATGCCCCCAGAAACCCAACCCTGTGCTCTTCTGTGTCCCAATGAATGCGTCATGTCTGAATGGGGACCTTGGAGCAAATGCCCGCAGGTAATTTCTCTCCCCTTGTCAATACCCTAATCCTCTGGTGCTGCCTTCACTATTGTTCTCTAGGCATTCACAGTGCTGCTCTCAAAAGCATTCTCCTAGTAATAGGGGAAAATGTTTTTACCTAAGAAAGAAAAAAAAAGAAAAAAGAACAGAAAATGAAATTCAGCTATGGAGACTGAGCAATTTAAAATGTCAGTGCTTCTTTTTAGGCCTTTATCATGGGAACTGGACAAGGAAAATAAGCTTGTAATCATGGTACTAGGATTCGAATGTGCTCCCATTGTTACAGGGGTCTCTTAAGTACCCAAATGATTCTGATTGTAGTGTCTTGGTTCTGTTCCATTTTTATTGTGGCAGAATCAATTTTCCCTTAGTAGCTGAACTCGGCTGTGTAATTCAGCTTCTGTTAGGGATGATCTGTTTTTGTCTTTTGCTGTGTTCCCAAAGACGAGGTGTTCTCTGGTCATGTTTTTCCAAAGCTCACAAAAAGCCTTTTTTTGAAGTCTAAAGTATTTGCCCTCATTTTTCTTCTTTAAAAAAAAAATCAAAGCTTAACCAAATATATAAAAATAAGTGTTCTTCAAATAGGATGATTCACTTTAGTATTTTCAGAAGATAAATTTTGATGTTTTAGTCTTATATTTCTGCTTAAAGCACTAAAAAATAAAATTAGGTTAAGGAACATATTATATAGGTCCAAACATTAGAAAGGAAAAAAATTAGGATATTTTTAATTTAATGGTGATACTATTTGTGGGAAGAATGTATAAAACCTTTATATGAAAATAGAAAATATGTTTGTAATCAATGAATGTCCTATATTTGCTCTTTTAACCACTGATTCCTTTTTAATTTTTACAATCTTATCTTTCACATTTCTTTAGTTATATTCCTGAAAGAGAGTTGCTTTGGTAGTGTTATTTTTTATTTATAGAGTTGCTGGGAATACAACAAGGTAATATTAAGATGCAGAGGTATCAATAAAATAATTTGTAAGAATAGGATGTATGTCCTATGACTAAGTTATTTTGTAAGTTGAATACAACGAATATTAACATTTACTGAACACTTCCTTTGTAAGTAAGAATTACTCCCTTTAGTCCTTGCTCCAGTCCTATTAAGTACATACTGTTACCAGTCCCATTGTACAAATGAAGAAACTGATTCTCAGGTTGGCTAAGTAGCTTACACAAGGCTCCACAGTGTTTAAATGATGGAGCTGGAAATGAACATTATTCTATCTGATGAAGCCAGAACATTTGCTCTTTCATCCTTGATCCACTTATTTTGGAAGAATTAAGTAGAATTAGACTCAGTATTTCTCTTTTAGATGCAACACTTATTTTAAGAATAAAGCAAGATACTTTTAGCAAGTTATAATGATATGTATGATTATTACATGACTGAGTACATATACTAACACGTTAGAAAGTGCGGTAGCATACACTCTTTATTAATCAACTTGCAGAAGAATTAGCAACTGAAAAGCTCAATTAAATGTAGAGGTCATGATCTCTCTCACTTCTTTTCTAATTTTCTCACACAAGAATCCATAAAGCTGTGATCACTTTACAATAAAAATGTTGCCCTCTTAAGTCAAAGTATCTGACTAGTGTGAGCTAGAATGTTTGTTGTAGAAGCATTTGACACAGTTTTGTGATGACTGGCATCCTGTGCTTGCTTCTTTGGGTTTCTGAAAGACAGTTTTCTTTAAGATTTGCTTTCTAAACATAGTTACTCTATTTTTGGAGTGTTTATAAATTAGAGATAGAATATTTTAACATCCTTTTATGTGTCTGGAAGGTGACAGTTGTTCCTTACCATGAAGTTGAGAGGGTTGTCTTTCAACTGTTTATATACCTTCTGAATGACATCATCATCATCATCATCATCATCATCATCATCATCATCATCTAGCAACAACAGTAGCTATGACAACAGCAATAATAACTCTCATTGAGCACAGCTTAGGTAGCTGACACCGTGCTGCAGTGTTGTAACAGCACTGTGCCATGAAGGTAGATGCTAGGCATGGTCACTCACGTCTGTCTGACCACAATGGCCCTGGGTCTTGTCCTTCAACAAACATCATGCTCTTCTTTGGTATAAATAAAAACCTTAAAATGGAAGAAAATGCTAATTGGTGTTCCCAATTTATAAATTTCCCCATCTCTAGATATATTGCATGGCTTTAATATATTGCAACTTCTTAGCATAACATGCCAATCTCAGAGACGCTTGAATAGCACTTGACGACAATCATGATCATGATAATGGCAGAGTCAGCCAGCTGGATGTCTGTGCCTGAAGTTTGATCAGCATGTTAATGTGCATTTTCTGAGGAAAAAAACAATTATTGTATAATTGTTCTCTATACTCTGTGTTGAATCACAGTACAATATCAGCCATTATTTTACCAAATTCTCCTTCGAGACTCTGCAGTGTGACATATGTTAATGGAAGAAAATTCACTATGTTTTCTCCTCCTTCTTTTTTTCCCAGGGCAGTTTTTAAAGCCAAATACATAAACAAACAAAAAATAAATAAATAAATAAACTTGCCCTGGCTGAGGAGCTCAGTTGGTTAGAGCATCGTCCCAATATGCCAAGGTTGAGGGTTTGATCCCCAGTCAGGGCACATACAAGAATCAACCAATGAGTACATAAATAAATAGAACAACAAATCAATGTCTCTCTCTTTCCCTCTCCTCCCAACCCCATTCCTCTCTTTCTAAAAATGAATTTAAAAAATTTTTTAAACTCAAAGAAAAAAGTAAAATATTTCTGATAAAAAACATATTTATATTTCTCTTATATATCTACAAAATGCTCTGCAATTTATACTTCAATTTTGCTGTAGAAGCTATATTTAATATTAAATATCTTCATATGTTTTTAACTATCACAGAGTAAGTAGATTTTCCAGTTATTTAAAAGAAATTTAGCAAAGTCAATTAATCAAAGTCATTTCTTTGATTCCTGGTGTGTGTCCTGTACTCTGAGGCCAAACACGTGTGACAGAGCCTCACTGGCACTGAGGAGCTCACAGCCCTCTGTGACCTCATGAAAACGTGAGGGATGGGAATAGGAAAGATGTGTGGGAACAGGAAAGCCCTCAATAGCTGAGTGGCAGTGTTCATAAATGCACACGGCATTCACTAGCAGAGTAGCAATACTATACATATACTTTAGTGATACTATATATACTTTGAATGATTTCCTAACTTCTGGGGCAGTGATTTTCACACTGGCACCTGTAAGAATGATGTAGATGTGTGTTAACACGCAGCCCCCCCACGCCATCCCGGAGGCTGCACTTCAGTGGCTCTGCAGTAGGGCCCGAACCGACATCTCTAACAAGTTTCCAGGTGATGCTGATTCACCTACTCTGGGGAACACTCTTTGGGTCACAAGCATCTTGGTTATTACATTTAAGTCATGATTTCTTTCTCAATGCCGCTTTAATTACAATATCATGTGGAAATTTAACTTATATTTACAAATGATTTTCATGTGCCAGACAACATATTTAGCATTTACATTTATTATTGCATTTAATCTGCTCAATGCCACTGTTGAATAGATACTACTACTCCCCCAATGTATAGATGAATAAATTGATTCTCAGAGAGGTTAGTTACCTGATGTTTTCTGTGCTAGTAAAAGGCACAGTGACTATTTAAGCCCCGGTAGTCTACACAGGGAGTGGCTAAAGTAGGCTCACAGTTGTTAGTCCATGAAACACAGTTTATTCTTGTATTATTGTTTATTAATTATTATATTATTTTCCATACAAAAAACTGTAAACCCACTTTTGCCTCACCTTGTATGCAAAATTTCTTTTCTTGACTCTAATATGCTTATTTTTCTAAAATGTTTTAATGTGAAAGGAAACATATACAATTATACATATGAAAATCCTTGCAATGATCTTGTTATGTACATAAATATACATGTGTATATGTATATATCTCATGTATATATGTATATATCTGTTATGTACATAAATATGTATATATGTATATATGTGTGTGTATGTATATATACACATGTGTGCAAGTGCAAGCATATGCATATGGTAGTTTATTATTTGTTACCTGTATTCCTCATTTATCTACCTAATTTTTCAGTTTTTGTCTTTATTATTCATGCTTGAACATGATACTAATGGAAATTTATAAAATTGTACATTCTTCAAGAGAGGTTTAAAAATTTCTGAATTCAGACACTGTTCAGCCCCTGACATATCTGAACAAATATATGGTTCTCTTTATTTATGCCACCAGTCCCTATAGGAAATTTTCACTAAGTAATACAGATTTTTTATTTATGACTCTCCTTGGAGGTTTGACTAAGGAATTTCTTAATTAATAATATTGATGGAAAAAAGCAAAGAGGATCTTAGAGACGAATTTCCAAACTATACTATACTTTGGGGGAGCAAGCTTGTAGAGTCCCTTTCCAGAAAGATGACTCACGTTTACCAAACCAATTTGAACTCTGATTCCCTCCAAGCCGAATGCATCAAACAATGGCTGAAGCCCTAGCCTGGCTTTCCCTTTCACTGCAGCAAATGGAGATTCAATACACAGTGGTTCAGTGCAACCTTATGGTCAGTGCTCAGATCTTTGAATTATCAGTGAGACAACCTTCAAAGAAGGATCATAAAGGAAGACTATATAGGCCTTCAGTGTAATCAAATCTGAATTCTATCATAGACTTAATATGGTGTTTCAAAAATATACCTTATTTCCATACTTTTCTCCAACTCTTTCTGAGTCCAGGACACCCTACTGAAAACCAATTCAGGTATATATTAGCGGGCATACACTGCCATTACTCCTGCAAGTAACGACACTTCTTTAAAAGATAAAGAGAAATGCTCTCCAGTTTTCTGACATGTGCTCCAGAATTAAGCAGTTGAGGTTAAGAAAAATATACTTTTTTTTTCATGGCATCCCAGTGTTATTTTAGATAAATGCCATCAACAATGACGTTCAATTACTGATGACTTAGAAGTTTCCTCAACTTAACACTATCCCTGAAAGTTCTATTTCCAGGGAAGCAAATTACCCCAATGATTACTGCTTCAAGCTCTTAGTTCTCAGCTTCAAGCTCTTCATCAACCTGCCATCACAGTCTGGAACATGCAGATGACAACCTGCATGTGTCTCTGGAAGGCATATCTATCTAATGGTCATAACCTTCCAGCTTCCTAGTGCTTTTCTTTGGCTCACAACTAAAAGCTAGAGGAGAACAATTAAAGGTTTTTTTTGCATTTTGCACTGAAAATTCTGGTTGCTTCTGATAAGTTGATAAGGGGTTTTGTCAGAAGCCCATAATTCCTTACTTAAGGACTTGTGAGATATTTGGTACCCTGTGTGCGGTGAGGTTTAATGTCAGTTAGAACCATGAATATTTTCAGAACCACATTAGGCCCTGCAGGAAGGGTGCCTCATTTCATGCAGCATAGCAGCAAATGACAATCAGATGAAAGCAATCTTTGGGCTGTTCCAGTTTTTTAAATTCAGTGTTATTATTCGTTCTTATACAGCATGACTTATTCAAATCTCACTATCACCAATTTGAATTATAAAATAGGGTTCTATTGTTCTCAGTCTCTCTCTGTTTCTTTCTCTCTTTTCCCTCTCTTTCTACCTATCTCCATCTCTATTGTATAGTAGAAATTCTCTCAAAAAATGGTATAATGAGCCCCATAAATTAATCAACCCACTCAAAACCGATCACCAACTTCCACGATTATCTACATATGACAATTTTATTTATTTTTTCTTCCCCAACTTTTATTTGTTCTCCTATAAATGACTTTAAAGTATACCCCACACTTTGTCATTTTATTATGAATACTTCTATATATCTTCTTAAGAGATAATGACTAATCACAACTATAGCAAAACATCACCACAATACCTTTTATACCTTGTGGGAGTTTAATTTTTAAAAAATTAAAAACAGGACTGCCTGCCTGGTGTAGCTCAGTGGATTGAACACGGGCCTGCGAATCAGAGGATTGCAGTTTGATTCCCAGTCAGGGCACATGCCTGGGTTATGGGCCAGGTCCCCAGTGGGGGACATGTCTCCAGTGGGGGACACATGAGGGGCAACCACACATTGATATTTCTCTCCCACTCTTTCTCCTTCCCTTCCCATCTCTCTAAAAATAAATAAAATATTTAAAAAAACAGGGCTTATACAAAGTTTCAAAATTAATGAACTTACTAATGACTAAGCCAGCACAATTGCAAGGCTGGTCCAATGAGGATTGGAGAGGGCAGAGAACTTTCACTTCTAGCAATAATGGAATATCATTGGATTTATTTGGATTGTTTTGATTTACACTCTTATTGTAGACAACTAAAAAAAGAGCAGAATATAAACAACAGTTTTTAGAGATTGGATAACATGTAGTATTTAACTATGATCCTGAGGGAAGAAAAACAAAGTGGGGTGAGCCTTAACAATCACCTCTCTAGGATGGAGATACTTTCTGGGTGATGGTGCTGGGAATGGGATCATAACAAAAGCATAGTGAGGAGCTAGATATTATAAATCTGAGAAGTAGAGGGAGCTGAAGTATGAAGGGCAAAAGGCTGGAGAGGGTTAGCTTGGCACAGAAAGAAATCTCAATATTAAAATAAGGGCTTCTTTGAGTTCTTGCCTAAATTCTAATTTATACATGTATAGGGTAAAACTCTGGAAGTAGAGCAAAGAATGGCCTCTGGGTTGCTGCCAGGTGTAAACATTTCAAAGCTCACACAGGCCTTGGAGACATTTCAATTCCATCCAGCCAACACAGAGATACTTTTTCAAGCCCTCAGGCCAGTTGATAATGACCAAAAAGGTTGTGCCTTTGGTGGCCCTGGAGTAAATTCTACTGTAGAATTTCCCTAATGAAATTTAAAGACAAACCTTGGAAAAGCCAACTTGACTGTGGGGGATGCTCTGCCTACAGGGCTGCCTCCACCCCCAACCAGCTGCCACAGATGAGAATAAGTCTACAAAGACATGATCTGCTTGGGAAGGAAAGGTGACCAGTCTCTCAGAGGAGAAGGGCCTTGAACCTGTTCATCAGTGGGCTTTTATTGGGTTTGATTTGCATAGGAATACAGAGTGTACACATAAAGCTCATCAACTATTGTCAGGCAGTAGTGGTCAAACAATAGACAACATTCAAAGAACTATGAGGGCTTATTCTTAATGAGGGTCATACAGCTAAAGGGCCATAAAACTTTGGGAAACAAACTCATTTTATGCTCAGACCCTTAAAATTTCAATTGAGGGCATTGTTAGCAAAGGTTTCACAGGATTTTACGCATTCTTTTTCAGGCCTGATTGCCCTGGGGAACCGCTCTTTCCAGCACAGGGCTGCACCCATCTCTAACATTGTTTTAGGGTTAAGTCAGGTGGGGGATGTGAGCAGCCAAGAGATTAGGAGACTTCTTACAGATAGAATGAGGACTCAGGCTATGACAAAGCTGAGGGGTGAAGGTTCATTACCCCTTTTCTATCATCCCCTAAGACCTTCCCTGATGGCCCCTTCATGACTGTGCCTGTCTTAGGTCATCCCTTCCTTAAGGAGTCTTATCCATTAGTGGCTAACCAGTTAACCACCCGAGGCCAAGAAGGGTGAAGTAAAAGGTGGCAGAGGCAGCACCCCTGCCTGGAAGATAAGCTTTGTCTCCTTAGTGCCTTATGGTCCCAAGGTCTTTTTACCCAACCTTAGTCATGGGGGGTTACAGCTTCTGAAACCAGGCATGGTGGTTCCCAACATCTGATCCACAAGTAACTTTTGTGTCTGCCAAAATAAATGTTAACACATTTAAATGGAACACACACACAAATTTAACAAATGTAGAACTCACAGTGTCTGGGAGTGGTGACTAGAAGTCATTTTAGGGACTTAGGTAGTACTGGTAATATTTTGTCTCTTGAGCTCTGGTCATGTGATATAGGTGTTTTCATAGTATGAAGAGTCCTGGAGCTGCATTCCTATTACATTTGTAGTTTTCTATATGTATTTTATACCTAATTACTACTACACATCTAAAGAGGCAACACGTTGTGACCCATAAGCAAGAGGAAGACCAGTCAACACAAGCAGGAATAGAAAATAAGGAACTTAAAAACAGTTATGATAGACCCTGACCCAGTGCTTCAGTTTGTTTGATCTTCATCCTGTTGTGCCAGAGTTTCTGGTTTAATCCCTGGTTAGGGCACACACAGGAGGCAACCAATGGATACGTAAATAAGTGGAACAACCAGTCTATGTTTTTCTCTCTCTCTCTCTCTGTCTCTCTCTAGATAAAAATTTTAAAAAACAGCTGTCATAAATATTTTAAGTATGCTCTGAAATTTAAAGGAAAATAAGAACATAATGAGTAAAATAGAAGATATTGAAAAGAATTATATAAATTTTAGAGATCTAAAATACAATGTCTGACATTAAAAAAAATGTGCCAAATGGGAGTAATAAAATGTTACACCGTGCAATATAAAAGATGAGTGAACTTTAAGACATAGTAATAGAAATTACACTAAGGCAAATAAAAAAGAAGACCAAAGGGAAATAAATAGACTAAGTGATCTGTGGAATATTAACAGTTGGTGTAAAATAACCACTCAATATATTTGGAGTCCTTTCAGGAGCATGGGGAATGGACAGAAAAATACTTAAAGAAGTAGTGGCTAAAATTATTCTGTATGTGGCTGTAGTCCTCAGAAACTATTACCTGGATCATATAAACCTGGTTGACAATATTCTAAGAACAAAACCGGAAAAAAATGCTAGAGGTCTCATTGTATATTACATAGACAGTCTTTCACTTTAATCCTTTTATTTTCAAAATGGTAGCTCCCTGCTCAATTGTGTCAAGTGTCCACAGTGAAAAAAAAATCTGTTTTTCCCATTAAAAGAACAATAAATTCCTAGTCTTTAGCTAGAAGACACCTGGCTGTGCCAGTGGGCAGAGATTGTGTGAAGGCCTAACAAATTCAAACACTCCCTTTCAGTGCATACTCTAGTTGTGAGCCTAATTCCACCTTCTTGTTCAGATGTTCTTGCTGCTTACATTCCTAGTATTTGAAGCTTTACAGAACAAATCAGGTACCAATTTATCCATTGCTGGTTTGGAATTTAGTACTCTCAGGTCAGCTAAGGCAGTTTTCACATCAATTTGTCAGTTTCCTCAATATCGTTACTTTTGTACTCAATATTATTAGCATATAATCATGTGTACACCTTTAAACACAAATTCACTTACTCTTTAATTCCTTTAATATCATTTTAGTAGTAATTCTGGAAGGAATTCTCTAAAAGCCGCCATCTTTAATCAAAATCTTAATTTAATCTTAATTCATGGTATATTTTACCACAGAAAAGTATTTAATTGTTATGAAACTAAGTTTCTTTCCTGCTTAAATATTTCACAGATTTACTGTTTTAAATTGCATTTCCAATATTTTACTTGCTTAAAAATATATAAAGATATTTAATTCATCAGTTATTTAATCTTGTATGTAGTATAAGATAGGCTTTTCAATTAAATTCCAAATGAATATTTCTCTACTGACTGTTTTTGTGTTTATATTCTAGATATTTTTAATTTATTTGTTCATGAGAATTTTCTTTATATTCTTGTTGCATCCAATTAAATTTTTCATCACTAGTATTAATGTGTTTTTTTAGTGAATATTTCTAACTAACTGGTTAATTATAGTGTCTAACTACAATATTAAGTTTTATATACACCTTATATCCATCATGTTTTTCTAAATAAGGTCATTAATTCTACTAGGATTTTTTAGTTAGTTGACATTCTAAGGATTTTCCTCATCATATAATCTTATAATCTATATAACAACCACACAATATACAAGTAATGATTGTATCATTCTTATGTTATTTATCCTGGACATATTTATAAGGACTTTCTAAATAATACTAAAAACAAAATAAAAATTATGTCAGTCTTTTTTGATATTAATAATAATATTGTGTCTGAGCCATTTCAAATAGTATCTGCATTTCTCAGATATAAGAATTTTCTCTAAATTTCTTTTAACATACATGCAACTATAATACATCTGTATATACATAGGGTTTTTCTCTTTCTCTTTTTTTTTTATTGTTGTTCAAGTACAGTTGTCTCCATTTTCCCCCTACCACTTCCCCCCACACCAGCCATGCCTACCTCCCACCCTCCATCCTACCCCCACCTTTGGCTTGGTCCATGTGTCCTTTATCAATGTTACTTGACAACCCTCTCTGCCTCCATTATCCCCTCCCACATCCCTTCTGGTTACTGGCAGTTTGTTCTTTATTTCAATGTCTCTGGTTATATTTTGCTTGCATGTTTGTTTTGTTGATTAGGCCCCACTTCTAGGTCTTTCACCACCTGGCTTGTTTCGCTTAGCATAATGCTCTCCAAATCCATCCGTGGTGTAGCAAAGGAGAGGAGCTCCTTCTTTTTTCTGCTGCATAGTATTCCACCATGTAAATGTACCATAGTTTTTTGATCCATTCATTTACTGATGGACACTTAGGATGCTTCCAACACTTGGCTATTGTAAATTGTGCTGCTATGAACATGGGGCACATAGGTTCTTATGAATTGGTGTTTTAAGATTCTTTGGGTATAATCCCAGCAGTGGAATTAATGACTACTCAGTGTTATCAAATGCTTTGTTCTGATATGATTTTTAGAATTTGTCCTTTACATGTATTACAGTTTTAAAATAGACCTCGTAATTTTGAAATGTGCATTTATTCTTAAAGTAGACTATTTGGTTATAGTCTACAATTATTTTATTCTTAGTACTTTTTATATTTTATTTTCAATTTTAAATTAGAGTTGACATTTGTACACAACAATTAGACATTTTTGAAATATATTTTATTGATTATGCTATTACAGTTGTCCCATTTCCCCCCTTTTACTGCCCTCTGCTCTGAACACCCCCTCCACCTGCATTCCTCCCTTTTAGTTCACGCCCATGGGTGTACATGTAGGTTCTTTGGCTTCTACATTTCTTATACAATTCTTAACCTCCCCCTATTTTCTACCTACCATTTATGCTACTTATTCTCTGTACCTTTTCCCCCTTTCTTCCCCTCCAACTCCCCTGATGATGACTCTCCATGTGATCTCCATTTCTGTGTTTTTGTTCCTGTTCTAGTTGTTTGCTTAGTTTTTTTTTTTAGGTTTAATTGTTAATAACTGTTTGTTGTCATTTTACTGTTCATATTTTTTATCACCTTTTTCTTAGATAAGTCTCTTTAACATTTCATAAAATAAGAGCTTGGTGATGATGAACTCCTTTAACTTGACCCTATCTGGGAAGCACTTTACCTGCCCTTCCATTCTAAATGATAGCTTTGCTGGATAGAATAATCTTGGATGTAGGTCCTTGCCTTTCATGACTTAGAATACTTCTTTCCAGCTCCTTGTTGCCTGTAAGGTTTCTTTTGAGAAATCAGCTGATAGTCTTATGGGCACTCCTTTGTAGGTAACTGTCTCCTTTTCTCTTACTGCTTTTAAGATTTTCCCCTTATCTTTAATCTTTGGTAATGTAATTATGATGTGTCTTGGTGTCTTCCTCCTTGGGTCCAACTTCTTTGGGACTCTCTGGGCTTCCTAGACTTCCTAGAAGTCTATTTCCTTTGCCAGATTGGGCAAATTCTCCTTCATTATTTGTTCAAATAAGTTTCAATTTCTTGCTTTTCCTTTTCTCCTTCTGGCAGATTCAGATGTTAGAACATTTAAAGATGTCCTGGAGGTTCCTAAGCCTCTCCTCATTTTTTGGAATTCTTGTTTCTTCTTTCTGTTCTGGTTGAATGTTTCTTTCTCCCTTCTGGTCCACACCATTAATTTGAGTCCTGGTTTCCTTCCCGTCAGTGTTAGTTCCCTGTACATTTTCCTCCATTTCACTTAGCACAGCCTTCATTTTTTCCTCTTACTTGCGACCATATTCAACCAATTCTGTGAGCATCCTGATTATCAGTAATTTGAACTGTGCATCTGATAGTTTAGCTATTTCCTCGTCACTTAGTTGTATGTTTTCTGAAGCTTTGATCTGTTCCTTCATTTTTTTTTGCCTGTTATGTAGTAAGGGGCGGAGCCTTAGGCGTTCACCAGGGTGGGGCAACCCATGGCGCTGCGTTGTGATGCTGTATGTGGAGGAGGGGTCTGAGAGGGAACAATGCTGCTTGCTCCACTCTCTGTCAGTTTTCAGTCTCTTCCCCCTGCTACCTACAATCAAATTGGGCCCTTCTGGTGCTGATTCCCAGGTGGGTGGGATTGTATATGTTCTAGGACCATTTGGGTCTCTCCAACAAACTATCCTATAAGGCTGGGAGTTTTTCCCACTGCTGCCTCAACCCCTACAGGTATTTTAATCAGAGGTTTGAGGCTTTATTTCCCTGCCCTGGAGCCCTGGGTTGTGTGGTCTAACTCACTTTCCAGTTGTTTCAGTTCATCTGCACAGGAATGTGGGATCACGCAGTCCACAATTCGCCACTTCACTGGGTCCCCCAGCCACTGTCTTGCCACAAGTCTTCTCCACCTGGCTGCCCATTTCTGCCCCTCCTACTGATCTGGATGGATGTTTTTTCTTTAACTCCTTGGTTGTCAGACTTACATACAGTTGTATTTTTTGTCAGTTCTGGTTGTTTTTTGTATTTAAATTTGTTGCCATCCTTCTTTTGTTTGTGCGAGGAGGCACAGTGTGTCTAGCTATGCCTCCATCTTGGCCAGAAGTCATAATAGAGTCTTAAGAGGCGCACAAAACCTGAAACCCGTATAGGTTTGTTATTATACACCCCAATAAAGTCAATAAAAAACAGCATTTTGTAACTTAAGAATTTAGTCTATTATTATTCTAATTGGTTCAAAATGGCTCTTACTCCCACCCCAAATCTCCCAACTTACTATATTGGATTTAATATTATGCTATTATGCTTATTTGGAAAAATTCATCTGAAAGGTTTCTACTTTTTTTCTGAACCAATTTCTTAAAATATAGAAATTAGTTCTCTGAAATTTTAAACACATCTGTAGCAAGAATATTTTTCAATGGTATATTTTTCACAATTTTTCCAATTTCCCCTGCAATTGTTCTTTTGAAATCTCATTCTTGAGTAAAATTTAGTTATTTACATAATGCATGGAGATGACAATTTTTGCTAAATTTTAAAAAGTTTGTTCAAATAACATATACAGAATTCTGTTTTAAGTAATTTAATCCCATATATCTGTAATTATGTTCTTTTTCATACACACACACACCTATGTGTGTGAGTGTTTTTCTGACATTTTGACACTTCTGTCCAAAACTGGTATTTGATTTTTATTTAGTCTGTTTTAATTCATATACCTTAAACATATATTTTCATCATTTCAGCAAATATATCTTTCATTTATATTTCTTTTCCACTTTGAGGGTATTTACATATCTTATATTGCTATTAAACATCTAACATTTTTGTTAAACTTGAAAGAAAAAATACTTGGAAATTCATTAACTTTTTAATCAAGATTTAATTTGAAAAGATTTTGACCTCCTTCTACCAATTTATAAATACAGTATGTTTTCTCTGACACTGTACAAGGTTGTTACAAAATTATTGACTATATTCTTTATGCTGTACATTACATTCCTGCCACTTATTTATTTTATAACTGGAAATTTGTACCTGTTATTTCCTTCACCTCTTTCACTCTTTCTCCGATCCCTTCCCCTCTGGCAATGATCAGTTCTTTATTTCCATTTGTATGTTTTTGTTTTGCTTTGTTTATTCATTTGTTTTCTTTTGTTAGATTTTACATATAAGTGAGATCATAAGGTATATGTCTTTCTCTAACTTATTTTACATAGCATAATTACCTCTAGTTCCACACATGTTGCAAATGGCAAGATTTTACTTTTTATGGGTGAGTAATACTTCATAGTGTATATGTACCACATCTTCATTATCCATTTATCTATTTGTAGACAACTAGATTTCTTCCACCTCTTTGTTATTGTAAATGCTGTAATGAACACAGCAAAGCATGTAGCTCTTTGAACTAGTGTTTTCATTTTCTTCAGATAGACATCCAGAGTGAAATTACTGGGCCATATGGTAGTTCTATTCTGGTTTTCTAAGGAACTTCCTCGTGTTTTTTATAGGAAAGGAAATACTCATGCAATGTTCATAGAGTTTCCTTTCCTTTTTAGACTATGAAGCATTTTAAGCACATAGAAGGCTGCAGAGAGTTATGTATACAAAATGTTGGTGTCCAGCCTGTAGCTTAGTAGAATCTTAATTCATGTACTTCATTTTTTAAAAATGCAACCCTTTTTTATGTATGTCTGTTAAATTTTGTGGCCTCCTTTATGCATTCTGTATTAAGTTTATACTTAGGCATTAATACTGTAAATGGCACTACTTAAAATGTTATTGTTGACACAGAGGGAGGGGGAGTGTTGTGTTTCCTTTACTTTTTTCCATGTACTTACCTCACTGGACTCATATTTGTTCTTTCATGTTTTGGATCTGTTCTCTCGGTATTTTAAGAACCACAATATATCATCTCAGTCAATGAATGTCTTTATTCTGACATGAGTGTATAGGGTTATTTTTTTTCTCAGATCTTTTTTAGCTGAGCAGAGCTAACAACAACCATGACCAACTCGTATACTACTGGTTATGGGCATCTTTGTCATATTCTTGAGTTTCACAGTGACAAGTGTTTCACAGTTGTTGTGACAGTTATATTGAGATAGGTAATTTATAATATTTGTGTTTGGGCTCCAAGAATTAAAAACCAAACCTAAGACCACAAAACTGTCACTTGTATTTTAAATAATTGTAGGAAATTAAAGTGAAATTGTTGTCTGTTGAGTCCACATCTCTCTTCTGTTGTCCTCTTGTTTTTTCTCTTTGCTGTGAGTACCGACCTGTGCTTTACTTGGCATGTTTGAGTGGGGCTTCTGCCATTCCTTTTCCCTGAGCAGTACTCAAAATATTCCCTTACAGAAGTATTGGGTACTGGTAGACCACTGGCTAAGCTACCAGACAAAGACCTTTTAGCCAAGACACAGCAATCAAGGTATCAACTTGATGACTGTTTTCTGAGCTAGAACTGTTGGCAGTATGAGGCCAGCTGGGATGGGAATTTGTGCACAATAGGCACCAAAACTTTCCTAGTATACCCGACTGTGATAGTCACATGCTTATTTCTATACATGGATGAGGTTTTATCAGGCATGGCCATTGATTTTTTAAAATAAATACTTGGCATATATTACAGTCACTTTGTGAATGCACATGTAAGTGTGTGTGTAAATCATTGGACTCATGATATTCTGAAAGTTTTTTATAAGGCATCTTTGCTTTTCCAGGAAACACAATCCAATTATTTATGTGTATTTTAATGTGTGTTATATTGTATCACTAGTTGTTTTTTTGTTGTTGAATTAGTATCTATATTATGTAGTTAAGCATTTTAGTGCATTATCATCATAGTTGTGTGTGTGTGTGTGTGTCTGTCCCCTTGGCCCCTCACTGAGCCTGGGGTCTGGCGTTCATGCTTAACACACACACATACATACACACAGAGGGAGACTGACTTATAATTTTCTTTTTATGTACTACCATTATAAGTGAAGGCAGGTTATCACATGCTATAAACAAATGTTGCTTGTTTTTTTTCTTTCTGTTTTATAAAGGTTTGCCTATCTAAGAAAAAAAATGAGACACTTGAAAGAATTTATCTGTGAAACTATTTAAACATAGCCTTTTAGTGGGCAACCTTTAGTCACATCATCAATTTCCCAAGATTATTAGTCCATTTAGATTTTCTTTTATCTCCCGAGTTAACTGTGGAAACATTTTTCTTTGATATTTTCTAAAAATTCTCTTAGGAAGAGACTTCTGTATTGATTATTGTATCTGCTTTCATTTACATTTTGTTTATTTGTTTTCTTTATTTTGGTTCAGGTTGTCAGAAGTTTATGTTAGAGATTGTATTTTCAAAGTTTTATTTTATTATCAATTCTAGTCTCATTTTAATATTCTAATTTGTCATTTTTGGTTCTTGCACTTAACCTATATTCATTGCCTTTTAAGGTATATGTTTTTCCAACTAGAATAGCAACATTTTAAAATATATTTACTGTCTTTTGTAGTAATGAAACACTCAAGGATATTATTATCAAGAATATTATAGTATTTATTTATAATTCAACTTGGACAGGGTAAAACCAGCTGCAATACTAAGGATTTGGCTCTGACCTTAAATTTAATATGAAGTATTCTTATTTTCACTGCTGCCTGAAAAGCCCACTAAATTTCAAACATCCTTATGTCCTAAATAGTTGTTATACAAAGTATATTTAAATTTTTACATTTCAAAGTCTTTCCTAATTATTCAGTCTTTTTTATTTATTATTTTCTGTTTGCTTTTAGAAATGTATTAAGGCTAGCTAAGAGAATGATGTATGATCAATATTTCCTAATGTTCCACTATGATTGAAAATAAGTTATTTTCTTCCTTAGAATTCATGTTATAGATATAGAAAAATTTGGCTCTATTTATTACATTTTTCAATATTTTTGTCCATATTTGTCATTAGCCAACTTGAAAAATTATAGTCTGACTGGTCTGTTAGAGTATGTATGCTATTATGATTGTATTTCTGTCAAATTCTCCTTGCCTTTAAAATTGTGTTTTATTTCTATAGTTTGATATCATGTTATTTAGCACAATCAGCTTTGTAAATATTTGCCTCAATAATTTTCCATTGATATTTCTTTCTTTAGAACTTTGTCATTTTATTCTATTTTGTCTTCCACAGATCCTTCTGCTTTACTTTTGTTTTCATGGGTCTTTATCTACCCTCATTATTTTCTTCCGCTTCCAATTGATATCTGTATGCACACTTTTTACAAAAAGGATACTTGAAATTCCTATTCTTTCCAGTGGCTTGATGGACTGTGCCTTGTATTTTTTCTATGCATTTGAGTAGTTTAATATTACTATTTATTATCTGTAATTTTTTTAGAAAGCCTTGAACATGTAATTTTCTATTATAAACTTCTGAATAAAACATTAAATTATGAACAGTGTATATCAGAGATATTTAGCTTGTTTTATTTCTCCCCAAAACTTCCCAGCTTTGCCAATATAATCTGAAATTATAGACCTAGAGGATTACCTTTTGCCAGCTTCTCTATCTTACACAATCATATATAATTTGTATATTTCCACATAGAAAATATTAATCTTTTTCTCTTTTTCTATTAAACCATTTGTTGCCATTAAGAATATAGTACTCTTGCCCTAGCTGGTGTGGCTCAGTGCAAAAAGTGCTATCCTGCGAACCAGAGGGTTGCTGGTTAATTCCCAGTTCAGGCACATGCCAGGGTTACAGGCCAGGTCCCTAGTAGGGGGCATGTGAGAGGCATCCACCAATCGATGTTTCTTTCTCTCCCTCTCTTTCTCCTACCCTTTCCCTCTCTCTAAAAGTAAATAAATAAAATCTTAAAAAGTAAAAATGCTAAATTTTTTAAAAAGGAAAAAATATGGTACTCTTTATTTGCTGCATTGTAATTGGAAAACATCACCTCCAGCAAGTTGGAATGATACCTTGAGTTTCTGTTTACTTCATTATGACCAAATTTCAAGTCCCAGTGCTTTTATGTATTCTAAAACTGTAATCATTATTTCTATACCACCTTTCATTATCTTCTATTACTGCATACATCTCTATTGTTACTGAATTTTTCTATTATCCACTGTAGGATGGCTTATATGTGCATTTTCCCATTCCAATTCTAGGAAATTTTAATAGTCTTCTGATGAGGTGTACACTTCATACCTTAAAGTGTACAAATCTAAAAGGTACAGCTTGTTTACTTTTTATATACCTAATTAGCCACCAAGCAAATAAAAATATAGGTCAATTCCAGTACCTTACAGTCACCTCAGTACTATTTTTCAGTTTATAGATAGTTCCCTAAGTCAGCCACTACACCTACATCTATCTTATCTACTAGTTTTGCTTGCCTTGAACTTCATGTACCCTTTTGTGTCTGACCTCATTACCTTAATATTATCCCATACTTTATATTAATGGAATCATAGTATATATTATTTTTTGTCTAGCTGATTTTGCTCAATATAATATTTTTGAGATTTATGACAATTGTTGAGGCTATTCATTTGTTCATTTTGGTTGCCACATATTATTTCATTGTGGAAATATAGCATCATTTATTTATGTATTCTCTTGTTAGTGAACATTTGGGTCACTTCTACTTTAGTTCTCTTATGAGTATAACTACTCTGACCACTCTGTGAGTTGTTTTTTCAATATTTGCACTCATTTGTTCCTTTTTATTAAACTTATTGGGGTGACATTGCTTAATAGATTTATATAGGTCTAAGATGTACAATTCTGTAACACATCATCTGTATACATCATCTGTATATTTTGTGTTTACCACCCAGAGAGAAGTCTCCTTCCATCATAATTTGGTCTCCCTGTACCATCTTCTACCCTGCCCTCCCTGCTTTCCCTCTGGTAATCACCATAGTGTTGTTTGTGTCTATGAATTTTTGTTCTTAATTTCTTCACCCTTTTCATCCAGATCTACAAGCCTCCTACACTCTAACAGCTGTAGGTCTGTTCTCTACAGGTGTGTTTCTGTTTTGTTTCCTATTTTGTTCATTAGATTCCACATATGAATGAATCATATGATACTTGTCTTTCCCTGACTGATTTATTTCACTTAGCATAATGCTCTCCATGTGTATCCATGCTGTTGCAAACAGTAAGATTTCCTTCTTTTTTATGGCTGAGTTGTATTTTATTGTGTAAATGTACGAATGCTTTTTAACCACTCATCTACTGATGGACACTTGAGCTCCTTCCAAAGCTTGGCTATTGTAAATAACACTGCAGTGAACACAGGGATGCATATAATCTTTTGAATTATTATTTCAGGACTCTTCAGATATATTCCAGAAGTAGAATCACTGGATCATAAGGCAGTTCCATTTTTCATTCTTGAGAAATGAAAAGCCACTGCTTTCCACAATGGTTGCACCAATCTGCCCTCCTGCCAACAGTGCATGAGGGTTCCCTTTTCCCTACATCCTCACCCTCACTTTTTGTACATTTATTGATGATAGCTATTGAGGCAAGTGTAAGGTGATATTTCATTGTGGTTGTAATTTGCATTGCTCTGATGATTAGTGACATTGAGCATCTTTTTATGTCTATTGGCCATCTGTATGTCCTCTTTGGAAAAGTGTCCATTCAGGTTCTTTGCCCATTTCTTTTTAATTGGATTGCATTAGGGTTTTTTCGTGGTTAGTTGTATAAGTCCTTTACACATTTTGGATATTAACCCCTTATCAGATGTATCATTGGTGAATATGTCCTCCCATTCAGTGGGTTGTCTTTTCATTTCATTGATGGTTTCCTTTGTTGTGAAAACAAAAGTTTGATGTAGTACCATTTGTTTTTTCTTTTGTTTCTCTTGCCTGAGAAGATATATCAAAATATTATTACTATTTTATTTTTATTTTATTTTAATTGTTCAAGTACAGTTTTCCACCTTTTACCCCCATGTAAGCCCACCGTCCAGCCCTCCCAACTTCCATCCCATTTCCACCCCCACTTGTTACTGTCCATGTGTCCTTTATACTTGTTCCTGTAAATCCTTCCCCTTTTTCCCCTGAAGTTCCCTCCCATCTCCCCTCTGGACACTGTCCACCTGTTCTCTATTTCAATGTCTTTGGTTATATTTTGCTTGCTTGTTTGTTTTGTTGTTTAGTTTCCTGTTAAAGGTGAGATCATATGGTATTTGTCTTTCAATGCCTGGCTTATTTCACTCAACATAATGTTTTCCATTTCCATCCATGCTGTTGCAAAGGGTGAAAGCTTCTTCTTTCTTTCTGCTGCATAAAATTTCATTGTGTATATATATCATAGTTTTTTGATCCATTCATTTACTGATGGGCACCTAGGTTGCTTCCAGCTCTTGGCTATTGTATATTGTGCTGCTGTGGACATTGGGATGCACAGTATCAGCCTGTTTTGATTACAGTGGCCTTGTAATACAGTTTGGTATCAGGTATTGTTATCCCTCCTACTTTCCTTTTCTTTCTCAAAATTGCAGCAGCTATTTGGGGTCATTTATTGTTTCATATAAATTTGTGAAGTGTTTGTTCTATTTCTGTGAAATATGCCATTGGTTGTTTAATAGGTATTGAATTGAATCTGTAAATTGCTTTCAGTAGTATGGACATTTTGATGATGTTAATTCTTCTGATACATGAACACGGTATACGTTTCCATTTGTTTTTGTCTTCCTTGATTTCTTTATTCAGTGTTGTGTAGTTTTCTAAGTACAGGTCTTTTAACTTCCTGGTTAGGTTTATTCCTAGGTATTTTATTTTTCTTGTTGCTATCTCAAATGGGATTTTTGTCTTGATTTCTGCTTCTGCTGTTTCATTGTTGGTATACGAAAATGCCTTTGATTTCTGGATATTGACTTTGTATCCCGCTGTTTTGCCATATTCATTTATTAGTTTGAACAGTTTTTTGGGGGGTTGAGTATACAGTCATCCCTTGCTATATTGTAGGTTCCCTCGATAGAGTGAAGCTGCAATAAGTGAACCACAATACAGTGAGGGACGACTGTATACTTCACTGGTGAGTATCCATATAGAATTTTGTATGTTGTTAAAATTACATAGGTTAAGAGTGTACAAAGCGTTTAAGAGAATATGAAGTGTTTATAAGAGTCTGGGAAAGGTTAATAAAAAAGTGGGAAGTTTTATGGAAATGTGGGAGGGTTTATAAAGCCTTAAAATATATATATAAATAATAAAATGAATAGAATGCCACTACTTCACAGATTTTCACCTAACACAAGGGTCTCTGGGATATAACTCCCAAGATAGGTGAGGGATCGCTGTATAGGATTTTCTAAGTACACTATCATGTCAACTGCAAACAATGAAAGTTTTGTTTCCTCCTTTCTTATTTGGATGCCTTTTACTTCCCTTTCTTGTCTGATCACTGTGGCTAAAACTTCCACTACTATGTTGAATAGAAGTGGTGACTTCCAGTATATGTTGTTTAAGAGTGGTGAAAACAGACACCCTTGTCTTGTTTCTGATCTTAGTGGAAAAGACTTTAGTTTTTGCCCATTGAATATGCTGTTGGCTATAGGTCTCTCATATATGGCATTCATTATGTTGAGGAATGCTCACTCTATTCCCACTTTGCTGAGTATTTTTATCATAAATGAGTGCTGTACATTATCAAATGCTTTTTCCACATCTATTGATATGATCATATGATTTTTGTCTTTGCTTTTGTTTATGTGAGGTATTACATTTACTGATTTGTGAATATTGAACCATCCATGCATCCCTGGGATGAATCCACATGGTCATGTTGTATGATCTTTTTAATGTAGTATTGGATGTGGTTTGCCAATATTTTATTGAGAATTTTTGTGTCTATCTTCCTCAGTGATATTGATCTGAAGTTTTCTTTATTGTGTCTTTATCTGGTTTTGGGATTAGGATGATGCTGGCTTCATAAAAAGAGTTTGGGAGTCTTCCATCATATTGGATTTTTTGGAATAGTCTGTGAAGAATAGGGGTTAGCTCTTCCTTAAATATTTTGTAGAATTCTCCTGTAAAACCATCAGGTCCAGGGCTTTTGTGTGTTGGGAGTTTTTTGATTACTGCTTCAATTTCATCTGCTGTTATTGGTCTATTCAGGCTTCCTGCTTCTTCTTCATTGAGTTTTGGAAGATTATATTTTTCTAGAAATTTGTCCATTTCAACTAGGTTTTCAATTTTTTTTGGCATACAGTTCTTCATAGTAATTTCTTACAATCGTTTGTATTTCTGTGGGGTCAGTTGTAATCTCTCCTCTTTCATTTCTGATTGTGTTCATTTGGGTCCTCTCTCTTCTTTTCTTGATGAGCCTACTTAAAGGTTTATCTATTTTGTTTATCTTTTAAAAAAACCAGCTCCTGGATTCATTGATCCTTAGAATTGTGCTTTTAATCTCTATGTCATTTAATTCTGCTCTGATCTTGGTTATTTCCTTCCTTCTACTTGCTCTGGGCTGTCTTTGTTGTTGTTCTTTGAGTTCTTGCAGGCATAGGGTTAGGTTGTTTGTTTGAAATGTTTCTATCTTTTTTGGGTAGGCCTGTATTGCTATGAGCTTCCCTCTCAGGACTGCCTTCACTGTGTCCCATAAGTTTTGGGTTGTTTTGAGTCATTTCCATTTGTTTCCAGAAAATTTTTAATTTGTTCCCTAATTTCATTATTGACCCATTCGTTGTTTAATAGCGTACTATTGAATCTCCATTATTTTGAGTGTTTTTTTTTTTCCCCTTGGGTTTGGTTTCTACTTTCGGTCCCTTGTGGCTAGAGAAAATGCTTGATATGATTTCAATTTTCTTGAGTTTATTGAGACTTGTTTTGTGTACTGTCATATGGTCTATCTTTGAAAATGTTCCATGTGCATTTGTAAAGAATGTGTATTTAGCTTCTTTGGGCTTAAGGGCTTTATATATATATCAGTTAAGTCCATTTCATCTAGGGCGTTGTTCAATGCAGCAATATCTTTATTGATATTTTGTTTGGAAGATCTTTCCACTGTGACAGTGGGGTGTTAAAATTCCCTACTATAATTGTGTTGTTGTCAATATCTTTCTTGAAGTCCTCTAAGATTTTCTTTATGTATTTGGGTGCTCCTATGTTGGCTGCATATAGATTTATGATATTAATGTCTTCTTGGTGGATTCTTCCCTGGAGTATTATGAAGTGATATTCTGGGTCTTTCTTTATGGCTCTTTTCTTGAAGTCTATTTAGTGTGATATGAATATTGCTACTCTGCCTTTTTTTTTCCTGGCTGTTTACTTGGAAAATTTGTTTTCAGCCCTTTACTTTTAGTCTGTGTAGGTCTTTTGTCCTGAGGTGTCCGTTATGATTTCTGGTCTCTTATTTTCATATATGCTGGGGAACTGTTGGCTGTTTGCGCTGTTCCTCCCTAGATCAGCCAGGATTTTCTCCCATGTGTACAGGAAATAGAATCTGCTCCGTCCTACTCTGTCACCATCTTCCCTCCCTCTTTCTTTCTTTCTTTCTTTCTTTCTTTCTTTCTTTCTTTCTTTCTTTCTTTCTTTCTTTCCTTTTCTTTTCTTTTCTTCCTTTTTTTTTCCTTTTCTGTAGGTATTTGTTTTATATATCTAGCTGCTCCAATGGTGGGTGTGCAAAAATTTACAATTCCTATATTTTCTTTATGCATTGACCCCTTCATTAATAGATTGATGAACTTTTAATCTCCTGTGACTATTTTTAACTTAAAGTCTATTTTGTCTGATATAAGCATATCCAGTACTGTTCTCTTTTGGTTTCTGTTTGCATGGGGTGTCTTTTCCCCTCCTTTCACTTTCAAGTTATGTGTCCTTAGAACTAAAGTGACTCTTTCCTAGGCAATGTGTCATTATACCTTTTTTAATCATTCAGACATTTCATATATATTTAAAATAATTATTGATAAATAAGGTCTTACTGTTGCCATTTTGTTCATTGTCTTCTGATATTTTGTAGTTCCTCTGTTTCTTCCTCTTTTGCTGTTGTTTTTCTTTGTGATTTATGAATTTCAGTAATGGTATTCTTTGGATCCTTCATCTTAATCTTTTGTTTCAATCCTTACCCCAGGTTGGCTTATTGATTTTAGAGAGAGGGGAAAGGAGGGAAAAAGAAAGGGAAACATTGATGTGAGAAAGAAACATTGATCAGTTGCCTCTCGCATGGCATGCACCCTGACCAGCGACTGAACCAGCAGCCCAGGCATGCGCCCCGACTGGGAGTTGAACCCACTACCTTTTGGTCGACAGGATGACATTCCAGCCATCTGAACCACACTGGCCAGGGCTTTATCTTAATCTTTTATGAACTCACTACAGATTGTTCTCTTGTAGTTACCATGGGAATTATCAATACACAAAATACTTTTTATGGATAATATCTTATTTTAAGCTGATAACAACTTGACTTTGATAATATGTAAAAACTTTATATTTTTCCTTCTTCCTCCTTCACATTTTAAGTTATTGTTCTTGCAATTTACATTTTTAAATGTAGTATATTCAAATGCAAATTATTGTCATTATGGTAACTTTAATACCTTTTATTTTAACTTTTAAACTAGAGCTGAAAATGACTTACAAATTACTATTACAATACTAGACTATGTAAATTTGATTGTATATTTACTTTTACTGGTTTATATATTCATGTGTTTTTATGTATTGTGCTTTGTGCTTTCAAAATTGTTTTTGTCTTTTACTTTTGACAATTTATGTCTTGATGTAACTTTTTCCAGGTTCAGTCTATTACAGATATTTGGGCATTATGAATCTAAATATTCATTTATCTTCCTTTAGTTGAGAAGTTTTCAGCCATTATTTTTTAAGTAAACTTTTTGTCCCTTTGTCTGCCTCCATTTGCTGCTTAACAATGGGGTTATATTCTGAAAAATGTATCATTAGTGATTGTGGAAACATCACATACTTATGCAAACCTGGAAGTTATAGCCTACTAAACCCCTACGCCACAGTCTACTGCTTCTAGGCTACAAGCCTGTGGAGTATGTACCCCCCCAAAAAACCCCACCAAGATTAAATCAAGCACAAGAGAAAATAATGCAACTGACAGACATAGTAAATAGATGTATGAGGCTGCTACCTACATAACAGGGCATACTGCTTTACAGCAAACTGTTTTTACAAGCTGAAAAGATACACATTAAAATAACAATAAAAATATAGTATAGTAAGTACATAAACCAAAACATATTTGTTTACTATCACTGTCAAGTATTATGTACCATACATATTTGTATGCACTATACTTTTATATGACTGGCAGCACAGTAGGTTTGTTTACACCGGCACCACCACAAACACGTGAGTAATGTGTTGCATTACTCCATTACAAAGGTTATGATGTCACTAGGTGATAGGAATTTTTCAGCTCTATTATCTTAGGGGACCACTGTTGTGTATGCCATCCATCATGGACTGGAACATTGTTATGTGACTATATGTTGTTTCTTTGATGTTTTCTCATAAGCACTATAGACATTCCTCACCTATTTATTGTTTTTTTTTTTATTTTGTTCCTCTAACTGGTTAGTTTCAGATAACTTGTTTATGAGTTCACTGATTCTTCCTCTGATTTGTGGAGTCTTCTGTTGAAGTTGTCTGGAGGTTCTGTTCAATCATTATGTAGAACTGCTGGCATGGTCTGTTGCCCAGGCTGTCCATTGCATGGGCTCTGTGGCTGATCAGAGTCTCTCTCAAGGATTCCTGGTCAGGTAGGGCTGGAATTTGAGCTCAGCAATTGGGCAGGGCTGCTGACTTGCCTTACCCTCACTGAAGGTTGGGATTTATAAAATGGGCCCCATGACCTGGATGGCTCATTGGCTCAGGATCCAAACTGGGACTGGGCAGAATTACTAAGTTCCCTGGGTAGATGGGGCCACCAGCTGCCCTATGGAAATGAGCAGACTGCTGGCTGGCATATCAGCTCAGGTGCCACTGGCAGCAGAAACATGGTCTGCCAAGTTCACACACTTGTTAGTGTGAGTGCCACCCCCTTGTCTGTCCTCAGCTGGTTTGCAGTAGTCCTGTTCCCTGATTCCCCAAGCCATCCTCATGAGGTGGAAGCTAACTGGGCCTCTGGAAAGCATCCTGTTACACTGGTGAAGCCGGATGCCAGTCTTGGGCTTTTCTTTCCCACCGTAGAAATCAGGCTCAGGGGCATCCTCTGCGTGTAGTACTTGCCATGCTGGGGGAGGGGCATACAGTGAAAGTAAAACCATTCTTTTTACCCTTCTAATGTAGTTTTCTTGGATTTTGTGGACCAAAGTGAGAGGTGATATTAGCCTCGCTGCCAGGTTCTGGGATTTTCACAAAGCCTGGTCTGTTGATAGTTGCTGCGGGCCTTTCTGTGAGGGAGGCTGAACTTAAGGACCACCTATTCTGCCATTTTACTGGTTTCACGTTCCTATTTTTATTTTGTTTTTAAATTTTTAAAAAAATATTCTGGATGTAAGTTTCTTTGTCAGATATTTGCATTGTGAACACTTTCTTCCAATCACTAGCTTATCTTTTTTAAACTTCATTGCAGTGTGTTGTTTTGTTCTAGCAGAGGATTCTAGTTTTGATGGCATCTTATTGTTTTATTCCATGGTTAATAGCTATTTGTTCCTATAAGAAATCTTTTCCTAGCCCAAGGCTATAAAAGTGTTCTACTATATTTTCTTCTGGTAGGTTTATAAGTTTAGTTTTTACATTTAGATGTATAATCTATCTCAAAAATTTGCATGTGCCACATGCTTTTAGAATGTTTTTTTCCCCAATTTTTTAATTTAATTATTTTTCAAGTACAGTTTTCTGTCTATTACTCCCATCCCATCCCACCCCCCCATCCTCCCCCCTCCCTCCCATTTCCACCCTTCTCAGTTGTCCATGTATCCTTTATATAGGTTCCTCTAAATCCCTCCCTTATTTCCCCTGAAATTCCCTCCCCTCTCCCCTCTGGTCACTGTCAGCCTGTCAGGAAGCTAAACAACAAAACAAACAAGCAAGCAAAATATAACCAAAGACACTGAAACTGAAATAGAATGTTTTAAGTTAAGTTTTTCCAAAGCTGGAGACAGAAAATAATTGAATGTCAGTGTATGATAGTGGGGAAGAAGAATTTAATAGGAAAGAACCAAATAAGGGTGCCACTTCAAATGAAGTCCCCAACTCAGCCTGACTTTATGCTGTAAAGCATAATTATACCACAGAAATGTCCCTTCTTCAGCAAAAGAACTAGGATCATGTCTGCTGTTACCAATTCTTCACCAGCTATAGGCCAACTTTTTGCAAGTGGGGATTAAATATTGTGGCACTTATAATTTTCCTCAGGGATTCAAGAAGACAGGATGAGTGTCCAAGGGAAATCATGTGAAAGTCTCCGGTATAAGCCAATTGCAGCAAAGCATGCAGAAACAGAGAAAAGGGTATTCAGAGCTAGTAAAAATATCCAAAGAATCCAAATGGTGCACCAAGAGTGTACTATAGGCTGAGTGTTCCACACCCCCATACAGATAGCCACTTTCTTGAGCTTCATTTGTTGAAGAGACCTTCTTTTCCTCCCACTGAATTACATTTTGTATATTGTTTTTGTATATTGCTTTTGTATATTGTCAAATGAACAGATATAGGTTGATATTTCTAGGCTGTCTATTCTATTCCATTGATCTATTTTTCTATCCACACACCAATGTCACAGTGTCTTAACTGCTATATATTTAGAGTAAATATAAATCTGCCAATTTTAAAATTTTTTCAAGATTGTGAGAATGTCCTGTGTCTTTTCCTTTTCCATATAAATTTTAGAATTGAATTGGCAATTTCTGCAAACATTCCTGCTGTATTTTTGTTTAATATAGCATGCAATTTATAGATCAATTTTGAGAGTATGGATATGTTAATAATAGCCTTCTAATCCATGAACTTGAAATTGCTTTTCATTTTAAAAATATTTTAAAATTTCTTTTTGGATTGTTTTATAGTTTTCAGTAAAAATTTCTTGCATTTCTTAATCCATTACTTCTGTTTTTTTCTTTTTTTATTGCTGCTCAAGTATAATTGTCTCCATTTTTTCTGTTCTTGATGTTAATACATATAAATGAAATTGCTATCTTCACTTTCCCAATATTGATTGTCACTGTTCAAATATTCACTAATTTTTAATATATTATTTATTTACTTTTAGACAGGGGAAGGGAGGTAGAGGAAAGAAACATCAATGTGTGGTTACCTCTCTAGTGACCCCTAGTGGGGTCCTGCCCAGCAACCCAGGCATGTGCCCTGACTGGGAATCAAACCGGCAACCCTTTGGTCCATAGTCAAGCACTCAATCCACTGAGCCACACCAGCCAGGATGAAATATTCATTAATTTTTAAACATTAATCTTGTATGTCATTACTATGATAAATTCACCAGTGCTAAAAGCACTGTTTATTTGTAAAAAATTCAGTATTCCCAGTCTTTCTGAGATGAATTCCTTTCCTTAGGATATTTCACCATTTCAGTGTATGTGATCACCTCCAAAATTCAAATCCTCCTCTGTGGTGCTTTGCCTGTACTCCATTATCTAGTCTAAAATAGCAATACTTACTTATAAGAAAATATAAAAATGGCATGTGTGCTTATTTTGTCAGTCTGTTCAAGTTGTCTCCCTTCTCTACCATATCTTCTCTGGGCATTAATGTGAGAACCTTGTTGTGGTGGGTTCCTTAAATCTTTTCACAATTTCTAGCTTATTTATGCTGTATGACCAACTAAGGGGTCAAAAGCCAGCACATCCCAACATTCAAAAAATAAATACTTTCCCAAAGGGGTGATAGTAGTGGCATAATATTTTTAAAAAGTCTTGATTCCTAAAATTTGTGTTGCCTTCTTTGTGCAACTTTTACATCAATTGCTATTTAACTTAAAACTTTTTCAAGTATGAATCCAGAAAATTTAATTAAAATCTAAGTTCTCATTAATAAATGAGTGGATCAAAAAATGGGTACATTTATACAATGGAATACTATGCAACAGAAAGAAAGAAAGTGCTCCTACCCTTTGCAACAGCATGGATGGAACTGGAGAACATTATGCTAAGAGAAATAAGCCAGGTGGTGAGGGACAATTACCACATTATCTTACTTATAAGTAGAACCTAATCAACAAAACAAACAAATGAGCAAAATAGAACAAGAAATACTGAAATACAGAACAACTGACCACAACCAGAGAGGAGGAAGGGGAAGGGATAATGGGGGAAAGAAGAGGAAGAGTTGTCAAGGAATATATATGAAGGACCCATGGACAAAGCTGAAGAGGAACAGGATTAAGGGTGGGAAGTGAGGGTGGGTGGGGTGGGGGAAAATGGTAGAGGGAAAATGGACATGACTGTACTTAAACAGCAATAAAAAATGTATTATGTTGGCTTGGCTTTGGAAGTAGTCAACTTTTACTTTAAAACAGAATGAACTATCTTTTATAGGTAGGCTAATTAATATGTATTTTTGTTGATTATCCTTTGGAAGGAAACTGATTTAAAAAGAAATATATACAGGACTTAGTAAAAGTAGGTGTACAGTTGTGAGTACTCAAAACACATGGTTTATTCTTACATTACTTATTTATTTTTCTATACAAATGACTGTAAACCTACTTACCCCACCCCCATATATACAGGATCTGTACAGGGTCTATACAGGATCAGTCCAGAAATTATCCATCCATGTAATATAAAAATGAGACATTTATTGAAGAAGATACAAGATATAAGAAATATTATACATAGGTCAATAACACCTCAGTCTCCTTCTAAGTAGGCACCTTGGGACCTCCCATAGTTCTCCCAATTGCCCCCTTGTATTTTCCTGAACCTTATTGATGGTCTGAAATCTGTTCCCTTTCAAAGGTGATTTTAATTTTGGGAAAAGCCAGAAGTCTCAGGTTGCCAAATCTGGTCTATAGGGGGTTGAGTCACCTGGGTGATTTCATGTTTCGTCAAAAAAATTTTCATGAGATGTGATACATGTGCAGGCATGTTATTTTGATGAAGCTGCCAATCACCAGCTACCCATAGCTGTGGCCTTCTGAATCATACAAACAGTTTCCACAGAGGAATGTTTAAGCTTAATGAAAAATATGATGCATATTCATTGCCCTACTTGCTCAGTCATTTTGAATGTAACAGCTACACAGTACACATGCTCACTCAATGGCATCTACCACCCCCAAATGAGTAGTACAAGGAAGTCATCATTGTTCACCCATGTAAATTCCAGTCTCCTCCCCTTGGCTGCCAGGTTTCATTGATATCACACAAACCATTCTCATTATATTAACAGTGGCTGGACTTTTTCCAGACAGACCTTATATATATGCATTTCCATATTTGGTAATGGAAAAATAGATATAATTACAGATCTATCATGAATGACTTATTAGTTACACAAACCTTTAAAAGGTAATGTTATTTGTTACAAACTTCTTTAGGTGAAGCTTATAGTAGATGGTTATTTAGTGTTTCTAACATTCAAATTATTAAATATTGAGTATAAGCTTTACAGAGTTTATTCATTGCCTGGTACTTTTGAAGATATATATTACATTGTTCTATTCCTTAAAAAATAGCAAATCGGTAAAGAAAAACAAATATTTATACAGGTAAATAACATAAAAAAACCAATATGAAAACATTTTGTCTTTTAAATCTTATTGTAAGATCAGAAGAGAATGAGACAGTTGTAAACCTGAGAGGTTGCTCAAGACAGCTAGTGAAAGTCACATGACTTGCAAGTGTGGAGAGTGCATAGAAAATCAACACAGGCAGACAGCGTGGGCAGGATGGAGGGTACAGCATCCTCAGCCATGGGCAGGGACTGTCTTAGCTGGAGTGCAATTAACAAACTGCAGGGATTCATTTAAATAGGGGCAGAGAATTAAGATCTTCAATGGAAGATTAAGGAACTATTTTTGAATTGTCAGCATATAGAATTAATATGTGTTTTGAAAACTGCACACTCCTAAAAACTTTCATTAAAGATATTTCTTTAAACAAACTTCACTTAGCTGTGTGTTCAAGCATCATTTTCTGATTTCTCAAACATGCAGATGAAGCTCCTCACACCAAAATCTTATCCCAATAAACACACTGATCCAGTATCAAACAGTTCTAGGTGTATTTCAGCTTGTGTTTATCTTGCATCAAAATAAAATAAATTAACTTCAAATTCTTCAAAGTGCACACAAACTGAGTTAAAGGGAGAGTTGTGCCAAGTTCCTCACATGTATAGTTTCTTTAGTTTTCCTTGTTTTTTTTTTCTTGTCTTTCTTGTTGTTCTTTTCTTCCCCTCCTTCCCCTCCACCCTCCCTGCCCTCTCCTTCTCCTGCCTCTCCCCCCATCTCCTCTCCCTGCTTCTTTCTCCTCTTCCTCTTCCTGCTACCTCTCTTCTTTCTTCTACTTCAGAATTGGTAGTACTGTGTGATATTTTCTATGATCTAATGCCAGTGGTTTAATAAGTATATTTACTCTCCTGTTACTAAAAATTTTGCATTCTTTTCAAAGGTTTGAAATGAGATAATGAAACAGTATAACTCTATATAAATGTCAGAGATGCTAGAAAGTACATTGATTGCCACAGATACAATAGAATGTAAGGGTGCAATAACTTTTGCTCATTAGTTTCATAATATTTAAGCTATTGTGTGGCATTTCACATAAAAGGAACATTTTGAAAGTAGCATGCCTGGAAGCCCAGATTCCAAAATCATGTGTGTGAGGTTATGTGGTATGTGGCTTTGAAATTTTATTAGAATGTAGAAATTAGTACATTGGAAGTAGTTTTTGTTAGGGGTGATTTAAGAATAAATCTTAGCATAACTTCAAAAAAGTTAGGTGTTGTGGGAACTATATAGACAGGATAAAATTTATTACACAGTGATATATATGTATTTTCCCCCGATCATTCTACATGTACGCACTCACACAGTCACCAGACAAAATATCAAAGTGGAATAAGACTAGGCTCTTCAGAATGTGTTGATGAGTGCTGAGGAAATTTAAAGTGAGAGAAATATTGATTATTCTTGCACAATGAAGGCTTTGGGACAGATCTAATCATGTCCATACTGTGGGTGAGATACAAGGCTAAATAGTTATTCCTAGAGGACAACAGTTAGTCATGGTCTGGTCGGTCACCCAAAGTAGCTCATTCGTCTTTCTATATAGAGTTAGTAAAACACTTTGAGGTAAAATTTTTTAAATAAAGTAAAATGTAGCACTTTCATTTTTACAAAGCTCTTTGCTCTTTTCTCTGTTCTTTCCTACTCATACTTTTCCCTTTCCAGAGAACTAGGAGTAAGAATTACTTTGTTACTAAATTAGACTCTTAGAATTTGCTCTCATTGAGAACAACCCTTAGTTTAAAAGCAATGGGCTGAGATTTTTGATGAGCAACTTCTTGCCATATATCCTCATGGTAACTAATATAGCATGGACAACTGAATTGTACATAGAAATAGACTGTGCTGGGCAATAGTCTGTCCTAATGGCATTTAGAATAATGGAACTCTGACTATATTATCAAAAACCTGTAACACTGAGTTATGATTTCCTGGCTTTCAACCAGTTTTAAACCACGAAACTCTCTAACATCCATCAGGCTTCAGGTTATGGCCTTTCACTGCATGCAAATGGTTTTTGAGTGTGTATTTTAAATGCATCAGGTGTATGAGTTTGTTGTCAAAGTTATTTACTAATCCAAGAAGGTCAAGCATACAAAAGAGAGGACAAATTGTCTTATGAAAGATGGCGGTTATTCATAGGTAACGTATTACTACAACAAGGTTATCAGGCTTCTAGTTCATCTACGTTGCATAGGCACGGGGAGTGACCTGACCAATGGCCAAGAGACACAGGGCATATAGTTAGAGAAACTAGAGGCATTGTCAAGAACACAATACGCAAAATCAATGAAATGTATTATGTTTCAAACACATACCATAATTTCATTTTATAAAATTTAGCTGTCTAAATTAGTAAAAGAGCAACATTCTTTTTACTGAGTTTTCTAAGCTAAGACCTGCAAAGAGCACACATTTTCAGCAGTTATGGTTTAAAATGTGGCTGTTTATTGGTAAAAGATTGACTATTAGAAGTGTAATGGTGTTTAAAGGAATAGTCCTCACTTCTCACATATATATTGTAGTTATCTAAGTAACTGTACCTCAAGGTGCTCTTCAGAGAAATAAATGATAGAACATATGAAAATGGCTGATAATTTAGCACAGGGCACCCTGTTCCTATGTCTCTTGCTCCTTCACTCTCTCACTCCCTCTCCGTTTCCTGTCTCTTTCTTCTTCACCTCAGTCTCCAAGGTGTATACAGGTGTATTTTTTAATAAAGAAGCCAGAGAAGCCCAGAACTATTTTCATTCTTTATGCAAGATGAGTGCAAGTTAGAGTAATGGTTCATTTTCCAGACAGTAGTAAAAAATTCTAAGGGATTCTCAGAACCTTAAATTACCATTCTGCTACATCTGACAAATCTGAACTATGAGATCAGGAATGATAGATGATTTTCTTTTTCATGCCCTTGCAAAATTTCAGGAAGTAAAATAGGTTCTTGACCATTCAGGACCCAGACAAGTTCAGTCTACAGATGCTGCCATGTGTGCCAGGGCTGTTCACTAATTCACGAAGTGCTCACGGGGTAGCTGGAGAACATTTACACCGGCCTGTACAGTAGGTTAGGATATGAGCATTCATTAGACAGTTAGAACTGTTCAAAGCCCACTAGAGATGCATTCACTTTAGTTTAAGGGTTGCACATTTACCCATAAATGGCTTGTTGTGAATAATGTAAATGTGCCTCCTTGAGAATAAATTAAATGCATTTCCTGCTGTTGTTAATGTGTTAGAACAGTTGTACCATAAATCACTTGAACAGCATTTATAGATTACTATACTATATCTAGGCCAAGCTTGTAAATATCTATGTAACTCATAATTCAATGATTTACAACCCTCTAAAGAAAACCTTAGAGATTTTTCTGGTTTTTCCTCTCTTCTCATATGATATCGATAAACATCTAGCTCAAAGAAATTCATTTTGAATGCTTTTATAAAGCTTTGCTATTTACTAGAAACTAGGAACTTTAATATATAATAAGAAGAAATCCACAAGAAGTGTATGGAGTAATTTTCACTGCTCATAATTGGCTCCTCACTGCCCTTTCCTTACAAACATGTCCTTCCTGGAAGACTCAGAATTCCCTGCAGGCTTCTGGCCACAAGAAGTGACTATTTTCCAATGTTTTTAGGCCTTCTTTGTGTTTTCTTTTCCCTTTTTCCTTTTTTGGCTCTCTGACTCCTTCTCCCTCCCTTCCCCCACCCCCACACAATTAGATAGGAACCATAGCAGACACATTTTGTCCACTCCTGACTCTACCAGTTTCATCAGAATTCAGGATCCATCAGAAAGCAGTCGGCATTCACCTTTGGAAATAGTATACACTGCTGGTTTCAGTGTATCCTTGGAACCTTTCTTTAAAGTAAAAGTCAATTAAAAAACCAAACAAACAGTGTTTCTCTATGCTAGGCATTTTGTATGTATTATGTCATTTAATATTCATATAGCATTATTAACCCCTTTTTTATTAGGAAGGAAAGTAAAAGATATAGACATAAAGTAACTAATCAGACTCATAATACCTGAGGTTGGAAGTTTCAAATTTGAAATTGTGCCTAATTCAAAAGATGGCAACCGTATTCTTACAGTTCAACTTATTTGTTCATAATTGTGGAAGGTTATTCTAATCTTATGAAAAGTTATCATGTCTGTTTAGTAGAATTCATCTTACCTTGCCTCCATTAACTGTGTTTCTTTCTGAACTTACAGTGGCCTGCTACCTCCCTCATGAACCTACTGCTTTCCTTTCCCTCTGTCTGGTGCTGTTGGGCCTCTAGGCTAGGGGAACACGCCATGCTTCTTAATGGAATACACTCCCAATTCTCTTTGACATGTATTCTTTACTTCTGAGTCCTTGTCAGCGGCCAGTGGAGAATCCTTGCAGTGGGGGGTTCTGTTTGTGCCACACGTGCCGTCAGCCCTCCTCACGCTCACTGACTCACAACCCGGGGTCTGACTGTCATCTATTTTGTGCTCCACCAATTTTCAATTTGTTTCTGGTGGCACTGGATTTAATGGCTCCAACCTTTGGGTAATTGATGATGAGCTGAAAGTGGAGGACTCTAGGTTTTCATTTAGAGGACACTTTGATGAACTGCTCTCTCGTGGCACGGCATGAACTCTTCCGCTTCCCCTGAGAGCACCGCAATTGGACAACAGCACTTTGTAGCTGTAGAAAGTTTGGTGTTTTTTAAAGTAATATCAAATTGACCTCATTTCATTGTCTTCATTTAATTGTGAGTGGTGTAAGGTAAATCTATGAGTGAAGAAACAGACATAGAAAAATGACTTTTAATTCTAAAGGCAATGACTTTAGTTTCTTAAGGAAATAGATTTCTGCTAACACCCCTTGCATAATCACAATGTGCTAAAATAGATTCTTGAAATCTCTAACTTCTCTTACAGGATAATTTTGATATGGGAATATCCAAATCACTGCCTAGTATATTTAAAAGACTTCAGTCAACTGTATAATTTAGAATGGGAAATGGAGACTAATTAATTAGCTACTGTTATAGCAATAAAATGATTCTTCTTGCTACTGAATTAGTATTAGTCAAACATTATTCATAAAGCAGGTATATAAAGACAGCACTTCATGCCGTATTTGGCATCTAACAAGGTAGCAGAAAGAGGATGTTGAGAGTCTTGTTTCTGTTTTCTTTTTAATTTATTTATCTTGAGCATTAGATAAATGGGGAAGGGAAGGAGAGAAGGAGAGAAATATCAGTGTATGGTTGCCTCTCCTGAGTTCCCTGCTGGGAACTGGCCTGCAACCCAGGCATGTGCCCTGACTGGGAATCAAACCACGATCCGTGTGGTTCGCAGGTCCGCGCTCAGTCCACTGAGCTACACCAGCCAGGGCTGGTTTCTGTTCTTACGCTGTATGACTTTCATAGGTTGCTGACACTGTTTGAAACTCAGTTTATTGATCTATAAAAGTGAATATAATAATTACTTTTTGAAATATCCAATGTGATTTTTTTTACTGAGAACTACAAATGCATAAAAAATTTGTGATACTGAAAATTGTAAAACAATAGGGTGTGAACCCAAATTCGCTTATAGTGAATAGTTATCACTGCTTATAGCTCTGTGAAAGAAGGTACAGAGTTGTCTTCAAGAATTATGAAATACATGATTATTTCAACTTTTTATAATAGTGAAATACAAAATTTAATTTTTAAAATGACTTAATTCCTCTCTTTGAGTTACATGAGATGTCTTTACTGTCAATGATAGCTATTCAAACTTCAGTGTCAAACTACCACACATTAGTAGTTTTGAATTCAGGTTTGTGATCTGTATCCTGTTTTACTTGCGATTTCTATTCCATCCCAATTGTATGTTTCATGACCAAGAAGAAAAGGCCAGATATTCACTTTGAATTTTAAATGTGTTTACAGTACCTAAAGGTTATCCTGCAAGTCCTTCTTTGCATCATTTCCATCCCACAGGTTGGTTGTGTGGAAATGTATCAATGCCCATTGCACATGACAGTATTGATCACCATGGAAACTCTCCACAAAACGGCATGTCTGATGAGCTGTAATGGACAGAGAGATCTCTTGCTGGTTTTTGCATGCACTTCAGCTTTTGTAAATTTATGCGTTTCTCTCCAAGTCTCAACCTCCTTTCCATTTTGGTTACACTACACATATTACTTTGAAAAATATCTCTGAATAATTTTCCATGAACTGTTGTTTCTTAAATAAATATGTAATGTGTTTCACTATATTACATTTATCATATCCCACTAGTATTCTCTAGTTCTTGATATTTATCTGTGGAATTTTTTAAATTTTTAAATACTGCATTGATTATTTGGTACTAATAGAAAAATAATAATTCTGAAATTGCAGATACTAATACTATGGGTGTTTTTTATTTTAAATTAGTTTATAGTTATAGATTTTCTGGAGATCATATTTCCATCCCCCATATGATTTTTTCTATTTCAGAAGGCCCTCAGATAAGATGCAATTAAGTTGTGTATCTTACTTTCTAGATGCTGATTTTCATGCTGATAGGTGAGTGTTAGATCCATAGCAATGCTGAGTAAACAGTTGTGGGAAATAAGTTTGAGCTGTAGAAATAATCCAAATGTGCTGCATTCTCTTTCTTCTCTGTGCCCTTCTTAGCTCTGGCACTTTGGGCAGGTTATTTAACCTCAGTAATTCAGGAAAATTGGAAAACAGTGCACAACTCAGAAGTTACAGCAGCCAGGGATTGACATGTGTGAATCATTCGGCAGAAGTAAATAGTAAATATTTTCTATTCAACAAGTATTAAGTGCTTGCTATATGACAAATGCTGTTAGACACAGGAGCTGTGCCAATGAGAATTCCTTGTCCCAGAGAAACCTACCTAATTTTATGAAAGAAATGTAAAATTCCTAATCAATTTCAACAGAGCAGAAGATGTTGAAAGAGAAAATGCACAGGGTGTCATGAGAGCATATCTTGACATGTTTTCTAACCCTTTGAAGGATCAGTAAATTTTCCAGGAAGAGATTATTTACATGGAAACCTCAGAGATGAGTAAGGGTTAGGTAGGTGAGAGTATGAGCATAATGAGGAAGGAGGGGGGAAAATTAAAAAGAAGAAAGAAAAGATTAAGAATGAGAGCCTAGAACAATAATGTGAATAGGAAGAATAAGCCTAGATCACAGCCTCCCTCCGTGTTGCCAGCCCTGGGCATAGTCCTTAATAACAATTCTTCTTCCAATTGATCGAGATGCTTTGGCTAACCAAGGGTGTGATTCTTCTGAGAAAAAATGGGCCCAAACATCTCTGGTAAGAAGGGAAAGACAAAAGGAAAGTGAGAGCCCACAGACATCCTAGATGCAGTTTGACACTTTTCTTTGGTTTATCGTGAGGACAGGGAATACAGAGAGGTACAAACAGTCAAACAAGAACATCACAGAAATGACCCCCTTTTAGTTTTCTGGGGTCTAAAGAGGGGCCCTGCACTCCTACCCTGCAGGCAGAGACCAGGACTTTTGTCCTGGGATTTCATTACAAACAGCATTCTGGGCCCAGCTTGGGCAGGAGCTCCAGTGCAGTTTATTGCTTATTTTGGCTTGACTGTCATTTGGTCCTTACAGGGTTGGGGATTACAGTGAGGAAAGAAAGTGAGCATCACATGGAAAAGAAAAGATGCAGAAGAAAGGGAAGGAGGAAGAGAAAGAGAGAAAAATTAAGATTAAGAGTTAGTGAAATAAGACAGAAAAAGTTAAGAACCATAATTTCACTCATATGTGGGATATAAAACTAAAAGCAACAAATGGACATACAAGAAAAATAAACAAACAAAAATGCCTAGACACAGAGAGCAGTAAGGTGGTTACCAGAGGGAAGGGAGCCGGGGTGGGGCAGTGAAGTGTAAAGTTGGTCAAATCTATGGTGAAGGAAGATTTGACGTTGGGTGGTGGGCACCCAATGCAATGCAGATGATGTATCATAGAAATGTACACTTGAAACCTATGTAATTTTAGTAACTGATGTCACCCCAATACATTTATTTTTTAAGAAGAGTGTGCCCTCAATTCCAATAGGAGTTGCCACATAAAGAATCTGGAGTAGCATGAAGTTACAAATGCATGTTTCATTTCAGTCGTTTACTGCTGTCTCCTGAATACTGGTATGCCAGGCCATTTATAGTTCTCTCTTATTGAAGAAAATTTTGCCCTGGCTGGTGTAGCTCAGTGGATTGAGCGCGGGCCTGCGAACCAGACGATCGCGGTTCGATTCCCAGTCAGGGCACATGCTTAGGTTGCAGGCCAGTTTCCGGCAGGGGCCAGTTCCCTGCAGGGGATGCATGAGAAGCAACCCTACATTGATGTTTCTTTCCTCTCTCCTTCCCTTCCCCTCTAAAAAGATAAATAAATAAAACATTTAAAAAAAGAAAAAGAAAATGTATTTCAAAATATTTTGAACTTACTGAAAATGTACACTCAGAATTTTTAAGTCTGCCATATAAGCTTGGTCAACTCTCTCTCTACCAGCCCTCTCCACAGTCTCACACACACATGTGAAGAATGGTATTTGTGTGTATATTTACACATGCTATTTTCATTTCTGAACCATTTTGAGCATATTTTGAAGGCATCACACCTTTTTACTCTTAATATTGATAATCCCATATGCATTTTCTAAGTTCAAAGATATTTTCTAACATAATCAGAGCACAGTTAACAAATTCAGGAAATATAACAGTGATACAATACTTATAGGTAGTGTATGGGCTATATTCCCATGTTCCCATTGGTCCCAATAATGCCTTATGTAGCATTCATATTCCTTTGATTATGGAATCCAGGCCATATTGCACTTAATGATCATATCTCTTTAGTCTCTTCAGTCTATTTCTCTTGCATGACTCTGAAATTTCTGAGGAAGAAAGGCCAGTATTTTGGCCTCTACTTGGGTCTTTTCTTCTTGCCCAATCCCCAGCAATAATATAAAGAACTGACAACCTCAGATTCTCTTATTAGATATACCACATATATTCATTGTGGGGGCAACTTCTCTTGCAAGTCCCCCCGGATGCCACAGACAAAAGTGAATAATGACTGAGACATGATGGATCTGCTTGGGGAGGAGAAGTGAGCTGTGGCCAGTTTCTCAGGGGAGACAAAGGCCAGCAGCGACCAGTTTCTCTGAGGAGAAAAAGGCCCCAAGTGCCTTCCTCCATAGCCTTTTATTGGGTTGTAATACACAGGAATACAGCACGGCAAGGATCAAACAGTAGATAATATTTCAAAGATATCTGAGGGCTTCAGAGTCTGAGTCAGTGTCTGTCAGGAAGAGAGTTGTAGAAACTTTGGAGAACATACTCATTTCCTCTCAGACCCTTAATGAAAGCACTCTTAGCAGAGCAGATTTCACAGGTTTATCAGGAAGTCTTTGTGATGCCAGATTTTTCCCCAGGACACGCTCTAGCAAGGCAAGGAGCTGCACCTCTCCCCAACAGGTATTCAGGCTTAAGGGGATTAGAGCCAGGAAGCACTTCTCAGAGAACATGGGAACTCAGGCTTTGACAAAGCCAGGGGGCAAGAGTCCATTGCTCCCTCTTTGTTGCAGCCCCCCACTCCCAGTCCTTCCATGAAGACCTCCCAAGTGATCAAGTCTGGCTTAGGTTGCCCCCCCACTGTGAGAGGTCTTACCCATCATTGACTTCTGACCAAGCTTTGGGGGCAGGGAGAAGAAACTGAGGCAGCATTTGCTACCAGAGACAAGCGTTGTCTCCTGCAGCCGTCATTCCAGAGGTTGTCCCTCACCCTTAGCCACAAGGGATCAAGATACGATTCCTAAAACCAGGCAGAGTGGTCTACAACAATTCATCTGTTCCAAGCCCTCTGATTGGTTTGTAAATATGTACCTTCATGATTTCCTAGTGTTATAAAATACGAGCCAGAATGCCTATGTGGGTATGTCTGTGCCTGTTATAAAATCTCTGCCCAAACATCTTAGCTAAGCCACAATCTCCTGACATTTATGTGTCATCCTAACTTCCTCTTAGCAGTGGTCCAGCAAAGTCTTATGAGGAACATTATATCATTTTGAGGATATCATATCTTCTGCCCCTGCCCTTGTCAGTCCCATTATACTGAGACATGTGTCTGGCACTCCTGCTTCCAATTAACTCCCTAAATCTGACAAGCCAGACCCTAGACTGGGAGCATCAGTGGGTTCCTCAAAGGCAGGCAGCAAGCCTTATTCAGTGTTCTATCCCTGGCTGACTCTTGTTCTTCCATCTGATTTATCTTGCCTTTTGGTTAGTTAATAAGCCATGCTTCCTTACATCTGGTCTCTCCTTTTCCATCTCTAACTACCACTAAGTGCCACTGTCCATCCTAAGTGCTTTTCAGGTTGCAGTAAATAGCCACAAAAGCCACAGTCACAATATAGCTCTGTGATGTATTGTTTTACCCACTGTCCCTACTGCAAGATACTCTGCAAGTATCACTACATTTGAAGACACTGAGAAGCACATTAGGGCTCCCAGATTCAAATTCTTGCTTGAACACCTACTGTAAAGTTGTTATATTCTTTGAGCTTCAATTTCATCATCTGTAATACCAAAAAATGTTAAAAGTACACCTAGATTATTGGGAAGTTAGATTAAGGAAAAAGGGCTTTATGAGATAAATGCTGTGGAATGTTCATTATAGAACTAGGTATGTGTTCATCCTCTAAAATGTTACCCGTTGCTATTATTTGGGATAACATCCAGAATATGATTTCAATTCCCATTGTTATTATCCATTTAAATTCCCAAAAGACAAGCAGAAGCTACAAGAGCCTGTTCTTTCATACATACTTGTTGGATGCTTCAAATCTAGGGTAATAAGTAGGAAGAATCAAACCCCATCACTGTAGTGCTCAGAAATCCAACCTCTGGCCTTTCTCATTTATCAGTCACTTTTAGTTTGCACAGTTTTAATTTTGGATCAGGTTTTCTATGATGTCATAGTAATATTACTTTGTTGTATGCTATCTTTTTACCTATGTAAAATACATTAATAATAAAAATTCACTGTAAATTGCCAAACTCCCAGAAACTCAGAGTACTTACATTTATTATGCTCATTTAAATTCATTAGCTGTCCTAATGTCCTGGGGATGCTAAGTGATAATTGCTTTCTCTATTTGAGCCAATGAGAAAGCCAGAGTGCCCTGGCAATGTATATTACTCATTAATAGAGTGTCTGTTGAAATCTATATATCAAAGTGTCTCCTATGGGTATGAGCCTATTTCAGGTCCTAGAAGCACCAACAATCAACAAGCCCAAGTCCTAGCTCTCATGAAGCTTAATTCTCATAGTGGGAATGTGTATAATTTAAAACAGACACTTCACAAAGCATTAATTTAATATATAATAGAATGCCTGATAGTGAGAAAATATATATGGGGATAATAAGTGACATGGATGAGTCACTGATATTTATACAGCATAGTCACAGAAGGCCTCTCGACTAGGAGAGCAGTGACTGAAGGAAGTAAGGGAGCAAGTCATGCAGGTCCTGGAAGAACATCATTGCAGAAAGAAGGAACAGCGAGACAAGACTTGAGATGCGGGGATGCTTGGAGTTCTCCAAGAACACCTAGGAGGCCCAAGTGGTAAATGCAGCCATGTGCAAGCAGGTAAATAGAAGGTCGTGAGACTCAGAGATAATGCAGGGCCAGATTGTGTAGGACTTTGTAGGCAATAGAATTGGACTTGATTTTCACACTAAGATGGGAAACCATTGAAGGGCATGGAAGAGAAGAGTTAGGGTACCTAATGTGCAATATTTGAGCAGGTTAATTCTGGCCCTAGAGTTCAGTGTCATCTGCAGAACAAGAAGAATAGAATCAGTTATGAGGCGACTGTTATAGCCAAAGTGAAACATAATAGTGACTTTGAGGAATGTAGGAGTGGTGCAAATGGGGAGAAGTAGATAGATCATACATTTTATTTTTGAAGTTAGAGCTGAAAGGACTTGCTTGGGGTATGTGAGAAAAACCAAAGAAGTCAAAGGTGACTCTAAAGGTTTTGACCTGAGCTCTCGGGGCACTGGAGTTGTCACTAGGAGACATAGGAAAGACTGGAGGAGGATGCCGGGGATGGGAAATGAGGAGTGTGTTGTTGCACATGTAAAGTAGAAGCAGAGGTTTGAGGACAGTGGTTATAAAACTAGACAGTACATTAGAATTACCTGGAGGGCTCATTAAAGCATAGGTTGCTTAACCCCAGCCTAGGAGCTGTGAGGTTCCCCCCCAGAGTTTTTGTCTTGTTGAGTCTGGGATACGGCACAATGCTTTGCATTTTTAACACATTTCCACATGATGCTCACCTGGAACCATACTTGAACCATGGTGTACCTACAGAAGAGTTTAGCTAAGGTCAAAAGAATGCCTAGATTATTAGATGAGAGGAGCTAAAACATGGACAATGAAATGCTTCTTGTGTCTTACTGCTGGAGTGCCCCCATTTGGTTCTGTACCTTCTACTCCCTTGCAATATATGGCCATGGCGTATGTTTATTACCCCACGCCTAAAGTGCGAGTTACTATATTTGCATTTTGACTCCACTTTCTATTCTGTCATGAAGAATTCTGTGGAATGGAATGTTCTGAATGTAATTGTTCTTCCAATGCATGAAAAGTTTATTTATGCAGGCACCCCATGTTGGTCTCCCCTCTGGCTCGTTCCAATTTATCTAGACAGGATACAGGCAGCAACCTGCACCCATACTCATTTCCTATGGGAAGGGATATGCTTAATAAATTAATTTTTCTCATGGGATTATATTTAAAATATATTAAAAATAAACAGGAGTTTTTCAAGTACAAACTTAATAAGTATTCTGTCCTGAAATTAATCCTGGTATTTAAAGACACAAATAGTTTTTGTTTCTAGAGAGAAATACTCTAGAAAGAATGCATACCCATCCATTTAAAAAAGTTACAGTTCATACTTGAAAAATAAAAAACAAACCTAAATAATAAAAACATAGTCTTGTGATAATGATCATGACAGTCCATTTAATGAAATAATTCTTTTAATAAACATTTGTATTAGGCTGGTGGCTTTTGAATGTTTTTGACCATGAGACCCAGTAAAATATACAAATTTTATATAACAAATGGGCATATGCATGATTTACTTACATATGTGTATGTGTATTCAGAAATAACCATTTCAGAAAATATTTTCATTGAGTATATGATAGACATTTTCTATGCTATGCTCTCTCAGTTTTAAAAGTGCTGTTTTTGGCTCACAAAATGGAAAACCAAGAAGCATAGCTGAGAACTTGTACTCTATAAGATGAGATTGGAATCATGGGTCTTCCCTTTTCTAGCTGTGTGATCTTGATGAAATTACTTAACCTCTCTGTGCCATCTGTAAATGGGGAAGATAATATGTCTACCTCATTAGGCTGTTATGTTGATGAAATGAATTAATTTAAAGAACACAAAACAGTGACCAGAACATAATAAGCACTGCAAAATTATCAGTTAATAATATAGTATTCACAACCCACTAATATATCACAACTTCACATTTGAAAAAATATACTTCTTTGTGTTTTTTTAAATATTTTTAATTGTTGTTCAAGTACAGTTGTTTCTATTCTCCCCCTACTGCTACCCTCCACCCCAGCCATCCCCACCTTCTACTCACTCAATCCTGCCCTCTGCTTTGGCTTTGTCCATGTGTCCTTTAGCATGTCCGTTGATGACCCTTCCCCATTTTTCCCATTATCCTCCCCCCCTTCTTTCTGGTTACTATCAGTTTATTTTTTATTTCAATGTCTCTGGTTATATTTTACTTGCTTGTTTGTTTTGTTGATTAGGTTCCTCTTACATGTGAGATCATGTGGTATTTGTCTTTCACTACCTGGCTTATTTCACTCAAGTGAAATAATGTTCTCAAGTAATGTTCTCAAGTTCTATCTGTGCTGTCATGGAAGATAGGAGCTCCTTCTTTCTTTCGGCTGCATAGTATTCCATTGTGGAAATGTACCACATTTTTTTGATACAGTCATTCACCGATGGGCAAATCTTTGGATGACCAACACCAATCTCATTTACCTGCCACCTTACCTTCCAACACACACAATTAGTAAATTAAACTTAACTTCCTCACAAGCAAGGTCAGCAATGCTGCTGTTGTATAGGAAGTATGAAATAACTATATTTCCTTTTAAGTCCTTAACATGTTCCTTTAAATTGTAATCATAAGTCTTTTGTGCAGACAAGGTATGATTGCTTGAAAATCCAAAGCATAATACGAAAATCCTCACTGAGCAATGTTTTATTCATTGGCACAGTGCCTTGCATTTAGTGTATTCTCAAAAAGTATTTGTTTGAAGTATATGGAAACCTTACTACAAGAGTTTTCAAAGGTGGGAATTGATTAACATAGATAATAATTTAACAATCATCATTTACCAGGAAATTCATGTTCATTCATGTCTTTAAACCTGTAAGTCCATATTTCCCAAATGTTTCATATGAAATGCTAAACTGATGCTTAACAACCTGAGAGTTAAGAGAGTCATAAGTAGTTCTAGATAATTTATAAAAACATATAAGCCAAAAAGTGTATGGTTCAAATGGAATATGATTTTGTTTCCCACAAAACAGTCCTCAATAGAGAAAGGACACTGTCCATTTCATGCAGTCATTCTGGGACCAGACTACTGCAGGGTGTGCAGGGTCTGCCATCTTCAAATTTCAGTATCATTTATATTGACAGTCATTCCTGTCGTCACTGTTCCAGCTCCCTAGAGAAGGTGAAGGGAATGGGGGAGGCGTGTGGGAGGCTTTAGGGTCAGGAGAGGAGTGTCATACACAGTCTCCCACTTCCCTCTCATTTGTCAAACCACAGTTGCACGGTTACACCAACTGCAAGGAAGGCGGGGAAATGTTGTTCACTTCTATGCACAGGAAGAAAGAGAGAATAAATTTCGATGACTTAATAGAAGACTCTGCCAAACATAGTAAAGATCTATTGTAAAAAAAATCCTTGCTTAGCACTATTTATTTCAATATTTTCTAAATGCATTTGCTTTTTCTCTGTTAGGATCTATTAACACACTGTAGAAAACAACACACTTAGGAAAAGTCTGCTGAAGGGAGACTATCAACTCCTATAATGAAAAACCAAGGATTATAAGATAATTTTTTAACTTTTTAAAATATTGACTTTAACACAAATATGGAAAACCACATAAAACAAATGTTCATTTTAGTCATCAAACAGCCATCCAGGTTAGAAGGCAGGACTTTGGCAGTTTCAGGCAAAAAGCTTCATTGTTTGTTCCTAATACAATCTCCTCACCTCCCTCAGAAGCAAATTCTGTACTGACGTCTGATCTTTTCCTTTAGAAATACAATCTGGGTGGCTGGACATGATAGCTTAGTTGTGCTGGTTTTTATAATGACTTTAAATGTGTCTTTATCTAGTTTTTTCTCTCATTTCTTTCTGTTTTTCTCAATAATGATTCACTGGTAAGGAAAACAGGCCATCTTTTCTATAGAATTACCCAGTCTATCTAGTAAATGCATCCCCAGTAGTGAGGCTTAATATGGCCTCTGTCCTTGAATTTCCTGTAAATTAGGAGTTATAGAGGTACAATCAGATTCAGGGCAAAACTCCTTGATAGAATGTGTGCTCTTTTTCAGAAGGCCGTGTCTGATTATCTCTTTTTGTGAGTTTAGGTATTATTGGTGTTCGATTCCTAGACCCTTTTACCATTTAGGAAATATGAAAAAATTGGAACATCTATATTCTATCATCCTTCTTCACCTGTGGAAGTACTTTTATAAGGATAAATTTTACCCTAACTGCTATTTAATTAACTATTGATCCATTTAATGTAGAAAAGGCACCATGAAAAATGTGTATTTGCCCTTCATTTACCAGTTTTCAAAATGAGTTGTTTTCTTAGCATCCGTCACTGCATGTGACTATTTTTGTAGAGTTACAAAATCACAGGTTTAAATAAAGTTGATGTTTTAATCTGTTTCAGTTATCATTTATATTAATGCCCGGACATGTCTTCAACAAACATTTGAATAAAGACTGGTGGTCCTTGTTAGCATCCTTGCTGTCTGATAGGCCTAGATATGCCAGGCGCATCTTGTGCATTTCTCGTTTCTCTGAAAAGCTCTGCCTCTTTTACTGCAAAGGTCTCTTTAATGCCACAGGAAGAACCTGAGGGATGTCCACACCTGCTGGGTCCCTTTGTTTCTAGGCCACTTCAGTAGGCAGGGCTTTGAAATATATACTACTATTATTTTTCTTATTTTGAAGCTGAAATATTTTGTCAGTTTATGAAGATGAACTCTAATAGTTCATATAAGTTCTATCTTATTGATACATTGATATCTCCTTTTTTCTACACTGAGAATCAACTTTGTCAAGGACAGTAGAGACAAAAAATATATCATGATTATGCATTTGGTTTTCTCCACATAATACAAAAAAACTTCTCAGAATAACAAATCCCTATACTACCACTAACATAAGTACTTAGAAATGTTACAGTTTTACATAGGTCCACCTTATTCTTTTACATATATCTTCAGGTTATACACCCTTTTTAATTTAATTTATTAATTTTAATTATTTATTTATTGTCATTCCATTACAGTTGTCTTGCTTTTTCCCCCTTTGCCCTCCTCTTCCCAGCCCACCCCCCATTCCCACAGTCAATCTCGACACCATTGTCTATGTCTGTCGGTCATTCATACATGTTTTTGACTAGTCCCGTCCCCTTCTTTCTGTCATTATCCCTCTCCCTCCTCTCCTCTGGCCGCTATCATCCTGTTCCGTGTTTCTATGTCACTGATTCTGTTTTGCTCCTTAGTTTATTTTGTTTGTTAGGTTCCTCGTAGCAGTGAGATCACATAGGAACTTCTACCTTTTGCAACAGCATGGATGGAACTGAAGAATATTGTGCCAAGTGAATTAAACCTGTCAGTGAGAGACAAATAGAAATACCATACAACCTTTATATAAGTTCTGCATGTAATCTTGGCTTTCCACATATGTTTACATCGACAACTTTCCTGCCATATTAGATGTGCAAACCTCGGTTTACAGTAAATTCCTAAGAACAGTTCATGGAAATCATATCCCTTGAGTTCTCACATTTTTTAACAGTTTATCTATGATCATTTCATTGACAGTCAGCTTTGCTAGATATTAAATGTTAGGTCATAATTGGTCCTTTTACTTTGTGTATTCCTTATTATGGTTCTGCAATTTGTTTTTCTTTTTTAAAAAAATATTTTATTTATTTATTTAGTTAGTTAGTTTCTTTAAAGATTTTATTTATTTACTTATCTTTAGAGGGGAAGGAGAGAAACATCAATGTATGGTTGCCTTTTGTGCGTCCCCTGCTGGGAGTTGGCCTGCAGGGAACTGGCCTGCAACCCAGGCATGTGCCCTGACTGGGAATTGAACCGCGATCCTCTGGTTCTCAGGCCTGTGCTCAATCCACTGAGCTACGCCAGCCAGGGCTAATTTTTTTCTGACATGAGGTTTTCTTGTCAAAATGTCTAATGATAATCTGAATTTTTGTCTTTATAAACCCTCTTATATTCTTGCCTGGATATTCAAATAATATTTATTTTTCTTTATTTTTATTATTTTGTTTATTTTGCTATTATAGTTGTTGCATTGGTACTCCCATTCCCTCCAGCAATGGCCCCCTTAGTTCATGTCCATGGATCGGGCATATAAGTTCTTCTGCTTCTCATTTCCTATATTATTCTTAACCACCCCCCTACCATCTATTTTGTACCTACTAATTATGCTTCTTATTCCCTGGACCTTTTCCCCCATTCTCCGCTATCCCCCTCCCCACTGATAACCCTCCATTTAACCCTCCATTTCTGTGATTCTGTTCCTATTCTAATTGTTTGCTTTGTATTTTTAAGGTTCAATTATTCATAGTTTTGAATCTGTTGTCATTTAACTATTCATAATTTTGATCTTCTTTGTCCTTAGATAAGTCCCCTTAACATTTCATGTAAGGGCTTGGTGATGATTAACTCCTTTAGCTTTACCTTGTCTTTACCTTGTCTGGGAAACACTTTATCTGCCCTTCAATTTTATTTTTTTATTTTTTAAAATATTTTATTTATTTATTTGGTTAGTTAGTTAGTTTCTTTAAAGATTTTATTTATTTACTTATCTTTAGAGGGGAAGGAGAGAAACATCAATGTATGGTTGCCTTTTGTGCGCCCCCTGCTGGGAGTTGGCCTGCAGGGAACTGGCCTGCAACCCAGGCATGTGCCCTGACTGGGAATTGAACCGGGATCCTCTGGTTCTCAGGCCTGTGCTCAATCCACTGAGCTACGCCAGCCAGGGCTAATTTTTTTCTGACATGAGGTTTTCTTGTCAAAATGTCTAACAATAATCTGAATTTTTGTCTTTATAAACCCTCTTATATTCTTGCATGGATATTCAAATAATATTTATTTTTCTTTATTTTTATTATTTTGTTTATTATGCTATTATAGTTGTTGCATTGGTACTCCCATTCCCTCCAGCAATGGCCCCCTTAGTTCATGTCCATGGATCGGGCATATAAGTTCTTCTGCTTCTCATTTCCTATATTATTCTTAACCACCCCCCCACCATCTATTTTGTACCTACTAATTATGCTTCTTATTCCCTGGACCTTTTCCCCCATTCTCCGCTATCCCCCTCCCCACTGATAACCCTCCATTTCTGTGATTCTGTTCCTATTCTAATTGTTTGCTTTGTATTTTTAAGGTTCAATTATTCATAGTTTTGAGTCTGTTGTCATTTAACTATTCATAATTTTGATCTTCTTTGTCCTTAGATAAGTCCCCTTAACATTTCATGTAAGGGCTTGGTGATGATTAACTCCTTTAGCTTTACCTTGTCTTTACCTTGTCTGGGAAACACTTTATCTGCCCTTCAATTTTATTTTTTTATTTTTTTAAATATTTTATTTATTTATCTTTAGAGGGGAAGGGAAGGAGAGAGGGAGAGAAATATCAATGTATGGTTGCCTCTGCTGAGGACACACAATGTATCGTGTGTCCCCTTCCGGGAACTGGCCTGCAACCCAGGCATGTGCCCTGACTGGGAATTGAACCGGGATCCTCTGGTTCGCAGGCCCGTGCTCAATCCACTGAGCTACACCAGCCAGGGCTGCCCTTCAATTTTAAATAATAGCTTTGCTTGGTAGAGCAATCTAGGTTATAGGTCTTTCTTTAAAGCTTAATAATTTTACTAGGATATAGCTCAGTATTAGTGATTCCAATATACGCTTTGAGTTTCAGATCTTTCAAAAATTTTTCTTGAAACTTTTTGTGTTGTTTTGTTCTTTTAGGTTTTCTTTTTCATAAAATCATGTGCATGTGGCATCTGTTTTGTCCCACTTTTTTCCTCACCAGTTTTTCTCAAATTCTTTTTAAATAATTTTAGTAATTTCTAATTTTCTTTCTCCATTTCTGTATTTGAAGCATATTTGTTGTGTTCTTATTATTGTTTTGCCTAGTTTTATATTTGTTTCTCAAAATGATTTTTAAATATCTGTTTACTGAGTCCTATCACTTGAGTGATAGGACTATCACTTTTGATGTTTTTGTAGTTTTGTTTTTCTTTCATATCTTATTTTATTTCCTAAGTGACTGTTAGTTTATTTTGAAAGAGTAATTTTTAGCCCTGGCTCATGTAGCTCAGTGGATTGAGCATGGGCCTCTGGACCAAAGGATCATGGTTCGATTCCCAGTCAGGGCACATACCTGGGTTGCAGGCCAGTTCCCAGCAGGGGACCCACGAGAGGCAACCATACATTGATATTTCTCTTCCTTTTTCCTTCCCTTCCCCTCTAAAAATAAATAAATAAAATCTTTAAAAAAAAGAAATAGTAGTTTTCATACATGCCTTTTTGCTGTATTCTATCTATGGGGTTATTATCTCTGACATTTATTCTATTTTTCCTCATGATACTTTTTTGTGGGGTTTGAACTTAATTCTTTTCTTTGCTTACTTTTCTGCAAAATTAAATTTTTTGAACTTTTAGAAGGAGAATTGTTTTTTCCTTCTTTCTTTCCCATTCTCCATGGTGCACTGTCTCTCTCTGGGAGCTCAAAAATACATCAGCTTATCTTATGAGAATTTATGGGATTCCTTTTTCCTCCCCACTTTGTTTACTGTCCCTTCCTTTTCCTTCATTACTAAGTGTCCTTGTTTTATTGATTCTGGAAACTCTTCCTGCCAGTTTCTCTTGCAGGAAAACTTCCTGGAAGGGAGCTTTGGTTTTTCATATTGAGAGTTCATTGGACCCAGACTGCATCAGCTCCCAAAATGTCTCCATGGAAATGTTACAGTCACCTGCTTTGAGAGTATTAAAAATCTCATGGCTCTTGGGTTTAATTTTTCATTTTGTTGTTTGGGGTATGCAAATGTCTATTTTTAACCTTTCTCTTTCCCTTATCGGATGCTGACATCACAGAGGTCGTGTAGCTTCAGTCACTGGTCATACCTGTTCTCAGTTTGAGGTTTGTGGAGATAACATTTTACTTAATTTTAAGGATCAGACTATCTGTATATATTTTGATGTTGCTCTCCTGTTGCACTGCAATGTGCAAATAAGTTTTTTTCACTTCTGTAACAATCCCCTTAGAATCTCTGAGAAAGTTTTAAATATGAGGGGCACGACTAACAGTTCTTCAGTCTCAGCTTTTTCTCCCCTAGAGCTTTTCTTATCCTTTATCAGACTTTGAGAATGAGGGTTTAATTTTATTTAAATTTTGTGAATCTTTTTAGCCTATTTTTCCAAGTAAGAAAACTCAAGTTCATAGCATATATCCATTGTTTCCTTATAAAAGATACAGAGAGAAATAGCAGAGCTACTGGCAGGAAGGGTAATTGACTAAATGAGGGAGAGACCATCTCAGAATCAGCAGATAAACCTTGTGAGAGAATAAAGGCATTGGGTTTCTATATGTAATGAGAGCTGACAAGGACAAGCCTTGGAATCATGCTCATCTCCAGATAAGAAATTTGCAGAGTAACTTAAATTCAGAAGTACTTGAATTATGCCAGATTTTATTAAACTGTGATTGTTAATAGTTTAGTGCTGATGAGAAAAATATAAAATTATACATTCTTATTCAGATTTATTTAAAATATCTAAATTATCTATTATTTATATGGGTAGATAAAATTGATTTATTGATATGTTATTAATTTAATAATAAATTTTGTTTTTCTGGAAACTGTCATCTAGATTTTATTAAAAATACATGAGAATTAGAGAAATAATTCTATTCCCTCAGATACAGGGGAGCATTCACAGTGTGGCTACACTAGACAAAGGGATGGTTCACATCCCAGGTGAGGTGGTGTGAGATTTCATCATACTACTTATAACAGTGAACAATTTAAACCTTATGAATTATTTCTGGAATTTTCTATAGAACATTTTTGGACTATGGTTGGCTTTGGGCAACTAAAACGACAGAAAGAAAAGTCACAGAGAAGTGGGGAGTATTATAATTGGTACTTAATGGTCATCTCCTTTCCTAGCAAATAAAGTTGAGCTATATAACATTGATTTTTTTTTTATAATAGAACTGGCCCAGAGCTGACTTTGGGTTAGAGATCCACATGCTGCTTTCTTACTTTTTTATTTATAAAGTTGACAACACATCTTTATATAAATACTCCAGGAAACAAGAGATCCAAGTTTATATTTGAGGAGTCTTGGTCCAATAAAGAAGTAAGCCTCCTTCCCTGTTCTTTTTTTCCTCAGCCCTACGCCTATGTCCCTGTGAGAAAAAGCAGCCCATCTATCACTTGTAAACAATGCTAGGACAATGTTTATAAGGTAGAATGTGAAAATATTGCCTAAGATGAGGTTGGGTTCTGTTTGTAGGTTTTAGTTCCTCATGCTCCCCTCTTTGCCTGTTTCTATGGAAAAAAGTGTCCGTAGGAGAGTTAACTGCATTGTCAGTTTTCAATATGTTAATTTCTAAAAGATGATTATCAACATCACATGGTTATGAATGACAGGTTACGTTCAAGAAGATATTTTAAAACCATATCCACCATTCTTAGAAACTAGAGACTGATAGACTATGAGGAAATCCTTAAATCTTATCAAAATATACCCCTTTCTCACCTAGATTTAGATAAAGAAATAAGGTACAGAGTATATAAGTGAATTGTTCAAGGTTACCTAGTAATTTTATTTGTACATATGTGTGTGTGTTTGTCATTTTCTCTTTTGCTTTATTTGATGGCTTAGGCTAAGCTGGTAGTTAAGTCCTTATGCATATTCACTTGGTCCAGATGTTAATTTTTTATAATGTAGAAAAGAAGTAATCAGAAAGATCTACCAAGATAATTTCATGTTTTTTTCATTTTCTTCTTATGCAGACAAATTCTTTAGAGAACTGATAGTAAACTATTGGTAAGCACTTAGCATGGGATTAATTTGCAGATAATTAAGACTAATTGCCTGGTTTTAATGGCCCTTTATGATCATTCAATAAAATTAAAATATAGAATTACATTATAAGTATTGACATGTTATCCAACTATAAAGTTACATGAAGTAAAGGTCTTTCAATGGCTCCAGACACTTCAAATTAGAAAAAGGTTTTGGCATCATTCTGCATAGTTTAGTGCATCCAAACATTATCACTGTGATTAACAGTGAAGATTCTGATCACAGGTTATGCTCTTGCTCTAATATCTGAAAATGTAAAAGGAATACAAAAATAAATAGAACATGCCAAATATGGAAACAATGATTTGGTGACTTTAATTCAGAAATTTTTATTTCTCGTGTGGCTTGAGCATCTCTGTACCTCTTTAGACTTCTGGGTCTGGAATTGTGTTGTTGTGGACCATATTTAACGTTATTTTTTAAACAACCACTGTGTAAAATATATACCAAGATATTAGGGAGTGTTATGAAAGTAGAAACAATCATCCAAAGAGTTTATAAAGAAAGGAAGAAGTCAGGGTAATAAATAATAATGTTATAAAGGCAGGTATAACATATAAATGTATGTGTATGTATATATGTTCAGAAGCACATCACATGGAGTAATCCTCAGCCTTGGTGGAATGTTGCTCAGTAAAGAAGAGGAGAATTTGTAACTATTAAAAGAAAGACTTTCAGTAATGAAAGCCCCATTAGTGTTCTGAGGGAGCGGAAGGATAGGATATAGGACAGCTGAAAGGAGATTATTCTAGTCAGGGAGGCTTGAGGTCCACTGCGGATAGAGCAGTTGGAGAAGATGTGGCAGGCAGGTTTGCTGGGCTTGAGGGCATTACCTGCATTGAAGCTATGAGAGAACATGTAGACCCATGGAAAAAGTGATATTTGCAGGAGATCTCTGAAGTTCACATTTGTACATTTATTTTGCCGAAAAAGCCATGGCATGTGGTGGCTCATCCTCGATGACTCAGAGGACCTCCCAAATAGGAGGAAAGTTCTATTGCTGATAAGCAATATTGATTTCATAATTCAATGTGTATCTCTGTGTTCCAGGATTTTAAAAACACTGTTCTCATTAAAATGTTCTGTGTGGTTCTTTCTATTGGGCTAGACTATCTGAGGGCACTGGGATAGTGTCTTCCTTTGTTCATTTATTTAATCATTCAAAATGCATCATTCACTTGCTAAGGAGCAGCCTATTTGGGAGTACAGAGTACATTTTATTTGATGAAGTAGGCTCTATGTACCTAATAATACATGGAGGTTAAAAATATAGACTTCACTGTAACATAGAAAACAGAGTTGTCAGGCAACAATACCAAAAATTATTTACATTGCATCACATAATGGTTTTATGTCCTAAATACTATGTTTAATGTTTTCAATAGTTTCTTTCCTGTAGTTATTGCACATGTCCCTACAGATATACAGATAATCATAATTTATCAGCTAACTCTGGGTCTTCCCTAACTCTGCCTGCTCTTTGGTTTCCTTAGTCATGTGACCCTCACACAATGCAGAGAAGAACCCGCCATCTGCTGAGGCCCTCGCTGAGCTCCAGGACAACGTGTGCTGAAGACTCCCAGGTGCGGCCTTGCCTCCTCAATGAAAACTGCTTCCAGTTCCAGTACAATCTGACAGGTATAGACGAAATCCACAGCCATGCCCTTTTCCCTTAATGTTGACTAATGGAAGAATATTCATATGTATTTTCATTCTCCAGATTAAGAACCAACCATAGAATGTACAAATGTGTTGCAGGACAGGCTGAGAGTTTGGTATTTCCAGTGTTCTTTTACAGCAAGAAATACCTACTCATGGCCTATAGAGTCAGCAACACCACCTGGAATCTCTGAATTCAAAGATGCTTAGAAAAATTTGTTAACAGTTCAGAATAAAGTTCAATTAAGCTATGATAAACAGACACAATAAAAATATCAGGGGGCGATTTACCACTTAGAAAAGAATATATTCACCCTGTTATGGAATTTAGCTATTTAATGGCCCCTATTATTTCAAGAAACCCAAGCTTGTGATGTACTTGCTCTGTGGATCTCAGTGAGGGTGAAGGATAGGCCTGCCATCTGGGCAGGGATGCGTGAGAGACACTGGGAATCCTAACAGCATTGGTATTAAGCCACTAAGATTCTTCCTGGGAACCACAGTGCTCAGTGTAGAACACCAAAACTGTTTAGTTACACTGATCTGCTACCCACCATTTCCCACAGTAGCAGATCTACAAAATGTGGAACTATGTTCAGTCTCAGCATTGAATTCAATACTGACGACCAAACTGCGATGTGCCTGCAGTGCAAAGCAATCTCATTTTCTGAAACGAATTCCCCGCTGAAATCCCAGTGGCACCGCTGAGATTTCTCATGTAGAAAACCTTGTAGAATGTTCCATGGCGCAATATGGTTGTCTTTACAGGTGAAAGATGACCTCGTGTTTTTGTTCTTTTTCTTTGGTTAAAGGTACTTCAGATACTTGGCTCTCATAGTAATTTTTCAGAAATACAATTAAATTTGCTTTAGTGAAAAAAGGATGTCTTTAAAACACTGATTTTATTATACCAAGAATTTGCTATGTTTTTAAACTCTCAAATCATCTACCAAATATGGAAAAGCCCCTTTAAAAGGCTCCCATTGCATATGATCAAGATCGTCCTTTTTATCCACACCAACAATAAAAGTTTTTTAAGATGCAGGTTAATTTGGGGGGATTTTAGTTGAACTCTCAGTTGTCTACTTTGTAATACAAGTATCCAAATCTATAAAACCTTTTTTGATGAGAGAATAATTTTTTAAATGTAGGGTTTTGGGGACAGACCCTATAGTTCTGAATATGTTAAACTTTTTCCTTTTGGGGTACCTCTTTCGGTTTCACTGCACCAAATGTACCAAATTGTTTTGATGATTATATTTATTCCATGAAAACATTTTCAAGTTTACATCAATGACTAGCTTCATTTCTGGGTTATTTTCTCTATTATCCTTAGCAAATAGATGATTCAAAACTTATTTTCCTGGTTAGTGCCTTTCCTTTCCTACCCAGCTAACTGTGAGATGGTTTCTGACAAATATTTGACTTTTTACCTCAAGAAAGCAAACTTAAGTAGGTGACTCACTGTTATCAATTTGATTGTTTTTCTCTGAGAGACTTGCATGATGTTTCTGAAGCCAGCTGAAAGTGGTTTTAGGATTATGTGCACACTGTCCTTCTCTGCCAATGCAGGTACCAAAGGTTGGTTGTATTTTGCCCTCATGGCCATGCTTTTTAAAAAGATTCTATTCACTCATTTTTAGAGAAAGTGGAAGGGAGGGAAACATCAATGTGTGGCTGCCTCTCACATGGCCTCCACCAGGGACCTGGCCTGCAACCCAGGCATGTGCCCTGACTGGAAATCAGGCTAGCAACACTTTGGTTCGTGGCCCGCGCTCAATCCACTCTGCTACACTAGCCAGGGCCCGTGGCTGTGATTTTGAAACTTGATTTGGTGGTTCTTTGCCTGTAGAGTGGAGCACGTGCCAGCTGAGTGAAAATGCAACATGTGGGCAAGGTGTCAGGACCCGCCTTCTGAGCTGTGTGCGCAGTGACGGCAAGCCAGTCAGCATGGACCAATGTGAGCAGGTAACGTGTTTATATTTGTATTTCACACCCAAGGCTTTGTTTTCATTAATATTGGTGTGTGACTTCCAGGATGCTTGATACAGATGGCAGACTGATTTCCTATCACAGCTTAGCTTCAGTTAGAGAAATGGATACTAGTATAATACAGTAATATCTCACTAGTTTGAACTTAGTCACAATGACCAAGAAAGGCCATTTTGCACTAGGGAAATGTGTTCATTAAAATATGTATATTTTGCCCTGGCTGGGTAGCTCCTTTGTTTAGAGCATCATCCTCCTACTCCAACTTTGTGGGTTCTTTCCCGGGTCAGGGCACATACAGGAGTCAACCAATAAATGCATAAACAAGTGGAACAACAAATCGATGTCTCTTTCTCTCCCCTCACTCTCTCTCCCTCTAAAAAATCAGTAATAAATAAATAATATATTTTTAAAAATTTTTAATAACTCATTTATATGTATTAGCTGGCCAACAAACTATTGACATCAGGTGGATCTAATATTTAGATACGATTCTTTGTGTTGGGCAGGAGATTCATTTCCATATCTGATAAACACTGTGCCTTGCATATAACAAGAACCCTGACACTTGCTTTTAGAATACTCTGGTAATTTTCTTCGTATTCAATTGCTAGATAATTAGTGCAGTTGTATTTTTCTTCTCAAACTAAGTTAAAATGCCTCCCTACCTAGTTTCAAATGAGCGGATTTGGAAATTTTTCCCTTGCTTCTTCTGTGACAAACTATATGGAATTTGGTTAAAACCTGTTCAAAAAAAGTTGGCATTACCTTCCTGATGTACAAGTGAAAGAACCAAAGGGGAAATTTAATAGAAATAAATATGACCATATGCTGTCACAGCATAAGAATCACTAAACAATCTTTGGAATAAACTGAAAATATGGGGCCAGTTCAATCAGATCACCACAGAAACTTTTTAAAACAAATTAGCAAAACGAAAGTTGTCCCATTTCTCCTAATACAGGTGGAGTCCATGAGTAGAAACTGAAGTCAATACAAAAGTTGCCTCATCAGTCCTGATTTAACCATGTTAAGTAGTGTCCCAACAACATGCTCTCTAAAGCAAAAGTGTAGCTGCAGACCAACACCAACTCTAAGACCAGACCATCTGAAATCGGATGTCCCATTTGGTGAAATTCTGAAACCAGCTAATGCATGGCAGAGTCCTGTCAACCAAGTGTCAGTGATTTATGTTAGCATTTTATTTAATTATATCTGCCTCTCAAGAAGTTGTCAACTGCAAGAAAAATAAATCAGCAGTCTACAACAACTCAAATAATTGAAAAAGTCTTACATTTATTTTGTCTAATAAATCTTTTATTTTGACACAAAAAAGAAAGAATTTTGATTAATAGAAAAATGAGTTTCTCTGCTTTCTAAATACCATATGTCTAACAATTATTTTTTAAAATATTAGTTTAAAGTAATCCCAAATATTAACCTAACTCAAACATCCATATATCTTATATGAATGATAGATCCCATATGGTAATTTCCATTTTGCCCACTTGTCAAATAATTATACTATGATCCTTAATTTCATTTTGGTATGACATTTCTAACATTTAACATGAGTTGACCATCAAAGGTTTCCTAAAGAAGCACTCAGTGTGTGATTCTTAAAGCATAATTTTTAATTATTCTTTTTGTGTTTCTTAGATGGTTTATTCTTTTACTAAGACCTCTTCTACCTTGATTGTTTAAAAATGTATAGATTTTACCTAGATTCAGGTTGCAGAGAGAACAAGAGGAAAATGAACTGTATCATCAGCTTTTCCTGTGATTAAGCCCATGATCATTTTTTTACATAATTGCTTTTTAAAAATAAACTTTAGATGAGTTATTGATTTTGGTTTTATTCTTATTTTATTTATGTTTCAGCCTAGCTAGTTGTTGGTTTTGAGCCCTCTATGTACTATTGGCCTACCCAGAAGAACAACAATGCGCTTGAATTTAGTGCTGGGCCCTCCTTCTGGTTCACTGCCAGATCAAGGACAGACAGGACAGATCTCTGTTGTGTAACCACCTGCCTTCCCTGTACCATAACTGCAGGTCTATTCTAATGTTTATAAAAAGAAATTTCAGCTGGCAATTTTGATTTTGTGCAGCAAGGACAGACATTTTCTGTGATTGTCAACAATTTCTATAAGGCAGGGTATTTTCCCCCACAAAAATGTAAAAAGATTATCATCATAGAATAAGGGGCAGTTTTTTGCATAAAAGGACGATGTTTTGATTTGCTGTTGATAGGACTTCTCCAGCAAAATCTATTTTATTTCTGTCTGCAGCATAACTTGGAGAAGCCCCAGAGGCTGAGCACTCACTGCCTAGTGGAGTGTGTGGTGGACTGTCAGCTCTCCGGGTGGACAGCTTGGACAGAGTGCTCACAGACTTGTGGCCATGGAGGTACTTGGATTCCTATGTTTTTCCCCACTAAACAACTTAGATTTCAATATCTTTCAGTATGCTGTAGTTGGCAAATGGGCATAGGCATGGTAGGCAGCTGAAGGCAACATGAGGCTGACACAGGGGAGAAGAGAGTGGGCTGGCCTCATATCAGTCCTTATGATGAGGCAGGGGTTGAAGAACTGACCTGGGAACAGTGGCCACTGCCAGAGGAGCTGACGGCTGTGTGGGGCAGTATTTATTCGAAAGGTCATAAGCTCAACCAATTATAAAAATATCAGCCTCTGTTGTTTTTGGAAGAAGTAGGTTTTATGTAAGTATCTCTGGCTTCTGGGTCAGGTAAAAGCCCAAATCAATGTGGCTTAACATCGTAGACCAGAGACTGATTTTTCACTCACAAGAAAGATAGAGTAGTTTATGTCACAGAAATTAGTCAAAGATACTGATTGTAGAGGTTCTACCACTTCAAAATAACAAGATTTTCTGGAGAGTCATATCCACCTGGTTCTGTGGAGGTTTCTATGGACCAGGTTGGAAGTAACATACAACCTTCCCATCTACATTCTACCAGGCAAAAGTCAGTCCCACATTCCCAGCTCCACGTAAGATGGTAGGGTAGGAAATGAAGTTTCCACAGTGGCAAGAAATGCAGAAGGCATTTGATACCCAGAAGCCACACCAACAGAAGCATAGATAGCACTCTAGCCACTAGGCTGAAGTGGGGACTGAAACATGTGCCATGCACGAGAGTCAATAAGAGGATAACAGTCATGCATGGACTGTGGTTTAGGATAGAATAGAATTCTAGCCCTGAATGAGAGGTATAATTTATGTCAAGTAAATGTCAGAAATTTGGACCTAAAGAGAGATCCTATTATATAGCTAGGCACTAAGCAGGGGAGAAGGAGGGAATGTGAACAACAAGTTGGAGGAATTATGGAATTGGGGTGGGAAAAGGAGATGCCCAGACCTGGATCCAGTACTCAAAGATATTCGAAAGTGGGTATCTGAAAGTCCCATGACTGGATCACTGGACTGGAATGTCAGCTCCTTTCTGAGCTACTCACAAATGAGTGTGCTAGGATCTTTGGTGATTTATCTGCCTTAGTTGGGATCATCTGAAAAACTGAGACAGAATACAGCATGGAAAAGGGGCTCTTCCACGAACCTGACCAAAGATCCTGGAAAGGTCAGAGCTAAGAACAGTAGACAGAATATGAATTAGCTAAATGTGGCCAAGAAAGTTGAAAACTATTTCCACACAAAGCATTACTCAAAATGAAAATGTAGGAATCACAATGTCTATTAAAAATATACAATTTCCTGCATAATTTAGAGCCTGCAAAGAACCTCAGAAAACTAAATAGTAAGTTTTAAGATCAAGATTTCAGAGATTGACCTATATAGTTCCTCAAGTTTTCTGATTGGCAGCATGACATAATTTCCCATTGGGCATCCACCTTAAAATTGGGCAATCTAGGTTCAAACTGCAGCTGCTTAAGCCAGTTAAGTTTTTTGTCTCAGCTTCTTCATCTATAAAATAGAATTCATGCACATATTAGAGGCCCTGTTTTTGGTTTGAGTATTAAATGATGTAAAGCATATGAAAATGCCTAGAATATGTTACTTTAGTGTATGTCAAATCCCATCACCATCTTCCTACCCACGAGTAGAGAGTTGTCAGAAACTCTCTTGGATCTTTTAAAGATTATCCCATAAACTCAGTCACTCTCATCTCTCACTCTTGTCTTACTCTATTACCTCACTAAAAATCCATATGCTACATTCATAGCCTAAGTGAAATTTTTTAAATGCAAATCTGAACAGTTGTTTTCCTGTTGGCTTCAGAGTCACCCATCAATTCATTTATCCATTAAGGATATAACTGTGTGCCAGTTATAGTTCAGTGTGCTTGGGTTGCAGCAGTAGAGGAATAAAATAATTTACCTATTTTCATGGAGCCCACATTCTAGTTGGAGAAAATAGTAAGAAAAGAAATAAATAGGTAATTTGTATGTTGATGAGTTCACTAAAGACTCATACAAGTGAGAAGTGTTATTCACATTAGTGATGTCTTCCATCAGAATGACGGGTTCCTCTTTTGTCCAGTGGTGACCTACCCTGGTTATCCTGTGGCCATAATCTCTATAGAGATTATGGGCCTCTGCTGGTATGTGTGACTCCAGAGTGCTAAAAGGTAGAATGGAAAAGTAGAGAAAGACAACATCCTGTGTTGTCAGCATCATCCCCAAGGACCTGCGGGATCTCCCCCATGCCTGCCCCTCTATCCCTATCACCTCCCTCTGTCCAGTTAGTGTTTTGAGCTCCACTGTTGTGCATTTCAGTCACATCCTTCAGTGGGTTCTTCTTTGTACCCTGGCACCTTTCCCTCTGTGGAACATCTTACCATCACCCCTACTACTGCCTCTTACTACTTTTATCATGCACAAATTACATTTTAATGGTTGTCTACCTAGGGAAGCAAACCCACTGTTTGCTTTCTTCATGGGTGAATTCCCCCAGTTTCCATGAAGCACAGCACCTGGCACATTGGAAACATTTCTGTTAATATTTGTCATTGCATGAGTTGTTCTTTTTTTAAAATGTTTTTCCTGAATTTATTCTTCCATCCCTTCATTTCTTCATTGTCCATTCATATAGTCAATACATCTTTATGATAATTTTCTCAGTGTCAGCATGAGTTGTTCTGACTGTAGGGGAAAGCCTGAACAGGAAAGAGCTTGCAAACTGGCTCACAAGCTCAAAGGCAGCCAGCCCCTGACAGTGGCTGTTTCCCCCTCCCCCTAAATAAATATACATCAATCTTAGGTATCATTACCTAAGAATCTATTCAGTGCAAAGAAACAGATTATGTCTGTTATTATTTTCATAAGAGTCCTAATTGTGCCATTGTGCTAAGTCAGTGAAACATTACAGATTGCCATGTTATGCTAACAAATAACCTTGAAAAATTAGACCCCAAATTGTAAGTTTGATATCAAAATATCACTTTAATTTTTCAAAGAGTTCTATCAGTGATGTGGACTCATCAGACCTTGCTTGTCGACTAGAAAAAAATAACACCTTCCAAATCTGGTCCCACTATTGGGAAATTCTAGGCAATTACTTTGAACTTCAATTCACCCTTTCTAATTCTTTGAATAATAAACAAAAATAAGCAATGACACAAAAATTCCATAGAGAAAGTCATTGTGTAAACTAATGTATAGTGGAAAGAGGGAAGGAATGTTAACTGCTGACTTTTGACATGGATATTGAACATCCACGTTTTTGGCCCAAAATTTCAGGAAAAAAATCTTTCATTTTAATTCTTAAATTAAATGTTTTAATTTTTAATTTATATTTAGATATTTGGTTTTTGTATTGTAAAGAAATTTGAAAAAAAAGGGAAGCCCTGGCTGGTGTAGCTCAGTAGATTGAGCACGGGCCTGTGAACTACATGATCGTGGTTCAATTCCCAGTCAGGGCACATGCCTGGGTTGCAGGCCAGTTCCCAGCAGGGGACTCACGAGAGGCAACCATACATTGATATTTCTATCCCTCTGTCTTTCCCTTCCCCTCTAAAGATAAATAAATAAAATCTTTAAAAAAAAGAAAAAGAAATTTGAGCATTTACTTTTGAACATAGTAATGTACAAGAAATTTTATATTCCAGTAATGAATTTATGATATTTATGTGTCATAGAAAGCCAAGAACTGTTTATCATTGTCAATATCAGAAGTACCATCTTCTTCAATTTCTACATTACTGATGTTTTCTGAAGTCACTTTCCTCATCCTGGTAAATTTCATCATCCTTAGTTGCATCCACAGCATTGCTGATGCTGCATTTTGTAAACAATTTCACAACTACTTTCTTGACATGCTTCTACAATCAGGATCCAATCAAAAACCTGGGTGATGGATGCTTTCTTCACCCTATCTGTAAGTGTTAAATCATTACCAGCTGACTGCATCCACAACATCCACTCTTTCTTCATTAGGGCCTTAAAGAGCTTGTTTACTGACACATCAAGAGGTTGTAGTTGGCTGATGAGCCCACCAAGTATCAAAGCAAGTCCTCTGCAATGCTTTTGCACTTTGTGTAACATGGGCTTTGAAGTGATCAAGAACAAAGCTGGTTTTTTAGGTAACCCTCTAGGCCTTCGTGACCAGACTTTGTGAAACCAGGTTTTCCTCCATCCTTTTTCATGCACATGGACATTAACTCCACCTGGAATCTTTCCTTCTGAAAATGTTTTTCTTTTAAAGATGGTCATAGGTGGTAGCTTTGTCCCATCTGCACAACAGGCTAAAACAGGGAAATGTGTTTTCTCCTGACCACTTGTTTTAATAGCCGTGGTCTTTGCTCCTCTGATGTCTACAGTTCTGTTGGATGGCACAAAAAATGTGAAAGGGACCTCATCCACATTGACAATTTAGGACAGCTCAAAGTTATACTAAGTCTTTCAAAGATTGGTAACATAACACCAATCCAAAAGAACTTATGCACCCCAATGTTCATAGCAGCACAATTTACAATAGCCAAGAGCTGGAAGCAACCTAGGTGCCCATCAGTAAATGAATGGATCAAAAATTATGGTACATATACAGCAGCAGAAAGAAAGAAGGAACTCCTACCCTTTGCAACAGCATGGATGGAACTGGAAAGCATTATGCTGAGTGAAATAAACCAGGTGTTGAAAGACAAATACCATGTGATCTCACCTTTAACAGGAAGCTGAAAAACAAAACAAACAAGCAAACAAAATAAAAACAAAGACACTGAAATAGAGAACAGGTAAACAATGACCAGAGGGGAGAGGGGAGGGAATTTCAGAAGAAAAAGGGGAAGGATTTATGGGAACTAGTATAAAGGACACATGGACAGCAACTAAGGGGGATGGACTTGATTCTCATAGGCTATGGAAGTTTTGGGGTGAGTTTCATTTGTGTCCTCATAGTCAAGCCTTCTCTTTATAAAGCTAAAGCACCATTTAGGTGTCCCTGAGAGATCATCAATGCTTTTTTTTCATGCAATCCTTTCACCTTCTTGTGTCATCTTGGTCGAAGCAGAGATCCCAGTTTGTGGCTGCTCCAGAATCCAGGTCTTCACCTCCTGCTCCACCTCCAGCCACTATGGGGGTTCCCCTTGCATCACCTTCTGTCTTGGCATCTGAAGCAGCTTTTATTCCCATTGCCTCCACTATCTGCTGACATTCTCTGAGGGAGTAGGTTCAAAGAGTCTCTCGGCAGCTCCATTGCCATGCTTTGTAGCATATTTATTAACTTTTAGGTTAAAGATTGCAGTGTATGAAAACCATTTTGACATTTTCCAAGGGATTTTCCAATAATTTCTCTTGACTAAAGTGTACAGAGAGAAATGTCATGCTGTTCACCCTGTGGTAATAAAGTCAGCATCACCTATCTTATCAAGTGGATGACAATTGGCATCATCTGTCCTACTCTGTGGATAACAATAGGTTGCTCTTTGTTGCATTTCATTGAATCATTGACTGAAACTGCTTTTGTTACAATTTCATCTAAGTTCAACAAAACCGATTATTGTATTCCAGGGTATTATTTTGCACACAGATGTCATTATTGCTTTCTGGAGTTACACTATTAATGCATAAGCATAAATAAAATAATTAAAAACATTTATATATATACAGAATTAATACTCCCCATATATAATGCACATCCTTATTTTTCCTCAAAACTTTGGGCAAAAAGTGTACATTATACAAAGCAAAATATGGTACTTGGAGAGATTAAGTTATATAAAACACTTGGAAATTATCTAAATAGTATCCATTGGCACATAGATAAAACACTAGTTTTAAATTACTTCCAGCTAATTTCTTGGGAATCCTCTCTTGACCCTCGATGTCTTGATCTCCTAAATTGTAAGACAATAATGACTTTTAGAAAATATTCCTTAATCCTGATATCTGACAAACCCTTCAGTGATCTGCTTTCAATGTATATATATTCTTGTCTTTTCCTTAATTTATTCAACAAGATTTATAAAATTGACACCTATTATTCAGGCATCTAATTGCGTCCTCTTTCATTTTCAAGAGTGGCACTATGGAATATAAATGATGTAATGACCTGCTATTTTGATTCTATTCTTGAAGGCAGACCTGTAAAAGAAATGTATTCATGCAAATACTCATTGGATGCTTCCTGAGTACTAGGAACTGAGGGTACTATGTGTGGAACTAAGTCCCTCACTTCATAAATTTAATATTCCACAGGAAAATTAGATGATGACAAGACAGAGAGATAGGAAATCAACAAGGACATAAACACAAAACTAACAGATGCTGAAACAAAAATAGGTCATGTGATGGGGAATAACAAGTATCTTGCAGGGAAGTGAGGGATGGGGGAAGGAAGGCTGCTGAAGAGGTGACATTTATGTCAAAATTGAATGAGAAGGTCAATAGCTCTTATAACTCTTGTTTTCTTTACTAGCTACATTTTTGACTATCTGTTGCATTCAAGGTTCTACATTAGAACCTATAAGTAAAAATATAAAAATGACTTTTTCTAGTTATATTAGTGTCCAACTTAAATATTAAAAAGAATAACACAGTACTGAAAAGAATAGGACACATGGCCTTTGAAATTTTAAGCATCTACCCTCAGGACTTTGCTAAGACAGCTTGTGTAGAGTATTATGTGTGTATTATTCCTCACCAGTCCCCAAACTAACCCCCCTTCCAGCCCTCCAATGCCAGTTTTACAGCAGCTCTCCTCTGCTCGCCAACCCCTGGTGGAGAGGAATGTTTCCCTAATCCTCATGCCACACAACCTAAGACAACGATCAGGCAATACTCAAAAGCAGAGATGTATGGCACAGATAGACTTGTTTCTTAAAATGTGGAACCAAAATGTGGAACTGAAGAGATTGGAAAGTACTGTGAAGAAATAAAGGGGGAAATAAATGAATGGGACCACATCAAACTAAAAAGCTTCTTCATGGCTAAGGAAACCATCATCAAAAATGAAAATGGAATCAACTGTATGGGAGAACATATTTGCCAGTGATGCATTGGATGAGACTTTAATCTCCAAAATACATAGAGAACTCATATGATTCCACACCAGGAAAACAATCCAATAAAAAAAGGGCAAAAAACCTGAATAGACACTTCTCCAAGGAAGACATACAGATGGCCCATAAATGTATGAAAATATGCTCAACATCACAAACCATCAGAAAAATGTAAATTAAAACCACAATGAGAAATCACTTCACACCTGTCAGAATGGCCATCAAAAATAAATTAATAAACAGGTGCTGGCGAGGATGTGGCAGAAAGGAAACCCTAGTCCACTGCTGGTGGGAATGCAGACTGGTGCTGCCACTGTGGAAAACAGTATGGAATTTCCTCAAAAAAACTAAAAATGGAACTGCTTTTTGACCCATTGATTTCACTGATGGGAATATACCCTAAGAATCCAGAATCACTAGTTCAAAAGAACTATGCACCCCAATGTTCATAACAGCACATAGCAGGAAGGAAGGAAGGAAGGAAGGAAGGAAGGAAGGAAGGAAGGAAGGAAGGAAGGAAAAAAGAAAAGAATAGAATAGAAAAGAAAAAGGAAGGAAGCAGCTCTTACCCTTAGTGGAAGCATGGATAAAACTGGAGAATATTACGCTAAGTGAAATTAGCAAGGCGGTGAAAGACAAATACCATATGATCTCACCTGTAAGAGGAACCTAATGAACAACAACAACAACAACAACAACAACAACAACAAAAAAAACTAATGAGCACAATGGAACAAGAGGCAAAGAAACATGGAACATTCTGACAGCAACCAAAGGGGAGGGATGAGGGGGATAATGGTGGAAAGAGGGGGAATGACTAGACAACATGTATGAATGGCCCACAGACATGGACAATGGTGTAGGGATTGACTGCAGATCAGGGAGTAGGATGGGCAGAAGAGGGCAAGAGAGAAAAATTGAGACAACTGTAACAGAATAACAATTAAAAGTGATAAAAAAGAGAAAGTAATGCAATCATTTAAGGTAAAAAAAATCTGCAGCTTGTCTCTCCCAAGATGGTCAGCCACTGGCTGTCTTTTTGTACCAGCCACTGTCTTTTTTCTACCTGCTTGGGGCAATGGGGCAGGGACCACAAGTGGAGGTAGAGTTTATTGAGACACATTAATGGGGAGGCAAGGTGCATAGGAGTCTGATTTTAGCACCTGCAGCTCTCAGCTGACTTCTTTATCAAAGGCAAAAGCTCACATGATTGTTTGATTGTCTCTGATTACAAATTCAGTAGGTTGTCAGGGAAAACGTGGTATGCTGGATATTCTGAATATGCTTCCCCAGAAGCAGCACTTCACTTTCAAATCCAAGGAACTACATTGATCTGAGGGGGAATTTTGAAATGAGCTCCTCCTTACTTTCCAGGCATCTGGATTGCCTCTTTAGTGTACACCTGATGCTTGGCATATATACTTTCTAATTGCATTAAAGATTTCAAGGTCAGAACAGTTTGAATCCAATTTATTTTACGTTAGAAAGAACCTGATTTTAAGCTTCCGCTAGGGCATTTTTTAGATAGATTTCAAAGATCAAAGCTTGTAATAGAAGAGCTTAATATTTGGATTAGTCATATTCTCTGTCTGTTGAATTTTCATCAGTTCGGTAGAATGTAGGACTCCCTAAATTTAGCATAGCATGAGTTATTTATAGTTATTTAGCCAATAACATTATAAGAATGTTTTTAATCCAAGGCCATGATTTTTCCTGTCTCATATTTTTAATTCAATGTATATGAGCTTATAATATTTTTCTACACTATGTAATCCAGACTGCATCTTGTGATTCCAAGGTAGCATATAATTTTTGTTAATTGTAGCTCATAGTGAAAAAAATAATCTAGTATTAACTACAAAGCATCACAACTTTGAAATTTTTCAGCTTTTTTTTCTCTTAGATTTCAAAGGCAAGCCAGTCACCTTTGTTTTTAGTGTCATTATGAAATGTGACCAGTGTGGTGTTCTTGATCAGGCACAGTCCAATATTTATAACAGTTCATATTTATTTACCATACCAATGAATTAGCTCCTATGGCAAAAGATCAAGAAGCTAAATGGTAGAACAGGAAAAGAAAGAATAGATAAGAAACCGGAATATCTGTGTTTTAAAGCAGGCTTTTACAATGGCAAGTTGTAGGACTTTGGGCTGGTCTTGGCAAACTTGATTGCATTATTTTTTAATCTGTAAAATGATGAAATATTAGAATAACTACTTTTTAATATCTGTTGGTCAAAGGCACAATTATAGATGCTAGGATTTTATGTAATTTTAGTATTTTAGTAATTTTTTACAAGAGTACTATGAAATATAGGCATATTTTACAGGTGAGGTGCTAGCCAGGGGTGTCAAACTCATTTTTGCCAGGGTCATATTGGCCTCCCAGTTGCCTTCAAAGGGCTGACAGTTGTGACTATGCCTTAAAAATGTAACTCATGTTTAAAAGAAATAATGCCTAGGTTTAAAGCAAACCAGTAATAATATTATTCAAATAACATGCTATAAACTCCAAGTCAATTCATGTATTGTTATTGCATTTCTGTCCATGATACATTGGAGTTTATAGGTACATTCATGTAATTGCTCAGATAGTTTATTTAATGAACTATCATTAAAAATGATAAAAATAAAATTCAATTCAATTCATTTATAATTAAAAATGAACTATCAGTTAAATAGGTATCTTCTTCTTTGCTTCATTACTAATGTATTCCCTTCCTCATTCTCTTCTATCTACATAGTTCACACTGTTTGCCTGGGTCATATTCAAATTGTCCAGAGCTATCAAAACCATCATGTGCAGTTAACTCAATTGATCATATGTCAGCGCCACAGAAGAACCATTGTTTAAAACATGGTGCTGTAAAGGTGCATGGCTGCTGACTACTTGGATCCACTGAAAGTACGGTCAGAACAGGAAACCGTGTCATTTGAGTCAATTTCCTTTTGTGAGTGTATAGACTGACAAGTTCTTCACAAGTTTTCAGGAGATTTTTGTTGCTTAAAATTTCCACATCCCTATTGTCCCTGAAGCCTCAGAGTAAAGTCTGACCACAGTGCAATGGGAATGTGACCTGGGCCAATATGCTTTACATTTACGTGAAGGCTTAAACTTCTGGTCTCTCTTTGAATTTTGAGTGGTGTATGTGTGTGTGTTACACTAGCATGCTTCATTGCCTGTGTCTGTAATTGGAGGTCTTACCAGGCAGTCTCTTTTCCTTCCTTATAAGTATTGTAATTATTGTTAATTTAAGAGTAGGCCTAATACCACTTTTGATTATAATGAGTTTCAAATATTTCCCAAGGAGAGAAAAAAGCTCAGAGAGAATTGCTAGCAAACTTACCCTATCATAATTTAGGTTTTTATTAAATGGAAACATATTTTGTAGAAAGTGTTTTCTCCCTTTTATAGCCTGAGGAGCAGATGAATAGAGTCAATTTCTGCTTCTGCATCTCATTGGTATTGCTCATTAAACAGATTGTCTATATCTATTACTGAATTCAGGTTCCAAATAGAATTCCTAGACCCATATATTATGCTTTTATTGAAAAACATAAACCCAAACAAATTCAAACAATTTCTAAGAAGATCTCCCACCATCAGACTGGAAACATGAGGATATGTACGGTGGCAACCTCCACTCTTACTCTGAGGACTAAAGTAGTCCAGACAGGGGCGTACGGGGTTTGGTGGGTTGGGGACAGGGTGAATCTTTATGGACTTCATAGCTGTGTGCTTTTAGTATGAATACAGGTAGCATGTTTGATATATCCCTTATAGGCTTGTTCTGGGAATGGATATGAAATAGTACTTATTAAAATAAATTATTAAAAATGTTAAAAATTTTAACAAGTACCCACTGTATTTTAGATATGCTATCAGGTGGTTTATATATGTTTTATTTATTCAGTCAGTGAGAGTTAAGTGTCAGGAGTCCACATCATCTTGGCATTCTTCACCTGAATCACCATAATCGTGAGTTCCTATAGGAAGCAAAACCCCTCAAAATATCAAATTATTCACCAATGACCTCACCCATTATAAAGCCATCCCCAGTCAACAAGCATCCTCCACTGACACACATGTTCTGTCACTGCATCAGGGCATTTGTTGGCCACTTTCCAATTGCAAATGGAGAACAAAGTAGAGAGACCCATACACCAGAGACTGAGGGGGCTCCTGAGAAAACCGATGAAAAGTGGCTCAAAGGCCAAAGCTGCTGTCACCAAACTGGTCAAGCTGGTCATGAAACAATGGGTCTTTTATAGGATAGTCATAAAATGATGGAAGAAATATCAGTAGCTGATTTCTTCTTTGTCCTAGTAATGAGAGCGTAGTTGCTGTTATAATCTGCATGGTAGTTGATATTAGAGCAAATAAACCTGCTGCATACTCTTTAGTTCCAGAAAATGTCCTATTTAGACATTTTATTATTTATTTCAAATAATTTAATTTCCATTTTAAATAGATTCACTTTTAAGTGGGGTTTTCCCCAGCATGATTTTCCTCAGTTAATAAGGACTATTGTATACTTAATTTTATTTTATAAAAGAGCAAATTTGCACTCAGAGTTAAAATGCTTTCATGTGCTCACATCTTACTCGCTGTTAATTTGAGAGAACTGTTTACAGTTAGGGAATTTTGATACCAAGCCCAGGTTTCTATTCACTACACATCAATTACTTTTAAATTATCTTTTTTAAATATTCTATATTATATCATAATTTTAAATATCTTTTTTTTTACAGTAACCTCCACTGTTTCCCCTATCACATGCAAGTTTACCATCACTGAAACAGTCCTGTCATGCTCCTGCCACTAGGGGGTCCCTTTTAGAATAGTCGTTGCTGAGGTACAGTTTGGTTGACTTTTCCATCCAGTGTGATGTTTAGAAACCCAAGTAATATCAGACTACTATATTGGAGATGGTAGGCCTCCTTGTTATACCATCCATATTCCATGTGGCTACATTTTATATTTAAAACTTCAGGACTTGAGAAAAAGTATCTAATTTGAGGGGTACTTTCTCTGATTATTTAATTTATACAACCAAATATTCCTGACTTAAAAAGAAAAACACACACATCAAAGTTGTCTAGTACCCCACAGAAATACCAGGGCTAGGACTTACCCTTTAGATTCTTGTGCCTTTATTAGGATTTTTAAGTGTATTTTATTGATTATGCTATTACAGTTATCCAAACTTTTTCTCCCTTTATCCCTCTCTCCCTTGCATGCTCCCCTCCCTCCAGCATTCCCCTCCTAGTTCATGTCCATGGGTCATACATACAAGTTCTTGGGCTTCTCCATTTCCTATGCTATTCTTAACCTCCTCCTGTCTATTTTATGCCTAACAATTATGCTTCTTAACTGAACTTTAATATTAGGCATTTAAATATAACAATATACTTCAAAATTTAGGGTTGTTATAGGCTTTTTGATTTTAAAAATAGATTGCTGTAGTAATTGGCATTGTTTGAAAATCATTGTGATTGGATAGCAAAAGGTAAAGCAATCATATGACTTTCAGTGAATGGTTTCAACACTACATCATTTCAAAAAGTAATAGCATCATTTTTTTCCTGTTGCATCCATTAGGAAGTTTCCCTGCACCCCTATGTCCAGGAGAGGAAATCTATCACATTAGTGGAAATAAATAAAATATTTCTAAAATAATGGCTATCCGTGTGCCATCAAGTCAAGAACAAGCTTGGAGTTATTTGATTATAATGAAATACAGCTTCTATAGTTATGATAAAGGCAATACTGAGTTGTCATCATTCTTATAAAAGCAGATTTTAGAACAAAATGCAATTATAATGACATTAAAGTAATGGATATTTAGGTCAAGTAAATAAACATAAAGATTGTTATAATACTGAAGAGTATATACACAAGAATTAACATAAAATCTTAGGCCAAATATGTTCCCTTGGATGAGGTGATGTCCAATCTGTATGATTTGATCTGACTGATGCTGGGGAGAACATCTGTCAAACACCCAAGGATGCGGAATGGGTGGATCCTATTCTTCACCAAACCCATGTTATCTCTGACCAAATTTTACCATCACCCACAGTTTTTTTATACCTTTTTGGTATTATCCTTGCTATCTTGACTGTGTCAACCCAGCATCCTGACTACTATAGCTTCTGCTGGATCACAAGTTTCAGAGTTTGAATTCTATTCTGCAACTTAGGATTTTTTGACCTTACAAAAGTGACTTAAACTCTCTGTGCCTCAGTTCCCTCATCTGTAGGGAATATAATAGAATTTTCCTCTAGGATTGTTATAAATATTGCCTAGTATGTGGTACCTGCTTAATAATTGTACTGGTATTATTAAATTATTACACATTATCTGATACCAGATAATATCATGTAGATAATTTATGAATACATGAATTAAACAAATATTTCATTAGTGCTTACAATATATGAAACACTACTTTAGGGACAAAAGCCCAAACTTCAAGGAATTTAGAATTCAGTGGTTAGAACTTCCTGGTTACCTTCAATGGTCTTCTCAGAGAGCATTAGTTTACCACCAAATCTATGATAATATTCTGGTGGCCAGTAAGATATCTAGTGCAAGGAAAGTGTGAGTCACCCTTGCTTGTCTCTAAACTTGAGAGCATCTGGGAATTGTTCCTACCCAGGGCCTGAATTTTACATAGAAGTGAAGTCATCACTAGCTTTCCAATTCTTAAGATATAAATGCAGAACCTTTGGAATTGACTATAAGTCCCCACTTTTAATAGCTTTGCCAACATTGTCTCAACCTACTCTTTCCTTGACTGTCTCTGTTCCAGACATGTTGGCTTTCTATCAGGTCCTCAAACACATTCTACTTTTTTTCATCTCATGACCTCCTCACATGCTCTTTCTTCTGCATGGGACACACTCTGTATATTATGTTCAGCTACACTACTTACTATTTCTTTTTTTAAATATATTTTATTGATTATACCATTACAGTTGTTGTTCTATTCCCCCCCTTCATTCCCCTCCACCCTGCACACCCCCTCCCCCACCTATTCCCCCCCTTTCGTTTATGACCACATGTCTCAAGTTCTTTGGGTTCTTCTATATTTCCCCTACTATTCTTGCCCTCCCCCTATCTATTTTCTACCTACTGTCTATGCTATTTTCTGTACCTTCTCCCCCCTTCTCCTCCTCCCACTCCCCTGTTGCTAACCCTCCATGTGTTCTTCATTTCTATGGTTCCACTCCTGATCTAGCTGTCCTCTTGGTTTGCTTTTGTTTTAGGTGTGGTTGTTAATAACTGTGAGTTTGCTGTCCTTTCACTGTTCATATTTTTCATCTTCTTTTTCTTAGATAAGTCCCTTTAACATTTCATATAATAAGGGCTTGGTGATGATGAACTCCTTGAACTTGACCTTATCTGAGAAGCACTTTATCTGCCCTTCCATTCTAAATGAAAGCTTTGCTGGATAAAGCAATCTTGGCTGTAGGTCTTTAGATTTCATGACTTGGAATACTTCTTTCCAGCCCCTTCTTGCCTGTAAGGTCTCTTTTGAGAAATCTGCTGACAGTCTGATGGGTACTCCTTTGTAGGTGACTGTCCCCTTATCTCTTGCTGCTTCTAGGATTCTCTCCTTCATTTTAGTCTTGGCTAATGTATAATTATGATGTGCCTTGGTGTGTTCCTTCTTGGGTCCAACTTCTTTGGGACTCTCTGAGCTTCCTGGATTTCCTGGAAGTCTATTTCCTTTGCCAGACTGGGGAAGTTCTCCTTTATTATTTGTTCAAATAAGTTTTCCACTCATGGCTGTTTCTTTTCCCCTTCTGGTACCCCTATAATTCAGATGTTGGAACATTTAAAGATGTCCTGGAGGTTCCTAAGCCTCTCCTCATTTTTTTTGAATTCTCATTTCTTCATTCCTTTCTGGTTGGATGCTTCGTTCTTCCTTCTGGTCCACTCCATTGATTTGAGTCCCAGTTTCCTTTCCATCACTATTGGTTTCCTGTGCATTTCCCTTCATTTCAATTAGTTTAGCTTTCATATGTTCCTCTAATTTGTGACTATAATCAACCAGTCCTGTTAGCATCCTGATCACCAGTATTTTGAACTGTGCATCTGAGAGTTTCGCTATTTCTTTTTCACTTAGAGTTATCAGCTCTGGGGCTTTGAGTTCTGCTTGAGCCATATTTTGGACTGTTTGTGCCTGTTACATATGAGGAGTGGAGCCCTATGTGTTCACCAGGTGTTCACCAGGGTTGTGACGCTGTATGTGGGGGTGGAGTCAAAGGAAAGCAATGGCGGTCCCCTCTGCTGCCTCCCACTGCTGGGGCCCATGCGGTCCATCTCACTGCTCACTCCTCTGCTGGTTTAGCTGCTCGAGAATGTGTGACTGAGGTCAGCCTGCCCCGTAGCCTCACTGGGTCTACAATGCTACCCCGGCTGCCTTCGAGCCTGGGTCAGGGGATCCTTCCTGCAGGACCCTGCTCCGCTGCTGGCTCCGCCCCTCTTACTTGTCCTGGTTGAAAAGTTCATTGTTGTTGGACTTCTATATAGTTCAATTTTCTGTTCTTTGGCTGAGTCTTTGTTTACTAAACCTTTGTTGTATTCAAACTTGGTTGTGGGAGAAGGCACAGTGTTTCCACCTATGCCTCCATCTTGGCAGAAGTCCTATACTTAACTATATCTGCTTAAAGTTCAACTGCTCAAGGAAATGTTTTCTGATTCCAACCCAGAATGAGATGCATCCCTACAACATTCTCTAATAGGACCCTTGTTTTTTCCTTGAATATTTTATCACAAATGCAGTTGTATAATTAATCTATAACAACAATGGGAGAACATTATATCCATAGATAAGTAGTAAGAAAACTATATGCACATTGTACCTTAGCAGTAAAAGAAGAGTAGAGAAAAGAGTGACTGAGGGAGATATCAAGAGAGAGAAGCATAGACACTTAAATTCCACCCACTATTCTACTTAATGAGCTTATGACCTACTACCTCTGGGTATGGGTATGAGTTGACATGGGAGCCCTGCTCTTTCCTTAGTTATTCTTATTAACCAATTTTATTTCATTATGGGATACCAGAATTTGAGCATGTTTTTTAAACATCATGGCTTCTTCCCATAAGGCAACAACTTTATTTTGTGCTCAGTGAAAAAAAAAATTAACTCTAGGAAAATTAGCCATGTTGAAATAATTGAGAAAAACTATTGGAACCCTGGAGCAGAACCTTCCTAAAGGATTGTTTAGGTCATTTTGGATTGTGTGTAATTTCTAACATCTTTGCTAAATTATAGCTTAACAGATAAAGAAGATGCAACTGTCTCTATTTTTAATATTTGTAATCCTGTCCTAAAATATAAGTTCTGTGATGGCTGAAGGTCCACCTGGCAATTCCATTGCTGTGTCCATAGCACATAGCAGGATGCCTGGATGATACTACAGCTTAACAAATACGTATTGGTTGAATGAATTAATATTCTGCTAATGCTTACAGGATCAGTTTATTAGGCAGCAATATATGGCTTGAACTTAGGAACACTGAAGAAGTGGAAGACAGAATTTTAGATCCTAAACATTGTAAAGACCTTAGATAACCTGTCTCTATAGGAGCCTAAATTAAGATAGGAAAATCAAAAGCTGGACATGACAAAGTTCAGTGTAGACTTGTGTATGTAAGGTAACATTTTGTCCTTTAATTCCCTTTCTAAGCCAAAAGCTGACATCTTTCCTAACATTTTAGGTCGAATGAGACGGACTCGATTTATCATGCTGCCAGCTCAAGGGGAAGGACGGCCATGCCCCCCAGAGCTTACTCAGCAGAAAACCTGCCCAGTGACCCCCTGCTACAGCTGGGTCCTCAGCAACTGGTCTGCATGTAAATTGGAGGTAGGTCATGTAATGACGCTTAGAGAAATGTTCCTCCATATGTCCAAAGCACTTGTCCGGTCAAACCTATGTGCTGAGGTAACAAATTTCACAGCAGCAGGGGCCTGGCACAAGGTATATTTATGCAATAGAGTACAGGGGAAATACAATAAAATGATTTAACCTCAAGCAGAGTTATACTGCTAGGAAAATACATAGCCATTCATTAGGCACTGGTTGTAATAAGTGGGGTCATAGGGACTGTCAATCTCCTTGGCATCCTCAAGAATTCTGTTATTTTCTGGCTTGTTGGAAATATCAAAATATTATTAAATTAGGCAAAGCCCTGATGCTAGGGAAATGCACAGCTTGCTGTAGACTGTGTTTCTTAAAGAGGCACATTAAGGCTTAGACAGTCTTGCATATGGACAAACAAAAGCGTATGAAAGTTATATTTTAATATTATTATATAAACCAAGGTTCCTATAATTTCCTCAATGATTACTTTTTTATTGGCCTGAAATATAAATGCCTAGAAACATCATAATATATCACATACCCAGAATTTTTGCAGGGTCAGCAAAGATCCTACACTGCATTTTCTCCCTGGCTTCCTGTATAAGAAAATGCACATTGATTTTTTTTCCTATTTTCTTACTTTACTAGTTTATCCTTCAGTTCATAATCCAAAGCTGATTATAATTAGGTCACAATAATTTTGACTGTGTATTAAGAACTCTGCAGAGTATTCTTTTTTTTAAGATTTTATTTATTTTTCTTAGAGGGAAAGGGAAGGAGAGAGAGAGAAATATCAATGTATGGTTGCTTCTCATTGGTCCCCTGCTGGGAACCAGGAACTGGCCTGCAACCCAGGCATGTGCCCTGACTGGGAATCGAACTGCAATCGTGTGGTTTGCAGGCCCATGCTCAATCCACTGAGCTACACCAGCCAGGGCCAGAGTATTCTTCTGAAGATGTTTGGTGCTCCTGTCAGATGACATTGTCAGATAGCATTTTTGTCTGGCGGGAGTTAAATGCTCATGGACTGTGATAAATCCCAGAGGAACAAAGATGTGCAGTACATTTGTTCAGTCTCCCTTATACAGAAAATAATGTAAACAGGGTAAGTAATTCAATACTAACCTAGTGGCTTTAAATACCGATTTCTTTGTCTACTAGTCTAAAATCTTCTTTCCTAAACCTTTAGCAGTTTCTTAATAAGGTTTGGAATCACAATTAAGAGAATGAAAGAAATATTTTTCTTATAATTGCAATAAAGATTGACAGAGTAGAGAAAATAAGCTCAAAGAACTCAGCAACCCATTGCAGGGGAAGGGAGGAAAAAGAAAGTTAGGAAGGACGGAGGGAGGGAGGAGGGACGGAGGAGGGAAGAGCAAGGGAGGGAGGGGGACCGACACACTCTGTGCTCTGGTCTTAGCAGGCACGCAACTGTTACAATACCTGACTAGTTCTTCCTACTTTCCATTCTGTCTTCTTGGATTCAGGAGCCTTTCCTATTTTTTTTTTTTTAAATAGACTAATCTGCTATCTTGTCCCACAGCAACATGATGGGGAAATGCCAAATGTAATGTTTCATTTTGTTGTTACCTATTGAGATTTTGGCAGAACCATAGAGGCAAGGGTGGTGGGTTGAGAACATTCTCTGTAGCAGTGTGGTGAAAAATCTGGGGTTATGGCATCTTCTAGCAATAGCCAGACCTGGAAGCCCTAGAGACCGACCATAAGAGCAGAAGTGTACAGAAACTTCAGAGCTCCTCAGAATTCCAGATGAGGTTATTCCCACTAACTGACACATTCAGTTCTTCCTTAAGAATTTGGAATGGAATTAAAGCTGTTCAAAGGTACTGTATTCAGGAACTCTTAGCTGCCACATTATTCCACCTTGCAGATAAAGCCAGTCATTCAGAAGCAAGAAAGAAAAAAGAAGGTAACACAAAAAAAGCAGGGGCAAAAAAGAAAGGGGATCATGATATTTGATTTGACTTTTTCCTGAGTCCAAATTGCATTTCTGCTTGTCCAATGCCTATGTGAACCCTTTGTGAGACAGAAAACACAGTACCACCTTTTTAGCGAGTTGCCTTTTCTGCAATTCATATGTAAGCTGAGGTTTTAGAATTACTGATAAAAATACATGTGGACCTTTGCATGTAAGGGAAAAACATTTCTCTCACAACTGCGCTTCCGCTTCTCCTTGTCCTATCATATCCTAACCCATCAAATGCAGGGATATAACCTGCTCATTCACTGAGGGTGGTGATGATATTGAAGTGGCTGATTGCCATCAACAAGTAACAAACCCTAATAAGAGAAGCTTGCACAAAGCACTGTTGAAATTCCAAGTCTGCCCTTATCTTACATGGAAAGAGATAAGCAAAGGGGAGTGTTTATCATCAGTCTTTACTTTTGTCACCCTCTCTCTTTCCAAGTTTCTCAGCAGATAACATGTGTCCACACATATGTTGGTTGATCTGTTTTAGGAGTTCAGACTCTTGGAGTTTAGCAGGCCTAATTTTGATCAATGGTGTGCTGGTTCCTAGCTCTGCAATTTTTGCAGTTTCTAAACTCTCCAAGCCTCTTTTTAAATCCTATGTAATGGGGGTAGCAATACAAATCTTCAGTACAAATTTTACTGAAGATTTTTGGTAGGTAGTAGACAATTTCTTCTTCTTTTTTTAATTGTTGTTCTCTTAGAGTTGTCCCCATTTTCTGCCATTGTTCTCTCCTTTCCAGCCCATCCCCCACCCCCACAGTCAATCTCCGCCCTGTTGTCCATGTCTATGCGTCATTTACACCTGTTCTTTGACCAGACCCTTTCTGGTTTTTCCCCCCTTTCCTTTCTCCTCTCTCCCCTCTACAATGCTTAGCATAGTACCTAGCAAAAAAAGAAGAGCTTATAAATTGTAATGGCTATTATAATTTCAATTAAAACTATAATTATGATTATTAGCACCATCTGCCTATCCACATCTGGTGATGCCAATAAAGAGTGTACAAAAAGTCCATTAATGATCTTGCCAGTGGAGAGTTACTGAGAGAATCCTCAGGGTTGACAATCTTGCTCTAAAAAGCCAGGCTCTATTTTCAGACCCAAATGTATGAAGTCTTGGAAATGAGAGTGAGCAAATGTTTGCTTTGTGAGTGAAATTCTCATTCTGCTGCTGATTCCTCTTCATATGTGGCTGCTGTCACCCAAGGTATGAGAGATTAAGGTTGAATATGGATCTGGACTAAGAGCATATTATAATTTGTCTTGGTTTTTAAAGTGACCCCTGATGTACACTTGTTTCCTACCATTTCCTTATACCCCAGCTCCTGGAATGTCAAACAAAACTCAAGTCAATTACATGTTCTGTTTCTGAGGTTCCAGGTGGCAGTGTTTTCAAATTTCACACATGCTGCTGGGTCTTCAGACTCTTCCCTCCAAGTATGTGAAGTCTGATACTCTACAGCAAAGTATGCACCCCAGACAATGCTTAGTTCCAGCATGTAGAATAATAAGTTACAAGAAAAAATCCTCCCCTAACATGAAGTTTAACTTACACCAGTTATTTGCTTCTTCGTGGAATAAACATTTACTGCAGCATTTGCTTTGAATGAACCTACTGTAAACTGATTTTAAACCTCCACTATCTTCAAAACAAAAGAACTTAGACTCAAAAGTAAGGTGCATTTTTTTTGCCAATTTCACAAGAGCTGTAAAAATGATCAGAGCAATTATGGGGTATTGATAAATCAAGGGTGGGAGTTGCCATTTGGATAAATGAATTATAATTCTTGTTAAAATGTCTCTAGAAGAGGACATGATGGTCCTAGTGTCTGTGCCTACTCGGATTCTGGAGGCTTTAAGTTCCTACAATTTGGACATCCCCCAAGTTGCACCTTTTCTTTTTCCAATGTGTCTTTGAATCCTGACTTCTTCACATGAACAATTTTTCTCAGCAGCCATTGTGTACCACCCTGGCCCTCCAGTGGTCCATCTACAAGCTTCTCTTGACACAAAGTAGCTGCTGCTGTTGTGCCTTGACCTGGCTGGTGCCCAGCAGGCCCATCAGCCCTAATCACCTTTCTATGTTCCAGAAAACTGTTCCAACTGCTTTAGCAGACCACCTGAAACTTTTTTACCCCTGCCACTGCAAGAGCCACAGTAGCTCCAAGGCCAAGGCAATGCAGTTTCTGAGTCCAGTGGTGGAGAGGATTAAGGAGGTGAAATCCAGTGTCCCAGTGCAGAGCACAGTCACCACACTGGTACCTAATAATGGATTGGTGGGTTATAGCACGTAGCACTCCTGGCTGCAGGAACGGAGATGCCAAGGCTTCCACACTTCTTCTCTCCTCCCCTCTCCCTCTCCTTCTCACCCTTCCCCTTCAACCATACCAGCAGTTGTCCGAAAAGCTCTAGCTCTTCCACCAACTTCTGGACTTAATGGAAACTGAGTAGCACACCTTGGAAGCACAGAGCAGTTAATACTCCCTAGGATGATGGTTGATCAGTGAGAAGTAGATCCAAGGAGGAGATGGCACTCAAATGCCTCTTCCTTCTTCTTACCTTGGCCCCTCATGGATGGTACTGAGGCACAGGGCTACCACATGGCCTGTCTGAAAGATGTTAGGTGATCAAGAAAGCAACTGGGTTAACTTTGAAGTTGAGGCCAGCTTAGTAACACTACCTATACCCGCTTTCCTTCTGTTCCTGATTCTTTTCTTTTACCCTCAGTCTTGGGAGGAGGGAGTTTACCTCCCCACTGGAAAAGCTTGCCTGAGGCTCTGTTTTTTAAGGTATTTGTGCAAAAAGAGAGATATCATCTAAAGTTATCAAAACAGCCAATGGACTTCTTTTTGAAGTATAAACACCTGGCTAAAACTGAAGAAAGAACACTCATTTCATGAATATCTGGCCAAAATGTAGTGTAGGAAACCCTACCACCAGGCAAATGCTTAGGCCAGGTAACCAGTAAGGGCCTTTCAATTCTAAGCCTCTGTTTCTAGGAGACATTGTACATTTTTTTTTCTAATTGCCAAGAATAATCTGAGTTGTATTTGTAAATATCTTCAAAGAACATTATTCATCACAAAATGCATGCTGGGAAATCAACTCATGGCAATAGAGAAAATCAGTATTGCACTGGAAACCCCAGCCTAATCCATATGAGAAAGTGCTGAGTTCCCTACGGGGGAAAACAAGCAAAGTAAAAAAGAAACGTATGCCCTGTGGCTGTGCATGTTCTTTAGGGAGAGTGATTATAGTTTAGGCCATTTTATCACACACACCTAGACAAATTACTTATTGTTCTTTTCTTTTTCAGTCAATTCTGGCTGTGTTCCAAAATGAATGGTCATATTCTGAGAACAGAATTTCATTGCATAAATTTGCATTTTTCTTCAGCTTCTCTATTAGCTTTTGAAGAATTGCTTAGTGATACTTTATTGTTAACAGTTGAAAGGGAACTCCCAAAAGGAGGAACCTGCTGAAATATACAACTAGGAGGGTTTGCCTTTTTTTTTTTAAAAAACAAAAGGCAGCAGGAGCCAAAGCTCTAAGATACTAATTGCTTGGGTAATTCTGACAGTATCCTTTCCTCTCACAGGGTGGAGACTGTGGGGAAGGAGTCCAGATGCGCAGCCTTTCCTGTGTGGTCCACAATGGTTCAGTCTCTCCTTCTGCTGTACACGTAGATGACACACAATGTAAAGAAATGCCCCTTCAAGGTGCCATCCTGAAGCAGCTGTGTTCTGTGCCTTGCCCAGGTAGGCAGTTTTAAACCATTGGGAGTGCCTTTGATGGTGAACTTATTTACTTACTTATCTGTTTATCTTGTTTTGAAGCTCTATCTCATCAAAATGGAACTTTTTTTAACTAACTTTAACTCATTTTTTAATTGTGGTTATAACTTTGGAATGCACACATAGCTTTAGTGGAGGCAGTATAGGCCAGAGGAAAACAAAACACTGGATGTGGAAATTTTTAGAATCCTGTCTCTCACTTCTCTAGTGCTTCACCTAGGGCACAGAAAACATGTTAATAATTCCTGACAGCACCTAGCACATTGGCTAGCACTCAAACAATGTTGACTGAATCCATGAATGGATGAACCTCTGGGGAGTGCAATGGTTGAGACAAGTAAGGCTGTCTGTTCATGAAAGTACTCTGTCAAATGGTCATGTTCTAGGTAATTGCGAAGGTCATTAATAGTTACATAAAATGTATGAGTTTATTTTAATTGAAGTATAGTATATGGCCTAAGTTTAAGGTGGCTTAATATATCTTTATAGTATGGCATATAAAATACATGTGCATGTATATAAACACATATACATACATATGTACATATATACACAGAAGTTTGTATATATAGTTAATTAAATTCAACATTCTTTAAGTTCAAAGTTATTTACTTCAATGACCAACTTCTTCTCTTTATATTGTCTCTCTGAACATCAATTTTACATTATGCTGCCTCTTGAAAACATAGTTACTTTAATCTTTACATTTTCCTTTTTAAAATGTTTATTATCACTAGCAGACACATAGTGTTCTCTAAATATGACTATGATTTGAAGCAACATAATGCCAGTCTAGTTTTGGCACTCTCTTCCTAACCTATATTGAATCATAAGGTAATTCATCATTTTTAGTACTTTCTAATTGGAAAATTGGTCGAGGTGCAGTGCGTGGTACCTGAACCCACCCCATCCCTGCGCTGCCACCACCGCCAACCTCTCTGTGAACCTGTTCCTGTAAATGTTGTCAAGTGCCAGCTTCCGTGTTGTTTCCCCTGCTTTGTACCACACAATCGCCCAGGAGACTGCCATTTAACGGAATGGTCACAGTGGAGCTCGTGTGAATTAACCTGCATTGATGGAAGAAGCTTCGAGACAATGGGCCGCCAATCGAGGTCAAGGACATTTATAATTCAGTCTTTTGAAAACCAAGACAGCTGCCCCCAGCAGGTTCTAGAGACGCGTTCTTGTACAGGTACCAAGGGCACTTTTCAATTCTCAGATTTGATTGATTAAGCTTATTCTTTTTTCATGTCAGGTATAATAGCTCTGCTGTTATCTCATTTGCTTGCAGGAGGCAAATGTTATCACTACGCGTGGAAAGCAAGTCTTTGGAACAATAATGAACGGACTGTATGGTGCCAACGTTCAGATGGCATTAATGTCACAGGTATTTCTACCTAAGGTTCATGTGGGTACTTCCCAAATATTTTTGATTGTTACTGTTTGTGAGGAGAATTAGCTTACAAGTTATAAGAATGGAAAGACTGGACAGATGACCTTAGATGATCTTCTTGTCAAATATTTATTAGACCTTTGCATCTCAGAAAGCAAACAATTCCATATGAAGACCCATAATATACCAGATAAGTTAAAGCAATAGGCTTAAATGCAATTAAATTCTCTTAAATATCATGATCTGGAACAAAGACTAAAAAAGACAGATGCTAGCTTAGAACAATGGTCTATAAAATTTTAAATCATGTACTTTCTTATTAATAAGTGTTTGAGGGCTTACTTCAATATATCATGTGTTTTTATATCATATTATATGCTTATATGTTATGAAACATACAGAAATTAAAATTAAAAGATTTTATTAGGATATATAACCATTTAATACATTATATTTGTTAATGCAGCAAAAAACTTGCTGCATATTATAGATGCTTATATTCATTCACTGCAAGCTTAGTTTTTAGAGACAGTGACAGCCATGACTATTATTTAATATAGACATGTAGACTGAGGGGAGGGTGCCTCATTCCTGACAATGGGTATGATTTGATCTACAAGCAGCCTTAATTATTTTAAAGGCCACTTTTGTGCCTTCTTATCAGAGGTCATTAAATCACCATTGTTGTTACTTAGTACTAGACTGACATCTTGTAAGAATTTCTGTTCTTCTATAGGTATAAAATTGTCAGTTCTGCCTTTTCCTTGTATATTTGCTTTTACATTGTTGGTATTCCCTTTAATCTGTAGTTTACTCATACAATAATTTATTTTAAGCTACCTATACATTTTATAAGTTATTATTAAAACTTTTATAAATCAACTGGACTAGGAACATGGAAAGCACTACATATGCACTGCTGCATGCTGAGGGATAACGTGGTGTGGGCTGCTCTCTCCCAGAGTTCTTTGCACAGGGCACGTCACACACAAAGTATGTGTGGACACCAGATGCAGGAGCTCAGGTTGCTGAGCATACTTAGAGCTTAATTTTATTTATAAAATGTAAGCAAAAATTCTGTATAAACTATATGTAAATATAGTAAATTCAAATATTTTCTTCTTGGTCCTACAAGACCCCCTCCTGCAGGGGTCCACACATTGCACTTTGGACATCGCTGCTTTAAAAAGTGAAAAAAAAAACCCTCTAAACACAATTGGTAGCATTGTAGTTATTGCCTCTTATGCCCAAAATTAATAATTTCACACCAAAGTGCTAAGTCAGGAGTGTGTGCGTGTGTTTTTTTAATTTTGTGTGGATTTTTTTCTAAGTAACTAGGGATTTAGCTGCTTCATTCTTAGGAAAAGTATAGAGTTGATGGACATAGCCCAAAGCTTTTCAATAGCTATAAAATCAAATATAACTGGTTGGTGATTCTAGTAGGGCAAAGGCTACAGTATAAATGCAACCAATATTATAAATAAAGCTTGAATACTGCCCTTGAATAGTATGCAAGTTCTTTGCTTAGTATTCAGAATGTTGGAGGGCAAGACTACCACATAAGTGATTTTCAGTTTACAGAAATAATGCAGGTTACATGCATTATTCCATCCCCTCACTCAGAAGCATTTAATGAGTCCTGTGCCAAGTACTGTGTCAGCTGGATGACTGCTCCTCTTGGAGCCCATACATTTGCTCTTAACAATATGTGTGGCAGTCAGAGGGGGTTATTAGCATTTGGTTATTGGGAATTGACCTAGTGTCTAGTTGGGGTATTCCAGAACTGGAGAAAAATACATGTAGAATAAGTCTCAAGCAGACGTATTTTATGCTCCTGAACTTAAATTGAGATTTCACCACTTCTTTTACTGATGCTGGCAGTAAAGACTGTCCCCTCCAGCACAGCCATATGACAGAACCACACGGCCAGTGAACAGGTATGAAAAATCTACTGTAAATAGCTTCTGTTCACAGAGCCTCCCATCTCCATCTATCCTGAAATAATCAATAAAATAAGACTGGGCCACATGTCAGCCAATGGATTTATAAAAAAAAATAACTGTTACAGAGTGACCCATGCCAGAAAGGGAAAAATGTTTTTAATATTTATCATAGAAAAATCTGCAAGTGATGGTGGGATTTCCTTTGCAGGAGGCTGCTCCCCTCAGGCACGTCCGGCTGCCATTCGCCAGTGTAATCCAGCCTGCAGAAAGCCTTTCTCCTACTGTACACAGGTGAGCTGTGTGCTGGAGACTTCTATGAGTGTTTTAATTGCTGTGTTGTGCATGTGCTGTTGGATGTTTTCCAGTCGCTGAGAGTCGGGCAGCAGTTCCATGTGCCCACGATACCATCTAGAGGCATCTGTGGGAGTAATCACAACTGTTCAGAATGTTTTTGAAGGGACATGTGTTACGGCAAGCAGTCTTTTTTCCATAAATCTGTCTATAGGCAAATCTGTTTTTCAGATATCTCATTTATATTGGCTCTAGTTATCAATAAATATTCTCTGCTGATTTATTTTTGAATTCTTAGCCTTTCATCTACCTAAATTATTTGGAAAGTTATTATAATGTTCAATACATGTTCATATTTGCTAAATATTATTTAGCAAAATTGATTATAAATACTGTAGTGTAAGCTTTTATTTTTTTGTTGCTTGAGTTTAATTTTTATGGTTTATGCTGTTACGGTTGTTCCTGCTTTTCTCCCTTTCCCCACCTTCTCCCAGCCCCACTCTCTCTCCACCCCAAGGCAGCTCTGATATTGTTGTCTGTGTTCATGGGTTGTGCATAAATGTTCTTTAGTGTGTAGTTCAATTTAAGTTAAATAAATGCCTAGGTATAAAAATTATATATGTATACATACACACATACACAAATTTTTAGAGCAGAAATCCTTTTCCCTGTTCTCCCATACCTCCTATCTACCAAATGCTCAGGAAATTATGCAAAATGGGCAATGTATTCTAATCAATGGCACTCATGATCTGCAATGCATATACAATTTTTAAAGAGTTGTGTCATGTTCCTCAAGCAGGTTTCCTCTAATACATATGTGCCTTTGATGAAGTTTTCTTTTTTCTCCCCTTGGGCTGCCCTCTTGGAGTGCAGAACCTAGCCTACAAGCAAAGAGGTAGTTCAGACCAGCTATTGACTGATGGTAGCAGGTGAGAGAGGCATTCAGCAGCTGAGGCAGCAACAGAGCTCAAAGAAAACCTATCTCAAACAAGATATGTACACAATTCCATTGCTTTGCTTCTCACTACTGAGGGTAGATTGGAGTGAGTGGGCAGGAATCTGAAACAGCTAATGGGAAAAGTTGAGGGTAATTTGATTAAATGCCTTAAACATCTCTATGATAGAAAAAAACATGTAGTTACTACCCTCTATTGACAAATTGTAATTTCATATTTGGAAGATCTAAGAATGGTAAACCACTATAAAGGCTGATGATCTATTTACCAATTAACCTTAGAATTCAGAAAGATGAAATAATTGAATTTTCATCTTTTTGGCAAATCTGTTGCTAAAAGAACCCCAAATTGTCATGACACATGCAGATATTAAGTGATTCCAATAAATTGGTCATCTACACAATTCAATGTATAACCACACAAATATTTTTTTATGCTGTAGGGTGGAGTCTGCGGTTGTGAGAAGGGCTACACAGAGATAATGAGATCAAATGGTTTTCTGGACTACTGCATGAAAGTACCAGGCTCAGAGGACACAAAAGCTCATGTGAAAAACCTTGCTGGGAAAAGCAGACCTGTGAATTCAAAAATTCATGATATGTTTAAAGGATGGTCTCTTCAACCCCTTGATCCAGGTATGTTTCAGTTATATGCTAAGAAATGTAAATTCTCACACGGGGCATTAGGGTTCACATGGAGACCGATGTGCGTGACTGAAAGAATGGAGGACTGGAAGGAAAAAGAACAAAGGAAGAGGCAATGTGATCCCTTTTAAATGTAAAATTGTTCATGGATTCTTTAGGATAAGTCTGTCAACTCCTGTCTAAAAGACACTGAAGTAATCAAAATAGTAACCTTTAAAAATACCTTTTAATTGTAAATGATCTCTGCAACAGTGTATGTTTCTACAACTGTAAATGTGTTTGTAATTAAGTTAAAATAAAAAATTGGAACAGATTGTCCAGGGACCCTGTCTGGTTTGAGAAACACAGGTGAAACGGCAGAGAGCGTCAGTCTCAAAGGCAGACAGACCTTGTGGACATCATGGCTCAGAATGTGCCTGTTTTGTGACTGAGTATAATTTCTTCACCTCTCTGGGCCTGTTTCCTCACCTGTGAGATCATCAGTCTAGAGGGACCTACCCTGCAGGACTGCCGTGAGTGTTAGCACAGTGTCAGGCCTGCGGGGCTCAGGGACCTGTGGTTATTAAGGATGGGAATGAACATTTACTATTTTTGTATAACCCATGGTTCTGTGCTGGCTGTATTGCATGAATCTTCTCATTATGTTCTTGCAACCTAAGGAGATGCTATTATTCTCATTTTAGAGATTAGGAGTCTGAAACTGCCTGTGAAAATTAATTTTAGGGAAGCCACACTACTAGTAGGTGACAGCAAGCTTTGAAAGGCAGGTTGTTAAGGCCCTTACATAGCAGTGGTCTCTGCTTCCCACCTTGAAAACAGGCAGAAAGTGAAAGCAAGATGCTCTGCCTATCACATACTCTTTTTCTAAGGAACAAAATGCTACTAATGGCTGAGCAAAGTGGCATGACTGAGGGGGAAAGGGGAGGAAGTTAGAGACAAAACTCAAGCAAAATATACCCTGGGGACTTTTCTTCTATATCCTAGGCCTTTGCTGGACCAAAAATGCCTTGACGATATGATTAAAGCCTTAAGCAAAAACCAGAGCCCAGCCCAAAGACCCCCTACAATATCTTAACTCACTTTTGATTCCCCCATATGTCTTGGCATGCCACAGGTGTTTAAAAACATCTCATCCATGTTGTGACTGAGTTAATCAGTTTATTTAACTTGAAAAGTTACATGATATAAAATGTAGCCAGGCTCCCCTTTTGCTTATAGACCATATTTCAGGAGAAAATTGGGGTGAGGTTCCAGGGAAATGAGTCTTCAAGTCCACAAGTGACGTCCTTAACCTTGTGGGGTCTCATTATAGCATTAATAGTATGTATGTTAATATATATTCATATATAAAACTATTGTATATGTACGTATATAAGCATATATATAATATACAGGGTCTGGCACAAATGATGCCCCCTTTTTATTACAGAATATTTGATTACAAAATCATGAGCATATGATTCTGTAACACAATACTATCACACTCAAGCACATCATATGACATTTTAGGTGAAATATTTTTTAAAAGTATAAATTATTACACCCATATTATTACCCTAGCAACCACACTCAAGCAGGTGTTACTTCTGCTGGACCCTGTATATTTAGTCTGGGAAAAGGGTATAACTTGTACTGTTTTCATGATGAGAATGAAAATTCAATCAACCTCTATGCAATACACGGCGACCTATCAAGCACTGTGACCTAAAATTTCTGTCCCAGCCATTCATCAGACCAGTATATACACATACACTAAAATAAGCATATAAATGCTCTTCATTCCATGATCACTTGTTGTATCACAAATGAGTGGAGACAACACCAGTGTGTATAAATAGACAACGAAAAACAAAATGATACAATTATGTAATATATATCACAGGTATATTAAAAATAAAATAGACTTATGAGCTAGAATGAAAATATTTATAACATATATTTTAAGTGAAAATAAGTCCACAACAAAGGGAATGATATGCATCATTCATGTCTTTTAAAAACTGTGTGTGCATTGCTGTGTACAAACTCATGCTTGTGTTTGTGGAAACACCTGGGAAATGTTCACAGGGAGACCAGTAACTGATGGCCCATGGATAGGGGACTGAGGATGGCAGGACAACTTATTTTTCACCACGTATCTTTTTTTTATTGTTCAAATTTGGCCTCCATTATGTTATTATAAAAAGTTATATTAATTCTTTTTTTAAGTAACATAATTAAGGGCCATGGACCACATAGCTCTCCACTGGGGATTTAAAAGCACTGGATTCTCCCAATACTTCAGCTCTATCAGGTTGTAATAAGAGTAACAGTGCACATTCACTCACTCAGGGGAGCCTTTTTGAACTTATCAGTGAAAAAGAGTCAGACTGGGGGATTTCATCATTAGTGTCTGAACGAGGTCAGAATCAGAGCTTTGTGAAAAGATTTTTGACCACAGGAAGTTATCGTTACTACATTGAAACCTCAATCTAAAACCTGATTGAGGCTTGAAAGTGTCTTATAAGCAAAAACTATTATAAATGGTCATTATATAACTGAATGTAATTACACCTTTATTCCAAAGAATTATTGTTTACAACAGATTTTAATTATTTTTCACCCTACAGAAACATTTAGAATAAGATACTAATATCTGTGACTTAGACCTGCAGTTAATTACATTCATATAGTATAATGAACCTTCTGGGTGTGTATGTCTTTCAGAAAGGAATACAGTTTCTTGCAGTACAGTTCTATGTTTAGCTAACTATATGCTTGTATAAAATAGAGCAATAGAGCAAAAGACACTAGTTTCAGAAACAAGTCTATATGTACCATATATAGAAAACCATGCATACACTCAAGTTAGACTTTATATAGAAGTCACAAAATTGATCAGATTATTTGGGTAATCTATTTTTCTTTAATTCTGGCAAATATCAAATAAAAATATATTTGTACACATACAGTTATAATTTTATAGTAATTTGGTAAATAGATGAGCTTATTTGGTCATGAGGTTTTTGTTCACTCAGCATCATTCAGGAAGCAAAGTCACCAAAAATGGTCACAGTAATTTTCCTTGCATGCAGAATTGTTTCTTAATAATAATTTATTTTCTCATTCTATTTATGCGGTCAACTTGTTTTAAAATACTTTTGTGTTACATGTACAAGAAAATATACACATGAAAATAAATTAAAAAGAGCTTGCCAGTTAGATTTTATGAAGTAATGATGGTCAGTGTTGGTTAGCAGTGAAAATTTTTCATAAACTAACATTTTACATTTGATAATTGTCAAAATTGGGTATTTCTGTTTATTACTTATGCAAGACTCAGAATTCAGATGAAAAATAAAGATGTTGTATGCTAAGCTTATTGTTTTATCTCTATTTTAAACAGATGGCCGAGTAAAAATTTGGGTTTATGGTGTTTCAGGTGGTGGTTTTCTTATCATGATTTTCCTAGTATTTACTTCCTACCTTGTTTGGTAAGTACTGATTATTAGTTTGTACTCCATCTTTTTGTGGTATATCATGTTATACTAAAAGGAGTCAGGATCATTGACCATGATAACAAGACACTTGAACACCCAAATAAATGGCGAAATTATTGAATATTTAGAATGAGAGATCACTATCTTGATTGTCCGCATTTGAAATAACATTCCTTTATTTCATTTTCAGATAACATCAGAAGGTACATGAGACCAATCATGGGTTAGGACTTTCCTATTTTAGCCTCGACTTATATGAGCACTTTTCAGCTTGGCAGTTGTTTCTACAGGCAGCCATCTGCCACCTACAGGGGACTGATACCTGGGTTCCAGCCCCAGACATTTCTGATTCTATGGATCTTATGTGTGGCCAGGTTGTCTAGGTGTCTAGTAGTGCCCCAACTAATTTTAATGTGCAGCCAAAGCTGACAACCATTACTTTAGGTAATTCTAGTTCTTAAGTTTTTTCTTAAAATTTTCCCCTTTTACCAGTTAGGTTGTTTCAAACAACTTGTTGGTACATTGTAATTATAGATCCAAGTGGTTATCTACATCAACCAGCTATTCACAAAAATTTGATTGTCAATTTTAAGAACTCCATTTTGTAAGTGATTAGTTCCTGAAAATTTATTATTCTCAGAAAAGGTGATTAGGTTTTGTACAGAATATATTTTAGTTGATGAGCTTCTGTTGAAACTAGACAAAAGTAAATACATTTGAATGTTTTCAAGTATGATGAGAATATTTTATTAACTTCCTAAGCAGAATTTCAAAGGACTTTTTTTATTCTCGAAGTGTTACTTTACTTTTTTCTCCCTTAAAAATTTCACCCAAGTTTTAATCTCAATTTAAATCCAGCCTTGTATATACAGCCTTAAATTTGGTTTCCAAAGCTATATAGGTTCTTCAGCCTTTGCTCTTGGTCAGCAAAAGTTAGTGAAGCAAATAAGATGAATTTAATGTTTTTTCTACCACCTATAGTGACTGAAATTGAATCTCTAGAAATTGGATTACTATTCACCTTACTTCACCTTCAACAGGGTTGTAGTAAAAAGTAACACCTTAAGTTAGTCCTTCATGCTTTAATCAAATGATTTAACCATTTTTAATATCTGAATTGCCTAAATTCTGTTTTACCGAAAAAATGGGAGGTTGAAAGCCTTATGTTAAGTTCAGAGGGATAGGAAGCATCCACCACCAGAAAAGATTAGGAAAAGAGGCGAGTTTTAAATTGCAAGAAAAGACATGAAGTTCGACAGATGAGATACTGCTCTTCAAACAATGGTCTCATACATTAGGATAATCAGACAATCATCGGTCTTTAAAAGCTGGAATGCATTCTGTTTGTTCATAGCCACATCCCTAATTCCAGACTCTATGGCTCCCACACTCCTTGAATATATAAGTAATCTAAAATTAACATTTAGTATCAATAATGCTTGTAAACTTTGCCTTTTTATGTTTCTCCATTCCCTCCAACTTAAAATTGTGTTAACCTTAATCATTCCTTCAATTACAAGTATTTGAAAGGAGGCCCTGCCTCCCTGACTGTAAGCTCTGAGGATTAATCAGGTACAACACTGAATTCTAATAACAAATAATTTTCTAGAGATTTTTAGTATTAAAAATCAATACAGTTTTTCCTCACTTTTCAGTGACCAAGTTACATAAATATTTTTGTACATTACTTCTCATATCTATTTTTGTTTAGCCTCAGTGCCTGGTGTTATTGATGGATCTCTGTTTGGGGAGTAACACAATGTCTCCATATTTGGACTCATTACAAATGCTCCCTTCTCTAGTCTGCAGCCAGATTAGTTTTCCTTACCCTTAGCAAGGTGACCAGCTTCTCCCAACTCAGACACCAACCGGACTCCCCATTGACAGCAAAATGGAAGTTGTGTTTTGCCTGCCCAACTAGTCAACTAAAGTCTTCCACAGTCTGAGCCCAAATAATGCTTTCAACTCCAGCTTCTACCATTAGCCTATGCCCAGAAAAGTCTGGTGGGTTGTATAGTCCCAAATATATTTAAGTCCTCATTTTATCATTGGAGAAAATTTAAAAACACAAAAATATTACTTTATTGTTAAACTTTACCTTATTTTGATAAAATATTCAATAGTCAAATTTATCCTCTAATATTTAACCAATTTGCTTGGTTATACCTTCCATCAATAGTCCTCTACTATGTATGATTTCATTTTTATTAAAAAATTACCTAATTTCATAACAGTTTTATTCAAAGTTCTCACCTATCTTTCAGATCTGTCACTTAATCATTATTGCGTTCCATCATTATAGTGTTCCATTCTATAAATTCAGTTTTTTAAGCTTATCATATTTATTTCTACCCATTAAAAAACAACTTTATGCATTGTAAAGGTAGCTCTTCATAATACAAAGATTTATAGGGGTTGAATATAAGGCTACAATGTCTTTGTGCAGGATAATTTGGGGGAGAGAAGTAACCTTATTTAGAGCACTTAGGATGGACCTTCTAATTTTACAAGGAGGCTTCTGCTTCCATGGTTTATTCCTTATATCCTATTCATCTAGAATGGATTTTTCATCAATAGCTACTGGCATTCCACCATTCCTTCCCAGTAAAACTGAAATGTCAACATTTCCTTATCACACAATCTAGAATAACTTGTCCATGCCTCCTCCCCTGTGTCATTTACTCCATACTGGTATTGTGGCTATTTGTATAAGCATACTCCTCCTCTTTCAAACCCCAATAAATTTATGGGAGGGAGGGCAAGAGATATAATGGCTATATTTTACTGATATATCTGATAAATGTGTAATGAACAAATGAATAAATAAGAACATAAGTAAAACATAATGTACTATTTTTAGAGACAAGGGTCAGGGAAAATGTTGAATATTTACATGTCAAACAAAAAACTTTACATGGATTACTTTATTTAGTCCTCATGACAAACTAATGGGATGTTGCTTTTATCATCCTTACATTAAATAGAGAGTAAGTGGTCCACAGAAAAGGTAAATAATACACTTGAAGTCATCAGCCTGGTAACATCTACTCCAGGTTTTCCTAACCCGAGGGCATGTGCTTTTTTCCACTGGTTTTCTAGTCTCCATAGTTTATTTCCATTTTTGTGATTTCCAAACTCCTTTAGACAGAATGAAGTGTCTACTGTTTTCATGTTTTTTAACGGCTCCTTATTTTTTCATGCAGATTAAACTACAGACCTAGGAAGAGGTCTGACTGATATCAAAACACAGGGTATATAACTTTGAGCTGCTTATAAGCTTCCTAAAGAATCCAAATAGATATTCTCACAGCATATACTTCTATTAAGTAGCTTGCAAAAGAGTTACACAAGGATAGTTTGGGAGATTTTATATTTTCTCTCCCAAATAAAAGGTTTAAAACAAGACAACTGCTATAATATGCCAAGTCTCAGGTATGCAATTTAGGTGAAAATAATTTATAACAAAATTTGGAAATGCTTTTGAGAAAATATAGAAAAATAGTCTTCTCAAAAACTTCTTCATTCAGATACTGTTCTGTACCTCTGCTATTACTGTTTGAAGTTTTTGAAATATTGCTGATGTTATAGCTTCTCTGGCAATAAAGATCCATGAGGCAATTAATGGGGATAACCACTAGGTGAGCTTGTAGTTAATCTAGACATAATGCCTGGAAGTTACTCCAGATAATGGCATCCATTCTACCTTGCTCAGCACAGCTCAATAGATGAGCTCTTATTCTGCTGAAGTTTGAGAGTGGTGGCCCCACTTCCAGAGGGTCAGCTCTGAGGAATAACTGCCTAAACGAAAGACAGTTTCTGGCTTTCATCAAACTATTTAATCTCCACTGGCCTGGTGATGAGTCCTTGTGGCTTGAATCCAACATTGCTAAGAGCTAGCAGCTTGCCTGTCAGTTCATAATGAACTCACTTTTCTGGCTGAATGGGTTTATACTTTGCTAAGATGCAAGTGATTGTGGAAGAGGTCACTTTATAATGTGTCCCTCAATAATCTCTCATAGCCAGAGTTGCATAATGTATTAGAGAATGACTGGTTGGGGCCTATCTGCCCAGCATTTGTGGGTCCTGGTTTAGTGTGATCATATCTTTCCTGATACCAAAACTGAAGTAAAATATGTATAAAGATAAAATTTATTTTTAAGGGAATAATGAATATCAGTAAAGGAGAAAGAAAAGAGAGCAGAGGCCTCTAAACACAAGACTCTTGGGAATTTCAGGTCAAGATGGCAGAGTAGGTAAATGCTGTGCTCCCACCACCCCATGATCACATCAAAATCAGAACTAAATTATAGAACCACCATCAATGAGAATCATCTCAAGATTAGCTGAACAGAAGTCTTGTAATTAAAAACATAAAGAAGCCACATCTAGACTGGTCTGAACCTCTTTTAGAAGCTTTTTCACACAAGCAGACTGTCTCAGCTTATATAACATACATACTATTCATGCTATAATGAGACCCCACAAGGCTATTGACTTTCCTAAAATATCTCAAAGGTCCACAAACCCCAAACTACAGCTGGCGTTGGCATGCAGTGTACCTCTTAGAGAGCAGACCCAATTAGAGAACTAGTGGCAGCCTGCTTAGCTTCACAGTATAGCATCTCCCAGGGACCTCCAAACCCTGCAAAGGTGGCAACCAACCACAGATCACCTTTTAGCTCCTACCACATGGCCCCAGGCTGGACACGTGCCATGGGTGATCTTGGCTTGCACCAGAGCCCCTCTTAAGAGAGCACAAGATCACCATACTCAATGTCCAGCTTCAGATTATACCCAGAATACCTTGCAACCAGCTCCACAAATGAAACCTCCAACTATGAACTCACCAAGCACTAGAACTCTGCTAAAGTAAATCCATCTCCATGGGGTCACCTCATACCAACAGCATGTTTACTGTAGTCATGGCCAGTCCTCACAGCTAACCAGCATGAGGCTCAATCCCACCCACTGACATGTCAACAGCTTCTTTCAGTGATGAAAAAAGGACACTTTATAATAATAAAAGATCAATTCAACAAGAAGATGTAAGTCTTGTAAACATCTATGCACCCAATTAAGGAGCACCTAAATGTATAAAGCAAATACTGACATGGATAAAGAGATCAACAGTAATAAAGTAATAGTAGTGGATTTTAACACTTCATTGATAGCAATGCCTTGACCATTCTGACAGAAAATAAGCAAGAAAACAGTGCCTTTACATGAAACACTGGACCAGAGAGTCTTAATTGACATTTTAGGACATTCCACCACAAAGCAGCAGAATATACACTCTTTTGAAGTGCATATAGAACATTTTCTAGAATAGACCACATGTTTAGTCACAAAACAAGTCAAAATAAATTTAAACTTTTTTGATAATAGTGATATCAAACTGGAAATCAATGAAAAGACAAACTAAGAAACACAACAAAAAGTGGAGGCTAGATAAGATACTATAAACAGTGAATGAGTTAAGATAGATCAAGGAAGAAATAAAAAAATGCTTCCTGACAAATGAAAATGAAAACACAAGGACCCCAAATCTATAGGACATAGCCAAAGTGATTTTAAGATGGAAAGTCAGAAAAACAAGAAAAATCTTAAATACACAATCTAAATGAACACCTAAAGGAACTACAACAACAAAAAAAGAAGAACAAACAAATCCAAAGTGGATAGTTGAAGAAAATAATAAAGATCAGAGTAGAAATAAACAAAATAGAGTCTAAAAAACAATTTAAAAGATAAATGAAACCAAGAACTGGTTGAAAAGATTTTTAAATCAATAAACCCATCAAGAAAAAAAAGAGTCCAAGTAAATAACATCATACATGAAAGAGCAGAGGTAACAAGAAATACAAATGACTATGAGAAAATACTGTGAACAATAATAAGCCAACAGATTGAAAGAAACATATACCTTACTAAGAAGATACAATCTTTCAAGGCTGAATCAGGAAGAAATAGAACATCTGAACAACTGACAACTGCTAACAAAATTGAATCAATAAAAAAAAAAAACTACTAAGGAAGTTTGGGACAAAATGGCTTCACAGGTGCATTATACCAAACATTGAAGAATTAACACCTAAACTTCTTAAACTACTCCAAAAAATTCAAGTGGAAAGAAGGCTTCCAAGGTTATTTTGTGAGTCCAGCATTATCTGAATCCTATACCAGACAAAGACATCACAAAAAAAGAGAAAATTATAAGCATTTGTCTTTGATGAATAAATGCAAAATTCTCCATTAAAATATTAGCAAACAAAATTCAGCAATAAAAACAACATCACACATCATGATCAATTGGGATTATTCCTGGGATGCAAGTTTGGTTCAATATCCACAAATCAATTAACATGATACACTGCATAAACAAAATGAAAGATAAAATAATATGATTATATCAATAGATTCAGGAAAAAACTGATGAAATCCATCATCCATTTATGATAAAAATTCTCAGCACATTGGGGATAGAAGAAAAAACTCAGTGTAATAAAGACCATGTATACCAAAGCCATAGCTAACATTATATACAAGAGGAAACATGGAAGTTTTTTCTCTAAGATTGGGAAGAAGACAAGGATGCCAACTCACAGCATTCTTAATCAACATAGTATTAGAAGCCTAGTCACCACAAAGAGACAAGAAAAAGAAATAAAAGGCATATAAATTGGAAATGAAAAAGTAAAACCATAATTATTTGCAGATGACAAGACAATATATAGAGAGAATCTTCAAGAGTCCACTGAAAACTATTAGAAGTAATAAATCAATTCAGTAGTTTCATGATACAAAATTAATATTCATAAATAGTTTGCATTTTCATACACCAAATATGAACTATCAGAAGGAAAAATTGAGAAAATAATCTTATTCACAATAGCATCAAAAAGAATAATATATCTAGGAATAAATTTAATCAAAGAAGTAAGAGACGTTTACTTGCAGAACTATATACATTAGAGAAAGAAATTCAAGAAGATACAATTAAATGGGAGCATATACAAATTCTCATGGATAAGAATAATTAACATCATTAAAATGTCTATATTGCCCAAAGCAATCTACAGATTAGGTACAACCCCTAACAAAATACCAATGATACTTTTCTCAAAAGTAGCACAAATAATCCTAAAACTTCCATGGAACCACAAAAAATCAAATAGCTCAGGCAATTGCAAAAGGACAAAGTTGAAGATATCATTCTTCCTGGTATCAAACTCTACACCAAAGCTATAATAATCAAAACATGGTACTGGTATAGATCACACAGATACACAGACCAATGAAAAAGAATAGAGAGCCCTCAAATTAACCCACACCTGTATGGTCAACCAATCTACGATGAAGGAGACAAGAATATATAAAAGAATAGGATATTCTTTTCAATGAATGGTGTTGGGAAGACTGGATAGATACATGCAAAAAACAAAGCTACCAATTCCTTACACATATATAATAAACTCAAAGTGAATTAAGGACTTAAATGTAAGACCCCAAACCATAAAACTTTTGGAAGAAAATACAAGCAGTAAACTCTTTGATATAACCTTTAGTAATATTATCTCAGATATGTTTCCACAGGCCAGGGACACAAAGAAAAAAATAAACAAATAGTACTACACCTAACAAAATGTTTTTGCACAGTGAAAGAAACAATCAAAAGACAACCTACTACATGGAGGAAGATATTCACCAACAATACATCAGATAAGGTGGTTAACATATAAAATGTGTAATGATCTCATACAACTTCACATGCAGAAAAAAAATAATCTGATAAAAAGATGTGTAGAGGACCTGAATAAACATTTCTCCAAAGAGGAAATACAGATTTCCGAAAGACATATGAAGTGGTACTCAACATAACCAATCACCAGGGGAATGCAAATTAAAACCAAAATAACATATGTCTTTGCACCTGTTAGAATAGCTATCATCACTAAATCAATAAACAACAAGTTTTGGCAAGAAGGTGGAAAAAGGGTAACCTTGAACACTGGTTGTAAATTTGTTCAGCCACTATGGAAAACAGCATGAAGTCTCCTCAAAAAATTAAAAATAGATCTGCCATATCCAGCAGTTTTACTTCTGGGTATTTATTTGAAGAAATTTAGAACACTGATTCAAGAAGATATATGCACCCCTATATTCATTGCACCATTATTTACAATAGCCAAGATATGAATAAAGATGATGTGGTGCATATATGTAATATAATATTACTTGCCCATAAAAAAGAATAAAATTTTGCCATTTGCAACAACATAGATGGACCTGGAGGGTAATATGGTAAGTAAAATATGCCGGACACAGAAAGACAAATATCATATTTCACTTATAAGTGGTATCTAAAAAGCAAAATAAACATACAAATAAAACAGAGCAAACTGACAGTGATCGGGGGAATGAGAAAAGAAGGGGAAGAGTCAAGTTAAAGAACATGTATAAAGGACCCATGAACAAAGACAAAGCAGGTGGTGGGATTCAATGTGGGAGGTGCGGGGTGGGTAGGGTAGGAGAGAGTAATGGAGGAAAAATGGGGAAAACTGTAATTGAACAATAAAATAAATAAAACAGAAAAAGTCACAGATACACAGAATAAATTGAAGGGTGCCAGATGGGAGAGGGGTTGGGTGGTGGGTGATAAAGGTAAAGGGATTAAGAAGTACAAACTGGCAGTTATAAAAATAGTCACAGGGATGTAAACTACAGCACAGGGAATATAGTCAATAATATTGTAATAAACATATGTGGTTTCAGATGGGTACTAGAGTTATTGGGGTGATTGATTTGTAAGTTACATAGACGCTTAATCACTATGTTGTATGCCAGAAACTGACAAAATATTGCATGTCAATTGTAATTGAAAAAAATTAAAGGCCTCCTGCTTAGGGCTTGGTAGAGGGCAGCCCTGTCAGTCAGCTTCCCCTCTCAGCGTGCTTTTTACCAGAGCAGAAGCTTTGTAAAGCCATAGCTCCCCCACAAAGTACCACCTTATTCAATGTTCGCCAATGTTTGAGGACCTATAAACTCTACAATCTCAGATCTCATGCATTCATAATTATGCTTTTAGTATCTGTCAGTTGAGGGGTTACACAATATGAAAAAAATTCATCATCAAATGAGATCATCACAATGATCCCCAATAGACCCATAGCCCACAAAAATCCAAGGCTTATAATTGGGAGGCCTCTTTCTTTTTTATTCCACACTGTTTATAATTCCATACGTGAAGAGTTGTGTAAAAATATCTGTAATGTTTTGAGTAGAATTTTCCAGCCCCAGATCACAGTGTCTAGACCTTATTAGCTGGCTCCAAGGAAACATTCTCTCTGTAAGGATCTGGCCATCCCTATCCCTCCTCCCCACCCCCTAGAACTCAACAATCCCATTTCACTTTTCCTAATTATATTTAGCGAATGCCAATTGAGAGTAGATTGACAAAAACTCTTTGAAAGCACTTACATTGATTTGGCCAATGAGTCCATTTTGTTTTTTTTCTGTAAGATGGCTCTAGTAGCACTAAGCTGTCTTGAACTTCATTCAAAACAGTTTTGGTAGACTTCATTGTGACCACTGTCATATCAGTGTACATTTTTAAAAAGTATCAAAATTGGTGAATTTTGTGTAGCCATTTTAATATTGAAGACAGAAAAAAATAAGCAACATTTTTGTCACATTATGCTTTATTATTTCAAAAGCAGTAAAAATACAAAAAATAGTGCAGTGTATGGAGAAGGTGTTGTGATTGATAGAATATGTCAAAAGAGGTTTGAAGTTTTGTGCTGGAGATTACCCACTGGACAATGCTCCATGGCCAGGTAGACCAGCTGAAGCTGATAGTGATCAAATCAAGACATTTATTTAGAACAATTAGTATTATACCATGGGGGAGATAGCCAGCATATTCAAAATATCCAAATCAATAAAGTTATTGTTGAAAATAAAAAATGTGTCTTTTATTTTATGAAAAAACTAAGCTGACTTTTTTGGCCAACCCAGCATTTCTTACCTTTTCTCTTCCCCAGCCTTGGTAAAACACAGGTGAGAGAGGGGACCCTTACTGTCATTTCAGACGGACCTCCAGGTGCTTTTGATCTTGAGAGAGCCCCCAATATCACTGCTACCAGCACCACCGGGGTAGACATACAAATGTTCACTTCCAACCTGTCTTAAACTCTTATTTGTGTGTTTTCTTAGTACCTTTAAGTGTTTCAGATTAGAGTATTCAGGGACCCATTTTCATCTGGATCCATTCTTCATATTAAAGCCTGACTCCTCAACATGACTAAAGTGTGTGTGTGTGTGTGTGTGTATGTATAGTTAAGATGAATGTTAGTTATCTAACTATATAACAAATGCCCTTTGGACCTTTGGGAAGTGAAAAAGGCCCGGGAAGCAGGAAATTGTTTTTGCCTTTCTACGTCCCGGCTGGAGGCTGCTTGCCGCCCATGTCCTTTGAGCACCTGTAGCAGGCCAGCTGCCAGCTGGGGCATTGCTGAGATCTGTGGCTCCTCTTCAGAGTTTATTTTTAGTCATTTTAATTTCTCCCTTTAGCTCCTATAATTTGCTTTATACATCAAACCTAAAATAAAATGTTTTTTTCCTTAAATTAGAACTTGAGCATTTTAAACTAGGTTGAACAGTCTCTCTACAACCATTTCAATTTTATTAAGCACATTTTAAATTGTGGTAAAGTTCATATATCATAAAATTCTCCATTTTAAATATTAAATGAGAGAAGTAGACATAAAATTTACACACGGTATAATTCCATCTATGTGAAACATGTGAAACATACATGATGAACAAACACAAAGAGTCAGAAAGTTGGTACGCAGTGTCTGGGTAGGCTGGGTTGGCAGGGTGGGTGGGAGGAGGGTGTGCTCACAGGCACAGAGTCCCCTCTGAGGTGACGAAAATGTTTCTGGACTGGGTAGGGGAGATGATTACACAGCATGGTGAATGTACTAAACATCACTGAACCACACACATTAAAATGTTGTTTTTAATTTAAATTTCCTCAGACTGTAAAAATTCATTCATATAGGCAAGTTGTTTCTACCAAGTGTGTAACGAGTGGCGTGTGTAGAGTGAGACTGTGCTAAAGAGGTGAAACACATGAGTTTGGGTGTTAGACTTGCTTAGCATCCAGGCTCTGCCTCTCCCTCAGTGTCTTCTCTGTGAAGTAGCAACAATTCTGATTCTTCCATCTCAGGCATGTTCTGAGCTGTATTGAGATAATTTATGTAAAATGTCCATCAGAGAGCTTGGCACTTACTGGGCATCTAGTTAATAATAGATATTACTGTAAAATAAATAGCATAGAAGTTTGGAGACAGGGAGTGAGATGGCTCCTTACTAGTGAGGATAACCCGAGACAGAGCTGGGCACTAGAGGCAGGTTAAAGCCAAGACAGGGATGGGGAAGGAATCGGCGGGTGGGGCAGTGTGAGGCATAGTTCAGACCGTACATATTCATGAACATAAATTGATAGTCACCTACACTAAGAGTCAAAAAGTATTAAGGGAGGTGGTTTTGACCCAGACCTGGGGCATCACCGTGTGAAGTAGCAATGGTACTCGATCCATTTCAGCTTCTCTCTCCACAAGAAGGAATAGCAGCCACCACACACCTGACAGAGTTGTTGCCCTCAGGTAAAACCAGCCAGGTGAGAATAGCTTTGCATGGTGCTGACTCAGTTTAATTTTCCTGACAAACTCTAGAGACTTGGCCGCTAAATATCAGGTTTCAGGCCAGAGCAGAAGTTCACTTAAAAACTCAGAACTTCTGTTCCATTTACTTAAAAACAAGGTCAGGGTAAGACACCAGAGTCCGCATACTCTAGCAGCTTATGATGGTAGACATCTTTGATGTGAAGGTTGCAGTAGCATAGGAATTAGTGATCAGCAGGTGTTCACATTACTGAGTATAAATAAGAACAAGAAAGAAAAATAGACCTCCACTGTGTTCCTTGTTTCCACTAAACCATTTTGAAGACTTTGAAAGCGCTATAGCTTTTCCTAAAAACATCAAAGTATATAACTAAGAAAACCAAAAGTGCATTTATCCACTTGAATTTCTAAACCTCACAATCGTCTTTGGCAGATGAAACAAAGCTTTGTGAACTTCATTTCAGAAATTCTTTTTTTTCCCTTTGCAGCAAGAAGCCAAAACAACATCAAAGCACACCTCCTCAACAGAAGCCTCTGACCTTAGCCTATGATGGAGACTTAGATATGTAACCTGAAAAAGAAATCCAAATGTAGACAACAACTGCCTTAACTGCTTTCTCTTTTGTAGCTCTCAGACTTCTCAGTTTTTTGAGGAATCTCACAATGTGATATATTAGGCAGAATACAAATACTGCAAAAGTAATATTGCCTCAACTTCATTTGGACATGGAGTCAAGGATTATTTGGTCTGCCATTTTGAGTTCAAGTTGTTTGTGGGTGTGTTTATTTATTTTATTTTCCTAAGGGAACTGAAAACCCTTCTCTTCCTATTTGGAAACGGGAGGAAGAACACATGATGGAATTCCCACAGACTTGAGTAAACTGTATCTTCAGCAGCATGATGACAATCCAGAGGAGAGTCCAATCAAGGCACTTACTGTAAATGCGAGTCTGACACTGCGCTGTTATGCACTATATTAGTGCAGGTCTTTATTCTTTCCATACTTCAACACTGAGTTTTCTAGAGTTTACATAACTTCAAAGACTTTCAGAGTGGATTGACTATTTTCATGAACACAGAGAGAATGGGTTGTCATTTCAAAAATTCTCTGAGTTTTTAACCTTAAAATGTTGTATTTTGTTTTGTAGCTAGGGGATGATGGCACTTCATGGATTGCATTTATTGAAAAAAGAGTGTGCGTAATTGATGGAGTAGGTGAAAGCTAGTGGTTTCTAACTGAAATGTGTACTGAGTGTTGGGATGTACAAATGAAGTAGGTGATTATATTGGAGAATGAGGTATATTATTTAATTATTAAAACTACATTTTCACAAAAAATTAGCAATGTAGTTATAGTATTGATCACACAGTTGTAATTCAGTTTAATGATGACCAACTCTGCCTTTGTAATTTCAATTTCTTATCCAAAAATTTATAAATTCTTTTTTTGAATTTAATTACCTGACCTCATTTAATATACATCAAATGCCAATCCCGTTTATAGCAAGTCTTGCTTTTATAAGGTTTCAATAATATCTAAAACACATTAAAAACCTGAAACCATTTTATGAAGATAATTGTTTGTAACTGTAGATGTTGAAAGTAAGAAGGTGCCATCTTGTGGTATTGACTTGTATTTCTAACAAATAAAGTACTCAAGAGACTGAGAAGATAACTGTTTTGTATTTATTCACTTCTGAAGTACCCTTACTTTGACAAAAACAGTTATAGTAACAGTTTCCTTGTGTCACGATTTTAGAGATTGAGAGTTGAAATCACTGACAGATAAAAGGAATCTTACCCCACATTCTCAACACTATTTTGTATACTGTGAAATAGAGTCAAGCACAATTACACAGAGTAGCTTTGCAGGAATATTTAAAGCTCAGTCAATATTAGAACAAACAACTATAATAAGGCCAATGCAGGTGTGCAATGACCTGAGAGACCTCAGAAAATGGAACTGTTAGCAATGTGATACAATGAGTAAGATATAGGATGTTTGTATTAATAATATGGCTTTCATTAACCATTTATCACTTAAATGGTTAAATCAAAGGAGTAAATGAAAAGATGATTTCTGTCAATAGTGTGGTTGAGGAAACAACTCCTAGATATCTTTTTATTAGTTTACTTTAGCTAAATTTTTCATACTGTTTATAGTAGTTCAAGAGATCCTGCTTTGGAGATTAAAGCCTGACTGTGCCCTTTACCATCTGTGTGATACCCTACAAAAATTGCAAAATAGCTGTCCCTCTGTTGTCTGACCCACAAGACAAAGATAATAAAATTATTTCCTCTTAAAGAAGATAATGAGGTAAGGTGGAGTTCCAATTCAAGATGGTGAAGCGTGAGAATCTGAATTAACCTTCTCCTGCAGACTCACCAAATTATGGCTACATATGGGACAATTCTGTACAAAAGAAACTCAAAAACTAGCTGAGCAACTCTTACATATCAGACAAATGAAGAAAAATATACATTAAACAGATAAAAAAGGCTGAGACACAATCTCACCATGAACCTCACTCTCAGCAGAACAATTCATAATTGGAAGGAAACTTACAATACCCCGTGATTCTTTGAGGAGCAGAGGGTCTGAACCCAATACCTGGCAACCCAAATTTTAAGACCTGCACCTGAAAGATGACACCCCCAAACACTAGCTTTGCAGGCCAAAGGGTCTTGAATCAGAAGAAACACTAGGCAGTAGCAAACTGAGAAATGGTGCCTAAAGGGTATAAAGGGACTCATCACAACTACCCACCCCTCCATGGTACAGCTCAGAGGCAAGAGAGAAAAACCCAGTTTTTCTATGAAAGAGGCTTACTAACACCTTCAGAGCCATAGCCTGAGGGGCAGACTTCTAATTAAACATGCATCTAGAAGCCTGACTGTAATTGCCATCAGAGACCAGGGAGGCTGGTGGGTAACATCTTTGGCTCTCCCTGTGCCCAAACCCAGGTCACCAAGAAAGGACCTTGGACACACATCTGGCATGTACATCAGAATGAACTAATTGTTCTGGTTTGAGCTTGAGGCAGAAGACTTCGAATGTGATTTTATCAAAAAAAAATCTTCAATATTATACATATGTTTTTAGGTATCTGTGATAATTTTGACCCTTTAAGGTAATACAAATATAGATCATTCATGCTCTTTCCAAATCTGATCTGCAAGATATCATAAACTTAAAAAACTCGGTATTCAATCCTTTGCCTTTATGTCATAGGTTATAGTATCATGTGTTCATCTGTTTATTTTTTCTGTTATTTTGAAAATGATCTGAAATAAGTAATCCCAGTACTGAGGAACAAGCTAGTACATCTTAGAGTCAGTGCACAGTAACCACCTGCTGTGGTTTTTTTCAACTATATGGCTCATATGACTGACTTTTCTTTCTTATGGTGTTAGCAATAAATACTTTACCTTATTCCAAATAATAATAATATGTGTAAGATAATTAGTATTAGTCACATGCCAAGAATACAATAAATATTACCTACAATTAGTATTACATAGCATATTCAGCTGTTACCCTTAGCTCTTTCAAGTTTTTCATTTATTATGCATTCAACAATTATCCAGGTATTGAATTGGCATTTATACATTAAATTTTCAAAATTCATGGCTTGAGTACAATAATTCTGAAATACTCAAAATATTTTATTTCAATTAATACATATTTTTCAAATATAATGAGTAATACAGATTTCATTAATTCATTGTAACAATACCTATTTACTAAATATCTCCAATGGGCGAGGCACAGTGCTAGGAGAGATATTTCTGATTCAATGAAATACAATTTCCTCTGACTTTTACCTTACTTGAAAATTATAGCACATCGACCCAAAGATTTGGGACCTCCATTCCTTCAGAGCAGCCAAGTAGGCAGATGGGATGCAAGTGAAGAAGAATTTTCCATAGGGTGATAGAGATTGTAATTGTATGCATGAAGTCTGTGAACTCTTTTTCTTAGGAGAGCATATTGTTTCAAAAGTAAACACATTTTCAGCATGGGTAGTTCCTAGAGTCAGAGACTATGGGTAGGAAGTCCTAAGGAGTGAGTGCGACCTGGTGTTGCTACCAACCACTGAGCCTGAGAAGGTGCCCACATCACCTCTCATACTGCACAGCATAGAAAAGAGACTAAATAAAATACCAGTTGCTTTGTCCCATGAAGGTATATATATGTAGCCGAAGTTCCAGAACTAGCTTACAAAAATATTTACTTTGACATCCAAAGATTTTTATATTTTTAAATTAGTTGAGTCACATGGATTTGATCCCTGGTCAGGGCATATACAAGAATCAACCAATGGATGTATAAATGAGTGGGACAACACATTGATATTTCTCTCTCCCTCTCCTTCCTGTCTTTCTAAAAAAAAAAGGTAAGTATATTTTTAATAAAATAAAATTGAGAGATTTTACACAATAATTTGGGTATCTAGCTTTGCTTGAAACATAGAAAATCTGATAACAAATGCCTCAATCTTTTATGGTAATAATTTACTAAAACTGAATATGCAATGCCCTCTTTAGGAATGACATTCACTCTCTACTCATTTAACAAGTACTTTTTTTAATTTAAAAATCATTTAATACACAAAGTGAAAAACTATAATACAAAAGCACTTCACATTTTTAAAAAAACAAGTATCTTCTAAATTACTTAATAGTTGATAGAGCCGCAATCCTTTATGTGAAATCGTTAGAGCCAGATACTTCAGAATTATGAAATTTTCAGTTTTTTTCCAAAGGTAATTCAGTGCATATACCAACAAGATTTTATTTATTTATCTTTAGAGGGGAAGGGAAGGAGAGAAGGAGAGAGGAGAGAAATATCAATGTATGGTTGCCTCTTGTGGTTCCCCTGCTGGGAACTGGCCTGCAACCCAGGCACGTGCCCTGACTGGGAATTGAACAGTGATCCTTTGGTTCACAGGCCGGTGCTCAATCCACTGAGCTATATCAGCCAGGGCTCATTTAACAAGTATTCATTGCATATCTACTATGTTCTGGACGCTACACTAGGTGGTGAACAATGTAAGACCAGCTCACTGCACCCATGGCATTTATATACTTATAGGGAGAGAGAGGGGAAGAAAGCTTGCCTACACACACATAAAACATGTTAATACGGTGACACATGTAATTAAAACTATACAGGGCAATAGGACAGAAAGTAATGTTGCTCAGATTCTACCTTCTCAATCAAGCATTCCCCAGTGATCACTTAATACTGTAATCCAGGAATCTTCAAATTACAGTTAATTGGCCAAATAAGCCAACTGCATGTTTTTTATGGAGTTTTACTGGAATGCAGCCACATCTACTCATTAACTTACGCCTATGGCTGCCTTTGTGCTACAAGGGCAAGGGTGAACAGTTGCTAGAGAGAACCTTGGCCTGCAAAGCCTAAAATAATACCTGACCCTTTACAAACACAAAAAGTATCTGACTTCATTCCTGTTGCTACTCTCAACTTTTTCAACTTCCCCAACTTTGTTTTCATATTCTTATTATCTCTAAAGCAATTTTATTACACACTTTTATTTTATTGATATTGTCCATTACCTCATGAATTAAGTCAATAACACCATGAGGGCAAGGATCTTAATTTTGTTAATGTATGTCTCTAAAATTTTTGGAATATGGTAGGTACACAATATTTGTAGAATAGTTGAATAAGGGTAAAGAAATAAGAATACATAGCATACAACTACAGAAAGCATGGTGAGGAATTTGGGTTTTATTCTAAATTTATGTGTAGCCACAGTGGGTTTTTAAACAGTGGAGTGGCATGACATGAGGCAGGCCAGCGTTGTGGAGTGACTTACTCTCCTTGCCCTGGACTGAGTAGACCCATTCATCTGTGTTCCTTACCTGGTCTGTGCTATGGGCCTTAGTGCAGTGAATACTCCATGACAGAAATAATTATGATGCTGGAATCTCAATCTCAACAATCACCTCAAATGTTCCTCTGGGGGGCAGAAGCCCGGGAAAAAATGTGTTTACCAGCAAGAGCTGCACAGGTCTCCAATAACATTAACTGGCAAGCTCAATGATTTTAAATCAGAGAGATTTTATAAAAATTTTGTAAGATTTAGATATTATGTTTGCTATAATGCTTATAAATTGCCTTTTGAGAAATATATGTGAAGATATTATAGCAACCAAAGTAGCATAAGACCCAAAACTCAGTTTACCAATCTGTACACTAGAGTGCCTTGGTGCATCAGTGGGTTATGGGTGCACTGAAATATCAATTTTCCTCTACTCTTGGGGATTATTTAGTCAAGGCCTCATTCATTTATCCAGATGTTATAGAATTATTATCATTTTAAATGAATGTGATAAAGTTAAGTAGACCTGCAATGGACAGTCATATTTTGTTAATCATTGTTTTCCAAAAGAGAACAAGTCATTCCATTGTGGATATGGCTAAAATTATGAGTCTCCTTGAGACAATTTGATCATGGTTTCTTGACTATATCTCTGTTTCTAATGAAGTTATAAACTAGGAGAAGCATATATAAACAATAAGGAACACTGGTATAATCAGTTCAGGGAGAGACTAGACAAACATCATTGAGGGGGTTAAGGAAAGGCTCAGGAAAAAAATGGAATTTGGGCTACACACTGAATAATGAAGACCTTTGACAGGGAGAGGGCAAGGTTGCTGCTAATTGGCCTGGCATTGCTGCCTCAGAGATTTAGATAATTTTCACATTCTGTGGAGTAAGGACCAAGGTGAAGATAATTTCCACATTGTTGGGTTGGTCCAGGAATCAGTAATTCTAAAGTGAGATGTATCAGTTCCTTCATCAAATAGTATGAAAAGTTTCTTCATTTACACACCCTTTTCATTGGGCCGAATCACTAGAAGTCTGCATACAGAAGGGCTTTTTTCCCATGCCCACCATGGTGCAACCTCACCAATCTCACATCAGAAGTGGGAATTGTGGAAAGCACATCACGGTACTCAGCTACATCATATAAATAACCCCTGCCTCAGTGCATTGGTGGTTAGAGACGGGGGACCTGGAAACACTTAGCCACTGTGTAGGAATCATATATACACATGCACTCCATATTTAAAAAAAAAACTTTCCTACAGTGTCATTGGCCTTTCTTGATTAGTCTCAAAGAAAAATCAACAGATTAAAACAAACAGGGTGAAACAACAGAATTATGTCATTGAGAGGTTTCAAGACTCTTGGTTTGTAGGACCCTTGGTGTCTAAGTAATTTTTTCATGGGTGCTCACTAGTCAGGAAAAGTACCTAACCCTTCAGTTTAGTATGTTCAAACAACATAATAATCTGTGCTTAACTTGGTAACATTAAATATATATACATATAAATTATTTTAATTTTAAATAACCACAATAGCATGTTAAGTGGAGTTGTGCTCTCAGACCTTCTTCCACCTTGGATTCAGATTACATGCTACTGGTCCCATTTCTGATTCCAAGTTGATGTTTATTCACTGTTCACTTTGTTCACAACAATCAATGAAAACTCAGCTTTAAACACTGTGACTTCATCACAAAAATAGTGCAATCTAATGTTGAAATAGAAACTACTTCAAGCTAGTAGTTCATATCACTTCTGACAGATGCTGCATTTTGCTCTACTTTCCTTGTATATGTAATAACTGGTGAATGTAATCCAAAAAAGACCAGCAAATTATGTGTGTTTCAGAAGGACCACAACTACCATGAGGTTTCAGGTCTTCATGTCTATTTTCTGCAGGCTTGCCATTTCAGGGCTGAATAACCACGTGAGCCTCATTGTTTTGTTGTTTTTGTTCCTAAACATGCAGCTTTAATTTGTTTCTCAAATCTCCAAGACCTCTGTATCAAACACTATTGATTTGCTCCATGTTTGAGAGCATAAGGGGAGCAGTCAAAGGACTTTCTGTGTATGTGTAGCCACTCTCCTCTAGTAAATATATCCTGTACAGATATTATTTTACAGAGCATTTCTTTAAAATAGAGTGATCAGGATTCTCCACCAAGTCTTCTATGACCTGACCCTTTATCAAAACACCTCTCATTAACACCTATCTAACATAACAATATTCATATATTACAAAATGGTAAACAGGGAACATACAACTGAATTAGCAGAAAGGAGGTGGCAAAAAGTTACAAAGAAATGGAAAGAATGAAAAAAAAGGAGAGAAATCTTTAGTTCTGGTTATTGCATCATTAGTTGAAAGGATCCAAAACCATTGCCATAAAAAGCAACTAATGAAAATTATGTTTCTGATGGTAAAATTGTCTGAGAATGTGTATATATATGTGGACATACATATGCACATGCATGTGTGTGCATGTGCTGTGTGTATTTGTAAGCATTTCTTTGGGGAACCAAAATTTAAAACTAACAAGAATAGATCTGAAACCACCCAAGAGTTAATATTTTGCAACTCACTTAGGTAAGAAATAAATTATTATCATCTATTCACAAATGAAGTTAGGTTCTTTGAAAAATGTTTACTTCATCAGTAAGTTGTAATGAATTTACTAGACTATGCCTACAACTACTTAACAGATTAATCTTTCACCAACAGACAGGCTATGACCTGCAATCTCATCTTCTAATGCTTAGAATGGCTGGTTATCATACAGTAAATGAAGATCTTCCTACAGATTTGTTCCTGATGTCAAGCATGGACATGAGGCTGCCATGAAGGAATGCTAAGAATTACTGTTCAGAATCTTCCATCTGTAACAAAATGAGATAACAATGGCTCTGTACAGTATCTTCCCTTGGATAGAACAACAGGGTGGGACAAACCAATCAGGCTAATCACCTGCAGACGAATGGAGAAGATACCATTAATGGGGGAAGTTTAGGGAGGGAAGGGGAGAGAAAGTGAAAAGTTTCAAGTTCTCCTTTCTGTGCCCTTGATAACAAAAGATAAGAAATATTCACTTTCCTCCTGGGGGCTGCAAGGCAGGGATGGCCCAGCTCCATGGTGCTCCATTGCACAATGGGGGTTGCCATTTTTCCAAGGTTGTCTAAGTGAATGTTTCCATTGATTAATCTGACCCTGGGTATTATACACCAGAACCAATTCATTTAGTCCATGTCTTCCTCCAAAAATGAGTAAACTGAGTAAACTTATAATTAAAGTTTAGAGTTTTAAAAAGTACACCTAGATAGAAACTAAAAAATAGCATGTCTACATTAGTCACTTGTAAGGACACAAACTTTTTTCATAAATCTATAAGAAAAAGAATTTCTGTTTAAGAAAAATGACAAATCCCATGCTTCTTTTCAAGCAAGTTTAAGACTTTGCAATGAAATTTGTAGAAATCCTTAGCAGGGATATGCATAGTATAGATATACTGTGCTAGATTTATTTGAATTCAGTTCAAACAGAAAATTAGATTTCCTTTCTGGCAGTTTTTTGAAATGTACATTATAGCATTGTTTAGTTAAACCAGTTACGACAATTGAACCTCTGAAATGTTAAAATCTGCACCGAGCCTCTAAGTGTGTTGATCTTGCTTCTTAGGTACAACAAATTTCAATCCTCTTTTTACAAAAAACCAAGATGAGCAGATATTTGTGCAATGAACATGTTAATTAAAGCACACAGTTCCTGGGAGCTGGTGAACAAGGCCACATTACTGTATGTATTTTAAGGAAGTCATTCAGTCAGAAGCACAAGTCAGAATGGTATATTGCTATTTGCTGTAAAGTGACATGTACTAATAATATATTTAAAAGTTAAAGAAAATCATGCTTTTAAAATAAATTTGGATGTTTTAATGCAATAGAAACATGATTTTCATAAAATATTGTCATGCTAATGGTTCACAAGACCTCATAATCATTTCATTTGACAGATTTTCTTCATAAGTATCACCATCCCATGGCTGATGGATGGGTTTACATTAGCACAGAGAATTAGGTTTTGTTTTGTTTTTCATTCGAACCGAAAATTATCTTCAGACTCTTTTACTGTTCTGCTCACTAGTAAACCACAGGCTTGGATCTCAAGAGATAAAAACCTGCTGTGTCCCAAAGCGGCTACCCTTTCATGTCAGTCCAATACACATAGCAAGCAATGATTATACCATATACACAGTTTGTCAAAAAGCCTCTGGGCTTCAAGCAGTCATTGCAGAACATGCTCACTAGCTCACTTGTCCTTCATCTTGTCTTTGTATCCAGTTCCCAAATTTTGAGAGATTTTTTTTCAATTATTGCCCATTCTGGTTCTATGGTTGTCCCTGTCCCCAAATAGCTGTCCAGCTTTGTGGGTTCAATTGCCTACAAGCTCATCCTCCCTCAGGCCAGGATGACCTTGCTTGTTCTTCCACAACCAGCATCCAGTCAATGTATTCAAGTCTGTTTTGAAGAGTAAGTTTTCTGACAAATATGTGTGTTGCCATGTATAGAAAAAACATGCATGATCACAATTGTAAATATAAGTTACAAAGACAAAATGGCATATACATTTGAAAATTATTGAAAAAAAATAGGGACAAACAGTATGAAAGTTTGGGCTTTATTTTTTCTAGTTTTTATTGTATTTTTCATTACAATTTAACTCCCTTACATCTCTTTGCCCTGCAGTCACCACATTCTAGTCCATGTCCATGAGTCCTTTTTCTGTTTTGCTTGATCTCTCTGCTCCCTAACCTCCTGCTTAGCTGCCATCTTGCTCTCTTTGAGTTGGTCTCTAGTTTGCTTGTTAGTTCACTTTGGTTGTTTTTTTTTATATATATTTTATTTATTTATCTTTAGAGGGGAAGAGAAGGAGAGAGGAAGAGAAACATCAATGTATGGTTGCTTCTCATGCATCCCCTGCTGGGAACTGGCCCCTGTGGGGAACTGGCCTGCAACCCAGGCATGTGCCCTGACTGGGAATTGAACTGCGATTGTCTGGTTTGCAGGCCTGAGCTCAATCCACTGAGCTACACCAGCCAGGGCTGGTTGGGTTTTTTAAAGTTACTACAAATAAGAGAATCTTCTGGAAAGGCTAATCAAGAGAAAAAGAGTTACAAATAAAGAATATATAGAATTAAAAAATAGACAGATTGCATGGTATAGTGCATGAAAAGGAATAGGAATGACATGATCAGCTTCCCCAAAATAAAATTTACAGAATACATAAAATTTCCAGAAAAAATATAACTCATACAGAAATTGAACACCTGGAAAGACCTTTTAATATTTAAGATATCCAATTGATAATTAAATATATTCCTATAGAAGAAAGAACTAGCACAGATAGTTCTGTTAGTAAGTTATAACAAGCATTCAAAAATATTCCAAATAGTGATCACAAACATTTATACAAATGTGTTAGAAGAGACAAAACTTTATACACCAACATTATTAGCATACCACTGATACCAAAACAATAAAAGATGGCACGGATTACAAAAACCATTAGTCAATTTAATAAGTGTTATTCCAAAGAAAATATTAACAGATTTAATCTAGCAAAATACATTATAACTATTTGGAGATACATCAAAGAATGTAAGATTTATTATCTAATGATAAGCTAAAGTAATGAAGTAAGAAACTGTCTCAATCATCTCAATAAATACTGAAAGATAATTTGATAGAACAATTCACAACAAATCTTAATTCAAGAAATAGAAGAAAAATACTAACTTGATAGTAGTAGTTGGCCTCCCAAATGTCCCCCAATGTTCCTTAACTCCTGGTATTCATGCACTTATGTAACTCCCTCCTGCACAGTATTGGGCTGATCTGTGAACCCAAAAGCTGTGAACCCAGCTTTTCACAAGCTGGAAATAACGGCTTGTGATCTTGAATGCTGTAATAGAAATATTTCGGTATTTTCCTTGCAGTCTCTTGGGTTGCTCATTCTAAGGGAAGTCAGCTACTACATTGTCAGGACACTTAAGAAATCTGAAAGGTAAGTCTATGAAGAAAGGATCTGAAGCCTCCACCCACCAAGTACCAACTTGCAAACCTTATGTATTAGCAATTTTGGAAACTGATATTTCCACTCCAGTCCTTCAGATGACTACAATTTACTGCATCCCTGGCTGACATTTGACTATAACTTCATGAGAGATCCCAAGCCAGCATCATACCCTGACACTGCTCTCAGATTTTTATCTATAGATAACATATGTTTGTTGTTGTTTTAAGTCACTAAGTTTTAAAGTAACTTGTTATGCAGTAATGGGTAACTGAAAAACCTGAAAATATTTTAAAAACTAATACAATTCTTAATAAACAGTAATAAAATTTTAAAATACTTATGTTTAATAAAAAATACACCAGGGAATCCTGATATCACCATTTGTTTATACTGTCATATATTTAGAAAGTTTAGCCAGCTCAATAAGATGGGGATAGCATTTCCTATTGGAGCCTCTGGTTTGAGAGGAGATGGGCCTTCTCCTCTTCCTATGATGGTGTGTGCTCATTCATTCGTATGCCAAAATAGGGTCATCTGGCAAAAACGTCATTTTGCCTGTTATGTTCAGGGCTCCCATTTGACTAGCTATTGTGACCTTTGCTCACAACAGCTCACCAGCTTGTGTTAAAACAAGAGCCCTATGTCATCAGTGAATCAGTGTATCAGCAAATCAGTGCTGAGTCCTGGGGTACTGGCAGAGCTGGAGTTTAAATTCCCAAAGTTTGAGATGGTGGGTACTCACATTCTTGACCAGGTGTTTCTGGAAATATGTGTTGTGGTGGCCACATGTTTTCACCAACCAAAACCTGGCACTATTGGCCCCACAGAGTTAACACTACAGGGAAGCATATGCTATCTGCTCTGCACTGGGTGCCTTGGCCTTACCATGGCAGATTTTATCTAAAGGTCATTGTATAGAGGAAGTTCCTGAACTTCCTTTTGTGGTTAAAGATAAAGTTGAAAAGCATGAAAAGATTAAGAAAACTGTCTAGCTTTTTGAGAAATGTAAGTCCTGATGTAATAAAAAGGTTACTGCCTTTCAGCAGAGAATTGGTTGGCAAAGGCAAAACGAAAAGCTGTCATTATACCCAGTGCGAGGGACCCAGCATCTTCTATGATGAAGACACAAGTGTGGCAAATTGAACATTATGAAACTTACTCCTAGTGGGCATGTGGGACCTTACTGCACATGGACTAGAAGTGCCCTTCGTAAGTTAGATGATTTTTATGGCACTTGGCATAAAACTGTCTCTCTCATAGTAGCTGCAGTTTCCCCATGCACAACATGCTCAGTTCAGACCTTAGCAGAATTTGGAAAAGACCAGAGATGTAAAGAACCCTTCAACCACCATGAAACAAGATTAAGTGCAGAGTTCTAAAAAAGAATCCTGAAATCATGTTGAAGCTGAAAACATATGAAAAGACCATAAGTTGTAACGCCATTTTTGCCAGATCAATCGTCCAAACTTCAGGTGGATAAAGCAACAACATCACTTGAGACCAAATCAAGCGAGAATGGGGGTCCAGGTAGGAAACCTGTTGCAGAGAAGAAAAGAAAAAGCCTTTGGTTGGAGTACAGACAGCAGCCACCAAGAATCCAGCTGCTGAAAAGAAGTCAGCAGAAAAGAAACCCATCAAGAAGGAAAGAAACCTGTTGTATAAACTTACATCTATTTATTTCATAAAGACCAAATCATGTTGGAAAATTTATTTTGAACAAAGACCTGATCAAAAAGGCAGTGAAAAAAACAAACAAAAAGATGTGGGGTGGGGAGGCGGCATTTTATAAAGATTGCGAAAGATGAAAAATCCAAATTATTTACAGATGAAAAGTTGTCTCAATAAATAATGCAAAAGAATTTATAAGCTATTAAAATGAATAAGACAGTTTAGTAAGTTAGTCAGATAGAAAATTAAAATGCTGATATCCAGTGCAATTATTTATACCAAAAACAAATAGTTAGAAATGCAATAAAAATGTCATTTGAACTAATACCCGCCTAAAAAAATCATAGGGAGTAAACTCAAGAAGGATGTATATGACTTTTCTGTAGGATGACATTTTATTAGGGGCAATAAAGAAAACTTAAATGGGAGATGTGCTAGATGCTTACATTTTTTTTCCTCCTCAGACCCACTCTCGACTCTTCACCAACTCTTACAGACTGAATTTATAAACTACTTGAGCGGGCTCCCTTGAACTCTGAATTCTGGTAGGCATCATCCAGTGAGAGGCACTGGCAGGCAATCAGAACACACGGAGTATTTGTTCAACCAAGTGCCTCCCTCTGAATTGCCATAAATTGATTCCACTCCTCTAATAAAGGCTAGATCTTCTATCAAGTTTCTCTCTTATACAATTACAGGTTCTCTTCCTGCCTTCCAGTACCTACTCCCTCTATGTCTCTTCCTTTGACCCTTTGGCATGAGAGTGATACTGGGTTAGAGCTGTCAATTTCACTTAATCCTGATAATTTATTTAAAAATACTTGTATTAAATTCAAATCAATTGTTTAAGTAGGCAACTTCTTTCCTGCTTAAACTCAGAGTGATAAAGTAATTTGTACCAGAGTGACCTCAGGAAATGGGACTCCAGTATTGCATTGCTCAATATTTATGGAGAGCATGAATTACTTTCTTGCCCTGTATTGATGGCAATCACTAGATTCACAATTAACCAGACTAACACTGGTGGTAGAATCTTATAGAGTGCAAACAGAGCAAGCCATTGGGAGATTACCTGTGGCATGTCATTCTCATGATGACAAAAGTGATTATAATGATGCAGGAAAGCATAAACCAGCAAAAGAAAAAGTAAAGGCCCTGAAGAACAATTTGGAACATGAGTGCAAACTATTTGTATGGCAGTTGGTTTTTCAGGACAGTTACGGGTGAGACTTAAGTCCAAGGCTTGATTGTAATTCATGTGCATATCTAACACTAAAATAAGGCCAATGGTCTGGAAATAGTGGGACTGTAAACAATGGGAACAGGCATTTGAGCACACAGAAATAATCTTGTGAGCTTTAAATCACCAAACACCCCTGGAATTCCTTTGCCAACAAAAGTGCACCTTTTACCTTTTTTAGGGAAATTAGCCATTTTCCTACATAAAAACTTTAGAAAATTGAATCATAGTAGATTCAATTTTTCTTAGGATCAACTACCATCACTACTTGTTTCCTGTAGGCTTATAGGACCAGTTGATTTATATATATAATAAATTATATATATATATATATATATATATAGAGAGAGAGAGAGAGAGAGAGGAACACGGGTACAAAGGAAAAATGGCAATGAATAAGTACATATCAATAATAACCTTAACTGTAAATGGATAAAATGCTCCAATCAGAAGACACAGGATAGCTGAATGGATAAGAAAACATGACTCACACATATGCTGGATCATGTTTTTTACAAGAATCACACCTCAGAACTAAAGATATACACAGACTGAAAGTGATGGAATGGAAAAAATATTCCACACAAATGGGCATGAAAAAAGAAAGCTGGGGTAGCAATACTTACATCAGACAAAATAGACTTCAAAACAAAGGCAATAATAAGAGACAAAGAAGGTTCTTTGTAATACTTAAGGGAGTAGTACAACAAGAAGATGTAACACTAGTAAACATATGTGCACCCAATATAGGTACACCTAAATATACAAAGAAAATCTTGAAGAACTTTAAGAAGGAGATAGACAGAAATACAGTCATTGTAGGGGATTTTAACACCCTGCTGTTAACAATGGATAGATCTTCCAAACAAAAAATCAACAAAAATCTTGCAGCTTGAACAATATTCTATGTCAAATGAACTTAATTGATATTTTATACAACATTTCACCAAAGAGAAGCAAAACACACACTCCTCTCAAATGTACATGGATTACTCTCAAAGATAGACCACATGGTAGGACTAAAACAAGCCTTAAAATAGTCAATAAAATTGAAATCATATCAAGCACCTACTTAGATCACAACAGCTTGAAACTAGAAGTCAACCTCAAGAAAGAAATCAAAACCATTCAAATTTATGGAAGCTGAATAGCAGGTTATTAAATAATGAATAGGTTAACAATGAGATCAAGAAAGAAATCAAGTATCTGGAAAGAAATGAAACAAACATAACAACCCCAAATCTATGGGACACAGTGAAGGCAGTCCTGAGAAGGAACTTCCTAGTAATATAGGCCTACCTAAAAAGATAGAAAAATCTCAAAAAAACCCTTAAACCTATTTCTGAAAGAACTAGAAGAATAACAACAAACAAAAGCCAGAGCAACAGAAGAAAAGAAATAATCAAGATCGGAGCATAATTAAGTGGCATAATTTAGTCTCTAATTTTTTTAGAGACTAAAAAATTCAAATGATCAGTGAATCCAGAAGTTGATTGTTTGAAAAGATGAACAAAATTGAGAAACTGTTAACCAGATGAGAGAGAGAGAAAGAGAGAGAGAACCTGAATAAATAAAATGAGAAATGAAAATGGAGAGGTAATAACTAATACCACAGAAATACAAAAGATTATAAGAAATTACTAGGAACAACTAACTATATGCCAAGAAATCACGTAATCTGGGAAAATGGTTACATTTCTAGAAACATACAATTTTCCAAAACTTAATTGGGAAGAAACAGAAAACCTGAATAGATGGGTAACAACTAGTAAAATTAAAACAGTAAATAAAATACTACTGACACAAAAAGTCCTGGATCAGGCAAATTTTACTAAACATTCAGAGAACTAACACTGATCCTTTATAAACTCTTCCAAAAATTTAATAAGAGGGAAGATTCCCAAACTCTTTTTAAAAGTCCAGTATAATTCTAATCTTAAAACAAGGTAAAGACACGACAAAGAAAGAAAATTACACACCAATATCTCTGATGAACATAAGTGCAAAAATTCTTAACAAAATACTATCAAACTGGGTACATCAATGCATTAGAAAGATCATGCACTATGTTCAAGTGGAATTTATTCCAGGAATGCAAGGATGGTAGAATATTTGCAAGTCAATAAGTGTGATATGTCACATAAACAAAATAAAAGTCAAAAATCACATGGTCATATCAATAGATCCAGAAAAAGCATTTGATAAAATCCAGCACTCATTTGTGATAAACAAGTTCAGCACACTGGGAATAGAGGGAGCATAACTCAACATAATGAAGGTCATATATGAAAAACCTACTGCCAACATTATATATACTCAATGGGCAAAAACTAAAAGAATTTCCCTTAAGGTTAGGCACAAGACAATGTTGTCTGCTCTCACCATTCTTATTCAACGTATTCCTGGAAGTTCTAGCCACAGTGATTAGACAAGAAAGAAGAAATAAATGACATCCAAATAGGAAATGAGTAAGTAAAACTATCATTATTTACAGAAAACATGATAGTCTACATGGAAAACCTTATAGGCTCCATTAAAAAACTGCTTCACGTAATAAGTAAATTCAGTGAAGTAGCAGGATACAAAGTCAATATTCAAAAACCAATGGCATTTTTGTACACTGACAGTGAACTACCAGAAACAGAAACTAAGAAAAATAATCTCCTTTATGATGGTAACAAAAAAATTAAGTATCTAGGAATAAATGTAACCAATGAGGTAAAAGACTTATACTCAGAAAAATCTAGAATACTGAAGAAAGAAATTGAGGAAGATACAAATAAATGGAAGCCTATGCCCTGTTCATGGTTTGAAAGAATCAACATCTTTACAGTGTCCATAATACCCAAAGCAACCTATAGATTCAACACCATGCCTATTAAAATACTAATGGCATATTTCACACGTCTAGAACAAATACTTTGAAAATCTATATGGAAGCAAAAATGACCCCAAATAGCCACACAATTTTGAGACAGAAGGACAAAGTTGGAGGGATCACAATACCTGATATCAAACTATACTAGAAGACCACTATAATAAAAGAAAAGTCGGACATAAAAACGGACATAAAAACAGACACATAGAATAATGGAACAAAATAGAGAGCCCGGGAATAAACCCACATCTCTTTGGTCAATTAGTATTTGACAAAGGGGGCATGAACATACAATGAAGTAAAAATAGCCTCTTTAGTAAATGTCATTGGGAGAACTAGAATGGTACATGCAAAAAAAAAAAAAGAAAGAAACTAGACCACCAACTTACACCATATACCAGAATAAACTCAAAACTGATTTTAAAAAATACTTAAATACAAGTCATGGTACCATAAAAGTCCTATAGGGAAATATAGGCAGTAAAATTCCAGATATCACACATGGCAATATTTTTGATGATACACTTCCTACAGCAAGGAAAATAAAGGGAAAATAAACAAATTGGACTAGATCAAATTAAAAATCTTCTTCACAGCTAAAGAAGCCATTATCAAAATGAAAATGGAACTGATTATATGGAAGAACATATTCTCCAATGATACATTGGACAAGGGTTTGATCTCCAAAATATTTAAAGAACTCACATGATTCAGCATCAGGAAAACAAACAATCCAATTAAAAAATGGGCAAAGGAACTTCTGGCCAAGATGGAGGCATAGGTAGACACACTGTGCCTCCTTGCACAAACAAAAGAAGGACAATAAATAATTTAAAAACGAAGAACAACCATAACTGACAGAAAATCAAACTGTATGGAAGTCTGACGACCAAGGAGTTAAAGAAGAAACATTCATCCAGACCGGTAGGATGGGGAGCCAAGGCGAAGATGACTCAAGGCAAGGAAGGCAGTGGCTTGTGGACTGGGTAGTCCCACATTCATGTGCAGATAAATTGGGAGGAACAACTGGGGAGAGAAAAAGACCAGGCAACTCAGGGTTACAGTTTGGGAAATGAGGCCTCAAACCATCTCACTAAAAACACCTGTGAGGTTTGAGGTGGCAGTGGGAGAAACTCCCAGCCTCACAGGAGAGTTTGTTGGAGAGACCCACAGGGTCCTAGAATGTACACAAACCCACCCACCCAGGAATCAGCACCAGAAGGGCCCGATTTGATTGTGGGTATCAGGGGAAATGACTAAAAACCAGCAGATGGTGGAGCAAGTGGCATTGTTTCCTCTTGGACCCCTCCCCCACAGACAGTGTCACAACACAACTACATGGATTGCCCTGCTCTAGTGAACACCTAAGGCTCCACCCCTTACCATGTAACAAGTGTACCAAGACAAAAAAAATGGCACAAATGAAAGAATATATAAAAGATCCAAAAAATATAAAACTAAGCAAGGAAGAGATAGCCAGCCTATCAGATGAACAGTTCAAAATACTAGTAATCAAGGTGCACACAGAATTGGTTATATATGGTCGCAAAATAGAGGAAAAAGTCAAGGCCATGAAAATTTAAATAAAGGAAAATGTACAGAGAACCAACAGTGATGGGAAGGAAACTGAGACTCAAATCAATGGTTTGGAGCAGAAGGAAGAAATAAACATTCAACCAGAACAGAATGAAGAAACAAGAATGCAAAAAAACAGAAAAATGAGGAGAGGCTTAGGAACTTTCATCTTTAAATGTTCCAACATCCAAATCATAGGGATGCCAGAAGGAGAAGAGGAAGAGTAAGAAATTGAAAATTTATTTGAAAAAGTAATGAAAGAGAATTTTCCCAATTTGGCAAAGGAAATAGACTTCTAGGAAGTCCAGGAAGCCCAGAGAGTCCCAAAGAAGTTGGACCCAAGGAGGAACACACCAAGGCACATCATAATTGCATTACCATAGATTAAAGATAAGTAGAGAATCTTAAAAGCAGCAAGAGAAAAAGAGACAGTTACCTACAAAGGAATTCCCATAAGATTGTCAGCTGATTTCTCCAGAGAAACCTTGCAGGCAAGAAGGGGCTGGAAAGAAGTATTCAAAGTCATGAAAGGCAAGGGCCTACATCCAAGATTGCTCTATCCAGCAGAGCTATCATTTAGAATGGAAGAGCAGATCAAGTGCTTCCCAGATAAGGCCAATTAAATGAGTTCATTATCACCAAGCCCTTAGTATATGAAATGTTAAAGGGACTTATCTAAGAAAAAGATGATAAAAATATGAGCAGTAAAATGACAACAAACAGTTATTAACAATCGAACCTAGAACAAAAACAAAAGCAAACTGAGCAAACAATTAAAGCAGGAACAGAATCACAGAAATGGAGATCACACGGAGGCTTATCATCAGGGGAGTGGAAGGGGGTGAGGGGGAAATGTACAGAGAACAAGTAGCATAAATTACAGGTAGAAAATAGACAGGAGGAGATTAAGAATAGTATAGGAAATATAGAAGCCAAAGAACTTAAATGTATGCCCCAGGGACATGAACTAAAGGTGGGGAATGTGGGTGCTAGAGGGCGTGTGCAGGGCAGAGGGGAATGAAGGGGGGAAATGGGACAACAGTAATAACATAATCAGTAAAATATATTTTTAAAAAAAGAAAAAAATGGGCAAAGGACTTGGACAGACACTACTCCAAGGAGGACATACAGAGGGCCCACAGACCTATGCAAGGATGCTCATCATCACTAGCCATCAGAGAGATGCAAATTAAAATCACAGTAAAATACAGCTTCACGCCAGTCAGAATGGCTATCATAAGCAAATCAACAATCAACAAGTGGTGGCAAGGATGTGGAGAAAAGTAACCCTAGTACACTGGTGGTGGGCATGCAGACTGGGTCAGCCACTGTGGAAAACAGCATGGAATTTCCTCAAAAAATGAAACATGGGAGCCCTGGCTGGCGTAGCTCAGTGGATTGAGCGCGGGCCTGCGAACCACACGATCGCGGTTTGATTCCCAGTCAGGGCACATGCCTGGGTTGCAGGCCAGTTCCCAGCAGGGAACTCACAAGAGGCAACCATACATTGATGTTTCTCTCCTTCCCTTCCCCTCTAAAGATGAATAAATAAAATATTAAAAAAAAATGAAACATGGAACTATCTTATAGCCTAGCAATTCAACTGCAAAGAAAATACCTTAAGGATCCCAAAACACCGGTTCAAAAGAACTTATGAATCCCGATGTTTATAGCAGCATAATTTACAATAGCCAAGTATTCAAGACAACCAAGTGCCCATCACTAGTTGAAGGGACTGAAAAACTGTGGTTCATCTATGGAATGAAATACTGTGCAGCAGAAAGCAAAAGAAATCCCTACACTTTGCAACAGCATGGATGGAACAGAGAGCATTATGATAAGTAAATAAGCCAGTCGTTACAAGACAAACACCATATAATCTCACCTATGAGAGGCATCTAATGAACAAAAGAAACTAGTGAGCAAAACAAAACCAGGGCCATGGAAACATGGAACAGACTGACAGCTGCCAGAGAAAAGAAGAGGAAGGGGAATGGTTGAAAGAAGAAGGGAGCAGTCAAGGAACACATATGAATGACCTACAGACATGGACAGCAGGGTGGGGATGGACTATGGGAGCAGGGGATGGGATGGGACAGAGGAGGGCAAAGTGGAAAAAAGTGGGACAACTGTAACAGAATAAACAAGAATAAAATAAAGAAAAAAACACATGCAAAGAAGGGTAGAAAAATATATGCAACCAAAAAAGGCAGACATAGCTATACAAAATAGATGTTAAACTGAAAAAAATTAAAGAGATATCTGCACCCCAATGTTCACAGCAGCATTATTTATAATCTAAGACATATGTCCATCACCAGATGAATGGATAAAATATTTTGGTGTATAGATAAACACACACACACACACACAATGGGACGCTATTAAGTACCTAAAAGAAGAAAGTCTTGCCCTGTGCAACAACATGGATGGATCTTGAGGGCACTATACTAAGTGAAATAAGACAAAGAAAAAATAATATTATATAATCTCTCTTATATGTGGAATCTTAAACAAACAACAAAACCACCAAACTCATAAGAAAAGATCATATTTGTGGTTAACTACAATAGGGAGTAGGGGAATTGGATGAAGGTGGGCAAAGGTACAAACTTTCAGTTAAGAGGGTAGTAGATGATGAGTGTAGTTAATACTACTGTATAATATATTCAAAAGTTGATGCGGATTCTGGCCCGAGGGGTCTGCATGTTGTGTCCGTGACAAACAAATTCACACCGACTGCAGAAGTCCTGTGGAGAAAAAGGGAGGGCATGGCTGCTCCCTAAGTGAGAGAGAGAGCCCAGACCCCTGCCTGAACAGGCTTTTATTGCTTTTCTGGGCACATTACATCAAGGATGGTCCTCATTTACTATGCACAGGTTCACTGCAGGTGATTACCTTTTACAGATAACAAAGGAAAGAATGTTGCTAATTACTGCAAAGAGAAGGATGTTACAGATCAAGGGGAAAAGTGGTTGAACTGGTTATACTCCATTATTGGGAGATTTAGCACAGATTTTAGGAAGTTACTTCAGAGATACGCAGTAAGCATTTGCCACCTCAATTCATGGAGAGGGAGTTTTAGCAAAGCAAGCCTCAAAGCAGCCTAGGTATAATGCAGGCCAGATTGGTTACGGGAAAACCGATCCATGGGTTTGGCTTCCTGTGTGCCGATTCACACCTGTCGGTTTTCTAATAGGGCTGGGCTACATTTGCCATCCAACGTAGATAGGTTCCTTATAGAAAGGTGATAAGATAATAAACCCCAAAAATTCTAATTACAGGAAATAATGTTTTATTTGAGATGTATGAGATGTATGTTAACTAAACTTATTGTGGTAATCATTTTGCAGTACATGTAAGTCATTTTGCTGTACACCTGAAAATTAACCAGTGCTGTAAGCCAATTATACCTCAATAAAACAAACAAAAAAAATTTAAAAGAGAAATGCATTCTTAAGAGCATGCCAGCTTCCGTGGTAAGTTCAGTGTTGGTTGACTTCTGTAGGTCAGAGAGAATGGTGGAGGATGCAGCAGTGGAACTGGGTCCCTATGTATAAAAACTATAATGTCCTACACAGAAAAGATCTGGTTGCTGTGCTTAAAAATAGCTACTAAAATTTGGCACAATTGTGACAATTATTCACAGGGATAGGGTGGTAATTACAGTATTTTGACCCATAGGGATCTTTGGTGATTGCTAACTGATTATAAGTTCCCTAGAAATGAAATAGATTGAAAGTTTATTAAGGCACTGTTTTATATATACAGGAAAAAATTCCTTGGTCTGGTGCCATACATTGATCTGGCTCCCCATAGTAGTCATGTAATAATACTAAGACCTAACTAAGCTAGTTCATGGATCTAGTGTCTCTTCATAGAGAATGAAACAATACAATGTAACCATGCAGTATTCTCTAAATCATACCTCCAGACTTTCCCAAGATACTTGTGGCCATTTCCCATCATCTTTGTGCACTACGAAAATGGAAACACGCAGAGCTTCTGGATGTAATTTGGTACTGGCTATTCACTACTACTAATGCCTAGGTACTGAAAACATTACTTATATTTCACAATTCAAAGAGGGGACTTATAGAAGTCAGGTGATAGATAACTCACTTATTTCAATCCATCTCACAATGAGTCCAGAGAAAACTCAAACATATCTTATGGTGATGTATCCTACCCAAGGATTCAGACTTGAGACAGGTATAGTTAAGTAAAGAAAACAGTGCTTTTCAAACCATATCATACACCAGCATCACCTGGAGGAACTGTTAAAATACAGGTTGCTGAGCACCACCCCCCAAGTGCTGCCTTAATAGGTTTCTTCTGGAGACCTATTTGTATATCTAAGTTTCTAAGTGATAGGGACTTTTTAGTCTGAAGATTATAATTTGAAAGCCCTAGCCAATTGATTCAGGCAAACAGTGGGGCATTCAAGATCAATGGTTCTCAAAGTATGGCCTTCCAATCTGTAGAATGAGAGCATTTCATTTCCTTTTCTCTTTTGTGAACAGTGCAAAACACGGATGTCTTCTAGTATACATCAGCACAAACTTAGATAGTGGTGTCAATGATAGCTACATTTATGGAGCAAAACAACAGAGCCCTTGGCACCTAGTATACAAATATTAACTTCATTTTTTTCTTCTTTCTATGAGCAAAGTTAGTTAGAAGTCATTTTTCTTAACATGTTAGGAACAACAGAATGTGATTATGATCTTATCAACAGACTATATTAAGCCTCCTGATCTCTGTCCATAATATATTCCAAAGGAACCTGATTTTCCTGATACTGTAAAAAAAACATTACGCTGGTTCATTATATTGATAGCATTGTCCTTATTATATCTAAAGGTGGGAAGTAACACATGAACCAAGAGGTGAGCAACAAAGACTCACACACAACCAGGGGTCTGCCATGCCAGTGTTTCTGAACCCACCAATTTGTGGCATGTTGGGATATCTTTTATGAGGTAAAAAAGGAACTGCCATTCTTTGCCCTGTTCCCCACTGGAGGGACCCGGTAGAGATGATATCCTAGGTGTGATGTTAACTATAATTTATTCAGGCATGTTGTTTCATGATGTTTACTGGGTTCACTGGAAGTCCCGATTCCTACTGGGACCTTGAAGCAAAGTGACTCTGCAGCAAGTACAGGTTCAGTGCAAGCTACCCTGTCCCTTGGGATGTATGGCCCACAGACACACTGTTTGGGACATACATGTGCTGGAGAGAATCCGAAGGAAACATCTAAACCCCCCCACAGCAGCAGCACAGTGCAAATTCTGAGGACTTTGGGGAGGGGTCACACACCCTTTGCTCTTTTCATCTGATAACTGTACTCCACTTGAAACACAACTCCTGGCTTGCTAGTGGGCACGAAGGAAAACTGAATGTGTGACTACGGGGCAGCCGGTGTCTCTGCAATCTAAATTTCCTGTTATGCACTTGTTATGTAGTTTGTCAAATCATAAAATTGGAACATTTTCAGCAGCCATTGCATTACAAAGTGGAAATAGCAGGCAATCCAGCACTAGCAGGTCCAGAATGCATGCGTAAACTACACAAAGCGGTTCCAATTTCAGTGCCTACTCTTGCTGCTTCACTGCCTCTTCCTCATCCTACATACAGGCTCACTGAAAGTGCTGTAAGGCCAATTAATGCAAAAGGAGAAAGAAAAATCTGGATTATGAATGAATAGGCCCAGAATTTTATAACCAGGAAGAAATGGAGAAAAAGACAGGGGTTATGGAATATCTTCCCTGTGGGTTGGTTGTTCACCTTACATGAGAGAGAGATAGCTCATGATAAAGACTGACACCAATTCACAAGTGATTCTTTATGCTGGCTGGTAAAGTTAAGGACTTAAAAAGAAAGAAATTGGGATACTGGTGACAAGACTTGAGAGTGATTTAAGTTGATGAATATCCTGGCACAGAATATAATGATATTCATGTTCTACAAAAATGCTCACTAGAGGATACCAGGATACTCTCAATAATACGATGCACAAGATCAATTATCTGATTTCAGTCTGCCTCTTTCCCCAGGCACTTTGGTGTTTTCTCAGTGGGCTCATATACAATGAGGCTCTGATGGTATTCTTGGAAGTTATACATAGCTCAGTAGCTTTTCTTTCTCTCACGTAAGCTTAACTACATATCATTATTGAGAACAAACCCTGCTGATAAGAGAAACCAATTTCCAAGGAAACCAACTGGCTACCAGATGGCTGATTGTTTACATTGGACCCTTCATCACAGAGGGAACAAGTTGATCTCACAGAGACAGAAATATGTTCTGGGGTCAGATTGCTTTGCCATACCTCTTCTAGCACCTCCATTAATGGGTTAACAGAGAATATTATCATTTGTGTGGTATTATCATTTGTGTGGTATCATTTGTGTGGTGACACAAAGTCACCTTGAACCAGTAAACACACTTTATGACACATGAAGTATGAAAATAAGCTCACTAAATTCAGCATTCTTACTACATGTTCCCATAACCAATAAGAAGCTGGCTGGATTGAACAGTGTAGTTATTTATGGATGGCAACATTTAGGAGATTGGCACTTTCAAGGTCAGGAGCATTAGTGAAGGATGCAGTAACCCCCTTTAAGTTGTCTTTAACTAGCAATGTTCTTCCCCATGAACAAGTTCTAAAATCAAAGTGTAAGAGCACAGTTTAGTCTGTTCTGGCTGCTAGAACACAATACCACAGACCACATAACTTATAAGCAACCAAAATTTATTTCTTACAGTTTTGGGAAGTATAAGAACTTAAGAGTTCTGGGGGGTCCAAGATAAAGGCACTAGTAGATACTGTATCTGGTTAGAGCCCACATCCTAGACAGCTGTCTTTTCACTTTGACCTCTACATTGCAGGATAGGAGGGCACTCTCGTGGCCCTCTTTTACAAGGGGCACTAATTCCTTCCATGTGGGCTCCACCCTCATGATCTAATCAATCTCCAAAGCTTCCACCTCCCAGTCCCTCACACTGGAGATTAGGTTTCAATATTTGAATTTTGGTGGGACGCACACATTCAGGATAGAATAGATTCCTCTTAAGATTTTGCCAATGAACCCACGAAATTGCATCTATTCAATGCAGCTTAAGATTAGTGGGCTTGGAGGTCTTGGGGCCCTCAAACTATTTATCTAATCCATTATGAGTTAAAATGTCAGTTGTTTCTCATTAGGTATTTTCATAAATTAAATTTTAATAACTATTCTTATACAAATCATGCATAGTCATTTATGGAAAAGTGCTGATTCATATAATCAAAGCAAGGTTAACTTTATTAGAAACTAGCAGTTTTCCAAAGTGCTTGTACAATTTTACACTCTCAATACATAAGTTTCAGATGCTCTACATCCCCATGAATTGTTGGAGTTTTTCACTGATCTGGTATATGTAGTAAGTATTCGTTTTGCTTTTGTTTTTAATTTTAAAATCTCATTTTGGATGGAGTTTGTGTTTGTCATGGCCTTGAGAACCTTTTTGCATGCTTATCGACCACACAGAAATAAAGTTGCCATCTGTCATTGATTTGTAGCTTTTTAAATATGTTCTGGAGCCCTGGCTGGTGTAGCTCAGTGGATTGAGCGCGGGCCTGTGAAGCAAAGGATCGCAGTTCGATTCCCAGTCAGGGCACATGCCTGGGTTGCAGGCCAGTTCCCAGCAGGGGACACATGAGAGGCAACCATACATTGATATTTCTCCCCCTCTTTCCTTCTCTTCCCATCTAAAGATAAATAAATATTTTTTAAAAATAAAAAAGATAAATATAGAAATATGTTCTAGATATAAATTCTTTGCCAGATATATGTTTAATAAATATACTCTGTGTCTGTGGTTTGTCTTTTTATTTCCTTGTCGTTATATTTTTGGTGTGTAGAAGATTTTAATTTCAAGTCTCATTTTCAATTTTTTATGGTTAGTGCCTTATCTATCCTAATTAACAAATATTTCCCTACTCCAGAAGAATTCTCTGTTTAATTTAAGAAGCTTTAAAAATATTATCTTTGACATTCATGTTTATAATTTATCTTGCATTACTTTTGGTGTAAGGGGTATGGTAGGGAGGTGTCAATGGTAGTTAATTTTGTAAACTTTTTCTTCTTATGGATATACAATTTCTACCACAATATTTGTTGTGATGATTAATTTTATATGTCAACTTGACTAGACTAAAACAGACATAAATAGTTGGCAAAACATTATTTTGAGGTGTGTATGTGAGGATGTTCCTGGAAGAGGTTAGCATTTGACTCAGGAGCCTGGGTAAAGGGATTCACCCTCACCAGTGTAGGTGCGTATCATCCAATCAGTTAAGGGCCTAACTAGAACAAAAAAGTTAGAGGAGAATTAATCCATTCTCTATGAGTTGGGATTTCAGATGACTCTTTTAGAATTAATATTTTTTGCTTCTGTGTCTAGTCTGTTTTTAAGCCAATCAAATGACTTATTCACTTCAAATATTACATTATTTAGCTGTAGAATTTCAGTTTTTTAGTTTCATCCAGTGATTTAGTTTTCCTCTAAATCTCTTATTTATAATACTCATTTTTAGCCTACTAATTTCTGAATGTGCATTATTTATGGTTCTGCTTCTTTTGACTTTTTAACTTGTAATTTATTATGGGTCACATTTTCCTGGTACTTTGCAAGTCTTCTAGATTTCTTGTACTGTAATAAAATAGCAGTAGAGACTCAAGTGAATAACACATTCCTTGTTATGTGATTAGGTGCTTACTCTTTATTTTAAACGGTGATTTGTGCTTTGGTTCTCCACAGTGTGATAGGCCCCACCCTCCAATAGGGCTTTAAAGTTTAACCAAAGAAAAATTAAGCAACTTCCCTTCATTGTCCAGTCAGCCTTCAATTTTTAAGTCACCCAACTTCCTTATGCGGAGAATTTGTCAACATCCATGACAGTCAGTTTGTAGGGGCAAAACTCTCAGTTGATCTCTTCTTTTCTTCTTAAGGTCCCTCTCCCTAAAGTGGTCTTATTTTTCAACCCAATTATTTCTTTAGAATAAGCAACTGCATTAAGAAACAAAGAATGTTACCAGTCTCTGTTCATCTCTGAAGGGCTAAGATTTCCCTAAAATTATTATTATTTTTTGTTGTTCAAGTTCAATAGTCTCTATTTCCCTGCCTTCACTTTCCCCCATCCCACCCATCCCTAAATTATTTTATTTAGACTTCTTTGTTTCTGTAGTTATTTACTGACTTTAAAAACTATATAAGTTTTAAGGCTTATGTTTTTTCCTAATGTTAACAGAGCTAGAACCTATGCACCCCAATGTTCAAAGCAGCACAATTTACAATAGCCAAGTGCTGAAAGCAACCTAGGTGCCCATCAGTAAATGAATGGATCAAAAAACTATGGTACATATACACAATGGAATTCTATGCTGCAGAAAGAAAGAAGGAACTACTACACTTTGCAACATCATGGATGGAAATGGAAAGCATTATGCTGAGCGAAATAAGCCAGGCGGTGAAAGACAAATACCATATGATATCACCGTTAACAGGGATCTAAACAAAACAAACAAGCAAGCAAAATATGACCAATAACACTCAATTACGGAACAGGCTGACAGGGTCCAGAGGGGAGAGGGGAGAGAATCATAGGGGAAAAGGGGATGGACTCACATGAAGAAGTATAAAGGACACATGGACAATAACTAAGGGTGGGGGGTGGAAATGGGAGGGAGGCGGGGAGCATGGGGCGGGGAGCATGGGGCGGGGGGCTGGGCAGGGTTGGGAATATAAGACAGAAAGCTGTACTTGAACAAGAATTAAATAAAAAAAAATATTAAAAAAACAAAAAACAAAAAAAACCCCCAAAACTATGGTACACATACACAATGGAACTTTATGCAGCAGAAAGAAAAAAGGAGCTCCTACTTTTTGCAAAATCATGGATGGAACTGGAAAGCATTATGCTGAGTGAAATAAGCCAGGTGTTGAAGGACAAATACCATATGATCTCACCTTTAACAGGAAGCTAAACAACAAAACAAACAAGCAAGCAAAATATAACCAAAGACACTGAAATAGAGAACAGGCTGACAGTGACCAGGGGGAAGAGGGGAGGAAATTTCAGGGGAAATAGGGGAGGGATTTAGAGGAACATATATAAAGGATACATGGACAACAACTGAGAAGGGTGGAAATGGGAGGGAGGGGGGGAGGACGAGGATGGGATGGGATGGGAGTAATAGACAGAAAACTGTACTTGAAAAATAATTAAATAAAAATTTTGGAAAAAAATAAACTAAGCTAAAAAAAACAGAGCTATTAATTTTCTTCTTTGACCACCTATAATTTAACAGAGATCAAAACTCCAATATACGTAATTTATGTTAATTAATTTTTCTCCCATTTTTTTACTGCTGTCTTATATATACTAAGAGGAAAAAAGCAGTATTTTATATTTCAGGGAAAATATGACTGAATTGATATAATTTTATTTTTGTATTTTTTTATATTTTATTTATTTATTTTTAGAGAGAGGGGAAGGGAGGGAGAAAGAAATATTGATGTGTGAGACAAACATTGATCAGTTGCCTCTCATAGGCTCCCCCAATCAAGGACCTGGCCAGCAATCCAGGCATCTGCCCTGTGAATTGAACCAGTGACCTTTTGATTCGCAAGCCAGTACTCAATCCATTGAGCTATACCAGCTGGATCATGAATTGATATAATTTTAGAATAATATAGTGCTGGTGAGACTTGGCATGGGGACTAACGTTTTTCAACAGAACAAAAGGGAAAAGTTAATTCTGAGGAGGAAAAAGACTGAATATTTATCTTTTATCCCTGAAAATGTTTAACCTTCAAATTTTTCTACCATGCTCTATCCTCCAGAAAATAATTTATGAATTTTACCAATGAGCTTCCTTACCCATTTAACTCCAATTGGGTTTAGTCACTAAGTGAGAGGCACTGGTAGAAGTGGGAGAAGGGTGCATATGCTTCTGAGATATTTGGAATACACTGCACGTATCTTAATCCACTGGTGATTCCCAAAGTATGTACATATGTAACCATTAATTATGCAAAACACTTAATATTTGTGTACTTTACTGTTTGTAAATTCTAACTCAACTTAAAAACAATATAAGAGTATACATATAATAAAAATCCTACTTAATAATAAAATATTTGGTTTACCTCAAGAGTTCAAAAACAAAGATGTCCTCCACAATCACCACCTGCACGCAACATTGTACAACATCATGAAAAGTCTTCCCTATAGCAAATGCTAGAAAAATAATGCATATGATTTGAGAGGATTGTTATATTTCAAAATAACATCACTGTGTTTACAGAAAATTTTAATTATTAAAATAGCATTTAAAAAGTGAATGTAACAAAGTCTCTAGATTCAGGTCAATATGTAAATAAGTATATATTCCTATGTAATAACAGATTAAATTCTAAAGTCTTGTTTTTTTAAAAATTAAACCATTTACATTAGTATCAAGAATGACAAAAAACTCAGTCATGGTTGGTGTGATTCAGTGGATTGAGTGCCAGCCTGCAGCAAAGGGTCACCTGTTTGATTCCCAGTCAGGGCACATGCCTGGATTGCAGGCCAATAGGAGGCACATGACAGGCAACCACACATTGATGTTTCTCTTTCTTCCTTTCTCCCTCCAATACCCTCTCTCTAAGAATAAATAAAGAAAATGTTTAAAAGAAACTGCTGTAATATTTTTTTAAAAGAATGATAAAAAATCAAAGGAAATAAAAGTTGTATAAGAAATACACACAGAAAGATTATAAAACTTTTTGAAGAGAAATCAAAAGTGGCCTGGCTAATTAAATGGAGCTTTATAAATTACAATATTCAGAAGTATAAGATGCCAGTTACCCCTTAATTTATCTATAAATTAAAGAAAATTGCAGAATATGAATGTGTTTGTGTGTATAAATTTATAAGCTGGTTCTTAAATATACATGAGACTGCAATGGGTCAAGAATAAACAAGACCAATCTGTAGAAGAAAAACAAAGTTGGAAAAATTTTATTACCAGATATCAAAATTTATTATAAAGCTATATCAATTAAAGCCATGTGGTGTTGTTGACAGATTAATAAATCAGAGAAATAAAATAGAGAATGCAGAAAAAGACTCATTATATACACAGTCGCTTGATTTATATCAAAGATGACTATGTAATATAGTGTAAAAAAATGTCTTCAATAATTAATACTGTCAAGAGGATATCCATATAGAAAAATATTTCATCTTCACAATACCTCACAACACAAGCAAAAGTTAATTCCAGAAAGACTATAACTCTAAATGTAATTGATAAAGCAGTAAAAACTGCATGAAGATGTTAGACTATCTTAAGCTTAAGGTTGGCAAAGGTTACTTATATTAGACCCAAAACATAAACTGTGAAATCAAAGAATAATAGATAACATGCGTGAAAATTTAAAATATCTATTTATCAAAAACATTATTACAAAAGTGGCAAAGCATAAAGTATAGTGCATGTATATCATGTAATCAGAATCTATGAAAGACAATTATGAACCAATGAAAGATAACACAATAAAAAAAAAGACCTGAACAAGCAATTTATAAAATATTCAAGTGACTAATAAATGAAAAAGTGCCAGATTTCATTAGTCCTCAAGACACTGAAACTAAAACCACAATAAGTTATTACCACACATTTGACAAGTGGCTAAAATAAAAATAAAATAAAATAATAAGATACTATGAAGTATCTTATTACTAAGAGTATAAAACAATGAAACCCTTATATGCTGCTACTGGAAATGTAAATTGGTACTACAACTTTAGATAAATGTAATAGCAGTTTCTAGTAAAGTGGTATCACAGCACATCCTATGACCCATTGATACCATTCAATGTATGTATGAACCTATGTGCACAAAAAGAAATAAAAGAATGTTTATAACAGCACTATTAGTAATAACTGGCAACTAGAAACAACCCAAATGCTTAATTGTAGATTGGATAAAGTAAGGTCTATTTATATAATTGAATATCATATGATGAAAATGACATAAAACTTTTATATGCAACAAAAATTAATTTAACACATATTAAGCAAAAGAAGTAATACACAAGAGAGTATAATTCCATATAAAGTACTTCTATATATTAAACTGTGCAGAACTCTCTTATGATTTGTATACTATTTGATATGAATGATAGACATTATTAAAAGAGTGCTGAAAAAGAATCAAATATACATTTGTTTATACAAATATACGTTCACATTTCCAAGAATCCATTTCCAAGGAAAGCATATAATAAAAATTACCAGTGTATAACAACATATATACATTGTTGTTTTTTGAAGCAATTTTCATCATCATATAAAGAAGTAAATGTCCAATAAATATTTTTTAATAAGTAATGGCATGTGTACAACATAGAAAATTACACAGCCATTAGGATTATAGTTCTACCATCTGACCTGGAAAGGTTTCTGTGAAATACTAAGTGAATAAAGCAAGGTGCTGAAAAATAAGAAAAGGATGTAGAATATTTAGTTTTTACAAAATCACCCCACTATGTTTGAATATATATTCACTTCAAATCACTTCAATGCGTTTGAATATATATTATGTATTAATATTCACATACATATTTACATATTATTGTGAGATCATGGAGAAATCTTGAATAATGTGTATGTCCTTTGATAGAAGGTGAGGATTGATATGTGTTGAAAGACAATGAGAATAATTAGTAGACTTGATGCTATCTCAATGGTTCCTTACACTCTTATTACCCCCATTTTTTTCTTTTTGTTGTTCCAATGGGTTATTTCTATTACCTTATCTTCTAGATTGTGTATTCAGTTTTTTATTATCTAATCTGCTGTTTATTCCCTCTAGTATATTTTTCATGTTAGCTACTGTATCCTTCAGGTTTACTTAGATTTTTTTTGCATTTTCTGTCTCTTCTTGAAGTTCTAAGTTCATTCATTCTTTTCCCATGTTAATTGAACATCTTTATAAGCATTGCTTCAAACTCTTTACCTGGTAGATTTCTTCTTCATTTTGTTTGTTCTTTTTCTGGAATATTGTCTTGTTCTTTCACTTGAAGCATATTTTCAGTCTATTCATTTTGCCTATCCTTTTGTGTTGCTTCCATACATTAGGTAGATAAGCTATGTCCTCCAATCTTGAAAGAATGGCCTTGGCCTGACTGGTGTGTCTCAGTGGTTGAGCATCATCCCACAGAGCAAAAGGTCATTGGTTTAGTTTCTGGTCAGGGCACATTCCCAGGCAGTGCACATGCCTGAGTTGTGGGTTGAAGTCCCCAGCCAAGGCCTATACAAGAAGCAACTGATTAATGTTCCTCTCTTACATCAATGTTTCTCTCTCTCTCTTTCTGTCTTCCCTCCCCTCTTTCTAAAAATAAATACAATCTTTTTTTAAAGAAAAAAATGGCCTTATACAGAAACTGTCCTGAGGGGCCCAGGATTGCATTCCCCCATCACTAGAGCCATGTGCTCAGGGACATCCCTTGTATGAGATGCATGTGCCTTCCTGTCATAGCCGATCTTCAACTGTTGTGGGTGTGCCAGTGGTGGAGTTGTTCCACAATAACTGGTTTTGAAGACCAGCCATGACCCAGCAACATCTCTTACCCTCGAATCCATCTCAATATCACTTTTTTATCTCCTTAGTTGTAGAAATTCTGGTCAGCTAGCACTCAGGCCATTCTCAGCAATGATTACTCTATATTTAATTGAAATTTTGGAATGTGTTCAGGGAAAGAGATGAGCTCAGGACATACCTACTCTGCCATCTTGAGCCTGCCTCCCATGATATATTTTTTAAAAGAAACATTTGATTTGCATCTCTCTGATGGTTAGTGATGATGAGCATCTTTTCATGTGTCTCTGAGTCCTCTGTATGTCCTCCTTGAAGAAGTGTCTTGTTCAAGTCTTTTGCCCATATTTTAATTGGTGCTGGGAACCACCCTGCCTGGTTTCAGAAGTTGTAACCCCTCCATGGTAAGGCTGAGTGAAAGACCTTCAGACCATAAGCCACTATGGAGACAAAGCTTATCTCCCTGGCTGGAGCACCCCTTCTGCTCCTTTTACTTCATTCTGCCTGGCGCCAAATGCTTGATTGGTTAGCCAATGATGGGTAAGATTCCCCAAGCAGAGAACGGCCTAAGACAGGCATGATCACAGGAAAGGACTTGGGGGACTATAGCAAAAGGGGGTGATAGACCCTCACCCCTCGGCTTTGACATAGCCTGAGTTCTCATTCTGTCTGTGAAAAATCTTCTAATCTCTTGGCTGCCTTACTTTCCCTGCCTGACTTAAGCCTGAAAAAATGCCTTAAACCTGAAATAATGCTGGTGGTGGATGTCGCCCAGTGCTGGAAAGGGTGGGTTCCCTAGGGTGATCAGACCTAAGAAAAAATATGTAAAATTCTGTGAAACCTGCTTTGTTTAGAACACTCTTGATAAAATGATGAGGGTCCAAGCAAGAAGTGAGTTTGCTCTTCAAAGTTTTATGGCTCTTTATCTATCTAACCCTGACTCAAAATAGGCCCTCAGAGTTCTTTGTATGTTATCTATTGTTTGATCCTTACTTCTTGATAATGGTTAATGACATTTACCTGTATTCAAAACGATAGATAACAAACAATAGATAACAAACAATAGATGTTATCTATTCAAAACAATAGATAACAAAAAGTTATCTATTGTTCCTGTGCAAAACAAACCTAATAAAAGCCCACTGAGGAAAAAGCTCTTGGCCCTTCTCCTTTGAGGGATGGGCCACCTATCCTCCCCAAGCAGATCATGTCTTGGTAGACTAATTCTTATCTGTGGAGGCTGGGGTGGCCCTGCAGGCAGAGTCCCCACACACAAACCAAATTCAACAGTGCATTAAAAATATCATACATATAATCAATTGGGATTTATTTCAGGAATAAATGGATAATTCAATATCCACAAATCAATCATGATAATACATCACACTAAAAAAGAATAAAAATCATGATCTCAAAAATACAGAAAAAGCATTTGACAAAATGCAGCATCTATTTATGATAAACACTCTCAACAATGTGGGAATAGAGAGAACATGTGTCAAAACTATTAAGGTTATGTATGCCAGACTATGGCTAATATCATACTCAACAGCAAAAAACTAAAAGCTTTTTTCTCTAATATCAGAAACAAGACAAGGATGTTCATGCCCAGCATACTTAAACAACATAGCACTAGAAGTCCTAGCCATAGCAATCAGAGAAGAAAAAATAAAATGCATTCAAGTTGGAAAGGAAGATGTAAAATTGTTACTATGTGCAGATGACATGATATTATATATTGAAAATCCTAAAGATTCCACAAAAATACAATCAGAACTAATAAATGAATTTAGTAAAGTTTTAGGATACAAAATTAATACATAGAAACCAGTAGTATTTTTATATACTAATAACTATCAAAAGAGAAATCAAGAAAAAATCCCATTTGTGATTGAATTAGGAAAATCTAGAAAAAAAATAGCCAAAGAGGTAGAAGTTCTATACTCTAAAAACTATACAATGTTGATGAAATAAATTGAAAATGACACAAATGAATAAAAGGGTAGACGGTGCCCATGATTGGAAGAATTGATATTGTTAAAATATCCATACTACCCAAAGCAAATATAGACTCAGTGCAATCCCTATCAAAATACCAAAGGCTTTTTTTCCCCACAAACCAAGAAGTCAACTTAAAATTCATATAGAATTTAAAAAAGACTTCAAATAAGCAAAAGGATTTTGAGAAAGAAGAACAAATCTGGAGGTATCATGCTTCCTGATTTCAAACAATACTACAAAGCCTAGTATTCCAAAGAATATGGTACTGGCAGAAAAAAAACAAACATAGATCATTGGAGCAGAATAGAAAGCCCAAAAATAAACCCACACTTATATAGCCAATTAATGCATGACAAAGTAGGCAAAAATATAAAATGAAGAAAAGACAGTCTTTTCAACAAATAGTTTTGGGCAAAGTAAACATATCCTTGCAAAAAAAGTGTAATCACTTTTGTATACCTATACAAAAATATACTCAACATGTATTAAACTATAAAATGTAATACCTGAAACAATAAAAATTCTTAAAGAAAACAGACAGCAACCTCTTTGACTTTTGTATTAGCACAATATTTTTGAAATGTTTCCTCAAGTCAGGGTAACAAAAGCAAAAATATACAAATGAGACTAAGTTAAACTAAAAAACTTTTATACAGTAAAGAAAACCATCAACAAAATAAAAAGACAACTTAAAGCAAAAAGGTATTTGCAAATGACTTATCCAGTAAGGGGTTAATATTCAAAATATATAAAGAATACAATTCAACATCAATAAATAAACAATCTGATTTTAAAAAATGGTCAGAGGACCTAAACACACATTTCTCCAAAGAAGATATACAGAAGGCCAACAAACATGAAAAGATGCTCAATGTCATTATTCATCATGGATATGCAAATCAAAACCCAAAGACATAATTTCAAACTGTCAGGATGGCTATTATTATAAAATCATAACAAAGCAAGTTTTGGAGAGAATATAGAGAAAAGAGAATCATTGTACAATGTTAGTAGGGTTGTAAATTGGGGCAGTCACTATGGGAAAGATCATAGAGCTTTCTCAAAGAATTAAAATAAGACTACCATATTGCCCAGAAATTGCACTTCTGGATATTTATCTTAAAAAAACAACACTAATCCAAAAGTGCATCAAATCCTATGTTCATTGCATTATTTACAATAGGCAAGATATAGAAGCAACTTAGGTGTCCACCAATAGATAAATAGATAATAATGGTGATGTGTATATGTCAGTATATATGTGTATGCACATGTGTGTATATGTGTATATATGTATGTATATAATGGAATATTACTTAGCCATAAAAAATAATAAAATCTTGCCATTTGAGATAACATGGTTGGGACTAAAGGCATTATACTAGGTGAAATAAGTCAGAAGAAGACAAATATGATTTCACTTAAATGTGGGATCTAGAAAAAAAAAAACAAGAACAAACTCGCAGATACAGAGTATAAATTTGCTAGAAGGAAGAAGGGTGGGTGGCTGGGTGAAAAGGTGGAAGGAAATAAGAAGCATAATCTTTCAGTTATAAAATCAGTAACTCATGGGGATGTAATATACAGCACAGAGAAAATAATCTACAATAGCACAACAATTTTGTGCAGTGACATTTGTTTATAAGACTTATTGTGGTGAGCACACCGTAAGGTATATAATCAATATGTACCTTACAATATGAATCAATATGTTGTATACCTGAAACTAATATAATATTGCATAGCAACTATATTTAGTGAAAGATGAATTTTCAAAAGTTTTGTAATCATATCTGATATAGTCCTAAAAATGGCTTGTAGATCTAACTTGACACATTTGGAAATTAAAGGGAAACAAGTATGTCAAAATATATGTAAATCATTTGATTAAATTCAACACCTATTAATGTAAAAAACTGCTAGTAACTAATAATAAATGGAAACTCTTTTAGCCTAATATAAGCTACTTACATGAGTTATCATTGCTAATGGAGACATGGGTGCCCAGAATGACTGATTCTATTCAATATTGTTTTAAAGATTTTATGTCTTTTTAGAGCAAGGGGAAGGAAGGAAGAAAGAGAGAGGGAGAAACACTAATGTGAGAAAGAAACATCAATCAGTTGCCTCTTGTATGTCCTCAGATGGAGGACTGAACCCCCAACCCAGGCATGTGCCCATATCAGGGATCAAACTGGCAACATTTCGCTTTATGAGACAACACCCAACCAACTGAGCCACACTTGTCAGGGCCTATTCAATATTATTTAATATGTCCTATCCATGTGGTAAGACAAGAAAAGATAACTAATAGAAAAATATTGTCATTATTCAAAACTAAAGGGTAAATTCCATGAGCAAATTTTAATTAAAAGAAGAGAAGAAACGTATTTTTTCTGATATAAACTTATATAAAAATATGATCTTTGAAGGGAAGGGCTAGATTGTAGAGAGTTGTGATAGCGTAATAAGCAATCTTGACATTATCCAAAGACTTGGAGATCCATTCAATATACTTAAGCAAAATACTACTCAGATATATATTTCAGTAGTGAAAGAGGGGACTGGGTAACAGGAACAAGGAGGAGATGGCTATGGAAACAAAAAAGAAATGAGCTAAAAATATATGTGGATCTGGTCTGGGGAAAAGACATATGAGCTGGTGGTGCTTCTAATCTGAGGTAACTTTAGGAGCAGTAGGCCAGGCTCTTTAAATATACAATACTGAAAAAGGGAACTCCACCTCCAGGGCTGATTTTAACTATCCTAAATTCACACTTGGTTAAAACCAAGTTCTTTGTATTCACTTTGGGGAGAAAAAAAAAGATCAGAATGCAGACTGGTACAGCCACTATGGAAAACAGTATGGAATTTCCTCAGAACACTAAAAATGGGCAAAATGCCCTTTTGACTGGGCAATTCCACTGCTGGAATTATACCCTAAGAGCCCTGAAACACCAATCCAAAAGAATCTATGCACCCCAATGTTCATAGCAGCACGGTTTACAATAGCCAAGTTCTGGAAGCAACCTAAGAGTCCATCCTGAAATAAGTGGATCAAAAAACTATGGTACATTTACACAGTGGAATTCTATGCAGCAGAGAGAGAGAATGAGGTTCTACCCTTTATAACAACATGGATGAAACTGGAGAGCATTATACTAAGTGGAATAAGTCAGGTGGTGAGAGACAGATACCATATGATCTCACCTTTAACTGGAGCATAATCAACAACAACAATGAAAAAAAGCAAGCAAAATATAACCAGAGTCATTGAAATTAAGAACAATCTAACAATAGCCAGAGGGGAGGGGGAAGAGGACAGTGAGGAAAAGGGTTTTCAGGAACTACTATAAAGGACACATGGACAAAACCAAGGGGGAGGGTGGAAGCAAGGGAGGAAGCAGGTTTGGAGGGGGTGGGGGAAGGGGTGGGAAGAAAATGGAGACAACTGTAATTGAACAACAATAAAGTAATTTAAAAAAACTCAACCAGCTAATACAAAAAATCTATTTTTTCATACTATTTAAGTGCATATTTCTTTTATATATTTATGTATAAATGCTTATGTATATATAAATGTTTCATGATGGAATTAGTTTAATTTTTTACAATTAAAACACTTATTTACTAATTCCAATGAAAACTTATTTTCATTCAGCCACATCTAATATGAAACACTCAATATAAGTTTACTTCAATAGCTAATGGTTATACATAGGACTTCACTCTTTTTTTAATTATTTATTTTATTTTTCTATTACTATTGACATTCAATATTATTTTATATTAGTTTCAGGTCTGCCACATTGTGGTTACACAATTAGATAACTTACAAGGTGATCTCCCCAATAATTTAAACACTCCCCTGACACCATACACAGTTATTACAGTATTATTGACTATATTCCTTATGCTGCACATTGCAATACTATAACTATTTTTTAATTACCATTTTGTATTCCTTAATTCCTTCAAATTTTTGGCCCAGAACCAACCTTCCTCACTTCTGGCAACCATCAGCTTGCTCTCCACATCTATGAGTCTGTTTCTGTTTTCTTTGGTTGTTTATTTTGCTCCTTAGATGCCACATTGAAGTGAAACAGTATACTTGTCTTTTTCTGTCTGACTTATTTCACTTAGCATAATATCCTCTAGATTTACCCATGCTGTCACAAAATATGAGGTTTTATCCTTTTTTTGACTAATATTCTGTTGTATATTGTGCGACAATTTTTTATCTACTCATCTATTGATGGGCACATGGGATGCTTCCATATCTTGACTATTATAAATAATGCCTTTTTTATATTATATACAAGAATAAACTCAATAGGGATTAAAGACTTAAATGTAACATTCAAAACCATTAAAGTCTGAGAAGACTTAGGCACTAAAATCTCTGATATTTCTCTTAGCTAAATTTTTTCTGATATATGATGTCTGTCCAGAAGGTATCCAGCCATGTAATATGAAAAATAAAGATATTTATTGAAAAAATACAAGATACAAAAAGCATTGTACATAGGACAATGAGAGCTCAGTCCCCTTCAAAGCAAGTACTTGGGGCACCATACAGTTCCCCCCGGCATCTCTTCCCCTGTTCAAAACACTCTGCAAAATCCTTTGTTGTAATTGCCATCAGCTGCCCAGACATGTTTTCTTGAATCTCATTGACAGTCTGAAATATCTTCCCTCTCAAAGGTGGTTTTATTTTGGGGAAAAGCCAGAAGTTTCAGGGTGCCAAATCTGGACTGTGGGGAGTCTGAGTCACCTGAGCGATTTGATGTTTTGTCCAAAAACTATAGAAGACATGATGTATAAGCAGGTGCTTTGTCCTGATGAAGCTGCCAATCACCAGTTACCCAGAGCAGCAGCCATTTTTATTGTATTGCATCTCTCAACCAATGAAACACATTGAGGTAGTATTCTGTATTAACCATTTGGCCTAGAGGGACCTACTTCTGATGGACAATGCCTTCCCAATCAAAAAACGCAATTAACACAGTCTTGATCTTGCTGCAACTTTGCTTCATCTTCTCTGGGCATGGGGAACCAGTCAACTTCCTTTGGGAGCACTGGGCCTTCGCTTCCAGGTCATAGCTGTAGATCTACTATTCATCTCCAGTTATGGCCTTATCGAGGAAATCTGGTTCACTGGTAGCAGTTTGAATCAAGTTGTTGGCAACTGCAGTATGATGTTTCTTTTGCTCTGGTAGAAGACATGGAATAAGTTTTGCCGTGACATGTTTCATTCCAAGGTCCTGTGTAAGGATCTCAGAGACAGTAGTTTTTGGAACCCCCAAATCAGCTTTAGTTCTCACACTGTTAGTCACTGACCTTTATTGATTGCAGCCCATATATGTTCAACATTCTCAGGTGTTCTGCTTGCTGTAGGCCTTCCAGAATGTGGATCACTTTGAACAGATTCTTGTCCATCTTTGAAGTATTTGTACCACACTTTTATTTATGCTGCACTCATCACACTGTCGCCAAAGCCTTCTGAATCACTCAGATACTTTCCATGGAGGAATGTTCAAGCTTAATGCAAAATTTGATGCATATTTGTTGCTTTACTTGCTCAGTCATTTTGAATGTGATGGCCACAGAGTACACATGCCATTCAGCAGCATCTACTGCCCCCACTGACTAGTACAGTGAAGTCATTATTGTTCATGCATGTGCATTCCAGTCCACTCTCCTTGGCTGCCAGGTTACATCAGTGCTGTGGAAATTGTTCTCATTATATTAGCAATGGCTGGACTTTTCCACTTCTCAAGGAAGTGGAACAAACAAACAATCAAACAGAAAAAAAGGGATTGCCTCAAACTAATAAGCTTTTTGCATAACAAGGGAAACAATCAACACAACACAAAGACAACCTACTGAAAGTGAGAAGATATTCTTTAATGATGCATCTGATGAGGAGTTAATATCTAAAATTTATTGAGAATTCATACAACTCACCTCAACAAAAACAATTTAATTAAAAAATGCACAGATATCCTAAATAAACACACCTCCAAAGAAGACATACAGATGGCCAATAGACATATGAATAAATGCTCCTCAACATCATTAATCATCAGAAAAATGCAAATTAAAACCAAATTGAGATATCACCTCATACCTCTCAGAATGGCTTTTATCAATAAATCAACAAAAAACAAACACTGGGGACAATGTGAATAAAAGGAAAACCTGCACTGTTGGTGGGAATACAGATTGGAGCAGCCACTGTGGAAAGCACTGTGGAGTTACCTCAAAAAATTAAAAATTGAACTGCCTTATGACACAGCAATCCACTTCTGGGAATATACAAGGTCCAGCAGAAGTGACACCTAATTTAGTGACAACTAATAACGATAATAATTTATAGTTTTAGTTTAAACATTTCACCAAAAATGTTACAGGGTGTCCTTGAATGTGATATTGTTATGTTACAGAATAACATGCTTATGATTTTGTAATAAAAGACAGTAACCACAGGTGAGGGGGGGGATAATGGGGCAAAGAAGGGAAAGAGTCATCAAAAAACATGTGTAAAGGTCTCGTGGACAAAGACAATGTAGTAGAGGGAGACTGAAAGTCGAAAGTTGGGGTGGGTAGGGTGAGTGAGAGTAATGGAAAATGGGGACAACTGTAATTGAACAATAATAAATAAATAAATAAATAAATAAATTCTACATATAAGTGAAAAAACATTTTATAATGAAAAGGGGGCATTATTTTTGCTGGACCTGTGTATGAATAAATCTGAAACATTAATTTGAAAAGATAAATGCACTCTTTTCCAAGCTTGATTTTTATCTTCTTTATGAATATTTTAGTATTCTTTCTTTGGGAGTAAATACTTTATAATAAAGTTACTGTTTGATATTATTATATATACTTAATCTACTTTTTAACTTTTTCAGTATATTTAATTTTATTAAAAATTGTTCTATGTTGTTCTTTTTTTTTTTCATCAACTAGCACAAAAGTTTTGGTCTGATGTCACTTTTCATTCTTTACTTTTAGCACCTGTCAGCTCATAGTTGGAATTAAATTTATTAAGCTGTCTTTCTCTCTCTTCCATTAAATAGTATTTCTCTTAGAGACAAAAGTGTTTCTCTTATTCAACTTCTTATCCCTGACACCCATTCCACCCCTAGCACGTTTTACAGTCAGTGCTCGCTAATCAATTGTTGAAGGCTGTGCAATGCACATGGCCCAGGAGTAACTTTATTTATTTACTTTAAGTTTATTACAGAGTTAAGAGGGAAATAGGTGAGAGTAAAACTGGGACAAACCAAGACTTTTACCCACAATGCTTAAATCTTTACTGTAGGAACTACCAAGTAGCTCAACAATGATACAGACTTAGACTCTCATTTCACCAATTATTTTTTTATGAATCCTGTGATTACCTGGTAGATATTTTGAAAGCCATGCCTAATTGCACAGCTTTCCTTTTGAAAGGCATCTCTTTTCTATCTTAAACAATTTCAATAACTCTGGGGTAGACAATAATAAGCACCTTAGATATAAATTATAGGCTAAAAGCATTGTCGAGCAATTTGCATTGAAGACTCAGTTGCTGAAATTATCAGGCTGGGTTATAATAGATTGTGGCTGAAGTACCAGCTTTTAACACCTTTTGAGTCAAAAGTCACTTTGACTCAAAATTATTTGAAAAGTAAGCAGGAAGCTTTCTGTAATAATAATTTAAACTGGGGATATAGTTTACCTGTCATCAAACATATAATTTTTAGAATGTTTATTGATTTTAGACAGAGAGGGACAGAGAAGGGAGGAGATGGAGAGAGGAAGAGAAAGGGGGTGGAGAAAGACATTCTTCAGTCGTCTCCCATATATGCAACAACCAGGAACAATGCCCCAACCTAGGTATTTGCCCTGACCTAGAATTAAACCTACAAACTGTTGGTGTGTGGGATGATGCTCCAACCAACTGAGACACCTGGCCAGAGCATAGATTTAATTCTTACAGCTAAGACTAAGTGATGCTTTTAACAAGCAGAGAGAACACACACTCTCACGATTCTCTTAGAGCAAGGGTGTCAAACTCATTTTCACCGGGGGCCACATCAGCCTCATGGTTGCCTTCAAAGGGCCAAATTTAATTTCAACTCCTTAAAAGTTAAGGACTAGTTACATTTATACAGTCCTAAAACTATTCCAGCCCTTTGAAGGCAACCATGAGGCTGATGTGGCCCCCAGTGAAAATAAGTTCGACACCCCTGCCCTAGAGGTATAGCGTGTGTCAGGAACGTGCCGTTCTGGCCCCAGCAATATCTACTCTCAAACTCGGGGCAGCTGTGGTTTGGCAGAGAGTTTGCCTCAGGAGTGGTGATTCTTCAGGCAGCTGACCTCTGGGACTGCGACAACCTAAGAGACAATCTGATTCTCTCCTGGGCAAGTGAAGACTTTTCTCAGGAGTCAGTTTTACATATTTTGAACACACTTTCTAGCTCCATTTCAAACAACTTAATGGCTTCCCACAGACATACATTTCATGCAAGAGATCCAATACAGGCAGGTTCCACACAAGCTCCAAAGAAATATTCTCATGTAATTTAATTAATCTCACTTGACCACTCAATTACTGCCAATACACATTAAATTATCACTTCAAGGTAATTAGTTTTATAATTATTTGCCGTAGTAAAATTAATCACCTGGAAGCATTACAAAGTAGATTTTTCTTTTTTCTTTTTGCCAGACCCAAAATGTGGTTTGAAAACATCATGTATTATCAGGTTTCCTCATGTCTTCCCTTAGCCTGTATTCTCACCATCCTTTTCTCCCACTTGCCTATGTAGCCCCACTGTGCATACTCAGTATAGTCATATAGGCATTCTGTTGTCTGGATTCCCTCACCTCGGTGCTTTCTTGGGTCCTCTCGAATGTTCTTCATTAGCTACCTCTTCGAGTAGTTGACTTATACTCATTCTTGCCCCAACCTTAAAGTGGCTTCTTCAGAGAAACTTTTTACAACCTCCAGGATTAGGTGAGATACTTCAGATACATAAAAAAATCTCTCATTTAATTTATTACTTATTTTTTATTTATACTTAAAGATTATGCTATTACAGTTATCCTGATTTTTCCTCTTTGCCTCCAGCCAACCAGCAGCCCCCACTCCCTCAGACAATCCCCTCATCATTGTTCATGTTCATGGGTCATGTCTATAAGTTCTTTGGCTACTCCAATCCATATACTGTACTTTGCATCTCCTTAGCTGTTCTGTAACTACCTATTTGTACATCTTTATCCCTCAACTTTTCCCCTATTCTCCCTCTCCCCACTTTCATCTGGCAATCTTCTAGCAACTAACTTCTTTTCTCTTGCTTTTAGGAGTCTCTCTTTATCTTTAATCTTTGGTCTTTTAAAAATGATGTGTCTTGGAGTGGACTTCTTTGTATCCATCATAATTGGTGCTCTGAATTTCCTGGACTTGGGGTCTATTTCCTTTACCAAATTGGGGAAGTTTTCTTTCACTATCTTTTTCAGATAGATTTCCAATTTCTTGCTCTTTCACTTTCTCTGGTACCCCTCAGAGGTAAATGTTGGACTTCTTAAATTAGTACCAGAGGTTGTTTATACTATCTTATTTTTTTTGTTGTTTTTTAGTTCTTGTTGTTCTGTGCAGATTTTTTGGTCACTCCTGTTCCAAATCATTGATTTGATTTTCAGCTTCATTGATTTTACTCTTGTTTCCCTGTAAAGTGTTCTTTATTTCAATTAGTATATCCTTCGTTTCTTACTGGGTCTTTTTATGCTTCTGAGGTTCTTACTAAATTCCTTGAGCATCCTTATAACCAGTGTGTTGAATTCTGCATCTGATAGATTGCTTATCTCCATTTTGTTTAGCTGTTTTTTTGGAGTTTTTATTTGTTCTTTCATTTTAGGCTACGTTTCTTTGTTTCCTCATATTGGCAACCTCCCTGTTTTGTTTTGTTTTGTTTTGTTTCTATTTATTAGGTAGGGCTGCTTTGACTCTGTCTTGGTAGTTTGGCCTAATGTAGTAGGTACCCTGTCCCTACAGAACATAGCCTTCTCTGTCACCAAAGCTGAGTACTGGAGGTATGCCCTTTGTATGGGCTGAGTACACTCTCTTCTTGTAGTTGAGCCTTGGTTGCTATTGGCAGATAAATGGGAGCGATTTGTCCAGGCCGTTCAGCTGCAAGGACTGGCTGTGACCACTGACCATAAATCTCCACCCTCCGTGGGGGATCAGTTGTGCAGGGGCAGGGTGGTGGTGCTCTGACATGGTTGGTAGTTGCCCACTGGGCAGGTTGGCCACGGGTTTTCCCAGCGGTGCATGCCAAGGTCAACCCCAGTCTGTGTTTTGCCTGAGGCACCCTGTCTGAACTGTAAAGCAGTTTGAGAAGGCTGCAACTTGTGCTGGACTTGGAGATCCCAGGTGAAGCCAAGTGGTGAGTCTAATCTGGTTGCCACTAGGGCTCAGTGAAGTCAGCTGTTGTTTGTTTGATAGTTTTTAGGAGTCAAGACCAGCCATTCTTAGAGAAAAGAAGCTTGGATGGGCTCATAATTTGTGTGGGGTAGAGCCTCTTTGGATCTCCGAGGTGGGTCACACAGTGTTAACCAGGTTGATGGAGTCTCAGATCTGGCACCAGCCTACTGGCTCTGTAGGAGGAGGGCTCAGCAGAGGGTCAATGGCTTCCGCTCACCCCAATAGACATTTCATTATCTCCCTGTATACCACTGGTATCCTTTAAACTGCTACCCTGGTGCTGGAGCTCAGAGTGAGTCTCATTAGATAAGTCCATGTGTGGATTTTTTTAAGAGGAACTGCATAGACCTCCAGCAGCCTCATCCACCAATTTAACCCTTGCTGGTTTTCTCAGCCAGAAGTTGTGGGGGCTTATCTCCCTAGCACTGGAAACCTGTGCTAGGGAGATAAGCCTAACTTTTTAAGGCAAGTAATTAAAACCAATGGTTTATAGAGTCCTTTTTTGACAAGCCCATATGCATTATTATTCTTCAGGTAAAGAACAACAAGTCTTACCAAATTCTCACTTGTGGATAGAAACATATGCATTCCTAGGGAATTTTGGAGGTATTTACAAAGGCAGAATCTTTCAAATTCTATATGTTCTTATAAGTTTAAGAGATGGTAGCAGTGATAGCAATCAGGATTGGATAAATTCAGGCATAGACAACCTCCTCCGTGTATTTATCTGCTCAGGCTGTCATGATCACAAACTAGGCTGTCATAATCACAAATAAAAACAAATTTGTTTTCTCACAGTTCTGGAGGCTCGAAGTCTAAGACCAAGGTAGTGACAGATACGATTTTTCCCAAGGCTTTTCTGCTTGGCTCACAGGTGGCCATCTGCTCANGTAAAGAACAACAAGTCTTACCAAATTCTCACTTGTGGATAGAAACATATGCATTCCTAGGGAATTTTGGAGGTATTTACAAAGGCAGAATCTTTCAAATTCTATATGTTCTTATAAGTTTAAGAGATGGTAGCAGTGATAGCAATCAGGATTGGATAAATTCAGGCATAGATAACCTCCTCTGTGTATTTATCTGCTCAGGCTGTCATAATCACAAACTAGGCTGTCATAATCACAAATAAAAACAAATTTGTTTTCTCACAGTTCTGGAGGCTCGAAGTCTAAGACCAAGGTAGTGACAGATACGATTTTCCCCAAGGCTTTTCTGCTTGGCTCACAGGTGGCCATCTGCTCAATGTGTCTTCACATGGCCTATTCTCTGAGCACATGCATCCCACATGTCTCTTCCTTGTATAAGGGCACTAGTCATATTAATTTAGGGCCTCATCCTTATGTCCTCATTTAAACTTCACTATCTCCTTGTGGGTTCTGCCACTAAATACAGTCACAGCATCAACATATGAACTGGGGGAGAATTCAGGCCACAGCATTTAGTAAAGTCCAAAACACCCATTTTTTATGGGTATCTGCTCTTTCAAAGAGTAATCTTTAATTTGTGCTTATGCATGTGTATATAAGAGATCTCATACATAAAATTAGTATGTATTTACATACATATTTATATATGTTGAATGATAAGTATTCAACTTATCATTCTGAAATGGATCTCAAAATAAAGTTTGTATTTTGCCATTGAGATTGCACAGCCAACTCATCTCCAATAGATAGCAGTATATTATTTTAGGAAAGACCTAGCTTTTAAGTGGAAATACTATTTCTCATGAAATAGCCTTACAGACATACATATACAGACAGATAAATTCTGCTTGCTCTATATGATTCATTGTATTTAAAGGAATTAAAGGTAGTTGCTGGCTTCTACAGCAAGACTCCTCTTGTGGTTTCTGTTTATGAGAATTCAGACCTTTTGAACCATTTATATGGCCCTGTATTGTGTATTATGCATTGCAATATTTAGCGATATGAAAAAATATAAAAGTCATTATGTTGCATAGACTTATCTAAAACTGTTTACATACCAATGAGATTGTTCTTGTTTTTTCTTAATCTGTGATTTCATATAGATTCTAAGCCTGTTCCTAATCTAAGGTATTTTTTTTTTTGAAAACTATATTATGGAGCCCATTTTATCCTCAGGAAGGTAAAGAAGCTTATCCTGGGCGAACAAATTTGCTTTGTGACAAGGCTGTTGTCTTTTCTGACAGGAAAAACTCTAATCCTCTTTTTAATATAATCAGTGGAGGAAGTCTATAAACTGCTGGAATTGAAATGAAAAACTAAAATGATGACATTTATAACATCTGTCACATTAGATTTGCTTGGTCTATATATTTCTCTCTCTGGAATAATAGTGATTTATACAAATTGCTTCTTACTGCAATTTATATCAGTATAAAGATGCCACCCAATATATGGAGAACTTTATTTGCTTCAAACTAAATGTGTGTTTAATTGCATTTGCCACTAAATGAGAATATCATCCTCTGGCATATCTTTCTAGATATAATGCTTAATTTATTTTTTGGTTTTATAACTTCAGCCCTTTCTACTCGTTAGATACTTGAAAATATAACTTTCTTGCTAATCTATGTGTGTTTATTTATGTCATTTCTTTATGTCACAAATCTAGTAACTATAATTTTATTACTCCAAGAACTTCATTGCATAGGTATGCTTTCTTTCTCCTTGCAGAAAGAAAAGAAAAAGAGAAGAAAAAACCTTACTCTGGCTAATATTGAACTTCAGTAGTGGTTCCCAATGCCTTGGAAGGGGGAAATCTTGTCTTTCAATGGATACTTGGTACCTAACAACATTTTTGTCCTGTTGAAAAACGCTACTGGCATGTAGCGGATAGAGGCTAGAGATACCACTAAACATCCTACAAGTCGTAGGACAGTCCTGCACAACAAAATATCCAGTCCTAAATGTCAGTAGTGCCAAGGCTAATACATTTTGAACTATAGAATGGCTTTCTTAGTGCAATGGAGTTGCATTATCCAGATACGCCTACATAAAACCAGACATTTCTGTAAAAAGTAAGCACATTTTGAAACATCTAAACAAGTTATACAGGCATATATCATGTAGATACATTTCTTAAAAAAATCAGCCGCATGTTCAGTTGTAATTTGGAATACTCTGGACTTCTGAATTTCTTCTGGCTGTTTCTATTCTGCCCCCTACTCTGTGGAACCAAGCTCAGCGGGCACACATCCTTTTCCACAGACCCTGTTTTCTTTGAAGGAGAAGAGCAAAGGAGGCCCAGGAACCCAGCCCCAATCCTGACTTTGGCTCTCTGCAGCCCAGCATTCTGTGCCATTGTTTTCCATGACAGGAAGCAGATAGCCTTAGGTCCTCTCTACTTTTTTCTCTGTTTTTTTCACTAAAGTTTTTTTTCCTCCCATTTCTCCCATGTAGGTATCACCCAAGGCTCTAACACAGAATCTTTCTTGTGAATTTTCTCCTTTGACAATCCCATTTACTTTCAGGTTCCAACAATGATTTCTAGGTGTTTGTCAAACTTGCAATTTAAAACCCAGTCTCTTTTCTGAATTATAGATGTTTTCCTGGGCACCAGGTGTTTTATGCAACTGAGATGCTTCTTTTAAAGGTACTTCTATTTTCCTCCTTCAAGCTCACCACCTTCAAAGTCAATGTAAATCATACAAATTGTACTGCATGTAGTTATTTTCCTTCATCTCTTCAGTCATACATATATATATATATTGAAATACATATATAGATATATTTTGATATACATATATATCAAAAGCAAAGATTCCTTGTACTACTGCACTGCCAAAATGCTCAGTACACACTCTTCATCTTATGCATGAAAGTCCTCATCCTGACAGAGTAAGACTCTCTCTAATATGCCCCAACCAATCTTTCTGTTTCAACAATGCGTACAACCAAAGAATCTCTATGCTGCAGCCAAACTAACCCAATTCTTGATCTTCCCTCCTGTAAGCACCCAGACTACAAATTGCCAGCATTTTTTTTTTCAGTGCTTACCTGGTGGATAGTTATTTGTGTCTTTTTTCTGGTTTTCCATGTTAAATAAACTGCATGTTGTTTAATGAAGGGCCTAGATTGTTTCACAGTCTGCTTGTCCTCTACAGCATTAAACATAAGGTGTTGCACATCACTCACCATTCAGTAAAGGGGTTGTATTTTTTTAATATATATTTTATTGATTATACCATTACAGTCGTCCTATCCCCCCTTCATTCCCCTCCACCCGCACACTCCCTCCCCCACCATTCTCCCCCCCTTAGTTTATAACCACGTGTCTCAAGTTCTTTAGATTCTATATTTCCCCTACTATTCTTGCCCTCCCCCTATCTATTTTCTACCTACTGTCTATGCTATTTTCTGTGCCTTCTCCCCCCTTCTCCTCCTCCCACTCCCCTGTTGCTAACCCTCCATGTGATCTTCATTTCTATAGTTCTGCTCCTGATCTAGCTGTGCTCTTGGTTTGCTTTTGTTTTAGGTGTGCTTGTTAATAACTGTGAGTTTGCTGTCCTTTCACTGTTCATATTTTTCATCTTCTTTTTCTTATATAAGTCCCTTTAGCATTTCATATAATAAGGGCTTGGGGATGATGAACTCCTTGAACTTGACCTTATCTGAGTTTAAACTGCAGCCTACGTCTTTAACTGCTGGATTTAAAGTGCAGTTCTACATCTTTAACTGCTGACAGCACATTTCATTTCATTTTTATCTCAATTCTACTCATATTTAAAGTTGAACTCATCTTCCCCTGATAACAAGATTCCCCATTGACACTTCCTTATTTTTGTTAAGGTAGGATATTTTTCTTATTAGCCAAGTTAAAGAAAAATCTTAGTCTTTACTTTTACACTTCCCTTTTCTTCTCTTTTAAGGCCATCAGATGCCTTTGAATCTTTCACTGAAAAATTTGCACCTGCATTTTATAGTGACCTCTTTCAACAATGTTTCTGCCATTTATTTCCTTTATTTAAATGCATAATCATATTTAACATTGTTTTGAATGTTTCCTATGTACTTCCTAAACACTTTATAATTAGTAATTTATTAAACCCTCCCCACAGTATTTATCACGAGACCTGTAGAGGTGAAACACCTTCTCCATAATAACAGACTTACAAGTGGTGAGCCAGATGCAAACTCAGGCATCCTGGCACCAAAAACGACTCTTCAGACACTTTCATGCACATCTTTCCATTCTCAGATTTATCTTCCACTACTATCAGATTGATTATGTCACTGCATGATTTAAAAATGTGCATTTTGCATGAGAAAACATCATTTCTTAGAATTTTATACCATGCTTAATTACTCCCAATGGTACTGATCCAAGCTTGTCAACTTCAGAGTACTTCTCTGCAACAGTGGCAGACTCCCTCCATATTCTGCTTGAGGCATGCTCCTGTCTTCATCATTCCTGCCTCTATACCTTGTTCAGGCTCCTCTCCCCATATTTTCTGCTACCCAAGACCACCTCATCTATGAATTCAGAAGTTGCAAACTGGTAACAGATCTGTCAGATCTGATATATCTAGCAGTGGTTTTATAGTATTTTAAAAGAAGATTTTTTAACATCAGAATAGAAAGAACTGAACCATATACAAAAATCAGTCAAAATGAATGGAAAACTTGAAGGTGAGACCTGAAACCATAAAATTCCTGGAATAAAATACGCAAGCTCCTTTACACTATTATTGGTGGGGATTTTTTGATTTAATACTAAAAGCAGTAGCAGTAAAAGCAAAAAAGAACAAGCAGGTCTACATCAAACTAAAAAGCTTCTGGACAGCAAAGGAAACCATTAACAAAATTAAAAGACCACCTACCAAATGGAAGAAAATATTTGCAAATTATATCTGATACAGGATTAATATCCAAAATATATAAATAACCTATACACCCAATAGAAAAAATATAATCCAATTAAAAATTGGTCAGAGGATCTGAACAGACATTTTTTTTTTTAAAAGGGCACACATATGGCCAGCAGATATATGATAGGTGCTAAATAGCAGTAGTCATAAAAGAAAACAAATTTAAAAATTATAAGGAAGATATAACCTCACATCTGTTAGAATAGCTATTATAAAAAAGTTCGAGGCATAAGCATTGGCAAATGTGTAGAAAAAAAAGAACCCTTGTTCACTGTCGGTGGGAGTATAAATTGGTGCAGCCACTATGGAGAACATTACGGAGGTTCTTCAAAAAATAACATTACAACTACCATATGATGTAGCAATTACACTTTAGGTATTTATCTGAAGAAAACTAAAACACTAACTCAAAAAGTTATATGCACCCCCATGTTCAATGCAGCATCATTTATAATAGCCAAGACATGTAATCAAGCTAAGCTAACTATGCATCAATGGATAAATAAAATGTGATTATATGTGTGTGTGTGTGTGTGTGTGTGTAAAATTTAGCTATATAAGGAAGGAAATCCTGACATTTGCAACAATATGGATGAACTTCAAGGGTATTATGCTAAATAAAATAAGTCATACAAAAAATACCATACTGACCTCACTTATATGTGGAATCTAAAACCATCAAACAACAAACGCATAGATACAGAAAATGCCAGAAATGGGAGGTGACAAGTGGGCAAAGTTGTTGAAAGTAGTGAAAAGGTACAAACTTTGAGTTATAAAATGAAAATAAATAAAATTTAGGAAGTTTCACAAACAGATTCAGTAAAATGGAGTGATCTGGCCATACTGAGACTGTGTGTTGTCTCATAGGAACTGACAGAAGCTCTGTAATCGCTGCTGTATTTAAATGGAGCAGACCCCACCCCCCTTCTGTCTCCCTAATACTGAGATCAAGGTAATAGTCACTAGTTTGTGTGAGTTTTGCTTGTTGATATGTTACCTGTAATAGTGATGTTAAAGGAAATGAAAGTTATTTCTTATACTAAAATCTCTTTGAAAATTTGAAAAATAAAAGGTAAAATAAAATGGCTTTTTATAATTAAGGAAACAAAAATATATACTTTACAAAGCCAGTAAAATTGTTCTTTTGTGTTCATTAATTAATAAATGCTTGCCAATGACATGAATGAAAATAAATATGTTACCATGTAGGGAAGTAAATACACTTAACACCCTGTTCCAGGCTGTTTTCCTCTTTTTACATTAAATATCCAGCTAATCTCTTGTAGTAGGTGATATTATCTCTATGTAAGAGATAAGGCAACTAAGGCTCAGAGATTATAGATTGTCCACAATCACATGGTCATACAGCTATTTAGCAGTATGGCCAGGACTCAATTCTGACTGACCTGGCTGAAAAATCTGTCTGCTCCACAAAGCATACTGCCTTATTCAGTACATAGATTGGTAGATTATCTAATTAATTGTTAATGCAGAGCTCTGATATCTTTACTAATTATCATAGTGATGTGCTGACTCATTCTGGCTAAAGAGAGCCTTTTTTTTTTCAATTTTTTTTATTTAATTATTTTTCAAGTACAGTTTTCTGTCTATTACTCCCATCCCATCCCACCCTCCATCCTCCCCCCTCCCTCCCATTTCCACCCTTCTCAGTTGTTGTCCATGTATCCTTTATATAGGTTCCTCTAAATCCCTCCCTTATTTCCCCTGAAATTCCCTCCCCTCTCCCCTCTGGTCACTGTCAGCCTGTTCTCTATTTCAGTGTCTTTGGTTATATTTTGCTTGCTTGTTTGTTTTGTTGTTTAGCTTCCTGTTAGAGGTGAGATCATGACCCAGCAATTCCACTGCTGGGATTGTATCCTAAGAACCCTAAAACACCAATCCCAAAGAACCTATGCACCCCAATGTTCATAGCAGCACAATTTACAATAGCCAAGAGTTGGAAGCAACCTAGGTGCCCGTCAGTAAATGAATGGATCAAAAAACTATGGTACATATACACAATGGAATTTTATGCTGCAGAAAGAAAGAAGGAGCTCCTACCTTTTGCAACAACATGGATGGAACTGGAAAGCATTATGCTGAGTGAAATAAGCCAGGTGCTAAAGAGAGCCTTTTGCTCACATCTTTTCTCAGCTCCTCTTTCAATTCTGTCACATTGATTGCTTGACATAAGCAATGGAGGGAATATTTATATCACAGAAATCTGCAAATGCTAAAAGATAGAGCTGTTTCTTGTGGGATGTGTGTGTATGAGAAAGAGAGAGAGGGAGAGAGCACAAGATTAGTTCTAAAACATTTACCAGCACACTCTTTTTAATGAATAATCTGGTCATTCATGGTTTGATCCAAAAGAGTTCTTATTCTTTATATATGGGAAAGCCTCTTCTAATAATAAGAACCTAAAAGACTGAGTAGCATAATAACTAGGAAAATTAACTTTGTAGTTGATCAGTTCTTACTTTAAATCCCCATCCTGCTACAAGTTACCTAACCTTAGGCAAATTATTTCATGTCTCTAAGATTTAGTTCCTTCACCTACAATTCACAAATATGTTAATTATCCTAAGTAAGGTATGGGTGGCCAAAGAACAGGGCCAGGGACCTTGCTCTCAATCTCTCAGAGGCAGGCCAGGGATTGCTGGGTAGGAAGTATTTTAACCATTAAAACTATAATAAAATTGTCAAAATAGAAAAAAGTCATATAATAAATTATGGAAAATAATCTATGGCTTTATTTTACATGAATAAGTGAAAATACTACGAAATTTCCATCAGAGTATTCTAGGCTCCTTTCTTCTCCAAATATTTTAGTTATGTTCTGTTTAAGATACTTAGCTCATAGAACTGTTTAGAGGATGGAAAGAAATAATACCCATAAATACATTAGTACTATCCTTGGTTCACAGAAAGGTAAGATAATGTTAGCTATTTCTATTAATGAGGAGCACACTTTCTGCTACTTATGCAGAAATAAATTAGACAAATTTATATTCCTAATGTTCATTAACAGAAACCAGAAAAAATGAGAACAAAAGAGTCCAGAATGGCATTTGTTGAAAGAAGCCACGAAGGAGAGGATATTTAGCTGCAGAGAAAGTATGTTGGGCTCTAACAGAAGTAGAGGTGAGCCTTTCCAGTGACTTGTTGTGCTAATGGTCATAGCACTCACCAGTAAACAAGGAGAACAAGCCTAATCTCACGAAGTTTATGTTTTATGTTCCAAAAGAGCTCAAACTTCTGGAGTTCCATGAGAATGCCTCATATGCATGTGTACTCTGCTAAGAATCCAGAATCTTGTTAGATTTAATAGTGAACATTTAATATATCTTTAACATATAATAGGCAAGGTTCAGTGAGTGAGGTTAACTAAGGGACACTATGTGGTCTTCATTTGAATGACTTCTGGGCCCACTGTGGATGGTACTGTGATGAGATGTGAAAGCTTTGCAAATTTAATTCAGAGTTTTGCCCAAACAGGAGACAAGGGAAGCTTCTAAAGAAGGAGTTGGAAGAGAGGGGAGAGATAAGGCTACCAGAGGGAGGAAATCCATGAAGAAAGACCAAGTGATTTAAAGTTTCATGTAGAGATATTTTCTGTTGTAAGTGCAGTGATCAACTCTTCACCCATGCAAAGCTTCACTGTCATCTGCATTATTCAGTAAATCTTTCAGGGCTGGTTATTTAGGATGGGGCAGGGATTTTAACAAATACTAAGTCTAGCCTGAGCATGAGCACAAGACAAGAGCACAGGCTGCAAAGATCTACATGTTACAATGAGCAATCCAAACCATTTGTCTTCGTTGGTATTGTTGTATTTTATGTGCCACAAAGCTGTGATTTGTAATCATGAATTGAGCTGGATGGCCACTTTGCTATTTATTGACTGTGTGTCAAGAACCCTGATAACTGCTGAAGTAGAATGGTTTTAACTCACTATGGCAGATACTGCAAATTGCCACCCAATATCCATTCTCTATTTCTCCCATAAAAACAGGACTCAATCTTTATTTAGAGTCACAATATCATCAACTTTCCAATACTTTTTACAGCCTTCCTTTCAAAAAAGTGTGGGCAGGTGAATACATTACTGCCCATAAGATATATGTGGGAGTGTTGTATGGGACTTTCAGAAAATTGCTTAAGGGGAGTTGACTTAATTCCACAGCCTCACTGTTTTCTCCTTCTACTTTCTTATTGCCTGATTAAAGTGAAAATGGCTTAAACCTCAGAAACCATCTTTGCCCATGTAGCGAACTTAAAAATAGAAAAGATACAATGGTAAAGATATTTGAACATAAAAGTAGAAGTTAGGTGGCTGAGAAATTTGTCAAGTCATCAGATGTGTGTGTGTATATATATATATATAGAGAGAGAGAGAGAGAGGTAGATATATACCTATATAGATATATACACATACTATGCATATGCACACACACACATATATATATACATACACATACATACACATAAACACATGCATATACTGATCAGTGTTCTTTGGAGAGAGCTTTTGTTACAAAATAGTAAGTAGGAATACCTACTTTTCATGTGTTTACTTGTTATTTTTAATTCTCTTATGCAGCCATGCTAATCTTAATTTATATAATCACAATATACCTTAATAAACTGCCAAACATTATTGTTATTATTTTTAAAAATAAGGAATTTTGCTTACAGATGATTCCTAAGTATTTCTAGAGATTTATGGACATCGATATCACTGATTAAAGTTCTTTCATATTTTTATTTTATGTTGATTTTATTCATAGAAAAAGTTTATTTACACTTAAGTCAATTTTTCAACTTTTCTTAGTGATTATTTGGAGTATATAAAAAGGATATGTGTCATTAGTAAACATTTAGTTGTGTTTTAGAACGAATAACTTTAAGACATAGGTATTTACTGGAAAATTTTATACTTTTATTATCAGCAAAGAAAAAGTTCAGTTAGATCCATTGTATTAATTTCAGTATATTTAATTTATGTAATTCAAAAAACTGCCTACCTACTATTCATTCTCTTCTTCTTTACTGAATCCCAATTTTGCAGCAAGCAGTAAAGGGCTCAGCTTTAAAAACCAAACCAAACCAAACCCTGCATCAAGGTGTTCCTCTCTCAAAAGGTGAAGGCCAAGTGATCCACTCCTGGTCAAGTAGATGTAAATACAATTGACAGATCTTCCTGAAAAGCTGCTTCAACGGGAGTAGACTCAGCAGGTTCATGCCCTTGTAGCATTTGTTGTCTCCTTTCCTCCTGCCTGGTGTGAGAATGAGAGCTGGCACTGGTGAGGCCATCTGAAGACTGGTAATGAAAAGCTAAGAGAATCCCAGACACCTGGACTTGGATATCTTTTAGCAGCAGGGCTAATGCCTGCAAATCCCTGTTCTCAGACTTCTCACTGTGTGAGTGGACTATAAATTCCCAATTTCTTTAAGTTATACAAAGTTAGGCAGACAAATTCAACCCCTAACAGTTAAAGGCTATAGGGAAATATAAACAAATAAAAAGGAAGCAAATTATGTATATTTTAGGAGGTAGAATGATAATTTTTAAAAACTGTTTTCAAGTTTGTTTTCTGTATGTTTAGTTGAGGATTGACAAGATTTCATTTTCCCATTCTCTTCAATTGTGAGAAAAGCTGTCATCATTTTATTTTCTTATTTTTCTCCCATGCATTAATGAAGATACTAATAAAAAAGTATTTCTGAGTCTCTTACTCATGCATAATTGAGAGATTGTACCTCCTTGTCCTTTTTCTTTTTTTTTTTTTTTGTTATTGTTGTTCAAGTACAGTTCTCTCTATTTTCCCACCACCACTTTCCCCGGCCCCACCCACCTTCACCTTCCACCCTCAATCCTTCCTCCCTTTGGCTTTGTTCATGCATCCTGCATCCTTTACACATGCTCCTTGACAACCCTCCCCTTTCTTTCCCCGTTCCCCCACTCCTCTCTCCCCTCTGGTCACTGTGAGTTTGTTCTCTATTTCCATGTCTCTGGTTCTATTTTGCTCACTTTTTTGTTTTGCTGATTAGGTTCCACTTACAGGTGAGATCATGTGGTGTTTGTCTTTCCCTGCCTGGCTTATTTCACTAACCATAATGCTCTCCAGAACCATCCATGCTGTCACAAAGGGTAGGAGCTCCTTTTTTTCTTTTGGTTGCATAGTACTCCATTGTGTAAATGTAGCACAGGTGTTTTATCCACTCATTTACTGATGGGCAGTTAGGTTGCTTTCAGCACTTGGCTATTGTAAATTGTGCTGCTATGAACTGTGGGGTATATAGGTTCTATTGAATTGGTGTTTCAGGGTTCTTAGGGTATAATCCCAGCAGTGAAATTCCTGGGTCAAAAAGCAGTTTCATCTTTAGATTTTTGAGGAAATTTCATACTGTTTTCCACAGTGGCTATACCAGTCTGCACTGCCGCCAACAATGCACTAGGGTTCCCTTTTCTCCACACTTGTTTGTTGATTTGTTTATGATAGCCTTTCTGACAGGTGTGAAGTAGTATCTCATTGTGGTTTTAATTTGCATCTCTCTGATGGTGAGTGATGCTGAGCATCCTTTCATGTGTCTCTGTGCCCTCTGTGTGTCCTCCTGGGAGAAATGTCTGTTCAAATCCTTTGCCCATTTTTCAATTGGATTTTTTGTCTTTCTGGAATGGAGTCGTGTGAGTTCTTCATATATTTTGGAGATCAAACCCTTGTCCAAGGTATCACTGGCAAATGTATCTTCCCATATGGTTGGTTCCCTTTTCATTTTGCTGATGTTTCCTTAAGTCTTGCGGAAGCTTTTTTATTTTGATGAAGTCCCATTTGTTTATTCTTTACTTTATATCTCTTGCTCTAGGGGACATATCAGTTTCTTTTTTCTTCTTTTTTATCGAAGTATAATTACATATTATATTAGTTTCAGGTATATAACAAAATGATTTGATCAGTTTCTATTCCTAATTTCCCATTCTTTTACTTCAACTTCCTGGAAGCTCCCTTGTTATCCTACCTTTCTCCTTTGCTTTTTCCCTTCTCTTATCTTTTCTTCGTCTCAATTTCTTCTTTAATCTATTTTTCCACTTTATGCATTTTTAAAAAAATCATTACAACTCTGAAAAGTCAGTTATTTACTGTCTATCACCATCCCAAATACTTGAGTTACTAAAATTTTAAACAATATGCAGAGGAGGCAAATGAAATGATTAGTGGGGTTGATGAACTGGATATATGTATAGGTAAACACATCTACATATACATACATACATATATGCATATACACACTTATACACACATACATGAGATGTACTGATCAGTGTTCTTTAGAGAGGCTTTATTACAAATTATAAGAACACCCATTGCTTGTGGGAAAAAAAGCCCTCTTGGTACATCTTTGATCCCAATGATTTTCACAGCAGATATTTACTAATATAAAATGTCAGTGTGTGTGCATAGGTATGAAGATTAAACATTTTATTCCATACACCATATTTAAATCTAATTTCCCATGTCTTACAATTACATGAAATATAATGTGAAGCCATGAAAGTGCTTGCTCATTTTAAAATTATTTCCTAGGCACTGGCTGGTGTAGCTCAGTGGATTGAGTGCGGGCCTGTGAACCACACGATCACAGCTTGATTCCCAGTCAGGGCACATGCCTGGGTTGCAGGCCAGTTCCCAGCAGGGGACTCATGAGAGGCAATCATACATTGATATTTCTCTCCTTCTCTCCTTACCTTCCTCTCTAAAGATAAATTAATAAAATCTTTAAAATTATTTCATAGTTTTTGAGTTAACTTGATATTAGAACTTTTCCCCATACCTTGCACCTCCAGTTTTTTTTATTTAAAAGTAAATAAAAATTGTAATAGCCATTTGCCATATTTACAATGATTTAAATAACACATCAATCTTGTCATAAAATAGCCTCTTTAGGTAAATCTGGTGGGGAAATAACAGTGTCTGCAAATTATTTTATAACTTGTTTATAACTTCAAAGTCATTTTCCAGGTTTTAAAGATAATTCATGGTTTATTACCTTAGGGTCATTTCATGACAGCAAATGTGGTTTTCCTGACATAAAAATGCCTCCCAGTGAATGAATATAAAGCAGGTGCCTCAACAAAAAGAAATGAAGTTCAGTTCCAACAGCCCTGCGTTCTGAAGGGAAAATGGGCAAGAAAATAAATTGAACTGACAGAGAGATGTAAGTTGTAGGTGAAAGATTGGTATTTCATTAATTTAGCAAAAGATTTTGACCCCTCACAATACCTGGAACAGTTTAGTTGTGTGAGGTGCTTGGCCTCTTTCCTTCAAAATTGATTTTCCAATGAATTTCTGGGAACAGCACCACCAAGTTATCCTGTTGTGACACCTGGAACTTGCTACATGCATGTGATGAAAATGCCAGGAGTGGACATTAAGAAGCTTTGTTGCTTCAGTTAAATATGGAAATAAAAGAAGGCAAAGAGAGCAATAGTCCCCAGTCCTGTGCCTGTTTGGGAGCCTGTCAGTCTCCTGTGAATAGACTTCTCTGGGTGCCACCATTCCCTGGAGGTCTCTGTCATCTCGCTTCCTATAACCACCCAAATCCCCCATTTGAAAAGGCACACAGAAAAGGACCATGTCGTCATGTACATTCTCATCATCAAGAGAAAGCACAGAACTTCAAAGGCTTTCCTTTCAGCCGAGGCATGAACCAGAATATGGGAGCCACAGAAATCATAACAAAAATTTGTTAGTGAGTCAGGCTGTGCCAAGCACTAGTCTGATCCCCTCATACCTACCATACGTTTTATCCTCTCAGAAACATTATTCTCCCCATTTTATAGGCTGAGTAAACCAGGGCAGAGAAATAAAGTTAGGTGGGGTCACAGAGTGGATGGCTGAGTTAGAGTGTGAAACTACATGATATAACTCCAGAATTCTCTTCTGAACAGTTACCAATACTACGTTAAGAAAAAAGCAATTCCATCTTAACTATGACTTCCAAAACGCTGACCTGGAAGTTCAGCCTGTTGTATGCCATTTGTTCAGCTCCTCCTCATTCACTTTAACACCAGTGGAGTCCTGCAAGGCTGAGCGTCCCTCTAAATGAGCGTTACTGAAAGGGTGCAAGAATTTGTGAGCAGCCTGAGAGGCCTGAGGTTTGCACTTGGTGTTTTCAGAAGTGTTTCCCTTGCAAGGCTGAGCCTTTCCAGGCCTACAGGACAATCAGAACTTGTCAGTTGAAGACACAGTGTGTTATTCCCCCTCTTAATGCTGTCGCATTTGCATTTTCTTATCACAGTGCACAGGCAGCTACCGATCTGATTACTAAGCAGGCACTTCATCCTCCTGCTCTCATCTGTGTCTAATCTCTCCTAACCACTTCAGCCACATCATTTTGGGAGGTGAGTGGAGTGATGCCTAGTCACCCCAGGTCATTGTGTACTTTGTCTTCTGCCTCTAATTTCTTCCCTGCTACCTACGTAAACTTCCAATATTGTTACCTTGCCCTCTAGAAAACTTGTTTTAGATGCATTTAGAGGCAGAAAATGCACCTAAAGCAGTCTCTAGGTGTTGTCCTTTCCCTCTCTACCCTCTTAAAGCATTCATGCCCCAGGGGCAAAACCAAAGCATGCCAAAACAAAAGTGTCTGGCATTCACAGCCTGTAGTAGTCTCTCTGGACTCCACAGGTGCTTCCAAAATCACTCTGGAGTGAAGAAGGAGGGGGCAAGAGCAAAGTAGTCATAAAACCACTGTGTTTCCTCTCACACGGTCTCATTCAATCTAGAAAGTGCTATAGCAATCTATTCAATTAGGCCATAGAGATTACCAATAGATTCCAATATACTAGAAGAGATTCCAGTTAACTTATCTTTAGGTTACTTGTTTTACATAAACAGGCTACTAAATTTAATCAGATAATAGGGTATTTTAGTCAAATAACTGATTGCTTTGCTTTAAAGCTAATTGGCCTGCTATAAAGGAATGCAAACTATTTTTGCTCATTAGTTGACTAAGCCTGGGGACCGGGTGCCCAATGCTTCCATTTCAGATTGTATTCAGATGAAATGGCCCAAATTTTAGTTCAATTAATGAGCTGTGATTAAGGAGTATGTTGTCATTAAATTCAAAATAGAGCTGAAGCTTCCTGAGAGCTTGATGTGAGTCGAGGAAGACACAGGGGAAGCATCCCCCCCAAGCACTCTGGTTAGACTGGAAAGTCCCCTTAATTTGTTGCTGTCTTGTGTTGAATGCTAAATGGATAAGGGAGATACTTCATTTGGATACGGCCTCTATTTTGAAGCAGTATTCATTCTAAATTTGGAATTTAAATTGACCACTACATTGGAGGCTAAAGACCAACGTAGTTAACAAGTGGTTAGCAATAATCAAACTACATGCCTTAATGGCATTGCTAAAGTGAGGCAACATTGGAAGAGGACCCTCAGTGGCTGTATTAGAATTCAAAGGCCAGACCCTGCCCGCACAGCTCAGTTGGTTGTCCCCACATGCCGAGGTTGTGGGGACACGTACAAAAATCTACTCAGGGCATGTACAAAAATCAACCAATGAATGCATAAATAAGTGGAGCAACAAATCAATATTTCTCTCTCTCTCTCTCTCTCTCTAGCCAATAGATAATAACAAAAAAATACAAAGGCTATTACCAAAAGGGAAGATATTTTAGGCCCTGGGTGATCCTATCTACATGTAAGGGTTTTATGAGGCAATGGGCACCAGCCTGGTTCTCTGCGGTATTTTTTAAATAATGAAAGAGCCTGAGAATTACATATATTTTTTACCCAAAGGAATAATTATGAATATGAAGGAGAGTGTTTAGTTCTTGGGATAATTTTCAAGATAGAGCTATCTTGCTGACGGGCTGGGATAATACAGAGTGAATGTGTTTTGTGTCTGTTAATTTACATATTCAGAAGAACCCAGGAGCCATTTAATTTACTTTCAAGGAATGTCACAAAATGCATTTATACTTTGGCGATTAAATGGTATATCATCAGAAATGCTTGTGAGCTGGGATTCGGAATAGAAGCCTGTAAGGGGGTGTTACAAAGACACCTGTTTCTAAATTCTCTTCCAAGTGTTGATAATAGAGCCTGAATCTGAAGTTTTGGTCTTATACAAAATATAAAATGCCATCTTTCTCAGCTAGCCCCGTAGTATAGGACATAGAATAATGAAATGGGCCTCAAGTTTCTGTTTTTGAGGGGAAATTACTGGCTTACACAGAGAGGGTTTTACTGCTCATACTGTACCTGCAGTAAGTGGCGTGTTTTGCTATATTGTCTGTATTTGATTTTAAAATATCTCAATATAGGCTATTTCTGCATGTGTTATTCATAATCAACAATCTAGAGGCAGGAGTGAGTTCCTCTACTGGGAATATACCAGCCTGTAGTCCTGTAAGGCTCCAGTTCAGATGCTTAAATTGTCTTTATTTTCTATCAAAGGAATCCTTAGAAGTCAGCACACTGGATAACAAAATGTATTTTCATCAGGGAACCAGGTGGCATTGCAGGTAGGTGCAGAGGGGAGTTACTGTTCACAGCAACATGACCTGCTCCAAGCACCTTTGTAAAAGCAAAGTAAAAATTGGGAAACTCAGTACCTTCAACACTACAAATTGTCTTAAATTTAGGATTCTGAAATTAGACCTGTATTTTACCACTGTATTAGAATTCTCCAGAAAAGCAGAACCAAGAAAAGGTTATAATATATAATTATTATGAGGAATTGGCTAAAGCAACCACAGAGTCCCCACAAGCTCTGAGACCTGCAGGGAGCAAGCTGAAGATTCAGGAGAGTCAGAGCTGTAAGTTCTTGTCTGAAGGCCAGCAGGCCTGAGACCCAAGAAGAACTGATGTTTCAATTTGAGTCCAAAGTTGGGATAAAACCAATGTCTCTGCTCAGAGGCAGTTTAAAGAAATTCCCTTTTATTTGAGCAAAGGTCAGCCTTTTTGTTCTAGTCTGGCTTTCAACTGATGTAATGAAGCCCACTCACATTAGGGAGAGCTGTCTGCTTAATTGAGTCTATTGATGTGAACGTTAAACTGACCAAAAACACCCTCACAGAAACATGCAGGGTGATTGACAAAATATCTGGGCCCCCTGTGCCTAGTAAAGTTGATGCATAAAATTAACCATCACAAGTACCTATCAGAAAATGTTGACATTTGCCCTGACTTATAACATTAAGTCAATGCTACCCATTGAATGATGTCACATTTGTCCCCAGTGATCATGTAATATGCTGTTGGAACAATGAAATGGACATAGAGCCGGGATTACATCAATATAACTGAACATGTTCTATGATTATTTTTGTGCATATTTTTGTGCTTGATAAGAGTCTTGATATGTATAGCAGAATTTGTTTTCTTTGTACCCTACTACCTGGTAGACAGACTATAAGGGAGATAACTATAGTTCTCAACTACCTGGAGACTTCCTAGGATCAACCTAAATAGAACTTCATAATTGAGAACAACCATATTATATTAGCTTAACTAGACTGCAGAACATTTTCTATAAAGTCTCTGGGCAGAAAATTACTTTTCCTATTGAAGTGGTTTTCAAATGCCCTCCCTATCTCAATGGCACCTGGGATGATAGTGATCTCACAGAGAGGGGACAGATGACAGTGAAGCCACTGCCTCAGGGAGAGGCTTCATGAGTCCACAGCTGTTTCTGACAATATGAAAACAGGAAGCTAGCATTGAGCGGGACCTGTGGAATTAAAATATGCTTTCTGTGAAAGCAATTGATAAAGGCCCTGCCTCATAAGCAAAAGTAGAAACAAAGGAAGTCATTGGGAACCAAAGAAAGCAACAGAGATCAGAGCGCACCCAAAGAGAGCCCAGAGAAGATTGGAACTAGTACCCTATCACACCAGATGAGTGATTTTTATCAGCTTTGTGGTCATTAGAATTGCAAAGACATCAAAAGCCACTGAATTAGTTTAAAGTTGATTATAATATGTGTTTAACTAAAATGTTATATAGCTCTTATTGCCCTCCTTTTGCCATCTGAGTATTCCCTAAGCAAAGAGATTTCAATGTTTTCTTATGGGATGAATAAAAACCATCTTGTAAAATTAGAGTCAAGATTCTGACGCCTTGAGTGGATTAAACAGGTAAGCAGCTACATGCACAGAATATAGTCTTAATGAGGCTTTATTCTGTTCCTGAAGACTCTACTCAAATGAGGAACATATAGCCTGAGAAACAGAATCAGTAACTATTCAAAATATATATTTTATTCAAGACTGTGCTTTTTAACTCTCTGGAAACAAAGTTGCCTTCCAAAATATTTTATATTTACCAGTGAACACGAGATCCCTTTGCTTTAGCCTAGACCATCTCCTTGGGATTAGAAAGAAAATATAATTGTAGAATTACTTTACATGGCGCTTTCTCAACTAACTCCATTATGCAATATAGTTTTGAGACTTACAAATATGTATTTTCAAAAAATACAGTAACTCTTAGCAACCTTGCAGCTTTTGCTCTAGTAAATCACTACATCATTGTCTAAAATGGTGTGTATTCCAATGGAGAACGGTAGGTAGTTTCATTCCTAGAATAGTCTCTTGTGTATTTGATGTCTCTTTTTCAATCTACAGTCAGCCTTCTACACATTTCTTCATATCTTATCTTCTTAGGACAGTTGGAATTTATTTGGATTATTAATGTCTTTTTTTCAGGGATGTTATCCCCCTGAGGCTAATTCTTGTTCTGCTGTGAGCTTATAAAGTTAATCTAAACATAGGAGTACCGTAGACATTAAAAGGAAATATGTTCAGAAAACATTCCCAGGAGACTTGACTAAAACAAACAAAGAACAAAACAAAAAACGATGGTAACGAACACAACCTGCTCTCCAATCAATCTAACCCTCCAGGCAGATTTCTAGAGTGATTTTAAAGATGAACATTCTGTTTCATGGAAAAAACAAAGCAGTTTTAATTTAGGTATCATTTATTCATAAGTTAGAGACACAAGTTGAATGTGTGTGGGATTTACTCTGGATTCTCATAGTGTGGTAACCTGCCTATTTCTGTATATTGAGTTGAGATGGCAGAGACACTCGGTTCTTTGCACTATAACTCAATTGTGTATCTGTAGTTTTACTCCCTCAGCAAAACAAGCTTTTCCATTACATATAAGATCTCATGTAAGAACTAGTAAGATTGAGAAGGAGAAAAAAATAGCTGAACATTTCGATAGTGCCAGAAGGGGAAATTTAGCTGAAAAAAATACTGTATGGAGAAAATTAGTTAGAAACTCAATTACTCTTCTCTCATGAATTTCTTGAGTTCTGCCATTTCTCACAATTTAAGGCTCTCCCCCCATTCTGAAACTCATTTGTCACAAACTGAGGCCAACTGGGAAAAAAAGGAAATCAAACCCACAAAATTATATTTGTGTCCTTAATGACAATCACTGAATCAACAAAAATGGGTTGCTCAGTAGAATGTTAATTTCAAAATGCTCTGTAATATGTCCTAAGTCATTTTTTACACTTTCAACCCATTTCCTATCCAATTTGTTATAAATTCCATCTTTTTCTTCTTTTAAAATGTCTTTCAGATTTTTACTTTTTCTTTTTAGGAATTAAAACTGCACTCTTATGATAATAATAAAAGCAATAATAGCAGCAACAATAAATTCCAGTCTGACATCACCTCAGTCTCTACACTTTTTGTCTGTAAATATTTGCAGGCTAATTCAAGGCTTAAAGTTAGCTATCTAAGATAGCATGTCTATTGTTGAAGAGAATATCAAGTACTGAATTACTCTAAATTTATATTAAAAACACATCTCCATAAGAAGTAATTGAGTCTTACTTTTTTATAGTCTGATAATCTGCCTTTTAATTGGAGCTTATAGTCTTTTTATATTAATATATATTAAATCTGCCATTTGGTATTTGTTTTATATTTGGTTCATCTGGTTTTTTGTTTGTTTTGCTATGTTTTGGTACTCTGTTCCCTCATTCATTTTTGCTTTTGGGTTAAACAAATCTTTTTAGAATTGTATTTTGATTCCTTGTTTGGCTTTTTTTGTTGAACTTCCTTGCGTTATTTTCTTTGATGTTTGTTCTAGGGAAACACAATACAAATTGGAAATTCTCACATTCTAATGAGAATTATTTATTTGTTTAAATTATGAAAACTTTGCAGCAATAGAATGTTTCCACTTACCAAATCGCCTTTTGTGCTACTGGCATATATTCATATCTACATACATTATACACATGTTGTATAGTGCTAAAGTTTTGCTTTAAATATATGTCAGTTATAAAATATTGAGAAAATATATTTAGTGTTCTATATTACCATTTCCAGTGATCTTTGCTCCTGGCCATGGGGAGAAAAATTATCATCTGCTATCATCTTCCATCAGAATGAAGGATTTTCTCTAGCATTTCTTGCAATGCAAGATGCTTGAGATGAACTCTCTACTTTTTTCTTCACCTAAAAATGTTGTCATTTTATTTACCCTTTGTTTTGAAGGATAGTTTTTCTAGATATAAAATTTTTCCCTTTAGTAATTTAAAACAGTCATTCAATTTTCTTCAGACCATTATTGTTTCTGACAAGAAGTTGTCCAGCGTCTTATTGTTATTAACCTACATACCACTTTTTTCTCTTACTGCCTTAAAAACTTTCTATTTAATCTCATGATTTCAGTAGATTGGCTATGTTGTGCCTAGGTATGATTTTCATTGTGTTCATCTTGCTTGGATTTCTCTAATGACTCTTTAAACTAAAAATCTCTGTGACTCATGATTTTGCAGATTAGATCCCCTTGCAAAGAGAGCAGCCCCCATTTGAAAGCACCTCTCTGGTTTGGACTTGCTGCCTCCTTTACAAGGCTACTCCTTCTGTGGAAAAGCAATTATTGGCTTGCTCTTGGGTTCCTGTTGATACTGAACTCTGGACTCATGGAGGCTTCATGAATCTCCAGGCTGATATTTCCATTTTGGTGTGGATCAGTCTAGATTCACTAATTAACAAGGTATGAAAGGCCCATCAAGCCTCACTTTGTCAAATGGATTGGACATATTTAAGAACAGGGCCAAGCTGGCCTGGGACAGCCATCTTGGCTTTACATTAAACCTGACAACTATCACTTGGGAGAAAATCTTTATCCCCTACTCCACTATTTAAGCAAAGCTGCTGGCTCAGTTGTGCTCTCAGTACACTCTTGGGACCTATGTGCCTTAGATGTGATGACACACCTAAGCTGAAACTTGAGGATGCCCATTGGGCTGCTGTAGCTGTTTAATCTCAGCTCTACCTCTGGAGAACCAAAATCAATGCAATTACTCTGTTTTGCAGGTAATATTCCCTTGGTGAACCTTCTTGTATTTTTTACTGGCTGTTGGGCTCTTGTTGATGGACTAGTTGTATGACTTAGTACACTACAGACTGGCAGATTAAAGTAAACCCTATATGGGGCACAAAACTGTGAAAACAGTTTGGCTACAAGGCCAAACAAAACAAGGCATGGCTACATTTTGGTTACTTGTGCAGATGTCCAAGGTCAAGGTCCTTTTTCTTTTTTTTAATGTTTTTTACCAAATTTATGGGGTGACATTGGTTAATAAAATTATATAGGTTTCAAGTGTACAATTCTATACTACATCATCTGTATATTATATTGTGTGTTCACCACCTCAAGTCAAGTGTCTTTCCATCAGCATTTATGCCCCCGTGCCCCCTTCTACCTCCCTCCACCCACTTTCCTTCTGGTAATCACCATGCTGTTACATCCACTGTGGAAAGCAGTATGGAGTTACTTCAAAAAATTAAAAATGGAAATGCCTTATGAGCCAGTGATTCCACTTCTGGGACTATATCTGAAGAAACCTGAAACACTAATTCAAAAGTATATATGCTGGGGATATATTGCCCTATGTTCATTGCTGTGTTATTTATAATGGCCAAGTTATGGAAGCAACCCAAGTGTCCATCGGCAGATGAGTGGATAAAAAAGCTGTGGTACATTTACAAAATGGGGTATTACTCTGCTGTAAAAAAGAAGGAAATATTATCCATTGCAACATCATGGGTAGACCTTGAGGGCAGTATACTAAGTGAAATAAACCAGTCAGAGATAAACAAGTACCATATGATTTCACTCCTATGTGGAATCTAATGGGCAAAATGAAAGCCAAAATAGAAACAGACTCATAGATAGAGAACAGACTGACAGCTGTGAGAGGAAAGGGGGTTGTGGGGCTGGGTAAAAGAGACAAAGGGATTATGAAAATAACATATCATAGACACAGTGTTCATTTTCTGATGATACTACTCCAGGTTGTACAGTTCGGATTGCCACCACTGCTGCCAGAATTCATCACCGTACCAGATAGGGAAACACATCCACTATCCTAGGGTGGACACAATATAAAGGACTGTATTTCTGATGCAGAGGTTACCACGGCTTGCCAGTCTCATGACCTACGGCAAAAATGGAGCCACGTCCTGTTGTAGGAGCACTATCTTCAACAGGGCATGGCTCTCATCCACTCCTGCAGACTAACTAGATCAAATCTATGAGTCCCTCTTCAGGCTAACAGTAGTGCTTCACCACTCTTTATGTTTTTTAATGTTGTGGTGTTCCTGTATGATCCGCTGCACCTGGCCACAATTATGGCCCTTAAAACCAATCCTCCTCTTGTGATTCACCTTCCAAACCATTTGCAGTCTGCTAACTGTTTATTAATCATAAAAGTCACTTAACAAGTTGACTTTCAAGGTATTTCATGGAATTTCTATATTCCCTTTCATCCACCTATACTTGATACTGTTCAATACAACAGTTCCTTCAAAAATTGACAAACAGTTTTTGACTATACCCTTCTCACTTTCTCCTGGTCCACACACCTGAGTAAGGCAATTTGGTCATAGAATTTAACTGTTCCAGGAAAGAGATCAACTCCTTGTGGCTGCTTCTTGGATAATTATCAAGACCAAAGGTGTGAGAGATTACATAGACCCATTCCTCCTTCACCATCCTTGGGCATGAAGCTTCTTACTGTTTCTAAGGGAAACACAGGCAAGTTTGGCTGGTATGTCCTTTGGAGAGTAGCCCAGCCAAAAGGCAACATAAAGAAAATGAACTTAATTCTACTGCAGCCATTGGGGTTCTCACACTGGATTGACATGGTCTGAGGTCATATATAGGTCCTAGGTTATCTTTTGACTGACCATATTATTCACTGAGTCCCTGTATAGTGACCTATCCAGGCCAAATTGGGAAACTTACCATGCTTCTATAAGATTTATAAAAATGTGTTTTTTTTCTCATACCTGTTCTCTTTGTAAAAAAAAATTCTAGGTGTGAATAGGAACTGATTGGAAAAAAAAAAAAGAGGCAAAATTGCTAATACTGAGAGGAGGTGCGTTGTGTTTGCGGCACCCGGGAGAGGAACACCTCAGACATCAGAAAGGATGAGGGAAAGGAGGTAGATTAATCATCTTCATTTTTCAGAATCACCCCTAAAACCCTTTTCTCAAAGGAAAATATCCTTATTTTGCTCTACAAAAAATGTTGTAAGTGCTTTAAATTCAACTGACCATTTGGTGCACCATCCCCTACCCTATATCAATGATATAGTCATCGCCCTTAACCATGCTGAGCATTCTATTGGAAAAAAGGCATCTCCTGCACCTCCCAGATAGAATACTGTTAACAGATGTGGATGTCTTCCCCAGCCCCTCTCTTACAGTCCTTGCTAAGCTTCATGGGGGAGGCTAATACTGCCCAACTGCTGGTGTAAACAAACAGAACAGGTCAGACAGACTTCCCTCAAGCAGTTCCCCCCAAACAAAGACTTCATCCAATTGTTTCAACTGAACTGGGGACCCTAAGGTCCAATGGCCAGGCAGGAGACTGTTAGAAAGCCTTGTCAGCCTGTGGCCCTGACCAGTGTAGGATCTTTAAAGTATTTAAGAAAACATGACCACTAGGCTCATGTAGCCCTCATATGACTGTGGAAAACTTCCCAGTAACTTTGGTCACACAAAGTTACTCAGAAGAGATTCCTGGAGAGATAATAATGACTTGTCATTTATGTATACACTATGGGTAGTCACTCCTACAATGGGAGACATCCGATCAGAAAAGGTGGCATGAAATTATTCCCTAAGTTCCCTGACATGATCAATAATACTTCCTCAGTTCTGGAATGTATTCATATCAGTCACAGCTCAATGGCTACAGTTGTAACACATGATAAAATTACCCTAGACTTCTCCCTATGGTACAGGACAGAGTTTGTATGATCATTGATACATCTAGTTTCACCTTGACTGAGGTTTTGGACCAAGTAGAAAGGTCATGGCAGAAATTTCAAAAGAAAGTAGTATGGATGTCTATGGTAGACACTGATATTTATGGAATTTATTCAGCCAGTTGGGTCCAGCTGGAGTGAATGGTCAATACTGCAGATTGTTCTCCTGCTGCGTAGAGCCCTAGTGATGGCAGTCTTATAAATAATATATGAAACCAATTGAGGGACCTGGTCCCAACCCATGTAGTTCAGATTAATGAGAGTGGCCAACTGAGTGGATTACATCTGGGGAAATTCACCAGATGTCAAGACAGAGTAGCAGTGTAGGGCAGATACTATTGGGATATAATTTTCCAGGGATTGATATTATTGTGTTTTGTTTATCACTTTAAGGAAAGTAGTTAGTTACTTTCCTTCTTTTTTTTTTTTTACCATCTTTTAAAGGATATTTGTATAGAGAACAGCCTTGGAACACAGAGATAGTGTTTCCCTCCAGACTGAAAGACAAATATTCCTACTGTCAAATATAATGAAGATAATATTTCCCTGTGGAGCAAAGAACATGTTTATTGCCTGTTATTAAATATCAGGGTTCTAACCACAGTGTTCCTTTTCTCTAACACAACCAACAGCATGTATAAGGGCTTTCTGTTCCTCTTCACAAAGCTGTGTGGGAACTGGGGCTTGGAGGCACTCTGTGAAAACATGCAACTACTCTAGCTACCCTAGCTCATGCCATTACTCTGCGTAATAAACATTTCTTTTCTGACTGAACTAGGAGTCTCAGGTAATCTACCAACATCAGTGAAACTGGCAGGCTAACTTGTTAGCTTGCAAAAACGCAAAAAATATCAGAACCTTCAGAATTCCTGACAATAAGATAAGGTGAAACTTACATATAAGCAGTTAATATAGTTTCAGGTACAATAAATAACCTTAATATGGGAAGCTGTAAGATTTCATTTCCTATCATGTCACAACACTTGGCATATGGTAGTTGCTTAATATATACTGACAGAGGGATTAGCCAAAATTTTCAACAAAATGTTACTATTAAATAGTCTGTCATAGCTGTCATCATAACATCATAAAACAATGATTTTCAAGTATAATTGGATGGCCAAAAATAAATTAATAGGCAGTTCTGCAAACTGTTTCTAAATGTAACACATGTCAATCAGAACAGCTCTCTAAGCTACTTCATTTGGGCTCAATTTTCCATCCAGTAGATGTCAGCAGTGATCTTGCCAAACTGACAAGCCTTCTTCTCTCAGTTGCCTTTAAAAGTTAATTCCTTACCTAATTCTTACATATTTTAGACTTTAGAAATTCTCCTAAGAATTAGGTTTCAATAGTTATTCAAATATTGGTAATATATGAATCCATGTAAACTAAAGAAAATATTTTGATGGCATAATAATGGTAACGTTCAAGCCTTTATATCTGCATATGTAAGCTAGAAACTTGAGAGAGCTCTTAATTTGTTTACATTATCCTTGACAATAAAGAAATACTGGGATGTACCACTAATTAAAATCAGAGTAAAATACAAATTTATTTCCTTAGTAATATTTTAGTACTTATTTAATCCATAAGATTTTTTTTTCAAAATGAGGAAAGGACAGAGCCAATGTTATATTCTGATACAAAATAATCTCTACCCTTTCTTGTATAAAGTTATACACTCAACTTTATTAATTTCAGTCTTAAGCATAACTAGTTTTGGCCAATAAATTACGAGCAGAAATCATGTGTGCCACTGATGAGTAGAAACTTTTAGAGCCATAGTGTCTTTCTTTCACTATTTCCTTTTTCTTCTGCCATGAAACTAGAAATATTCTGAATAAGGGTGTTCCTTCATCCTGTGTCCCAGAATAAAGAGAAATTGCATTTATTCCATGATGGACGTGCAACACAACAAAAACAAATTTTGCTGAAGTCACTGAGATGTAGAAGGTTGATACTGCAGCCAACTTTAATCAGAGATGTCTGACATAGGGACAATAGAAACACAATGTAAAGGCTATCTGTTACCATAAAAGGTGGGTAAAATTAACAAAGAACACATTATTAAATAAAAAAACACCACAAATCCCATACATTTATAGATACATATGACTTCTGAACATAAGCTATTTAAAATTTCCCTCTTGTTCTTTTGCTTTTTGCAAGATTTTCTATCCTTGCCTTTGTGGTGTTTTCTACCATTAACCAATACATTGTCTCTCTATTCATTTCCCTTTCCCTCTTCTTGGGCAAAGATTCAGTGAAAATCCATCATGTTTAGCAATGTGTCTGCACTCCTCTCTTCATCTGTTCTCATTCCTTATAGTAAAGACTCCTTATAAGATTTGAAACCATTTATGAAGCAACCACTATGTGTGATATTCTACCTAGTGTTTTCATCATCGATATACTTCATTCTTCTGGTCAAGATGGCAGAGTAGGTAAACTCTACACTGGCCTTTTCTGAGACTACTTCAAAATTATAAACTAAAGTATAGAACAGCCGTCATTGATAACCACCTGAAGACTAGCTGATCAGAATTCCTATAACTAAGGATATAGAAATTGGTAGGAGGTACAGAGACACAAAACAGACAGATTCCAAAATCATGGGTTGGCAATTAAAAATCTCAGCTGCAGAGGTTACCCTTGAGGAGTGAGGTGTCTCAGCCCCATACCTTTCTCCTCAACCTAGGACTTCACTGCAAGGAAGAGGATTCCCCATGACATCTGGCTGAGAAAACCAGCAAAGACTGAGTTAAACAAAGAAAAGTGCTTCTAGAGACTGAAGTGCTGCAGGTCTCAAAGGACCTGCACAAAAACTAGCTCAATCTAAAAACCCACTCACACTCTGAGCTCCAGCATAGGCACAACAGCTATAGAAGCACTGAGGACATATGGGGAGGAACTAAATGCGTAACTTCATAGAGAAGGCTGTAGGGGTATGGGTCAGGCCCACTCTCTGGGGTTGGAGCACTGGCAGACACCATTGTATCTTTCTTGAATTCTTCTCTCACCCATCCAGTATTACATGGGCACCAACTCTGAGTCTCCATTAACCAGGCTAGCACCAAGAACTCAATCCTGGTGATATCCTATGACTCAGCTCCTTCCAATGCATACTTTCCCCCAAACCTTTCAAAGGCCCACAAACCCCAGACAAGCAGCAACCAGTATCAGCATGCTTTCTAGCTGTTGCTAAGTTGCCCCAAGACCAGCACAAGTGGTGACCAATCTCAACTTGCATTGTAACTCCCATAAGTTAACTGCAAGCCTGGTGTAATGGATGGTTAGTCTTAACCTGGAACATAGCTTAAACTAAGAATCCACAAGGCCAGCGAAAGTGGCAACAATCCTTATCTCATGGTGATCACCAATGGGTCTCAAACTCAACACAAGTAGGAGCCAACCTTGGTTTGCAGTGTAGCCTCTCCCAAGTGCCTTCAAACCCAGAGTAAGAGGTAACCAACTGCATATTACTTTACAGCTCCAGTCAAGATGTCCAAGACTGGCACAACTGGCAGTTTAACTTGGCAGCTCAACTTGAACCCCACCCAAGAGGCTCTAAAATCAACACCCCTCGTGGCTGTCTTTAGACCACACCAGAGTACCACATAACTAGTTCCACAAACAACATACCTGAAGGCCAAACTTGGCTGGCACCAGAGACACACTTAAGTGATTATCACTCTGTGGGGTCAGCACCAGGACAACAACTTGTCCATCTTAGTCAGAGCCAGTCATCATAGGCAGCCATCCTGAGGGACAACTCCACCTACAGATTTACCAACAGTAATCAAGGCTCAAATATAACAGGAGGGCACAAAACCCATAGGGGGACACTGTTGGAGCATCCAGCTTAGGTGACCAGGGAGATTGCATCAATGTGCCCCATAGGACACTTTGTACATAAGAACACTCAGTCAAGTTCAAGCTTTACCTAATACATAGAATGAAACACAGGGAGTCATCAAAAATGAGAAGACAAAGAAAAGTGTCCAAAAAGAAAGAATGAAACAAAACTCTAGGGAAAAAAAAATGAACAAAATGGAGACAACCATTCTACCAGAGAAAGTGTTCAAAACACTGGTTCACTCGGTGAACTTGTGGAATAATGGATGAAATCCATGACAATTCAACAAGGAGAAAACATAGAAAAGGATATAGAAATCATAAGAAAGAAACAGTAAGAAATGAAAAATATAATTGAAAATAAGTATTAATTAGAAGAAACCAACAACAGATTAGATAAAGCAAAGGACTTAATCAGAAATCTGGAAGACAAAGTAGCAGAAAACACCCAATCAGAACATAAAGAGAAAATATTTTTAATGAGTACAGTTTAAGAAATGTCTTGGGTAATATCAAATGAACCAACATAATAGGGTTAGCAGGAAAAGAAAGAGAGCAAGGGATTAAAAACCTAGTTTAAGAAAAAAAATGACTGAAAACTTCCCTAACCCATAGAGAAAATAGACATATAATACAGGAAGTGCAGAGTCCCCCCAACAAAAAATGGACCCAAAGAGGTCCACTTCAAGATACATTATAATTAAATTTGAAAGAATGTATTCACTCCTATGTTCATTGCATCATTATTTGCAACAGCCAAGATATGGAAGCAACCTGAGTGCCCGCCAGTAGCCTAATGGATAAAAAGGATGTGGTACACAATGGCATATTTCACAGACATACAACAAACACTTCAAAAATTTATATGGAACCATAAATGACACCAAATAGCAGCTGCAATTTTGAGAAAGAAGAACAAAGTAGGAAGGATCACAATACCTGATACCAAACTGTATTACAAAGGCCACTGTAATCAAAACAGCCTGGTACTGGCATAAAAACAGGCATATAGACCAGTGGAATAGAACAAAGAGCCCAGAAATAAACCCAAGCCTCTATGGGCAATTAATATTCGACAAAGGGGGCAGTAACATAAAATGGAGTAAAAATAGCCTCTTTAACAAATGGGGTTGGGAGAACTGGACAGCTACATGCAAAAAAATGAAACTCGAGCACCAACATACACCATACATCAAAATAAATTCAAGGTGGATAAAAGATTTAAATATAAGCCATGACACCATTAAAATCCTAGAGGAGAACATTGGCAGGAAAATCTCAGATATTTCACGCAGCAACACTTTTCCTGATATGTCCCTTAGAGCAAGGGACATAAAGAAAAGAAAAAAACAAATGGAATCTCATCAAAATTAAAAGCTTCTGCATGGCTAAAGGAAACAGTATTAAAATAAAAAGAGAACCAACTGTATGGGAAAACATATTTGCCAATGATACCTCAGACAAGAGTTTAATCTCCAAAATATACAAAGAACTCACATAACTCCACTCTAAGAATACCAGCAATCCAATTTAAAAATGGGCAAAGGACTTGAACAGACATTTCTCCAAGGAGGACATACAGAGGATCCAGAGACACATGAAAATATACTCAATATCGATGCAAATCAAAACCACAGTGAGATGCCACTTTACACTGATCAGAATGGCTATCATAAACAAAGCAACAAACGACAAATGTTGGAGAGGTTGTGGGGAAAAGGGGACCCTAGTTCACTGTTGGTGGGACTGCAGACTGGTATAACCATTATGGAAAACAGTATAGAATTTTCTAAGAAAACTAAAAATGGATATGCCTTTTGACCCAGCAATTCTACTGTTAGGAGTATATCCTAAGAACCCTGAAACCCCAATCCAAAAGAACCTATGCACCCCAATATTCATAGCAGCACAATTTACAATAGCCAAGAGTTGGAAGTAACCTAGGTGCCCATCAGTAAATGAATGGATCCAAAAACTATGGTACATTTACACAATGAAATTCTATGCAGCAGACAGAAAGAAGGAGCTCCTACCCTTTGCAATAGCATGGATGGAACTGAAAAGCATTATGCTGAGTGAAATAGCCAGGCAGTGAAAAACAAATACCCTATGATCTCACCTTTAATAGGAACCTAAACAACAAAACAAACAAGCAAGCAAAATATAACTGAAGACATTGAAATGCAGAACGGGCAGACAGGGACCAGAGGGGAGAGGGGAGAGAGTTTCAGGGGAAAAGAGGAAGGATTCACAAGAACAAGTATAAAGGACACATGGACAACAACTAAGGGGGATGGAAATGGGAAGGAGATGGGGAGCCCTGGGGGAGTGGGCTAGGATGGGAGTAAAAGACAGAAACTATACTTGAACAATAATTAAATTTAAAAACAAACAAACAACAACAAAAAAAAACATTTTAGAGAAATGGGCAGTCTCATTGCTCTAGGAAACAAAATTTTTGTAAGATTTTTTAAAAGCCACTTGATAATATACATTAATACCTTTAAAATGGCAGTTTTAGAAATTTATCTTAAAGCTGTTACTATAAATGAACTTAACAATTTAGCTACAACATGGTTAAATGTGGCATTCTTAAAAAATAAGAAATCAGGGTGAAATATCCAGCAATAGAGAGATTGATTAAATATTAAGTAAATTGTGGTGCATTCAAGGTAAAAGAATCAAAAGAATACTTCAGCGGCAATTTTAAATGAAGCTGTTTTATTTAAAATGTGCAAAGCCGATCACAATAAATTAAACAAAAATTAGAAAGAGGTCACCAAAATAATGTCTAAAAAAAAGGATGTGGCACATATATACAATGGAATCTTAGTCATAAGAAAGAATAAAATCTTACCATTTGTGACAGCATGGATGATCTAAAGAGTATTATGGTAAATAAAATCAGTCAGTGAGAGAAAGACAAATCATATAATTTTACTTATATAAACTTATATAGAGAATCTAAAGAACATAAAAATAAACAAAATAGAAACTAACACATAGTTACAGAAAACAGACTGATGATGGTCAGGGGAGGGGCACTGGGGAACTGAATAGAACAAGTGAAAGGATTAAGAAGTACAAATTTGTAGTTACAAAGTGGTCATGGGGATGTAAAGTAGAATATTGGGAATATAGTCAATAATGTTTAATAACTACATATGGTGCCAGGTGGGTACTTGAAATATTGTGAGGAACAATTTGTAAAGTGTATGAATGCCTACCCACTATACTATATCCCTGAAACTAATACAAAATAATATTGAATATTAACTGTAATTGAAAAACAAAAAAGAAAAAAATTAATGAATTAATCAAATTAAATCAAATTTTAAAATAAATAAAATGCCAAAGGTTGAAGATAAATAGACACTCTTAAAAGTAGCAAAGAAAAGCAGTCAGTTACATACATGGGAGCTCCCACAAGACTGTCAGAACATTTCTCAACAAAAACTTTGTAGGCCCAAAGGGATTGAAACAAAAAGTTAAAGTGATGGAAGTCAAATATCTACAAACAAGATTGTGCCAACCCATATAGCTATCATTTAGAATAGAAAGAGAGAGCATTTCCCAGACCCCCCCAAAAAAGTTCATTACCACCAAACCAGTATTATTAGAAATGTTAAAGGGAATTCTTTATAAAGATAAAACATAGGAATAAGAAAAAAATCAAACCTCACTGACACAGGCAAGCATAGTTAAGGTAGCCCAAATATAAAGCTAATACAAAGGTTAAAAGGCAAAAGTAGAAAGATTGTGTGTAAGTACAATGATAAATTAATGGGTAAACACAAACACATATCTAAAAGTAAAAAGTAATGAAAAAACATAAATGTGGAGGGGGTGAGAAAAGAATGTAGTGATTTTAGAATGTGTTCAAACTAAAGTGACCGTCAACTTGAATTAGACTGCTATAAACATAGCTTGGAATATATGAAGCACATGGTAACAAAAAACAAAAATTTGTAAGAGATAAAATAAAGAGAAAGGAATTGAAGAAAAACACTAATGAAAATCACGGATATATAAGAGAAGAGATCAAGAAAATAAGAAATAGATAAGAACTACAAAAATAAGCAGAAAACAATTGTTAACATGGCAATAACTCTATCCTTATGTGTAAATGGATTAAATGCTCCAATTAATAGACATAGGGTGGCTGAACAGATAAAAAAAGCAAGACCCACACATATGATGCCAACAAGACACCCATTTGAGATTAAAAGACACACACACAATACAAAAGTAAAGGGATGGAAAAAGATATTTCATGCAAATGGAAATTTTAAAAAGCTGGGGGAGCAATACTTATTATCAAACAAAATAGACTTTAAAATAAAGACAAAGAAAGAAACAACAACAGAAAAAAACAACAAGAGTATTTCTTAATGATAAAGTGTCAATAAGACAAGACAATATAACTCCTGTTAACACTTGTATACCCAATGTAAGAGCATCTAAATATCTAGCAAATATTGATGGACAGAGAGACTCACAGTAAGACAAAAATATAATGGGACTTTAACACACAGTTATGATCAATGGATAGGTCATCCAAACAGAAAGTCAACCAGGAAACAGTGACCTTAAATGACACATTAGGCCAAATATATTTGATTGATATTCTTAGTACAATTCTCCCAAAGGCAGTAGAATATACATTCTTTTCAAGTACACAGTGAAACATTTTCTAGATAAAAAAAAATGTTAAGACACAAGAAGTCTCAGCAATTTTAGAAGATTGGAATCATATCAAGCATCTTCTCTAATCACAATGGTATGAAACTCGAAATCAATACAAGAAGAAAACTGAAAAACACACAAACACACGGAGGCTAACAAAATTGAATCAGTATTCAAAAAACTCCCAACAAACAAATACTCTAGATCAGATGGCTTCAAGAGGAAATTTCACCAAACATTCAAACAATTAACATCTATTCTCTTCAAACTATCCCAAAACATTGAAGAGAAAGGGAAGCTCCCAAAATCATTTCATGAATCCAGCATTTACACTGATACCAAAACAAACACATCACACACACAAAAAAGCCAATACCCCTGATGAACACAGATGCAAAAATCCTCAACAAAATATTAGCAGTCCGATTCAGCAATACATTGATAACATCATACACCAACATTAAGTGAAATTTAATCCTGGAATGAAAGATTGATTCAATACCTGCAAATTAATTCATGTGATACACCACCTAAATCATATGATGGTATCAATGGACTCAGGAAAAACGCTTGTTAAAATCCAGCATCCATTTATGATGAAAACTAAGTAAAGTGAGGATAGACAAAACATATCTCAACATGATAAAGGCCACACATCACTAACCCACATGTCCACTGTACTCAACAGTGGAAAGCTAAAGGTGTCTTCCTTAAAATCAGCAACAGGACAAGGATATCCACTTTCACTGCTTTTATTCAATATAGTATTGCGCATCCTATTCACAGAAATTAGACAAGAAAAAGAAAAAGGCATTGAGATAGAAAGTGAAATAGAAAATCTGTTCTTATTCACAGATGACAAGATACTATATAAACAAAATACTAAAGATTTCAACAACAAAAAAATTTAGAACTCAAATAAATTTAGAAATGTAGCAGTATACAAAATTAGTATTCAGAAATAGATTAAATTTTATATGCCAATAATGAACTATCAGAAAGAGAATTTAAAAAATCCCATCTGCAATTAAGACAAAATACTGCAAAAAAAATCTCATCTACAATTGATTAAAAACAAAACAAACCTAGAAATAAATTTAATTAAGGAAGTAAAAGACCCTCACTTAGAAAAGAGACATTGAAGAAAGAAAATAAAAAAATATAAAGTTAAATGGAAGTATATACTATACTCATTTCAAGAAGAATTAATGTCATTAAAATGTCTATACTACCAAAGTCAATCTATAGGTTCAATGTAATCCCCATCAAAATATCAAAACATTTTCACAGAACTGGAAAAACTAGTCCTAAAATGTATGTTGGAAGCACAATATACTTTGAATAGCCTAAAAAAAATCTTAAGAGAAAGAGAGTTGAAGGTACCACACTACCTAATATTCAATTATACTACCAACCTATAGCAATTAAAACAGCACGGTACTAGCATAAAAGCAGACACATAGATCAATGAAAAAGAGTAGTGAGCCCAGAAATAGACTCACAACCACATAGTCAAACAATCTATGATGAAGGAGGCAAGAATATATACAATAGGGTTAAGATATTTTCCTCAATAAATGTTTTGGGAAAACTTAAAAGACACATGCTAAAAATAAAACTGGATAGCTTTTTCACTATATACAACAAACTCAAAATAAAGACTTAAGTGCAAGACATGAAACCATTAAACTCCCATAATAAAACATAAGCATTAAACCCTTTGACATCACTCTTAGCAAGATTTTTGGGGGAAATACATCCTCAGACAAAAGAAACAGAATAAAAAATAAATAAATGGGACTGTATCAACTGAAATATTTCTGAACAGTGAAGGGAATCATAAAAAAAACCAAAAAACCAAAAATGAAAACAATCTACTGAATGAAGAAAGATAGTTGCCAATAATATATCTAAAAAGGGTTCATATCCAAAATACATAAGGAACTAATACAATTTAGAACCCCCCAAAAATCTGATTTAAAAACTAGCAGAGACCGGAATAGAAATTTTTCCAAAGACAGCATACAGATGGCCAATAGCCATACAAAAATATGGTCAACATCACTAATTATCTAAGAAATGTAAATCAAAACATTATATATATATATATATATATATATATATATATAGAGAGAGAGAGAGAGAGAGAGAGAGAGAGAGAGACACATATATATAAACAAACTTCACACCTGTCAGATTGGTTATCTTCCTGAAGTCAACAAATAAGTGTTGCAGATGACATGGAGAAAAGGGAATTCTCATGCACTGTTGATGGGATTGCAACTTGGTGCAGCCACTATAAAAAACAGCATGGAGGTTTCTCAAAAGATTAAAAATAGAACTACCTTATGCTTCAGCAATTTCATTTTTGCATATTTAACTGGAAAATATGTATCTTTCCATATTTATGAGGAAAATGCAAACACTAATTCCAAAGGATATATGCACCCCTGTGTTTTCTTTCAGCATTCTATAATCAAGATATGGAAGTAACCTAGTTTGATATAGATAAACATAATAAAAATTATGGCTAAGAAATAATACCTAGCCACAAAAAATAATAAAATCTTGCCATTTGGGAAAACATGGATGGACCTAAAGTACATTATGCCAGGTGAAATAAGTCAGACAGAGAAAGACAAATATTGTACAATTTCACTTACATGTGGAATCTTTTTTTTAAGATTTTAGTTATTTATTTTTAGACAGAGGGGAAGGGAGGGAAAAAAAGAGAGAAACATTAATGTGTGGTTGCCTCTCACATGGCCACTACTGGGGACCTGGCCTGCAACCCAGGCACATATGCCCTGACTGGGAATCAAACCCACTACCCTTGGGTTGGAAGGCCAGTACTCATTCCACAGAGCCACACCAGCCAGGGCTATATGTGGAATCTTAGAAACAAAATAAATGAACAAACTAAACAAACAAATTTAGTGATACAGAGAGAAAATTTATGCTTGCCAGATGAAAGGGGCATTGGAGGGAATGGAAGGAAAAGTTGAAAGGGACTAAGAAGTACAAATTGAGGGAGGAGCATTTGACATCTTGCTCCCTGACACGTGGTGTCAGTTCAGTTCAAATTAATTTATAGAAAGTTAAAAAAAAAGCACAGATCGATACTAATAATAATAGTCAAGAGGATATTAACTATAGCATAGAGAATACAGTCAATAATATTTTAATAACTATGTGTGATGTCAGATGGATACTAGACTTATTGGGGTGAGTACTTGATAAGATATATTAATGTCTAATCATGATGCTATATGCCTGAAACTGTCAACTTTAACTGAAAACTACATTTTAAAAATATATTTTATATGAACAAATCATATGAAGCCTTATTTTCCTAGCATATATGACTCAAATCAGATTCAGAGTGGTTAAGGAAATTAAGACAATTATATAATTGATAAGGAATGAGAACCAAGGTTTGAATTTATTTTATCCCTAATTTGTAAACCCTTAGTTTAATGTTATAAAATTATTGAATTAAAATTATTGGCAAATAAATACAACTCAACAATTTCTTTGGATAAATCCAGGTAATTGGGAGAAAAGTTAATCAATTGCCATATATGTAACTTTTTAAAAAGGTAATCTCACATAACCCATTTAATGATTATTGGAAGCTTACCCAGGTTTATTGAATATAAGCATAGGACTGGTTACTGGTTTAATGCTAGAAGACTAATAGTGTGAAAACCCTCATTTTTAGTTTACAGTTGTCCCTCGCTAAAGCGTGATTCACTTATTGTGGCTTCACTATATTGCAGGTAACCCACAATACAGTGAAGGTGCAATGAGTGACCCGCGATATAGCGAGGGACAACTGTATACTTCACTGGTGAGTACCCATATAGAGTTTTACATGTTGTTAAAATTATATAGGTTTAAGAGTGTAGAAAGTGTTTAAGAGCATATGAAGTTTATAAGAGTGTGGGAAAAGTTAGTAAGAGAGTGGGAAAGGTTTATAGGAGTGTGGGAAGGGTTTATAAAGCCTAAAATATATATATAAATAATAAAATAAATATGATACTGCTACTTCGTGGATTTTCACCTATCACGGGGGTCTCTGGAATGTAACTCCTGCAATAGGTGAGGATCACTGTACTTTCTTATTTAACTGACCTAGAGGGATCTTCAAATAAATGTTTAAAAAAAAACAGTGATCACCTTTAGAAAAACTGAAGAGAAATAACTTTCCTGGGACTAGGTAAGTCCAGACAGTCTTTCTCTGATACATGCAAGAAGATAATTTCAGCAAAAGAAATAACAAATGCTCTGAGTGTAAAAGATGGAAATAAATGAAAATTAGACATCTCATTTAGTTGGCACATCTTGGCGTGTCTTCCCAGCTCACATCTATTTTTCCTTCTCTGAGAACTACAGTGGAGTGAGTGCCACCTGGTTAGGTGTGTTAAACATCACCATCCTACCTTCACAGCCATGGTCAGTTAACCCACTTTAGATCCTGATCCAAGATGGGCCCATTGGAGTTTTCCTTCAGGAAATACGTAACTTGTAACAAAAGCCTGTAGGGACTGGAAGTCTGGAGCTCACTCGTACAGCTGGAAGCTCTGGGAATGTTCACGGACACTGGAGTAGCTCAGGATGTCAGAAAACCTTTTGTTTCTGCCAATGCCAGGGGTTATTTCAAACACTAAATACACTCATTCCAGTAACTGTGTTGTTAATATCTCTGCTTTCTGGGTTTTATGTCCTGCCTTCATATCACTACTTAATTTAAATATTCAGCTTTTATATTGATAAAAATATCTTTATAAATTTTAATGCATATCTTTAGTGGTTGAGCTTGATACTTAATAATAATTGAGCATGATACTTAAACATAAATATAACCTTGTATCCCACTGTTTATGTTTAGTTTACATATATGTGTGTGTGTATACACACATATATAAAGGTATTATTTCAAACTTTTTGACCAAAAATTACATTCTGCACATATATTCACAAGCATCCTGTTGGCATCTGTATGAAATAATTATCTATAAAAATTAGAACATTATTTACATGATCAAAGCTGATGAAATTAACATGCTTAAACTTTCTATTCCTAATCCTCACCCCATCATGTATAGTAATATTTTCAGGATCAAATTTTTAAAAATTCTATTCTGTACTACAATCATAATTTCTACAATCACTTAATGTCAGTTCTATATTTAAATAGATTCTGTTTTTTAAGCCATGACTTCATCCTAATGTCTTTGTCTTAATTTCTGATCTATGAAGATTTATCTTTAAGTATTTTTGTTTCCAAGAACTGAAAAGCAAAGAATGAAATTTCCTTTTAAATTGAGTTATTTTACATCTAATAAAATGCACAGGTTTTTAGTGCACAGTTGGCATCATGTCAAATATTTATTGACTGCGTATATACTGACCATTTCTAGATGTTAATATTTATCTTTTCACCAAGACCACAATTTATATAACTTTGTACTTTAGTAGTTATGATATTTTACCATGTACAGTGCACTTCCACGTGTGAAGTGCACCCATGTTTTTGTGCACTGTATACACAAGATTATTATATCCATTTTTTCACCCAGGATATGTAATCATTATACCCATGTATAATGTGTATCTTTGTTTTTCCCTCAAAAGTTTGAGTAAAAGAACCAAAGAGTCATGCCTGGGTTGCAGGCCACGTCCCCAAGTAGCAGGCACAAGAGAGGCAACCACACATTGTTTCTCTCTCTTTTTCTTTCTCCCTCCCTTCCCCTCTGTCTAAAAATAAATAAATAAAATCTTTAAAATAAAAGTTTGGGCAAAAAAAATTCACATTGTACATGGCAAAGTACAGCTGTCCCTCAGTTCACTTTTATTTTTTCACTTCTTTAAAGTTTACAAAAGTATTCTTCATTATATTTCTGTGCACAGCCTAAAGTAGTATGGCTCACTTGGGGTGTCCTCCCATAAACCAAAAGGTCACAGGTTCAATACCTAGTCAGGGTACATACTTAGGTTGCAGGTTTGGTCTCTGGTCAGGGCATGTGCAAGAGGCACCTGATTGATGTTCCTCTCTCACATTGGTGTTTCTCTTTCTCTCTCTCTCTCTCCTCTAACCCCAAACCCTCCCTTCCTCTCCCTCTAAAAATCAATAAGTATGTCCTTGCATGAGAATAAAAAAAAGTGTGAATAAACATCTGTCTCTGAGTTTATTTCTCAGGAAACAACCTTAGAACAACACAGATGTTACCCAAATCCTCTGTATTAATTATTAATTAATTATTTACTGTTTTTTCCTACTAATTAGTAAGAACTCAAAATCTGCAAATACATTTGTGGAATTGCCTATTTTCCTTTTAGCTCTGTCTTTCATTCTTTTATGTATTTTGAAATTCTATTTTTAAGTGCACACACATTTATATACAGGATATTTTTCCTTTTATATTTAGGAAATGGCCCTCTTGTTTAGGGTTATACCCCTTGTTTTCAAGTCTAATTTGTCTAGTATTAATAAAGTCATACTGGCTGTCTTATGCTTTGTTTGCACAATGTATATTTTTCATCCTTTTCTTTAAATAAGGCTCTATATTGAAAGTTACCAAAATATATAGTGTCTTTATATTTATAGTGCCTCTTGTAAACATTACAAGGTTATATCTTGCTTTTTACATAGTTTGATAATTTATGCTTTGAGTTATTATCCATTTATATTTAATGTGCCTATTACTATGATAATTATAAGTCTATCATGATACTATTTTATTAGTCAGTTAGGAGTAGCTTTCAGTATTTCTATCTTGTCTATTGGATTTTTTATTGTAAAATATGTATAAAAAATTTAGGAATAACAGAAATTAATCTGGGACAACAAAAATATGTGAAAATTAAATACACACTCCTAATAACTATTTGGTCACAAGAATAAAAAGAAAAATTAAAACTACTTTGAGACTTGTGAGGGCAACTTTGCTCGCAAGTTCCCCGGCCACCACAGATAAAAGTGAAACCACCAAGACATGATTTGCTTGGGGAGGAGAGGTGGTCAATCTCTCAGAGGAAAAAGACCAAGAACCCTTTCTTCAATGGCTATTATTGAGTTGTAATACACAGAAATACAGGGCATCAAGGATCAAACAGTAGATAACATTTCAAAGAAATCTGAGGGCTTAATCTGAGTCAGTGTCTGTCAGGAAAGGGGGTTGCAAAAACTTTGGGAGACATACTCATTTCCTGCTCTGACCCTTATCATATGAATGGAAGCACTCTTAGCAAAGCAGGCTTCACAGGACTTTGAATTCTTTCTTATGCCCGATCACCCCAGAACCTGCTCCAGCCGGCAAGTGGCTGTACCCCCTTCCCCATCATAGGTTTTTAGGTTTAAGTAAATTACAGCCAGGAAGCGCTTCTCCCAGATGGAAATGGGGACTTGGGCTATGTCAGAATAGCTGGTGGTGGTGGGGGGGGCAAGGGTCTATCACTCCCTCTTTGTTGCAGCACCCCTCCCCCCGGAATCCTTCCTTGTGGGCCTCTCAAGTGGTTGTGTCTGGCTTAGGTTTTCCCTCCTCTGAGGTATCATACCTGTCTCTGACTAACCAACCAAGCGTTGGGGGCAGGGGATGAAGCAGAAGCAGCGCTCCTGCCAGGGAGATAAGCTTTGTCTCCTTAGTGGCTCACAGTCCATAGGTCACTCACTCAGCCTTATCCTTGGGGGGCAGTTACAACTCCTGAAACCAGGCAGAGCGGTTCCCAACAGAGACTAATGAAAATGAAGATACAACATAGTGACACTTATGGGAGGCAACTAAATCAGTTCTTAAGAGAGAAATCATGTTTAAAAATAAGCTACATCTCAGTAACTTAACCCTCCACTTCAGCAACTTAGAAATAAGGAGAAGTCTAAACCAAAACCAAGCAGAAAGAAGTAAATAATAAATATTAGAGTATTTATTAATGAAGTAGAGAACAAAATAATATAGAAAATTGATAAAACCAACACCAGCTCTGTGAAAAGATCAACAAAATTCACCAACCTCTAGCTAGATTCACCAAGGAGGGGGATTGGGGTAGGGAATAGAGGGCTCAGATTAGTAGAATTAGAAATGAGTGAGGAGACATTATGACTGACCTTACAGAATCAAAAATGATTATAAAAGAGGTGCAATAAATATACTAAGAAGAGTTGTATGTTAATATATTAAATAACCAAGATGAAATGGACACGCCTTTTTAGAAGGCGTGTCCATTTTGGAGCTACAAGCTCCCAAAACTTACACAAGAAATAATAGACAATCTAAGTAAATCTATAATAAGTAACTAGATTCAATTAACAATAAAAAAAAACAGATTCAATTAGTAATGAAAAAATACCAAGGAAAAGTCAAGAACGGATGGCTTCATGGCTGACTTTTACCGAACATTTAAATGATGTATCTTAAGTAGTAATAGCTTCCACTTACATACCACTTTATTTATTTATTTATTTATTTATTTATTTATTTATTTATCTATCTATCTATCTTTAGAGGGGAAGGGAAGGAGAGAAGGAGAGAAATATCAATGTATGGTTGCCTCTCATGTGTCCCCTGCTGGGAACTGGCCTGCAACCCTGGCATGTGCCCTGACTGGGAATCAAACTGTGATCCTTAGGTTCATAGGCCTGTGCTCCATCCACTGAGCTACACCAGTCAAGGCTTACACACCACTTTAATGAGATAGGCAATGCACTAAATTCTTTGTGTATTTTAACTTGATGTAATCCTCACAAAAACCACATAAACGCTATTACTGTTCATTTTTCAGGATGATGAAATTGAAATATGTGGAGTGAAATTTTGGCCAAGTTCACCCAGGTGAAAGCAGCAGAGCTGGGATGCAAACACGGTTCACACACGCCACCTTCTCTCTGCCAGCTTGCCCTGGAAAACCTGGAAAAATTGGAAATCTATTTTCTACTTAGCTATTTTGATCTGCTCCCACAGTTCAAAAGGTGAGGTAAAAACATTTAAGCTGAGTATTTTGTGTATGTTTTTTAAGCAGTGCTACATAAATATTTTAGTATGATTTATTTTACTGTATAGAATGAAGTAGGCATCAAACTGTGTATCTTTTCCTGATACCCAGTCTGTATCTAATAAAGTGATTCTACACTAGTCTGCTGAATGAATGAATGAATGAATGGACAATCTCTTTTATGATTAGCTCACTGAAGATGAATAAAAATATTCACAAAATTGTAAACATTGGATGAGCAAAGTATGAAGTGTTGAGAAATGAAAAGCACCATACTGTTCTCCCCTTGGTAATCTTACACAAATTTTTGCAGATTTGATATCTGACCATGTATTCAAAACCCTAAACATCCTTTCATTTCAGAGTTGCTATTTCCTGACTCCTCTGAAAGTAAAGTGTCTCAAACTTTTTTCGTTTCTCTGATTCTTTAGCTAAATGAAAATCTTCCTCTTTCATTAAACTTCAATATGGCTTTGAAAAAGATACCCAAGCTTATGCTTTGTATCCTGCCTGCCACTCTGGGCTTGAAAGAAAGCAGAGCTGGGAGACACCTCATTGGCTGTGCTGCGCTCCTGTGTTCTGTGCTGACACAGCTGCTGGCGCTGAGATGATTAAAGGGTCTGGGGAGTCTGTGAGGAGCACAGCACAGAATTTGGAATGTGTGAACTACTTGTCAAAATTTTACAGTAATTAGCAGCTGAGCTAAGAAAGAATGTGGCTGCTAAGAACTTGGTTGAATTTCAATGTGATGCATATTTTTGGGATTTTTAAATGGCCTGAATTTATTAGGAAAACTCAAAAACTTCAAGTTTCATTGAAAAAAAATAGCAGTTTGTATAGTCCCCTTTAGATATGGACTTCTATTTGGAAGTGGTATTTTGGGAATTGACTAAACTTGAGCATCTACCACATTATCCCCTTTTTTCCAGGAAAGTAGTCGTATTTATCATTTCATTTTTTTCTGCTCCTTGGTCAAGAGACTGTATTAGACATGGGGATAAAATGTTGAATAGTATAAAGACTATCTGAAATTGTAGGGCTGAAAGCTTTATTAGGATATTTTGTCAGAGTTTCCACTGTCAGTTACAACTATTAAGCATTTTTAAGCTTAATCATCTTATGTGATCAAGAAGTAGCATTGTTTATGTAATTCTTTCTCTATCTGGGAACATGATAGCAGTCTTTATTAATACATTGAATTAGGCTATAAATGTCTTATCTTTAAATATTATTTGCTTGCCAAAAGGAGAATTTTAAGGTAAAAAATTCTCACTTAACTTAGGGTTTGATTCAGTTAACTCAAGGCAATCTTTTCATTAGGGAAACTGGAGTTTTGTACATGTACATTTGTACATTTTTGTTATTTCTTCTTTGACCAAAAGAAATAACTAAAACGTCCAACTAGAAGGTATACAGTTTAAAAATCACTTTTCCTATTTTAGGGATGTAAGTTCATCATTTATTTATTTATTTTTTTAAATAAGGTAGCTTGTTATTTTCAGGAACCTATTATTTACTTCACTGTTTATTTGGGGAACATAAGGTAATGTTTATTTTGCTTCATGTGACTATATAATAACAGAATAACTTGAATAATTGAGAACACTTTAATTCTGGGTTGTGATAAAAGAATACTATAAATTCCTATAACAAAATTGAAAAAAATGAAACAGGGAACTGACTTTCTCAGTGATGTAAGGGCTTGAGAGCTATCTAATGAAGACAAAAATATGAGCTAGTTTGATGTGTGTTGCCAAGGAGTAGTGTCTTCCACCTTTCCCCAGCTGATGAAGTACAATGACCCTGGGAAAACTAATCCCTCTGTAAGAGTGTGCAGCCAGGGGCCCCCCCAAAGAAGGATTTGTAATTGGGTACAAAACTCAGGGTGTCCAGGAAATAATAAAAATATCGGATGTCCTCATCCCCACGAATCTGAGCTAGGGGATGGGACACATGGAGAAGGGCCATTGAGTTGTTTTGCATATAACAGTTTTGCAGATAACCTCTAGAACAGTCATTTAACATATCTATAACCTTTAACTGGTTTCATAGATATGTTAAATAGCTGTGGCCATGCTTTGAGCCAGGAGGATGGAGTGACTTCTACCCAATAGGTAACTGGAAGGCAACTCCCCCTGGTTATAGAGCCTGCATAAGAGCTTGGAGATGATTGGCTCCACACCATGCCATGCCTGCCCAGACTTACTATGACAGCCCAGAAAAGCTGGAAAATATGGGAGTGCTGGCAAGTGTAGCTGATTGTGGGAGGAGTTGGAAATGGTGCTTCAGGAAGATTAGAGCTGGGATTTAAACCCAGGCACAGCAGCCATGACAAGAATTGTTATGCAGCTTTAGCAGAGAATTGCCACGTGGCTTTGGCAGGGGAGAACCATGCAGGTTTGGGTCTCCCTTTGCCACAAAGTTTAGGAAGCTGGAAAGCAAAATGCAAAGCTCTTTCTTAGCAGTTTGGAAGAATGCAGCAGAGAAATTACAGGAAGAAAACGGGTGAAAGGACTCTTGCTGGTGGGCCATGAGAAGGTGTCACTCAGGTTTGGATTAAGACCTGGAGATCCTGGTGCCACAGCTGGTGGTGCCAGGAATTGAGGGAGGCCTACCAGCCAAGCATGGATTACTGGAAAGAACAAGGGCTACCTGAGCCATGGACTACTATTTCTTTTCCTGAGACACAGTAACCCAGACTGAACAAAAATGGAAGAAGGACTGTGTGTATTTGTGGGTGTTTTTAAAATATTTTATTTATTTATTTTTTAGAGAGAGGGGAAGGGAAGAAGAAAGAATGGGAGAGAAACATCAATGTGTGGTTGCCTTTCATGTGTCCCCTATTGGGGACCTGGCCTGCAGCCCAGGCATGTGCCCTGACTGGGAATCAAACCCACGACCCTTTGCTTCACAGGCCCATGCTCAATCCACTGAGGTATACCAGCCAGGGCTGTTTGTGGGTGTTTTAAGGGACTTTGGGATTTTAATGAAGATATCAACTCATTACTCTTAAATCTGTATAACTTAAATAAGTAATTGCTCTCCTTTTCACCAATCTCTAACATGGAGAGCTATAATTCTCTGGTGATGGGCAAGATGAACCTAGTACGGGGGACCCCAGGAGAAGGGGGATCCATTCAGTAACATTTTGGGACCCTCTTTCCTGGTGGCCACTCAGGGAAAATCATGGGAGACCACATGAACAGTAGCTTTAAAGTAATACAATTACTTGTACATGCACAGTAAAAGCCCACCAAAACTAGCCAGGAATGATCCACCCTATAAGAATAGAAGCCCTCCAGCCCATGAGGTCAATCCTTGCTTGGAGTTGGTCTGCTCCCAGGTTCTCTGCTATAAACTCTGGGTGTTCAGTTCAATTATTTGTCCTGATCACCAATAACCTGGTTACCTGTGACACCACTGATCTGTTCCTATTGAAATGCTGTAATAAGCTCACCTTAGCCACCACAAGAAGGAATAAATGCTGTTACTGCATTATTCCCATTATAAAAGTCTCAAGAGAGAAAATAGATTTGAACTATTCTAACGAAGAAAACACATCAACTGAGCTGAGTTTTATCTATTTCTTTGCCAATCCCCAGGCTGTAGAAAAATGGAGTTAATACACAGTATCTAGTTCTCACTACAGCTCATGGTGAAAAAAAAACAACAACAAAAAAGCAAAAATAGACTGCTGGGGAGAGTCTTAAAGTTAAGCAAAATCTATCATGTCAAATGGAATTATGTACATTAAGACTCCCAAAAAACAAAATAGAAAATAAAGCCATCGTAGCCACTGGGCCAATAGGAAGGAAGGAAGGAAGGAAGGGAGGGAGGAAGGAAGGGAGGGAGGGAGGAAGGAAGGGAGGGAGGGAGGGGGGAGGGAGGAGGGAGGAAGGAAATGAGGGATGAAATAGAAAAGGAAGGAGAGGGAGGAAAGGAAGAAATAAATGGGCCTTCGAAAAAATCCCCATTCCGCATAAAATACAATATTGTTATTTGCCTTTTACTAGCTTGCTACAGACAAATACTTTGACTTTGAAAGCTATGTGTCGAAATGGTAGAAGTCCAATGTACTATCCATTGTGTTACAGAGTAGAGTGCATGCTAATGTTCATAGCAGCACAATTTACAATAGCCAAGTGCTGGAAGCAACATAAGTGCCCATCAGTAAATGAATGGATCAAAAAACTGTGGTGAATTTACATGATGGAATACTATGCAGCAGAAAGAAAGAAGGAGCTTCTATCCTTCACTACAGCATGAATGGAACTGGAAAGCATTATGCTAAGTGAAATAACCCAGGTGGTGAAAGAGAAATACCATATGATCTCACCTATAAGTGGAACCTAATCAACAAAACAAACAAGCAAGCAAAATACAACCAGAGACCTTGAAATAAAGAACAAACTAACAGTAACCAGAGAGGAAGGGGGAGAGGGATAATGGGGGATCATAGGGGAAGGACCTTCAAGGAACAAGTATTAAAGGACACATGGACAAAGCCAAAGCGGGTAGGTTTGTGGGTGGGAGGCACAGATGAGTGGGGTGGGGGGACACGGTGGGATGGAAATGGAGACAACTGTACTTGAACAACTATATATATATATGTGTGTGTGTGCGTGTGTGTAATTATGCAAAAGAATTTAAGAAAAAGAAAATGGTAGAGCCACAAGATACAGCCTGGATTCTTGGGAAATAAACTTGGCAGAGAGCTGCCACTCTCAGGAACATCTATATATGAGATAAACTTCTTTCACTTGTAAAAAATTATAAATTAAAAATCATTATGACAGCCAGCATTACCTTAACAAATGCACTGTGCATGAAACAAACAGAAAGCCAAAAATAGATGAAACTATAATTCAAAAATTAGAAGTAAATTCTATCAATTGTTTCATATTATAAAATCTTATGGCAGCAAGAACTCAAAATCAATGTATTAAATTACAAAAGTGTATATAAAAAGAGAATTACAATGTTATCTAGAAACCAAAAAACATTATTATGGAATTAAGTAAGTTAAAAAGAGAAAATACTAGAATAAACATTTCTGTTTTTTAATTATTGATAAAAACATGATATAAACACAGTAAATACAGAAACAAAAGGTAAAAGAGAAATTCAACAGACAATACACCAAAATGTTAATGGGCAGAGAACACTAAAAGTAAAATTTTAAAAAGGAAACATTTAAAATATAACACAAGAAAATTTCTAATTTCCAAATATTACAAAAAATAAATTTTCTTATCAAAAGATCATTGTTTACCATACATGTACATTTAAAGGCTATTTTTCTAACCTATGATAATAAAGGTATTTTCATTTTAATATATTTATTCATTTTATGAATAAATAAACTCCCTCCCCACTGCAATCCCCACACTGGTGTCCATGCCCATGAGTCCTTTCTCCTTTTAGCTCAGTCTCTCCACCTCTAAGCCCCACCCCTACCAGAGCTACCAGCCTGCTCTCTATCTACAAATCTGTTTCTATTTTGCTTATTAGTTCAGTTTGCTCATTAGATTTCACATATGAATGAAGTCGTATGTTGTTGTCTTTCTCTGACTGGCTCATTTCATTTAGCACAATGTTCTCCAGGTCCATCCAGTTGTCACGAAGTGTAAATTTTGCTTCTTTTTTTACGGCTGAGAAGTATTCTTTTGTGTAAATGTCCCGTAGTTGTTTTATCCACTCATCTACTGATGGACACTTGGGCTGCTTCCATATCTTGGTGATTGTCAATAATGCTGCAGTGAACATAGGGCTGCTTATGTTTTTAGAATTAGTATTTCAGGTTTCTCCAGATAAATTCCCAGAAGTACAATCTCTGGGTGTTCCTTTTAAGAAAACTTTATCCTAAAAGGTTTTTACAAAACCATACCCCAGTTTACCTCATACCTCTGTAAGAGATCAGGAACAGATAAAGTTTATTTTTAGATACCAAGGCAGAAGACTTAAATCATTGTCAAGATGGGACTGACAGTTCTCTAAGCATTATTCAATGTCGGAGACAATGGCAGTTGTGGAAGGAACTCCAGCCCACAGAATCCTCCCATCTGCCTCAGGTGAGAAATAAGTCATCCCAGACAGTCTTGCTGTTCTGGCAGAAAAGGGGGTGGCAATTCCCTCTAGTGGAGAACACCCTGAGCCCTTCTTCCGCATGGCTTTTATTGGGAATGGTATGTGTAGGTGTATGCAGCGTGCAGACATAGCTCATCAGGCAATGTCGAAAAGGCTATAGTCATGCAAAAACAGGGACTATCTATAGACAACAATGGAAGGAACACAGAGATCTGTCATAGGTCAGGGTCTGTTAGTCACGCTGATGCCAGAGGGTCTTCAAGATGTGTTTCATGAGATGAGAAGTTTACTCCTTATGCCTTGAACTTAAACATCCGGTTTGTATCACCAGGGCTATACAAAACACAGCAAAGCAAGCTTCAAAGGATAAAATACACATTTCAGGCCTGATTTCCACAGGAACCCCAGTGTTAGAGTTGAGTCAGGCCTGACACCTGTGTTTTTACCTGGTTCTCCAGGGAGACTTACTAGCCCCTTTCAGAGCCTGCTCTCCTGGGGCTGCTCTGTCTGAAACCACACAGAACAGTCTCTGGCAGGCAATGACCTCAGAGCTCTGAGAAAAAAGCAGTCCAAAAACATGTGACCCAGCTAAAATGTGACTCAAGAGCAAAGAAAACAAAAATTCCCCTTCTGTCATTGGTGGACAAACAATTGAGATCAACTCTCCTTTACTAAATAACAAGAAAAAGGAGAAATCAGCTAATAGTTTTATGGACACTTTTTTGTAGGTAACTCTCTCCTTTCCTCTTGCTGCTTTTAAGATTCTCTCCTTATCTTTAATCTTGGGTAACTTAATGATGATGTGCCTTGATGTGTTCCTCCTTGGCTCCAATTTCTTTGGGACACTCTGGACTTCCTGGAAATGTTTTTCCTTCACCAGATCGAGAAAGTTTTCCTCCATTATTTGTCTAGATAAGGTAAGTTAAAGGAGTTCACCATTACCAAGCCCTATTACATGAAGTGTTAAAGGGATTTACCTAAGAAATATAAGATCGAAAACTATAAACAGTAAAATGACAACAAATTCACAACTATCAACATTGATCCTAAAAACAAAAACAAAACAAACAACTAGAACAGGAAGAGAATCACAGAAATGGAGATCATGTGGAGGGTTATCAGTGGGGAGGGGGAGAAGGGGGAAGGTACAGGGAATAAGAAGCATGATTGGTAGGCATAAAATAGACAGGGGGAGGTTAAGAGTACAGGAAACCAAAAAGGCAAAGAACTTATATATACAACCCAGGGACATGAACTAAGTGGGGACTGCTGGAGGATGGGGGAGCTGCAGGGTGGAGGGGGATAAAGGGGAGAAAAATTGGGACAACTACAATATCATGATCAATAAAATATACTTTAAAAATAAAAGAAAAATAGGCAAAATATATTATTAAATATATATTATATTTGAATTCACTGGAAATAAAGCAAAAACTTGAGTGAGGGGCTAGAAGCATAGAGCAGGGGTGTCAAACTCATTTTCACTGGGGGCCATATCAGCCTTGTGGTTGCCTGCAAAGGGCCAGCATAATTTTAGGACTGTATAANAGCATTATGTTGAGTGAAATAAGCCAGGTGGTGAAAGACAAATGTCATATGATCTCATCTTTAACAGGAAGCTAAACAACATAACAAACAAGCAAGATAAAAACAAAGACACTAAAATAGAGAATAGGGGGACAGTGACCAGAGGGGAAAGGGGAGGGAATTTCAGGGGAAAAGGGGGAAGATTCACAGGAACTAGTATAAAGAACACATAGACAACAACTAAGGGGGCTGGAAATGGGAGGGAGGTGGAGAGTACTGGGAGGGTGGGCTACAATATCATGATCAATAAAATATACTTTAAAAAGAAAAGAAAATAGGCAAAATAGATATATTATTAAATATATATTATATTTAAATTCACTGGAAATAAAGCAAAAACTTGAGTGAGGAGCTAGAAGCATAGAGCAGGGGTGTCAAACTCATTTTCACTGGGGGCCATATCAGCCTTGTGGTTGCCTGCAAAGGGCCAGCATAACTGTAACTACTCCTTAACGGATAAGGAGTTGAAATTACATTTGGCCCTTTGAAGGCAACCATGAGGCTGATGTGGCCCCTGGTGAAAATGAGGTTGACACCCCTGGCTTAGAGTAAAAGGAATTCCAAAGAGGTGAGGCCTAGATTCTTGCCATGTTTCCAGTTCAGATTTTGCTAATTGAAAGTTATGGCACAGAGACTGAGAATCTGGGCAAAAGTTGATATGTTCAGAAGGGATTTGGGCTTTTTCACAGCAATGAACAAAAATTAGATATCGGGAAAAAAAGTCTTGGTAAATATTCCAGATTTCTGGTTGCAATCGATTCCAAAGGGCCACACACTAGAAGGCCCTGAGAGCTACATACTTAAAAGTAACTGGAAATAGGCAGTTTTTACAGAAGCCCAACTTCACATTAGTTCAAGTTAATTTGTTTAGCCTAACCATGTGACAGAAAGAGAAAATCAGTCAGAGGCAGATTAGCTATCAACCTATTAACTACAAAATATACAGTATATGGAGGTTAATTAATAATAACATTGCATATCCATTCAATAGATGAAGAAAATGCATTCCACACCCATTAATGATAAAAACTCTCAGCAATTTGGAATAAATGGGAACTTCACCAATTTGGTAAAGATCATTTTCAAAAATCTATAGCTAACATCATACTTAATGGTGATAAGCTAAAAGTGTTCCCACTAAGGTCAGGAATAGGACAAGGATGTCCCTTCTCACCAATCTTTTCAATATTGCCCTGGAAGTAATAGACAAATACAATAAGACAAGGAAAGAAAATAAGACACAAACAGATTGGGAAGGAAAAAAGTAACTGTCCTTATTCATGGATATCATAACCATCTAAGGAGAAAATCTGAAAGAACTAACCCAAAACATCCAGAACCAATAAAATATTATACCAATATTGCAAGATACAGAGACAATACACAAAAGTCAACTGTTTTCCTACCAACAAACAATGAATAATTGGAATTTGAAATTAAAGACACAATATTTACACTGCACCTCAATGTTCATAGCAGCACAATTTACAATAGCTAAGAGCTGAAAGCAACCTAGGTGCCCATCAGTAAACGAATGGATCAAAAAACTATGGTACATATACACAATGGAATCCTATGTACCAGAAAGAGAGAAGGAGCTACTACCCTTTGCAATAGCATGGATGGAACTGGAAAGCATTATGTTGAGTGAAATAAGCCAGGTGGTGAAAGACAAATGTCATATGATCTCATCTTTAACAGGAAGCTAAACAACATAACAAACAAGCAAGATAAAAACAAAGACACTAAAATAGAGAATAGGGGGACAGTGACCAGAGGGGAGAGGGGAGGGAATTTCAGGGGAAAAGGGGGAAGGATTTACAGGAACTAGTATAAAGAACACATAGACAACAACTAAGGGGGCTGGAAATGGGAGGGAGGTGGAGAGTACTGGGAGGGTGGGCTGGGATGGGAGTAAAAGACAGAAAACTGTACTTGAACAATAATTAAATTTAAAAAAATTTGGAAAAAAAAAGAAAGAAAAAAATACCATTTACACCAGCTCCCCCAAAAGTGAAATACTTAGACATAAATCTAACAAAATATGTATAAGATCTATATAAGAAAAATTATAAAATTAATAAACAAAATCAAAGAATGAAATAAAGAGATATTCTATGTTTACGGCATTTTGATACCACTCACATCCAACAAGAGATGTGCCTGGGCAACTTTGGCTTCCCTCTATTCTGATGGTGGCCACGAGAACAGCAGCACCAGGTGTTAGACAGGTGAGGTCAGACTGGATCTCAGTTTAGCAACCTCAGTACTTGAGTTCTGACTAGGAAAGAACTCAGAGCCAGGACTCAAACTGTAAGAGCAAGTTTACTTAGAAAGTCACAGAGGTAGGAGAAATGAGCTGTAGAAGAAATGGGCTCAGGAAACAATTTATAAAGACACAAGAGGGCATTTGGAGTTTAGGAGAGAGGAAGGTAATGGTAATACCCCTGGGGGAAGAGATGTGGGGGAAAAGTGCATGGGTACTCCCGGCAGGGGAAGAGTGAGCTGCATCCTCTGTCTTTCGGGTTTTTAAGGGTGGAGATTTTAGAAGTCCCAGGGGGAGGATCTCAATAGAATATCCATCAGCTTTCCAAGTGTGTCCTTTCAGGACCATGGTCTCTACTGACTGGTGGGCACCAGGGTAGGGGGTCATTAGTCACTGCAGTTGGTCCTGGTATCTGCCATGGCATCGCCCATCTGGTTTTACTGCTTTTCTGGGCCTGGAGCTGAAATAAAACTGAGGCCTAGATGTTATCTCTAAAGAGAAAAGGTCCGGGGGTCCAAGCTGAATGGCCAGTGATATACCAGGGGAGGAAAGATTACCCTGGAGACTACGTCCTTGTTTTCCCTGTTGCTAGGCACCTGGGGCTTTCCACCCCGTGACCTTCTGTATGTGGCCCAACCTCTTTGTCTGCTCATGCCTGTCTAGCTGCCTATCACAATTCTAACCCTAACAAAGCTGCATTGCAAAAAACGCCCCTCCTCTCCTGCAATCTGCTGCATTTCCATTTTCTCTTGCCCACACCAATCTTTTTAAAGAATGTTTCCCAATACAACAAAATGTTGCTAATGTTTCCAATAGCAGCAAAGAAAATCAGAACAATAATGGGAGCCAAGTCCCGAACAAGTAAAACCCTCCTGTTAATCTGGAAGGTGCGTACAGCATGGTGAGCCTGCTGTCACAACTACACAGTAGAGTCCCCAGAAGGGCACTAGTTCTGAGGTTTCCGATTCCTCAACATTAACTGTTTATGATAAGTCTGGGAGGAAAAAACCAAAATAATCCTCTGCTCTAAAAAAGGGCAACAAATACAGCCACAACAGTAGTTGGTTAGTGTGGGGTGCTGATAATGGGAGCTCCCCTAGAGGCTGGCTGCCCTTTAATTCCTGAAGGGTAGACCTTCCTCTCCTCCGAATTTCAGTTTACCCCCCTCTGATGATTCTTTAGTGGGTAACGCTCATTATTAAACTTTTTGGATTTAGCTTGTATCCCAGTGCTTGATTTGCTGGCATTCAAGCAACTTTCTGTTTGATAATTCTTACTGTTTTATATGCTAAGCTGAAGAAATCACCTTAGCAAGACAGAACAAACATCCAAACATCCACTGATTAAAAGCCTGGGCCCCAGGTATTATCAATAGCCCAGTCGTGCTTGATGAATAAAAGAATGCTCAATTCCAAATTCAATGCCTAGAGCAAAAGCCCCCTAATCCCAGTTGTCAGGAAATCAGTAACATCTGCCATCCTAGCTCAGCTTCGGGGAACTTGACATCAGGAGGGGGTCTGGTGGTGCCTGGGACTCCTCACTGAAAATGTTTTCACAGGAAAAGGAAAAAGCATAGAGTCAGACATCCAGTTTCGAAGCCGGACAAGGACTAAAAGAACAACTTTCCTCAGAAATGCTGTGAAAGCAGACAAATGTGACTCAACCAGAAAAATCTACCCTTTGTTTTTCAATATGATAAAGAATAGAAATAGTATGCATCTCTATATTATAAAATCAAATAAATGCTTTTTAAAACTCTGACAATCCACTGAAAATGAATAGCAATGTCAAACATGAGAGGAAAGAGAAGAATACACGGACTGCAGAGTCCCTATGCCACTACTTATATCTGAATGATGTTGCTGCCAGATTTCACCTTCCACATTTGTAAAATGAGTATGTCTGAGGCAGGACAGTAAGAAGCTAGGAAAATTCCCTGGCAAGTGGAACAGAGAAACTGAGACAGATAACTGAACAAACTGCGTTGAGCAATTTATAGCCAGATGTAGAAGGTCAATCAGGGCAGAAAGGCACAGGCGCCTAGCAACAGGCAAAATTGGTGCTGGACTCCACCCCAGGGTTGTCTTTCCTCCTCTGGAATATTGCTGGTCATTCCGTTAAGACCTTCCCCCGACCTTCTAGGCCTCAGCTGCATTTTAGCACTAGGCTCAGAAAAGCAGCAAAACCAGCCAGGGGATGCCAGGACCAGCTGCTGTGACTCATGACCCCCTGCCCTGGCACTGACCAGTCAATGGATACCATGACCCTGAAAGGACACACCTGGAAAAGCTAATTACCTATTGAGATCTCCCCTGAAACTTTGCCTAAAATCCCCACCTTTGGAAAGCAGATAAAACCCCTCAAGTCACAGAAGCCAGCACAAGCCCTCCTTTGGACACACCCATTCAAATTGAATTTTCTTTCTCTTAAATTCTAAGGGTCTCTACCAGCCTTGCAACTAGGGGAACAATGAGCAGTGGCAGCTCATCCCAGGCTACCCCCTGTTTTTTAGGCCCCATTTTCTCTGACTCTCCACTAAGCTGACAGCAGCTGCGCCTCAGCTCACTTCTTTCCCAGAACATTTCTAGGAGCCAAAGTAACCCCACCTAGGCTCTCTCCTGTTGCTTCTTCTGTTCTAGGCCCTTCCTGTTTCACTGCTCCCAGCTTTAATAAGTGCACTCTCAAAATCACCTGGACTTGTGTTGTGAAATCTTTCCTGCACAAAGTCGAGAACCCACACACGACCAGCAGGCCTGAGGCAGACCAGCTCCAGGCTAGTCCCATTTCCAGTCACATGTCTAGCCTAGAGAATTTTTATAAAAGGTGAAAGGTTTATACAATCTGAAGAGAAACCAGAGTATAGCTTAAATAATTTTTGTAAGAATTATAGATAATGGCCCTGGCTGGTGTGGTTCAGTGGATTGAGTGTGGGCCTGTAAACCAAGGGATTGTGGTTCGATTCCCAGCCAGGGCACATGCCTGGGTTGTGGGCCAGTTCCCAGCAGGGGGCACACCTGAGGCAATCACACATTGATGTTTCTCTCCCTCCTTTCCTTCCCCTCTAAAGGTAAATGAATAAATCTTTAAAAAAAGAATTACAGATAATGAGTGCAATAAATTTGGCACAGGCACACAATCAATGAGGATTTCAATATTACAGATTATTTTTTTCAGGCCAGGCAATTTTAGCCAAGTAACATCTATGAGTTTGTAAGCACATCAAAACACAAATTATTAAGAAGGCACGTGTTCTTCATATTGGTCCCAATTTTCCTAATAGATTTTGCAATGCAAATGAAAAGACTAACTACCAAGGGGGAGAAACAACGAATACCTGAAAGTGACCTGAAAGTTCTTTCTTAAACTGTTCTACATTAACACACAGAGAGGGTGAGAGAGGCAAGACTGAGGTGAGGCAACCATCTGGCCACTACCATGGAATACGTTTGTCAGTCAGAATCAGTGTTCATGGTAGAAATTCTCACAGAACCACATTTCTTCTCTTTTATATTCTGTTCCCTCACAGTTACTACGAACTTTGGAATTATTATAGAGAATTTTAGTTTGAGAAAATACTGCCCAGACATGACAGCATCTGCTCTTAATACCAACCTTTTCTGCTTGGTGCACAGAGTAACATTGCCCCAGCACACAGAGAAATCGTGTTGGAGGTAGATCAGAGCCTACAAAAACTTAGATCATCTCATTCCTCACTAATTGTCGTCTGAGCCCAAGGCCTTCAGGAGAGTGGTTCTGCTTCACCCCCCAGGGTTCTGTGCTATAATGTGCCTCTGGGATGCACAATTAGAATAAAAAAATGAAGAGTAATTTTAAATTCCTCTTTATAAAGGATGCATGCTGTTTCCACTTAATGTGGCAATCATTTGTACCCAGAAGATACTGTGTTATGAGGAAAGAACATTTATTTCATTTTTTAAAAGAAAATGTAAATTTTTTCCCTCAAAGAATGTATCCCAAGCTTCAAATTCTTAATAGTTTAGAAGGCAGGATTGAGGAAGTGTCACATGGAAGAATTGTTTATTTTTGGTATGTAAATGCTTATTATATTCACATAATCACTGAGAAAATAAATAGGTTAAATTACATATACACAAGAAATGCAGGTTTTGCTCAGTCATCCTGCACAGATGCTGGTAACTTAAAGCAACCTGATGATAAAGGCAGATTCACTCAAGTAGAACATCAATCATAGAAAATTCAGAAACATAAATGCTCTAACACTTGAAATGCAACAAAAACTTTGTTGAATGCCTACCCTCTGCCAGTCACCAGAGATGCAGAGGTGAATCAGATTTGGTCTGTGTTTTCCAGAAGCACACTGTGTGATAATAATTATCCGATGAGGGAAATCAACAATATTATCAGTTGTTGCATTTTTACCACAAGCCTGGCCCTGTGCTATGCGTTCCATGCACTTTATCATGTTGAAACTTATGATCAGCAATTTTATAGAAAGGAAAATTAGGCTCAGAGAGGTTAAATCAATTTCCCAATGTGTTTAAAAATGTAGATTTTTATGATTCAATTATGGTAAAGCCAACAGATCAGGAGATGACTACAATTGAAAAGAGTTTGTTGCTCACAGTTCCCAAGAGGAGATACATCAACACCACTCAGCATTACTCAAGGCCACACAGGTAAGCAGCAGAGTTGATCAAGCAGATGAGGAGAGAAAATGAGGGCAAGAGGCTTTATTGTGGCTTCTAAGGGAGGGAACAGATGGAGCATGGTAAGGAGGAATAGCATTGGCTAGTTAGAACAATTTCAGGTGGTTCTAGGATCTGCCCCTAGTTATCTGGCATCTGGACCTGGGTAATTAGGGCAGGAGGAGAGTGGCCTGGTGTGTAAGTGTCCTATACAGAAAGTTGTTGGGGATATGGGTATTGTGGACTGCTCTGCCTGGTTCTAGGAATTGTAACTCTACCCCCTGTGGCTAAGGATGAATGAGTGACCTCTGCGAGCCGCAGGAGACAAAGCTTGTCTCTGGTAGCAAATGCTGCCTCAGTTTCCTCCCTGCCCCCAAAGCTTGGTTGGAAGTCCTTGATGAGTAAGACCCATCACAGGAGGAGCAACCTAGGCCAGACATGACCACTTGGGAGGCCATCATGGAAGGACTTGGGGGCTGCAACAAAGAGCAATGGACTCTTACCCCCTGGCTTTGACATAGCCCGAATCCCCATGTCTTCTGGGAGAAGCACTTCCTGGCTCTAATCCCCTTAAGCCTGAATACCTGTTGGGGAGAGGTGCAGCTCCTTGCCTTGCCAGAGCAAGTCCTAGGGAAAAATCTGGCATCACAATGACTTCCTGATAAACCTGTGAAATCTGCTCTGCTTTCATTCATATGTTAAGGGTTCAAGCAGGAAACTCCATAACTCTGCCTGACAGACTCTGACTCAGACTATCTACACTTTGATCCTTGATGCCCTGGATCCCTGTATTTTATTAGAACCCAATAAAAGCCCCTAGAGGAAGGGGCTCAAGGCCTTTTTTAACTCAGACAACCTGGCCGCTCCTGGCCTATGTTTGCCCTGAGAAACTGGCCACCTCTCCTCCCCAGGCAGATCACATCATGTCTCAGTCATATTTACTCTCATCTGTGGCACCTGGGGGGACTTTCGAGGAAAGTCACCCCCACATATGGGTTCTGGATTGGTTAGTTTGCAGAGGAAAGATACACTCTTAGGTGAGTCCTTTACTATCTCTAGGAATTGGCTAACCCTGGGAAAGACAGTCTCTTCAGGGTCAGCAAGGATCCAGATGTCTAAATATCAGAAACACATGGTAGGTAACCTAGGTCACAAAGCTAATGATGCAGGAACAGAATTTGAACCTAGGTCTGGCTACATAGCAATCAATCCCTAAGATTCTGCTCAATTTCACTGGAGGATTGCCACACTATTTCTTCATCCCTTGCATTTCTCTGTCCAGTTTACGCCAATTAGCTATAATACAGAAGGAAGGCTAGTTTTCTGTTTATGCCAATGAACAGAAGGAGAATCTGATTGTTTGGAGTGATATCTTGCTGACTTACCAAACAGGCTTTTTTATTTTTAACCCCAGATAAGTTATAAATTTCACTGAGCTTTATTTTTTTACCTGCAAAGAGAAATTAATAATGCTTATCCAGAAGAGTTGTTTGAAAGACTAGAGCATTTATTAATGTCTCTTTAAGAATTACCCAGGAGAGTTCCCACTCTGTGGAATTCTTGTTGGTGGAGAAACATAAGCAGACACTTAGTAAAAACTTTTCTTTAATACTTTTAATGAGTATAATGATAGTGATGTCAAGACAAAAAATACTGTTATAGACTTAATGTTTGTGCTCCTCCCCCCCCAAAAAAATTAAGCCCTAATATGCAATGTGAAGGTATTTGGAGATGAGGCCTTCAGGAGATAATTAAGACCCTCATGATAGGAGCAATATCTTCTGAAAAAGAAGAGACACAAAATTCCCATCCTGGCCCCCCTGGAGATGCTCAGGAGAAGTCGGCAGCCTTCTGCAAACCAGGAATTGGGCCTCACCCATCCAGGCATTGTATTCTGGTGCAGCAGCTGGGACTGATTAAGACAAGTAAGTACTCATATGCTTCCCAGTACAGAGATTCTTTGACTAGAGTTTATAGAATCACAAAAGCATAGCAATCTAGACAAGATTCTAGAAAGTATCTACAACTTAATAAGCAGTCTTGAAGGTATTAAATGGCTTTTTCTACCAGAATCTTGTGCTTTAGCAGCAGTCAATGTTATAAAAGGGGTCCATAGAATCAGTTTCTTTATCCAAGGTCCACGGCGTCAAGGTTGGCTTTGTATATAGATAAAATGACATCAACATATAAAGTATTATTTGAAGTATGAAAAACTGTGTTTCTCCCTATGTAATTTTCTGAGTTCATCACTTGGAACTAGAGATTCCAAATATTAGATTCATCCCTCTGGGTTAAATATTAGATTCAACCCTCTAGGAGATATTTACCTAAAGAATATCTCCTTATTGTCCTTATTAAAATGCTTACACAGCTAATGTGAGTGGTAGCACTGTGCACAAAGCTGATCAGTCACAGAGTTAAACATGGTGAGTCTTCAGTGGCTCAGCTCATTTGTTTTTCACTCTAACAACCCCTAAATCCCACAGCCATAGGTGATTGGTTACCTGATTAACTCATCAAGATGGGTGGACTGGCCAGCTGAGTGGTGATGCTATTCACACATTGGGAATTGTGGGGCATCAAGAAAAATGAATACCATCCCCTATATAGCTTTTACCACAAAAAATATGTCTGGATAGTTCCTTAATTATCGTATCTTGAAGAATAGTAGTTTATTTAAATTGACGGGTTGCTGGATCATCATGGACTAGAAATAAAAAGGGATGTTTCAGAGAGGAGCAGCAACTGAAAATCCAGGGCCCAGGATGTGGTATTTGTTTAAGTGTCTTATCTCCCCTTCCCAGGGGTCCTAGCCACAAAGAGCACATAAGATTCTCCACATGAGAGCTGCAATGTGCATTCCAGGCCAGGGGAATTTGGCGAGGACCTTCAGAAGCTGACCAGGAAAGGAAGTCCTAGGTCAGGCCCCAAGAGGAGCCATGGGCGCCAGAGCGTGGCTAAGAGTCTGACTAGTATCCTGAGGAGGTGTTAGGCCCTAGGTGATTATTTTCCTGAAAGAAATCTTAGAGGTCATCTGCTTCAGTTATTTTAATGAGTAGCCAATGTGCAAATAAATATGCTTTCAAAAAATTTTAAGACTTTTAAAGTTTTTTTTGAACGTTGGTTTTATGTTTGTTTTGCAGCCTACAGAGGCAGTATGATGCAGTGGCTAGTGGCATGGATTTTGAAACAGAATAGATTTGTGTTAAAATCCAGTTCTGCCCTGGCTGGTGTAGCTCAGTGGATGGAGCACGGGCCTGCGAACCAGTGTATCGAGGTTCGATTCCAAGCCAGGGCACATGCCTGGGTTGCAGGCCAGTTCCCAGCGGGGGACACATGAGAGGCAACCATACATTGATATTTCTCTCCCTCTCTCCTTCCCTTCCCCTCTAAAGATAAATAGATTTAAAAATATTTTTTAAAAATCCAGTTCTGTCACTGAATAAGCTCAATTACTTATCTTGCAACCATAGTTTCCTGAAATGGAAAATGTGAAGATAAAATCTACCTGATGTAATTGTTGTTTTAAATAAGCTAACATGAGTATTTCTAGTCTTCATCATTGAAAGTGTTAAATAAGTGTTATCATGGTTACTAGTTATGCCAATTTGGTTGTATTGGATCATTCAGGCAACAGGGATAGACTGAACAGAATGACCCAATAACTAAATCCAGCTGTTGATTTTATTATTATGTGTTATTTTGTCTGACTTGACTGTTTGTTTTGGTTTCTTCAAAACCATGTGTCTGTGAGTGATAGAGGCTAATCCATTCTAATGAGCTGATAAACTCAGGTAAGCAGGCTTGCTCTTGGCTCTCTTGTTATCGATGCTCTTAATTCTTTGTACTTTGTCTTGTAGAGGGAATTTTGTAATCAGAGTGAGAAGGTTGGTAATTAAAAGAGAAGGTCCAGTTAGTCTTAATACATTATTTTTTGTGAGGTGGTAAATTGCAAATACACTGTAACAGGAAATGAAATAGAGTCAGTTGCATTTTTATTTTTTGAAGTGACAACAAAGCAGATAACAAAAGTGTGATAACACTAAGTTTAAAATTGCTGTTTGCTTTATGTACTTAAAGGCGATGTAACAAGAATTTTGTTCTCTTTAAATCCTCTGTTAGGTTTTTAACTTCCTGCTCCTTCCAGTGAGCCCAAGTTGTCGGTTCTCCTACAAACTCTCTTGTTCAGAATGACTACATGGGAGGAGATAGATGGAGGTGAGGTAGCAGGGTGGATTCCACTTCCCCCTGAACACGGGAGAAAAACCTGGCCGATCTGCAGAGGAACAGAGCCAACAGCCAATAGTACCCCAGCATATATGAAGATAGGAGACCAAAAGTTGTAGCGGACATTGAAAAACCAGACTAAGGAGAGTGCTCCAGGACAATAGGGCCCAGTGACCGGCATGGGGACAAGGGCAGCTGCAGCCCCAGGTTTTTGCTACAGGGTTGGTTCTTGGGAGAGAGCTGGGTCAACTGCTCTCTCCCAGGACAAACAAGGTTTGAGCAGCACTGGGAGAAACATGGTTGCTTGAAGTCACAGAGAGGGGAATAAGGACTAAGTGGCAAACACACAGGGGCTGTGAGCACCCACAGAGTCTGTGGACACTGGCTGGGGAGAGTTGAGAGTCGGGCTGTGATGGGCCCTGATTCCGATAGTCCCTGGTCTGGTTGGAGAATTGGGTAGTGTCAGAGGCCAGGCCACTGTATGGAGCAGCAGGCTTGAGCAGGAGGAATTTCTCAAAAAGAAAAGGTGAAAAAAGAGACACTGTTTGGGGAATTCTCCGGCAGCAGCCACTCCGGCCTCTTACCCACCCACCCGGGCAGCACCCCCAAGTGGTGTACAAGGTCCTCCATGCACTCCCGTAGCCCTGGGAAGGGTGCCCACCCAAAAGTGAGAGACCAGAGGAAGCCTGGACCAGCAGGCACCCCAGCAACCTGGGGAGAATGTGCTCTGAGGAAGGCCCTGAGCCCACACCGGTAACCCCAAGGAGAGTGCACTCTGCAGAAGGTCTGGATCCCACACCAAAGCTGGCTCTGGGGAGACTTCTGAAGCTGACTGAATGTGGATCAGGAAGGGAGAAAAGCAAAACCCATCACCTCTCAGCCTGCTGCAGCCAGGAAGACCAGAAAAACCAGTCTGGCCAGTTTGAAACCAGCAACAGGCTTTTTATTTGTTTGTTTGTTTGTTTAAGTAATTATTTATTTTTTTACCATTTTTATCTCTCAATTCCTTCTTCCTCTCTTTCCTTCTTTCTTGTTTTATTCCTTCTTCCTTTCTTTCCCATTTTATCTCTTCTTCCTTCCCTCCTCCTTTTTTTTTTAATACCCACAAGTGAGACAAAAAAAACACTGGAACTGGGAAAAGACCAGAGTTAGACCAAAGAGGGAGCATCCCAACAGCTGAGACAATGAGACAAATTTCATTATGCTATTACAGAGAACCTGCAAGATATTGCATATTTGAATTACTATTATTTTCATTATTCTTACATCTTTTATTTTAATAGCATTTTTGTATTCCTCTTTTTTTGTGTTTAGTCTTCTTTGCTTGGCTGGTTAAATTATATTGTTTGACAAGTTTCCCCTGTTCTCTCTTTCAGTGTATTGCTAATTTACTGTGTTCACTTGTGTTCCATTAGTACACTACTCAAGGTCCTATACTCCCTACTCTTGTTATCCAGATCACATAGATTCTGTCATATGATTGTTGCACTAATATTATTGTAAATAATAGCTATTCCATATCATTGTAAATACTACACAACACCTTTCCCAGATCTTAGCCCACTTCACAGTTTCCTGAACTCTATTACTATAGTGGTTAACTCTATTTTCACACAGTACACCTATTTACCATCCTTTACTTTCACCTTACCTCAGAATCTGACCTCCCATAACCTCACTGCCTTCTGGATCTGACTCACAATTCTTCCCTCCCTAACAAGAGTCTTTATATTCTTTCCATCCTTTCTCAAAAGTGGTTAGTTGGTTGGAATATCACAGTTAACACTATAGCCAAAGGATCTCCTATCTCTTCTCTACCAGCCGATACTGTAAATATCATAGATTACTCTCTTGTTGTCTTAAACGACAATCACAAAAAAAGTAGGTGGAAGCTGTGAACACCAGGATACCCCCTGGAAGAGGAAACCCAACAACAAAGGAACCACCAACAGATAACAACAGAAGAAGGTGAAGGAGGGAGTAGAAACCACACAAACCTCAATCCAGGACCTATCTGGAAATACAACTAAACAGTGAAGAAATTACCCAGAACAAACATCTGAACAAGAGCAAAATTCTCAAAACATTGTACAAATGGAAGAACCAGCTTCAATACAACCTGCCCACACCAGCACAACAAAACACAAGAGGTGGTGGACAGAGTGACCCTCAGTTAACCAGCTGGTGGGAAGGATCCACCAAAGCCCCAACAACAATCAAAACCCAAAGACGAACACAGAGCCAACTTAAAGGACAGCCCAAGACCAGTGAGCTCAAGAGATCAAGGACACTGCACCACTGAATCTCCCAGGTATTCTATTACAGAAATTCACACCATAAACCCAGTGAGCCAGAACCAATCAATTTAAGAAGTTGAAGCTAACAAGAAGAGTCTCACAAACAATGGGAGGACAAACAAACAATCCCCAAATGAAAGGAAAGGAGGAAACTTCAGAAGAAATGCTAAAAGAAATAGAGGCAACCATCAGATATTGAGTTCAAAGCAATAGTTATCAGGAAGCTCAATGAGCTCACAGTGAATTACCAGAAACTACAGGGAAACTACAATGAACTCACTGAAAACTATGTCAACATGAAAAAGGAAATAACCATCAACATCGGCCAAGAGGAAATGAAGGATACAATTTCTGAACTGAAGAACACAGTGGAAGAAATCAAAAGCAGGATCAATGAAGCACGAGATTGGATTGGTGAGCTGGAGGACAAGGTAGACAAAAACACCCAGAAGAAGAAAGAAAAAGAAAACAGGCTCAGAAAGAACAAAGAGGGATTAAAAGAAATGTAGGACAATATGAAATGTCATAGTATCTGTATAATAGGGATACCAGAAGAAGAAAACCTATTTCTAACCAAGGGATAGAAAACCTGTTTGAAAAAGTAATGATGGAAAATTTCCCTAATTTGATAAGAGAAAAAGTCATACAAATCCAGGAAACACGGAGTCCCAATCAAGAGGAACCCAAGGAAGCCCACTTCATGACACATCATCATTAAAATGCCAAGTTCCAAGAAAAAGAGAGAATCTTCAAGGCAGCAAGGGAGAAACAGGACATAACATACAAGGGAGCCCCAATAAGGTGGGCAACTGACTTCTAAGTGGAAACCCTCCAAGCCAGAAGAGAATGTCAAGAAATATTCCAAGTGATGAGAACCAGAGGCCTGCAACCAAGGGTCCTTTACCCAGCAAGACTCTCAATCAAGAAATAAGGCCAAATAAGGAGCTTTCCAGACAAAAGAAGTCTAAAAGAATACACCTCCACCAAATGAGTTCTGCAAGAGATGCTAAAAGGACTGCTTTAAAGAAAGGAAGAAAAAGAGAGACAGAGGAACACAGGTACAAAAATGATAATGAATAAGTACCTATCAATAATAACGTTAAATGTAAATGGATTAAATGCTCCAATCAAAGACATAGACTAGCTGAATGGATAAGAAATCATGACCCACACATATGTTGCCTACAAGAGACCCACCTCAGGACAAAAGACCTGCACAGACTAAAAGTGAAAGGCTTGAAACATTTTTTTCAAGCAAATGGACAGGGAAAAAAAGCTGGGGTAGCAATACACATATCAGACAAAATAGACTTCAACAAAGGGCCATAAAGAGCGACCCAGAAGGTCACTTCATAATACTCAATGGAAGAATCCACCAAGAGGACATAAACATTGTAAATATATATATACACTCAACATAGGAGTACCCAAATATATAAAGAAATTCTTGGAGGACTTCAAGAAAAATATTGACAGCAACACAGTTATAGTAGGGGTTTTAACACTCCACTGTAAAAACTGGACAGATATTCCAAACAAAATATCAATAAAGATATTGTGGCATTAAACAATGCCCTAGATGAAATGGACTTAACTGATATATATAAAGCCCTTCATCCCAAAGAAGCTAAGTACACATTCTTTTTTTTAATTAAAACACATTTTTTAAAGATTTTATTTATTTATCTTTAGAGGGGAAGGGAAGGAGAGAGGGAGAGAAATATCAATGTATGGTTGCCTCTGCCAGGGACACACAATGTATGGTGTGTCCCCTGCCAGGACCTGGTCTGCAACCCAAGCATGTGCCCTGACTGGGAATCAAACTGTGATCCTCTGGTTCGCAGGCCCATGCTCAATCCACTTAGCTACACCAGCCAGGGCTTAAGTACATATTCTTTTCAAATGTGCATGGAACATTTTCAAAGATAGACCATGTGATAGGACACAAAACAAGCCTCAACAAATTCAAGAAACCTGATATTATATCAAGCATTTTCTGCAACTACAAGGGACTGAAACTAGAAACCAAACCCAAGGGGAAAAACCCCAAACACTCAAAATCATGGAGATTGAACAGCATGCTATTAAGCAATGAATGAGTCAAGAATGAAATTAGGGAAGAAATCAAAAAGTTTCTGGAAACAAATGAAAATGAACACACAACAACCCAAAATTTATGGGACACAGTGAAGGCAGTCCTGAGAGGGATGTTCATAGCAATACAGGCCTACATAAAAAAAGATAGAAACATTTCAAACAAACAACCTAACCCGACCCCTGCAAGAACTCAAGGAACAACTACAAAGACATCCCAGAGCAAATAGAAGGAAGAGAATAACCAAGATCAGAGCAGAATTAAATGACATAGAGACTCAAAGCACAATTCTAAGGATCAATGAATCCAGGAGTTGGTTTTTTGAAAAGATAAAAAAAATTGACAAGACTTTAAGTAGGCTCATCAAGACAAAAAGAGAGAGGACCCAAATAAACACAATCAGAAATGAAAGAGGAGAGATTACAATTGATCCCACATAAATACAGAAAATTGTAAGAAATTACTAGGAAGAACCATATGCCAAGAAATTTGAAAACCTAGGTGAAATGCACAAATTTCTAGGAAAATATAATCTTTCAAAACTCAATGAAGAAGCTGAAAGCCTAAACAGATCAATAAAAGCAGATAAAATTGAAGCAGTAATAAAAAAAAAACTCTCAAAACACAAAAGCCATGGACTGGGTGGTTTCACAGGAGAATTCTACAAAACATTTAAGGAGGAGCTAACCCCTATTCTTCACAGACTATTCCAAAAAAATGCCAAATGATGGAAGTCTTCCAAACTCTTTTTATGAAGACAACATCATCCTAATTCCCAAACCAGATAAAGACACAACAAAGAAAGAAAACTTCAGGCCAATATCGCTGATGAACACAGATGCCAAATCCTCAACAAAATATTGGCAAACCACATCCAACAATACATTAAAAAGATTATACACCATGACCAAGTGGGATTCACCCCAGGAATGCATGGAAGGTACAATAGTCACGAATCAGTAAATGTAATATATCACATAAACAAAAGCAAAGATAAAAATCACATGATCATATTAATAGATGCATTAAAAGCATTTGATAAGGTACAGCACCCATTTATGATAAACACACACAGCAACGTGGGAATAGAGGGAGCATTCCTCAATATAATAAAGGCCATACATGAGAGACCTACAGCCAACATCATACTCATTGGGAGAAAACTAAAATCTTTTCCACTCAGATCAGGAACAAGACAAGGTTGTCCACTTTCACCACTCCTATTCCACATAGTAGTGGAAGTTTTAGCCACAGTTATCAGACAAGAAAGGGAAATAAAAGGCATCCAAATCAGAAAGGAGGAGACAAAACTGTCATTGTTTGCAGATGACATGATAGTGTTCATGGAAAATCCTATAGACTCTGCCAAAAAACTGCTAAACCTACTAAATGAATTTGGCATAACAATGAGATACAAAGTCAGTATCCAGAAATTAAAGGCATTTTTGTATACCAACAATGAAACAGCAGAAGCAGAAATCAAGAAAAATATCCCATTTGATATAGCAACAAGAAAAATAAAATACCTAGGAATAAGTCTAACCAAGGAGGTAAAAGACCTATACTCAGAAACTACACAACACTGAAGAAAGAAATCAAGGAAGACACAAATGAATGGAAACATATACCGTGTTTATGGATTGGAAGAATTAACATCATCAGAATGTCCATACTACTGAAAGCAATTTACAGATTCAATGCAACACCTATTAAAGTACCAATGGCATATTTCACAGACATAAAACAAACACTTCAAAAATTTATATGGAAAATAAATGACCCGAAATAGCTGCTGCAATTTTGAGAAAGAAGAGCAAAGTAGGAGGGATCAGAATACCTGATACTAAACTATATTACAAGGCCACTGTAATCAAAACAGCCTGGTACAGGTATAAAAACAGGCACATAGACCAATGGAACTAAACAGAGAGCCCAGAAATAAACCCAAGTCTCTATGGTCAATTAATATTTGACAAAGGGGGCAGCAACATAAAATGGGTAAAAATCGCCTCTTCAACAAAAGGTGTTGGGAGAACTGGAGAGTTACCTAAAAAAACCAAAATGAAACTGGAGTGTAGGAGACTGTTCTGCATGGCGTGGGCCCAGCTAGCACTCGGAGATGCATAGGACCCATGCCCAGGGATATGTTCTCCCATGGGGAGTCAGGCCTGCAATGTGCCTAGGCTGCTTCAAGTCTGCTAGAACTCCCTCACCCTGAATTGAGATAGCATGTGCCTACTGTAACTTCCTAAAATCCACGCTAAAACTCCCCAGTATGGAGTGTAACTGGTTCAACTACTTTTCCCTTTTCATTTGCAAATATCCTTCTTCTGTGATGTAATTAGTGGCATTGGCTCCTTTGTTTTCTGTAAAATGTAACCACCTAAAACAACCTGTGCATAGTAAATAAGGACCATCCTGTAATGTGTGGAGAAACCCAATAAAGGCCGGTCATGGGAAGGGCCTTGGCTTTTGCTCCCCTTGAAAGGAAAAGCCATGCTGTCCCTTTTCCTCCACAGGACTCAGTAGTCCGTGTGAATATTTCGCTCCCATCTACAATGTCTCAGATCCCACAAGCCAGGATCAGCATCACTGGAGCACCAACTTATACCATACACCAAAATAAATTCAAGTTGGATAAAATATTTAAATATAAACCATGACACCATTTAAGTCCTAGAGGAGAACATAGGCAAGGAAATCTCAGATATTTCATGCAGCAACATCTTCACTGATATGTCCCCTAGAGCAAGGGACATAAAGGAAAGAATGAACAAATGGGATTTCATCAAAATAAAAAGCTCTGCACAGCTAAAGAAAACAGTATTAAAATAAAAAGAGAACCAAATGTATGGGAAAACATATTTGCCAATGATATCTCAGACAAGAATTTAATCTCCAAAATATATAAAGAACTCACACAACTCCACTCTAAAAAGACAAGCAACCCAATTTAAAAATGGGTGAAGGACTTGAACAAACACTTCTCCAAGGAGGACATACAGAGGATCCAGAGATACATGAAAAGAGGTTCAATATCCCTAGCTATCACAGAGATGCAAATTAAAACCACGATGAGATACCACTTTACACTGGTGAGAATGGCTATCATAAACAAAGAAACAAACAACAAGTGTTGGAGAGGTTGTGGAGAAAAGGGAACCCTAGTGCACTGTTGGTGGGATTGCAGACTGGTACAACCACCATGGAAAACAGTATGGAATTTTCTCAGAAAACTACAAATGGATCTGCCTTTTGAGCCAGCAATTTCACTGCTAGGATTACATCCTAATAACCCTGAAACACCAATCCCAAAGAACCTATGCACCCCAATGTTGAACCAGGGGGTGCAACTATTTGCTGATCCTGCTGAGGTTAGTGTTGATGAGTCAGGAGATCATTTTGATTTATGCCAGCGGAGCACTATTAAGTTGAAAGCCATGGTTAGGTCCTTATTTCCAGTGAACACGTGGAACATTTTATTTTAAGAGGCATGAAATGAGGAAGATTGAAAGTAGAGTAAATAGGGTCTTTATAGTCAGATAGACGGGTTTATATCTTGTCAAGATATTTAATCTATACAATTAAACTTGATATGCAGGTTTTCTGAACTAAGATAGTCTCATGTAAAAAATGTAAATAATAGGACCTCTATAATGGTCTTTTGCTGTTTCTTCTTATTAAGGTTGCCAGACTTAGCAAATAAAAATAGAGGACACCCACTTAAATTTGAATCTCAAATAAATAATGAATAATTTCTTGATGCAAATATATTCCAAATATTGCATGGGGTATATTTGTACTAAAATTTATGCAATAGTTTGGACATATTTATAGTAAAAAATTCATTAACTGCCCTGACTAGTGTGGTTCAATGGATTGAGTGTGGGCCTGCAAACCAGACAATCGTGGTGATTCCCAGTCAGGGTACATGCCTGGGTTGCAGGTCAGTTCCCAGTGGGGAACACACGGGAGGCAACCATACATTGATATTTCTCTCCCTCTCTCCTTCCTTTCCCCTCTAAAGATAAATGAATAAAATCTTTTAAAAATTCATTAACTGTGTGAAAGTAAAATTTAAATAAGAATCCTGTATTTTATCCAGCTACTTGATGCTTACCCTCCCTTCACCCCACACTGCCCAACTCCCACCCCATTCTCTAATAAGTCCTGATTTTCCCCAGGAAACCACCTTTCCCCCAAAGTAAGCCCACGTGTTTCAGGTAGAGTTTCTCTGGACTCAGCACTAAACAGGAAATAGAATGCAGGTGTGGGCAATCAAGCACCAAATTTTCCTTATCACTATTTCTAGCTCAAAGCTGGTCATGTGACTCACAGTGATCTAGTTGAACCCAATCCTAGGACGCAGTGAAGTAACTCTGAGAGGTGAATTTACTTTCTAACAGACCAATGAGATATAGATATGAGACGAGAGCTGCTAATAGCATTTGAGAGGCTGTTGGAGAACTTAGCCAGAGCAACACCATGTAGACCTCAGAGCTGGAAAGTAGTGTTGTGTCCTGATGATAGTGTCTGAGCTCCCGGCTTCACCTGTGCCTGCAGCTAGCCAAGCCCTGCATTTGTGGTTAGATGAGGCTGTTTAATAAACCACTTTTTTGGGTTAAGCCATTTTAAGGTTATCACCCTGCCTTAAACAGGAAGGAAACTGACACATGCTACAACATGAATGAATCTGAAAAACATTATGTTAAATGAAAAAAGCCAGTGAGAAAAAGACAAAGGCTGTGTAACTGATCACGGATACGTGAGAGACCTAGAGTCATTGGAGACAGGGAGCAGAGTGCTGGTTGCCAGGAGCTGGCAGTGGGGTAGGGCATTGGTACCCAGTGAGCACAGTTTCGGTCTTGCAAGATGAAGAGAGTTCTGGAGACGGATGGTAGTGACGATGAGAATATATTTAATGTATATCTGGTTAAAACGGTAAACTTTACTACAAGTATAAAAATAAATAATAAGCCATGATAATTAGAGTGACAGTTATAACACNGTGAGAGACCTAGAGTCACTGGAGACAGGGAGCAGAGTGCTGGTTGCCAGGAGCTGGCAGTGGGGTAGGGCATTGGTACCCAGTGAGCACAGTTTCGGTCTTGCAAGATGAAGAGAGTTCTGGAGACGGATGGTAGTGACGATGAGAATATATTTAATGTCACCAAACTGTATATCTGGTTAAAACGGTAAACTTTACTACAATTATAAAAATAAATAATAAGCCATGATAATTAGAGTGACAGTTATAACACATTGTCCAAACTGGGGCACTTTGGAGAGGTGGGGATAAATGTGATGATCTTGGGTAGCCTCAGTGTCCTGAAAACACTCTGCTCCTACCTCAGAGAAAAACATCCCCCGGCCTCAGTAGAAAACTTAGTCTGGCAAATATTTGGCAGAGTGAATATGGAAGAAATCTCACAATTAAGAGGACCAAGAAATAGTGATCTCTTCCAAAACCTCAGTTTTGGCTGTGGACTTTTGACATAAAATGTTGGATACACTTCAGATTTACAGTTTCATCCCAGAAGTCCATTCTACTCTGGGACACTCACCTTTGGTTTCCAGGCTCAGCCATCCATACGTGCCTGTGGGACACACCTTTACCTCCCTGCCCTGTCCACCTCCATCTCAGTGCCATCCATCCTTTAAGGGAGGTCCCCCCCCAAATGCCTCCTCATCTGTTCAGCCTCCCCTGATGCACCAGGCGGAAGTTCTCCACTTCCACATTTTGGTGGTACTTTACATGGTGTGAAGCTAACACAAGAGAAAACCTAGATTATTGAATGAATGCTATTGACCTCTGCTTGGCTGCCAAGCCTGAAAAGTAACCATAATTAAAATCATCCACCAGCATAAGAAAATTACCTTGGATCTCCCCACAGAAGCTCCATGGTTGGAGCTTGGTTTTTCCGGGAGTTTGTGCAGGGCTTGAAGCAGAGGGATGGAGGAAGAATCTGATTCAATTCTTGGCCATCATGGAAACTGGCATCCCTCTGAGTGTCTTTCATGTAGAGGGAGTCATCATTCTCATCCTCACTGATCTCAAGCTCTGATACACTGAGGTCTCCAGCCCCAAGGTTTGGTATCTATGCCACTAAGACCCTAGACAACAGGTGCTGGCTAAAATTTTTCCTGGTTGGGCTGGTCCAGGGAGGGTGATTCCTCGACTGATGTGGTTTTCTCAGGAGGCCTGGATGCCCCAGGTCTGGGCCAGGTCACTCTCACCACACACATACTGAACATTAAAAAGTCCTGAAGGTCACCTGTTTCAAGTATTTCACACCCCTCCCGCAAAGTTAATATCATTTCGGGTTTTCTGTACTCCCACGTACATTGTGAGTGAATAGGCCATATGCTGGAAAAGTCAGTTTCTTTGAGAGTTTTTTTGTCTGTTCAGTCATTCTTTTTGCAAACATTCAGCTCACCTCATGCTTAGTGAACACCAGGATTCCTCTCCCACACCTGTGAGTCCCTGGATCACCAACTTAGCTGCAAAGATAACACAGGCTCACCTGACTTACAGGAGAATGGAAGCCTTAGGTGGCCTCATCAGCCCAAAGGGTGACATCAGAGCAAATGATGGGACATCTCAGGCTTGTGACCGAAAGGGTATACTTTGCCCACTTCCAACACACTAGGGTGATTATAATCAAACACACAGAAAATAAGTGTTGGGGAATTCAGGGGCATATTGGTGGTCTGGCTGGAAGCTATGTGGCAAGGAGACAATATTTATGATGATTCCTCTTAGCTTCCATGAAAAGGATTAGAAGTGGTGATTCTTGAGTCCAAACCAAGCTGGATCTCCTTTGCCAAAAAATGTTGCCCTAGTCTTCCTTTGGTCTCCCTAATCTCCTAAGTTTATTGACACATTGTAAAACATGCGCTAATAAATTAAACACAAGTGTAACAAAGTTTAAATTGGTTCTCCTGAACAAGATTGCCCTGATTTTAGTTTGGGCCTTATGATTTAACATTCCATAAAAATATAGTATATAATAACTAGCAACTACCTGTTTTGTGGATTCTGGATCAAAATGGAAGCCGCTGAAGAAAGTCTTGCTCTGGCTGATTCAGAAAAAGCAATCACATAACACAGGCCTCATCTAGAAGAACATTAGTGCTAATTTCTCAAAATCTATACACTATACACTATGCGGTACAGATGCTGTTGGATCACAAATAGAATAGAGAAAACATACCAAGAAGTTCGAGATGTGTGAATGCTCTAAAATTTGGTTAGTCATCCTCATACTGATGGGTCGGTCGTGTAAAAGCTCAGGCCAGGGCCTTCTGAGCTGCCGCTTGAGGAAGTGAAGCCATCAGGATGGGCTTCAGACGGAATCAGTTTTCTTTACGAAAGAGCATTTGACACCGTTTATTCATTATAAAACATATTAAGAACAACAATCAAAATTATCTTTGTGTAACCAGGTTACCAAAAATGATTGAGTCAGTCCCATATACCCTGGTCTTCTGCCCCTGCTTCTGTGAGATAGTTTTAACAACTATTTTTCACCACTTGGAGGAAAGACAAGGGGAGGCTGACTGGTGCTGGGAGCCTAGGGTGAGGAGGAGAGTCAGGGAAGATCCCCAGCCCTCTGTAAGGTCCATTCTACTAGCTCTGGGCAATACAGAAGTCTCTGGGACCCCTGGAGGCAGGGCTCCAAGGGGGCTCTGGGTCCTCACACCACTGCCCTTCCTCCTTGGCCCTGGGGCAGCCTGAAGCTCTCCCTGAGGTCTCATGACCTTGCCTCCTTTTCATTTCCCTCAGGGAATTGCAGGACGTCCTTCTGGGTGGGAAGAAATAAAGCCTGCAATTCTGATCATGTGTTTGTGGGAACGATGACTCCAGCTGCACCTCTTACAGGTCTCAGTTAAACAGCTTCTATTGTTGGCAGAAGGGCCTGGCAGATCTTCAGAGCTCATAAAACGCTGTCCCCAAGTAGCACTTGGGAAGGAAAGTTGGCTAAAGTGTGGCTCCCACCTCCCCATTTGGATATCAGATGCATCTCTTGAGAAGGCAAGTTTGCAGATTGAGAGTGAGGGGACTAGCAACCATGACCCCTCCCCACAAGCTTCTTCCCCAGTTTTCTCAGTTGCCCCAGAGTGCTGGGACCTGGGCTGAGCCTCTGAGAACCCAGTCTTTCCTTTGCCCTGGGCTGGGGGCTGAGGAGCTCTAGGGGACAAGGCTCCTGTCACATGACCCAAGGAGCTGGGTCATGGGTTTCTTGTGTAGATATGACACAGCTCTGTCCTTGGTTCCTCCTGTCTGAGATACTGGTGTCTGGGGGAACCTCAGGTTATGGACCAAAGCAAGGGATTAAGGGGTGGGGCTATTTGGAGCCCCAAATATTTCCCAGAGGAGTTTCCAAACTCAAAGAGGTGGGTGTAGTCTGGGGAGATGCTCATAGAAGCTGTCTACCTCTGTGGCCCTGAAAGGACAGTATGTGTCCTTCAGGCTCCCTGGCTCCCTCCCCCAGGCTGCCGGAGTCTGGACCTCATACTGCTGGTTCCAGAGGCATTCATAGCAGTGTCTCCTTCACTGAGCAGGAGACTGAAGGGCTTCTCCACCCCAAAGCACAAGTGTCTGTGGGTCTCTGGCAGTAACATAGGCCCAAATGTGCCCATTTACCCCATCAAGAATTTAGAGGGACCAGATGTACAGAGCAGTGTGTGGTCTTATGTGGACCAAGGTGACCTACATGTGATTTGGAGGACTGCTGTGTGTGTTGAGAGATGCAGTGGACCGAAGGAATTTGGGGGTCAGGTGCAGGAGTAGGAAAAGTGATCATTCTTCTGGAAACAGGATCAGGCCATGACTCTTCCCCTGACTTGAGAGCACACAGGCTGCACCTGGGAGGCAGCCCCAGAGCCAGTCCTCCCACCCTCAAATCCTGCTGGGCCTGGGGATACTGGAGCCTCTGGCAGCAGGTTCTAACTTGGCTTTTGGCCTGTATGTGGACCAGTGCCCTGCAGAGGCTCCATTTGTGGTGGGACCTACATCCCCAGCAGATGGACAGATTGGGGAACAGGTCTAACTGCTCAGGAAGAGTCCTGTGGAGCAGGTCCTCAAGCTCTGCCTGGCTCCTCATCTGCTCTTGGCATTAGAAAGCAAAGTTCAGGGTTGGGGTCCTGGCAGGCTGCATTCACCTGATGATCTTTTGCAAACTGGAGACTATGGGCAGGAGGGGTCTGGCTCCCCTGGCCTGCAAACGCTGTGCTTCCTTCCAGCCAGTCACTGGGTGTGTCTTTAGTGCCTGACTTCACCAGGCCCGAACGTGATGATCAAAACTGAGGAGGCTACAGGGGCCAAAAGCAAGCATCATTCTGGACACTGAGCACAGCAGGCTGTGGTCAGAACAGGCAACCCAGAGTAGGCCCCCTTTGAGGGGCAGGTAGCCTGTGTGGTTTCTGAGTTTTTAGGGATCCCTCTCCCCACATTCAGCGAGCACTACCCAGACTCACCTTCCTAGAGCCACGGAGGAAACCTGCCAATTTTTGGCCATCTACTCTCAAGTGGCTTGGGTCAGCTGGGTCCACAGAAGAGTTGGAATGTGGGTTCCTCAAGTTCTGGCCAGTCAGGGTTCTCCTCGCTCGTGTCAGAGAAGGAAAACAGGAGTAGCCCTGGCTGTCCTGGGCCCTGCAGGGAAGGGAGGGAAGGATGGTGTGGGGGGGTGGTGTCTTGAGATGTCTCGGAGGGGCCCCTGGAGACAGCCTTCACCTCCAGGTACAACATTCTCCCACATCCCCAGAGGCCTACTGCCAGCCCCAGGGACGCTGCAGGAACATGGCCCTGACCCAGCAATGCTGAGGGCCAGCTCAACTGCAGAGCTCAGCAACTGCCCTCTGAGTGCCCAGGACCAGAGTTGACAGGGTGCTTTGCCCCAGCTGGGTCCCTGACTTCCCCCAGCCTCCAGGCCCCGTTACCTTATAGCAGGGCTTCACCTCTCTTCCCACTGCCACAGTCCCCTCCCCCCACCCCAACCAGACAGTCTATGCTCTGCTAGAGGGACCCTAGTCACTCTCTACCAGGGAGGCTGGTTTGGGGAGTGGGGTATACACCAGGCACAGGGCACTATTGCTCCTCCACCAATGCTCAGGAGGGGCGTCCACTCAGTGACATGGGCTAGACACCCACATGCCTGAGAACTCACTGTGGAGATGGTGGGGGGAGAGGGGTTTCCTGGATTTCTGGGGGTCACACCAGGATTACCTGTGGCCAATTCCCACCATATTCCGTTCCCTGCACACAGCAGGTGTCTGACACCTGAATCTTTGAGTGGTCCCCTGTGGCTGGGACTCCTGGCCCCTGGAGAAGTTTGCAGGATGGCCCAAAAAAGGGTAGATGGAGGGAAGTGGTGACCAGGCAGGGGGTGGGGAAAGGCCAGGGACCCCTCTGCCCAGGGTGCCAGAGGTAAGAAAAGGACAAGGAGGGGGATTCTGGAGGAGAGGACACTGACTAGTAGTGTGCGTGACCACTTGGGCAAGGGGGAGGGAAGCAGAGGAAGGGGCATTGGCAGGGCAGGGAGTAAGAGGGACACAAGAGGACCCACAGAGGCTGATGGCTTTTCGGGCTGGCAAGAGGGGAGCAGGCCCGATAAAGAGAAATGGGACATTGGTTTGGATAGGTGCGGGGGCAGAGGGAGGGACATGCCAAAGCCCAGAAGTGGGGGCCTGTGGAGAGCAGGAGGAGAGGGTAACAAGTGAGAGGGAAGAGGCAGAGGAAAGAGGAGTGTGAGAGCATGGTCTGCAGACAGGAGCAAAAGAGACATGTTTCTTCTTCATTGCTGCCAATGCAGAGAATGAGAGTCTGGCCCAAGTATGGGGTTCTAGAATCTCAATTGTCTACCTCTGTTCCCTCAGAATGTGTCTTTGTGACCTCAGAAGCAGAGAATTCTAGAGAGTGTGACCTGGAGGGCCTGCCTGCAGCACAACTGTGTGCAGTGTAGGGATAAGCAAACCAAGGTCTTGATGGAGACTGTGGAAGGCAGTGCCTGGGCCAGAACCAGAGCACGTCCTTCCTACATCCTGAGTCACCTGGGCTGGGGCTGCATCCTGGCTGCCAGCTGCCTGGGGAGGCTGCCTGAGAGTGGAGCTGGCTGGTGCTCTGGAGTAGCCCCTCTTTCCTGGGCATTTTCACCCTGTCTCAGGGGCCCCTCCATGGGAGGGTCAAGGGACTCAGACGGTCCCTGGGTTGAGTGCCCAGAAAATGTCTGGGCTCAGGAATCTCCAGGAATGAACCAGGGACAGCCCTGTTTGTCCCCGGGCATCCCTGGAGCAACAAGGGCAACAGGGGCAGCAGGTGTTGCTCAAGAAGCAAGAGCCTGTGGAGCTGAGTCCTCCCAGGGCTGTGTGCTAGGACTCAGTGAGCCAGGCAGAAGCCCCAAGCCCACCCCTGTCCTCCTGGCTCCCTACCCTGGCCCAGGAGGACCAGCGACCACAGTCTGGGAGGAAATCCCTCTGTGTGGTCACTTGTCACTCAGGCAGCAACGTTCCCTGCTCTCTGGATCTTGGGAGGCAACTCGAGGAGACTTCACAGGACAATGGTGGAAACTTCCTAGCACTGGACCCCCAACTCAGGAAACCTGACATAGAGAGGAGCAAACCCACACCTGCCCACATGTGACTGAATGATTTTTTTCTAGGACTTCAATGAGCCTGACAACTGGGGCTAAGGGGTCTGGGGGTCTGGAGTCTTAGTGGACTCACCTCACAAATCTAGTAACTCCTTGTCTTCTCTCGGCGCTACTCTGTCCCCAGGAAAATGCCCCAGAAAGCCTGAACCCCATCAAGCCACCAATGGCAGCTGTCCTGTCACAGTTCCTGCCTCACCTGTTTCTTCTGATACCACCACCTACACTGGCCCCAGTGCTCCATCCCAGCCCCTCTCAGGGCCCTGGGATCCCATCCATTACTCCACCAGCTCCTCACTGTCCTGCCCTCCCCCCTACGTGTTATCATTATAATGGCTCCCTTGCAGATATTCCAAGACACTGGAAGGTCATTGAGAAGGGGCCCTGTGCCCACCTCTCATAGCCCCAAAGTGAGGGAGCCATAGGGAGGGTATGACAGAATCCCAGGTACTACATGACCACCAGAAAGCCAGAAGGATCAGGCTTCTCCCCCTGCCCAAGTGGAGGGTGGAGCCGTGTGCTGAGCCCCCCAGAGATTCTAATGGTTCAGCCTGGTGTGGGAGCTCCAGGCTGACCCCTGCACACCTGGTTGTGGTGGAAAACCATGAAAGACCTCATCCAGTCAGCCCTGGGGCTGGGGAGAGGGAGAGTTGGGCTCTACATCAGAAAACATGGAACAATCCCTGGGCTTGTGAGGAGGGAGCAAGCAGGTCAGTACCCAAGCAGAGAGGACTGTGGATGGGTTAACACAGGCTGAGGAGCTGATGGCCCAGGCTCTGGCCCACTAGGGTTTCTCAGGGATGTCAGATGTTGATTGGAGTGGACCAAAGAAGCCCCTGAGGCCTGAGCCTGACCCCGCCCCTTACCATACAAAGCCCCACCTGCCACACTTGTGGCAGTCTTGTCCTGGGGAAAGAGGACAAGACTTCTGACCAAGAAGTCAGAAGTTAACCAAGACTAATTGTCCTCAAAACAAAAATTAAACCATGGAAAAATGAAGAAGCCATGGGCTTATCACACCTGAGTTTAAGGATTCAGGTGTGTATCACACACAGCAGAGCAAAAAGACATCATCTCAACCACAGGCACTGGCTGCCCAGTGACAAAGGAAAATATCCAAACAGATAATGATGTGATGCTTCCAGATCCTCCTCCCAGAATGAGGATTGTCGCTGTGCTGCTGGAATCTCCTTCGTTCTGCCACCAGCCAGAAGTCAGAGGCATTCACAAAACATTGTCCCACCATGTATCATCTAACAGGATGAGTGGGGGACTCACTGGCCTACAGACAGAGTCATATTCTTGCTGGGGGTCTGTCGTGGGGGCAGAGAGCTGTGCCAGGGCTGATTACATGCCACAAATCGCAGGCTGGTGTTTTTCTCTCACGACAGAGCAGTTGGCCCCTCAGGGCATCCAGGACTAGGTAAGTCCTGTCAATGTCACTTGCTGAATTTCACCCCACTACCACCACCCTAGGTCAGATGCACTGCAGCCACCTCCTGCGGGGTTCACTGTAGTGATCACTGCAGTTCCTAGTGGGTTGGCCTCTAGTCTTGCTCCTCTGTTCCTCTACTGAAGAGTCTGCATGTTCACTCAGCAAGGTCCACACTCCTCAATAGGCAGGTGAGGCTCTTGACCTGGCTGTTGCTTCTGCAGCAGCCTCGCTCCTCAGTCTCCTCATGCCACACTCCAGCCACAATCATCCTAGGTCTGAGGGGTGCTGTGGTTAAGCCTCTCAGCCTGGAACGAACTGCTGACTTCCCACCCCAGGCCTTCATCTTACTATAGTCCACTTGGCCTTGAAGTATAACTTTTTCCATGGAAGGGAAAAGGCATCAAAGGAAAATAGTTCCTTTGATGAGATGGTAGATTTCAAAGTCACCCTTCTGATTATGGGGTGTTTGGGCGGTCATTGCTATGCATGCTGACTCAACAAATGTGTCTTCATGGTACAGTGGAGTCTTTTTCCGACAGCTGATCATTCACTCGTCCCTACTTGGCCGCTTGATACGGTTCATTTACACATCTATGGACCCTGCACCGTGCACCATGCTGGGCACTTTACAGGTTGTTTTGTTTTTGTAATGACCTGGTTACTCATGTTTACCTCCATTTTGGCAGAAGAAGAGTTTGGGTACCAGCCCAGTGTCTCATGCCTGGTAAGAAGGCTGGGATTTGAAACTGCCCTCTCTGGGGCTAGGCCTCTGCTTTTGAACACCAGGCTCCGTGGCCCACCACCCACTAGATGGGGATGGCTTATGAATGAATGATGCTATTGTGGGTTGAGTTGTAACCCGAACCCCCTATTCAAAAGAGAAATTATGTTGAGGTCCTCACCATATATCCTGAGAATGTGACTTTCTACAGATACAGGATCATTGCAGATGGCCTCAGTTCAGATTGAGATCATGCTAAAGCAGGGTGGCTGGTGTCATAGGAGGAAGAGACACCCTTCTATCAGTAGTTTGACAGATTCAACAAGCAGAAACTCAGTGAGGATGTTGTTAAAATGAACAGTATCATCAATTAATTATTTATAACTGGCATTTATAGAATACTTCACCCAATTACAGCATAATATACATTCTTCTCAAGCTCATGTGGAATATTCACCAAAATAGACCACATTTTGGATCATAAAACAGATCTAAGCAAGTTTAAAAATATATAAGTCATATAAATTATGTTCTCAGACCACAGTGGAATTAAACTAGAAATTTAACAAGATAGCTGTTAAATCCCAAGATATTTAAAGATTAAACAACATATTGTAAAATGACATGTGACATATTTTTTCTTTCATCGAAAGAAAAAGTATTGTGAATATATTTCAAAATATCTCAGGTGGAAATTATCAAAATCTGTAAGCTGCAAGAAAAGCAGTGCTTAGAAGAAATTTATTCCATTGAATGAACATAATAGCAAAGAGGGAAGACCTAAAAATTAATAATCTAAGCTTCTACCTGAAGAAGTTAGAGAAAAAGGTACAGTATAAACTCAAAGAAAAACAGAAGATAAGAAATGGTAAAAAATGGAGCAGAAATCAATGAAATTGATAACAGGAAATTAATAGAGAAAATCAACAAAACCAAAAGTTGGTTCTTTTAAAAAAAATCTGTAAATTGATTAACCTCTAACCAGGTTAGCCAAGGAGAGAAGACGTAAGTTACTACTGTCAGAAAATAAAGAAGGACAATTACTATTAATCCCATGAACATTAAAATAAAAATAAAGAAATATTATTAAAAGTCTATATCCATGAATTTGATACTTATGATGAAACAGGCCAATTTCTTCAAAGGCACAACCTACCAAAACTCACATAAGGAGCAATAGGTGATCTGAGTAGTCATACTCAAAGAAAGTGAATCAATAATTAATTAAATTTCAAAAAGAAAGTACCAGGCCCAGAAGCTTTCACTGGGAAATTCTATATCTAAGGGAAAAAATGCTAAAAATAAAATGCTGTAAGAATGAATAATTATTGTAAAAAGCATTTACTTTACATACCAAAAACCATTACTAAGAACTTCCCAATAAAAGATAGCCAAGGTCCTGGAGGAGTGAGTGGCAGTCACACTAACCTCCTCCCAGGACTGATCTGGAATAACAACTAAATTGTGGAGAAATCACCTGGAATAAAACAACTGAACAATAGTGGTAGAGAAGCCTTATAACCCTAGACAGACAGGAGAATCTGCTTTAGCATGACATGAGCACCACGTGACTGGTAAGGAGTGTGGTGGAGACATGAGAGGGCTGGCTGGGCATCCACAGGCAGCAGTTGGGGTGCCAGAAGGAGGTTTAAGTGAGCGGATGGATTCCCCTTAGAAATGGGTTCCAAACCCTAAGCTAGGATACCCAGCCTAGAATACGAGAGACCAAAATGTACACAAATAATATCCAACTGTGAAAAGCAGCAGGGTTGCTCTCTGCTAGAGACTGACTGCTGGGGACACAAAGAGCCATTTAAAGGCCCAATGCATGAATTGCAGCCAGTTACCCTGGGCTCCTGCAAAGGTGTTGGGGGCATAGTGGGCTAGGGACAATTGAGGAGAGATTGAGTACAGAGGCATTGGGGAGAGAACTGAAAGAGTAACTGCGGGATCCTGGTGCTGAGTCAACCCCATACTGCGACAGCCCTTGTGCTCAGGTAGTCCACTTCTCTATAAGGAGCAGCAACCTGAAGGGAAACAATAGCCCTGAACCCAGGAAGGACTCTGCCAGACTCTGTGGTGCTTAAGCCTGACTGCAAGGTGCAGAGTGACTAGATTAACAACTGAAGGAGTCAGCAACAAACAGTAGATTTCTGATAGTCTCCATCAGGCTGCCTAAGGTCAGACTAGGGTACCATCTGACATCACCAGAAAGAAAAAACAGTGGTAAATACTAGATGCTACTGAGACAAAATCCATCGTGGTCTTCTCTATGATTTTCTGTCCTGCATAGTTTTTCAGCATTCATTTCTTATCCTTCAAATTTGTGCACATTGAGTCACTAGATTTTATACTGTAGTTTATTTCAGTTCACATATTTTGCCTTTCCCTTCTTTTTTTACCTTATTTTATTACCGATCCCATTTTATCTTTTTCTTTCCTCTTATTATTTTGCTTTAAATTTTGTCTTCTCTGTTGCTACAATTTGTTTTCATTCTGTACTCTTACTATTTCTTCCCCATCCAACCTCTCAAAACCAATGTTCTTGTCAATGGTCATCTCACATTCTATTTCCTGCTCTTAAAATACCTGCATCTTCTCTCCACCTTTAGCAATCCTTGTTCATTGGTTGTGGACAGGGTAGTTGTTGTTGCATTTTTTTTCAATTTTATATCTACATCTCCACTAATTTTGTATTTTAAATCTCAAATTTTACTGTTCCCCTCCTACTCTTTTTTAACATCTCAAATTTAATTGTGCCCTGCTACTTAGCCTGTTTCTTTCTTTTTTTCCTCTCTTTCATCTTGCCCTTTTAAATTTTTTTTCCTTTATCAAATTTTAACTTTTCCCCATTTTAGCCTGGTTTTCATTCCTCATTCTTAGCATTTCCTCTCCCTCTATCATTTCAAAATCACCTCACTTTCCTCTAGAAATCTCTTAAGCTTTCCTTTCTTTCTTTTTTCCCCTCTTATTTCCACCACACCCATATTAATTTTAGCTAATTTGTTGTTGATAGTGCTGTCGTGGAGCTTTCTCTCCAGTTTGGTTCCTATTTTTAAAAATTATTTATTTAATTTTTTCCCTTTTTCCTTCTCTCACTTTATTTTTTAAAATTTTTATTTAAACCTAACACTATATGCTTCCCTTCTTACTCCATTCCACTTTTTTCTTCCCCTTTTTTCTTTATGATATAAATTTTACTTCCTCTCACATTGCTGATTTCCCAATATTACTAGTGCTCCTCCCTCTACCCTCTCAAAATTATTCTTCTTTCAGTACATATTATTTTTTATAATAGTCTTAATCTCTTTACAGCCTTATTAATATGGTTCCTTTGGTGTTAATAGTGGGGTTGTGGAAAGGAATTATTTCTATAGGTGTGGGCTTAATTCCTGGGCTTTGTGGCTTTGTTTTGAAAATACCTACATGATAGCATACAGACATGAGGGTAGAGTGACCCTCAGTCAACCAGCTGGAGGGAAGGACCCGCCGAAGAACAATCAAAGCCTAATTACATCCACAAAGTCAACATAAACTGCATAAAGGACATCCCCAAAGCATCAAGTTCAGGATTTCAAGGAGACTGCCCCAGTGAATCACACAAGTCTCTTACTATAGAAGTTCACACCACAAAGACAGGGAGTCAAAACAGAACAATGTAAGAAGCAGACACAAACAAGAAGAGTTTCCAAAAAATGGCAAGGCAGAGAAACCATCCCCAATCAGAAGGAAAGGAGGAATCCTCAGAAAGAGTGCTAAAGGGAATAGAGGCAAGTAAACTATCAGATATTGAGTTCCAAACAATAGGGTATCTCTGGTTATAAGGAAGCTCAATAAGCTTGGTGAGAATTACCAAAAACTACAGGGAAGGCAAAAGGGACTTACTGAGAACTATATCAGCATAAAAAGGAACATAGAAACTATCAACAAGTAAGAAGAAAATTAAGAATACAACTTCTGAACTGAAGAGCACAGTAGAAGGAATCAAAAGTAGGCTAAGTGAAACAGAGCTGGAGGATAAGGTAGAACAAAACCCCCAGAAAGAGTAAGAAAAGGAAAAAAGACTAAAAAAAAAAAAAAAAGAGGGGTTAAGGGAACTTCGGGACAACACGAAATGTAATAATATCCATATAACAGGATGCCACAAGGAGAAGAAGAGGAGCAAGGGATAGTAAACCTGTTTGGAAAAGTAGTGACTGAAAACTTCCCTGAATGATGAGAAAAAAATGTCATGCAAGTCCAGAGCGCACAGAGGGTCCATATCAAGATAAACCCAAAGAGGCCCACTACAAAACACATCATCATTAAAATGGCAAAATTCAAAGATAAATAGGGAATCTTAAAGGCAGCTAGGGAGAAATGGGAAGTAGCATACAAGGGAGCTCTGATAAGACTAGCAGCTGATTTCTCAAGAGAAACACTCCAAGTCAGAAAGAATTGGCAAGAATTACTCCAAGTGATGAAAAGCAAAAGCCTGCAACCAAGACAGTTCTACCCAGCAATGTTCTCATTCAAAATGGAAAGCAAAATATGAAGTTTTCAGAAAAAAGAAAGCTAAAAGAATGCACCTCCACCAAACCAGCATTGCAAGGTATGCTAAAGGGATTGCTTTAAGAAGATGAAGAAAAAGAGGGAGAGAGAGGAACACAGGTACAAAGAGAAAAAATGGCAATGACTAGCTACCTATGGATAATAACCTTAAATGTAAATGTATTAAATGCTCCAATCAAAAGACATAGGGTAGCTGAATAGAAAAACATGACCCTAAAAATATGCTGCCTGTGACAGACCCACCACAGAACAGAAGACCTAAGCAAATTCAAAGTAAAGGGTTGGAAGAAATATTTTCCATCAGAAAGGATCCATTCTTGATGGATTCTTTCCATCAAGAACCCATCACAAAGACACAAATATTGTAAACTTATGTGCACCCAACATAGGAGCACCCCAATACATAAGGAAACTCTTGGAGGATTTCAAGAAAGATATAGACAGTAGCACATTTATACTGGGAATTTTAACACTGCACTGTCAACAATGAATAGATCTTCCAAACAAAGTATCAACAAGGACATTATGGCGCTGAATGACACACTAGATCAAATTGACTTAACTGATAGATACCTAACCTTTCATCCCAAAGAAGCACAACACAAACTCTTTTCAAGTGCACATAAAATATTGTCAAAGATAGACCACACGATAGGACACAAAACAAGCCTCAACAAATTCAAGAAAATTGAAATCATATCAAGCATTTTCTCAGACCACAATGGCCTAAAACTATACACCAACCTCAAGGAAAAAACTTGAAAACATTCACATGTATGGAGACTGGACAGCATGCTCTTAAACAGTGAATTGGTTAATAATGAGATCAAGAAAAAAATCAAAAAGTTTCTGGAAACAAATGAAAATGATCATACAACAGACCGAAACCTATGGGACACAAAAAATGCTGTCCTGCAAGTGAAGTTCATAGCAATACAGGCTTACCTAAAAAAAAAAAAGATATAAACATTTCAAATAAACAACCTAACCCTATAAGCACTGTAGGACCAACAACAAACAAAACCCAGAGTGAGTAGAAAGAAACAAATATCCAAGAGCAGAGCAGAATTAAATGACATAGAGACTAAAAGAACAATCCAAGGGATCAATAAATTCAGGAGCTGGTTCTTTGAAAAGATAAACAAAATCAACAAACCCTTAACCAGACTCATCAAAGAAAAAAGAGGGAGGTCCCAAATAAATAAAATCAGAAATGAAAGAGGAGAAATTACAACTAATACCACAGAAATTGCTAAAGAATGGAATAAAATTACTACAAACAACACTATGCCAAGGAATTTGAAAACCTGGGTAGAATTTCAAATTTCTAGAAAAATGTAATCTTCCAAAACTGAATGAAGGAGAAACAGGAAGCCTGTACAGGCCTATAACAGGTAGTGAAATTGAAGCATTCATTAAAAAACTTCTGGCACACAAAAGCCCTGGAGTGGATGGCTTCACAGAAGAATTTTACAAAACATTTAAGAAAGAGCTAACTTCTATCTTTCTGAGACTATTCCAAAAATTCCAAGAAGAAGGAAGACTGCCAAACTTTTCTTATGAGGCCAGCATCATCCAAATCCCCAAACTAGACAAAGACACAACAAAGAGAGAAAAATTACAGGCCAATATAAGTGGGATTCATCCCAGGAGGGCAAGGATGGTACAATGTCCACAAATCTATAAACATAATATATCACATAATTAGGATGAAAGACAAAATCAAATTTTGATATTGACAGAAGTGGAAACAGCATTAAAAAAGGTACAGCATTCATTTATGATAAAAAAATTCAGAGAAATAGGAGTAGAGGGAACATACCTCAACAAAATAAAGGCCATATATGAAAAGCCTACAGCCAACTTCACACTCAACAGGCAAAAACTAAAAACTTTACTGCTAAGATCAGGAACAAGACAAGGGTGTCCGCTTTTACCACTTCTATTGAACACAGTATGGTAAGTTCTAGACACAGCAATCAGACAAGAAAAAGAAATAAAAGACATCTGAATTTGAAAGGAGGAAGTTAAACTGTCACTGTTTGCAGATGACATGCTAGTGTACATAGAAAACCTGATAAACTTCACCAAAAAGCTACTCGACCTAATAAGTGAATTTGGCAAAACAGCAGGATACAAAGTCAGCACACAGAAATTGAAGGCATTTTTGTACACCAATAACAAAATATCAGAAAGAGAAATCAGGAAAAAATTTGATATAGCAACAAGAAAAATAAAGTACCTGGGACTAAACCTAATGAAGGTAGTAAAAGACCTGTACTCAGAGAACTGCGCAACAGTCAAGAAAGAAATTAAGGAAGACACAAATAAATAGAAGCATATACTGTATCATGGATTGGAAGAAGTAACGTCATCAAAATATCCATACTACCCAAAGCAACTTATGCATTCAGCACAATTCTTATTAAAATGCCAGGCATATTTCACAGATATAGAACAAGCATTTCACAAATTTATATGGAACCATAAATCACTCCCAAATAGCTGCAGCAATTTTGAGAAAGAAAAACAAAGTAGGAGAAATCACAATACCTGATATCAAACTATATTAAAATGCCACTGTAATCAAAAGAGTCTTGTCCTAGTATAAGAACAGACACACAGATCAATGAAACAGAATGAAGAGCCCAGAAATAATCCCAAACCTCTATGGCCAGTTAATATTTGACAAATGGGACAGAAGCATAAAATGGAGTAAAAATAGCTTCTTCAACAAATGCTGTTGCTGCCATCTGGACAGCTACACGCAAAAAAAGTGAAACTTGAGCACCAACTTACAACATACGCAAAAATAAACTCAAGATAGATAAAAGACTTAAATATAAGTCGTGACACTATAAAAACTCCTAGAGGAGAACACAGGCAGGAAAATTCCAGATATCCCACACAGCAACATTTTTACTGATATGTCCCCTAGAGCAAGGGACATAAAGGAAAGATAAACAAATGGGACTTCATCAAAAAGAAAGCTTTTTCATGGCTAAAGAAAACATCAACAAAATGAAAAAGGAACCAATCATATGGGAAAATATATTTGCCAATGATACCTCAGACAAGGGTTTGATCTCCAAAATATATAATGAACTCACATGACTCCACACCAGGAAGACAAATAATCCATTTAAAAAATGGAAAAATTGTCCTGGCTGGTGTAGCTCAGTGGATTGAGCTAGGGCCTGCAAACCACATGATCCCAGTTCAATTCCCAGTCAGGGCACATGCCTGGGTTGCAGGCCAGTTCCCAGCAGAGGACTCACGAGAGGCAACCATACAGTGATATTTCTCTCCTTCTCTCCTTCCCTTCCCCTCTAAAGATAAATAAGTAAAATCTTTAAAAAAAGGAAAAATGACTTGAACAGACACTTCTCCAAGGAGAACAGAGGGCTCGTAGACCTATGAAAGAATGCTCAGCAACACTAGCTATCAGACAGATGCAAATTAAAACCACAATTAGATACAACTTCACAGAAGTCAGAATGGCCATCACAAATCAACAAACAACACATGCTGGAGAGGTTGTGGAGAAAAGGGAACACTAGCACACTGTTGGTGAGAATGAAGACTGGTGCAGCCACTGTGGAAAGCCCTATGAAATTTCCTCAAAAAACTAAAATTGGAACTACATTTTGACCCAATTCTATTGCTGAGATTATACCCTGAGATCCCTGAAACACCAATTCAAAAGAATCTGTGCACCACAATGTCCATGGCAGTGTTACTTATAATATCCAAGTGCTGGAAACAGCCCAAGGTCCCATCAATATATGAATGGATCAAAAAACTGTGGTGCATTTACATGATGGACTAGTATGCAGCAGAAAGAAAGAAGGAGCTCCTACCCTTCTCTACAGCATGGGTGGATCTGGAGAGCATTATGCTAAATAAAATAAGCTAGACAGTGAAAGAAAAACATCATATGATCTCACCTATAAGTGGAACCTAATCAACAAAACAAATAAGTGAGCAAAATAGAACCAGAGACATGGAAATAGAAAACAAACTGACAGTGACCAGAGGGGAGGGAAGAGGGTGATAATGGAGGAAAGAATGGGAAGGGTCAAATCAAGGAACATGTACAAAGGACCCATGGACAAAGACAAAATGAGAGAGGATTGAATTTGGGAGATGGGGGGTAGGTAGGGCAGGGAAGGGTAATTTGGTAAAAATGGGAACAGTTATAATTGAACAACAATAAAAAATAAAAACAGAAAAAAAAGAGCTTCCAAATAGATAAACCAAGAAGCGAACTGATGGTTAAGAGAGAATGTTTTGGCTGGAAAACTTTAAGAAAAGCAATGTATTTTTATAGTGCAACAAACAATGTAAAGATTTGAATGAGACTATTAAGTTTAAAAATACAGATTATATTTATTAGAATTATAACCTTTGTAAAATTGCCTGGTGTACTTGAATTTGTAACATTATACTAGATAAACTTGAAGATGGTGTAGGGTGAATGGTGTCAGTCAGCTTCCCTCACCCAGATGTCCGGGCAACTAAGATCAGCAGTGTTCCTATAACCTTGAGGCAGGGTCTGATAAACTCTATTTCAATCGCCTTGAGTGGGTCCACATGCACAGAATCACACTGCGTTATACAACGTTTTGGCACCCTGCTGTCTTTGTGTACATTTAGCAAATAAGGGATTTGGGGCTTTCTGCTGTGCAACAGGTGCCTTGCAACCTGCATGGATCGCCCCACCCTAGGATAAAGGTATGTCAAGCCTTCTCAGGGCTCAGGGCATTTCCCTCCATCTGCCTGAATCCCAAGTGAACCTCTCTGGGCTCAAAGGGTTGCAACACAATTGGGAACCTGATTATTTCCAATTGTATAACCTAAGGGGAGCAAATTGATCTTTAATTCTGCACATTGAGATGAGAAAACATGTTTCTGTTTGAATCTGTGTGCAAGTGTTTGTGTGTCCATGGGTGTGTCTGTATAGTGTGGTGTAGTGTATTCTACTGGGAAATCTAGTGAGAGTACACACAATATAATCCAGTGACCTGGATTGAGGGTGACACGCTTAAATATTGCCCAAGTCGTAAGGCTAATCACAGCATAGAGTAATGGATCATCACATAATTCTGGCTTTTTTAATTATAGAAATTACTTTGTTTTTACATCTTACAATCATGTAACACTGCAGGTTCTGACAATTGCTAGCTTCATGGGTGCCAGCAATCTCCCTAATCACTCTGTAACTTTATCTGTAAAACAGGTGATTGTGAGAATTGGAGATAAACTGTGATAGAACAAGGTAGATACTCACAAAATGTTGAGCTTTAGACATAGTTGAATCATAGGTTTATTAAATTTTTATAGGTTAGTCTCTGACAAGATGGTTGTCAGATCCATAAACCAGCCATTTTTCTTCTGTTTACTTCACATCTCCTGAAGTTAGAATATGCTACCACACACAGTATATATATATTTTTTTCATCAGCTACATTTCAAATCATGGTTGGACCACTTTCCCAGGAAGGGAAATTTATGCCACTCTTCATAATTTGGAACACTTCCCCAATCACAACTCCTTTCTGTTATTTCAGTGTGGTTTCCTCTGTTTCTTTTATTCATGATATAGTTGGCATTCTAATTTCTAATATGACATTTCTTTTGTGTCTTTTTTCATTCCTATGCTTTGCATACATTTAATCAGACATTATAGGTCTAAACTGTTAAGAGGAACACAAAGAGATAATGAGAGAGGCTATATCAAGGCAGAGAACACTGTGATACTCAGTTCAAGAAAATACGGCAGATCAATTATTAGAGAAGAGTGTAGGGCACAATTTGCAACTAGGGATTGAAGTAACACAAGGCCAGTGAAACTCCTCAGGTGCAAATTTAAGAAGGTACTCACCCAGAGGGTCGTGCAAGTGCAGTGTCAGCTTCTAAGACCCTCACTCACTTCATCCTACTCCTGGCCTTGAATTGAAACATTAACTCACATTAACTATAAATGTTTAATGACATTCAAGGCTTGGAAAAATAAATTAGCTTTAACTTGTAATGAACTGTGTTTAAGTCAATGCTAAATGGGCATTTACTCATAAATATATTTCAGTAACAAATTATTTTATAATGAATCAGCACCATATAGGACATGACTTTTTTATCTTTGGTTTAAGGAATTATTTTGGTTTATCATAATGGGAAGAAAATCATGGAGTGGTTTTTAGAGAGAGATATAAACATAAATTGTTTGCCCACTTCCTTTAGTTGTCAAGTACAATCTCGATTTTATAATTTTTAAAACATGTACTTTTTGCCTAGTGTTTTCTTTCCTATGTGAATTAATTTTTAAAGGTTGGCACATTTCAGAAACCCAACTCTGTGAATGCATTTGAAAAGAGAAATGGGAGAGAGTGTTTTAAGGCAGGATTGACAACTTCCTAGACCAGCAGGAAGGAAAAGTAGTCCAAAACAAATTTTAAAATCAAGAAATTGACTAGAAGCACTTCAAGTTTCCAAGTCTAGAATTACCTAGTCAAGCTTTACCAAGATTAATGCTCTGCTATTTGTTCAGAATTCAAGAAAAACGTATACTGACTGTTAATTTCACAGCACTCATGCAAGCCCCACCGTTGCTACTTTCAAGCAGTTTCTATCACTATGCTCAAGGTGTACTATCCCTATAAGACTCCTTCAAGTTAATCTTTGCTGTCAGATTTTAAGAAGTCCAGGTGTTGTGTATTTTCAGCAATTCACACCTGCGTCTGCAGACTTGGCAAAACGGAGTCTTCAATGGTGTTTTGTGTCATTTCGTGTTTTTGTCTCACATTTGTCTTTCTTCTCTTACAGTGTGCTTGTTCCTTTTTCTTTGGAAGAAAGTTCCTATGCTGCTGGGAAAATGATGAGTGATCTATAGCTAGAAGGGACAGGCAGATTTTTGATGAAGTCTCAAGTCATAGCTAGAACTTTTCCACTTGGCACTTGTTACCAAATTTATAGACTTCCTAACAGATAGAAAGGCAGAAAGATGGTCTCAAGTTAGATGGACTGATTTACTTGAAATGACATTAACCCTTCTTCTTGTTGATTGTTAGATAGAACCAAAGAGCAGAGACAATGATGAGAAAAACCAAGGCTCTCTGCTCAAATCAAAACAGGTTAAATGTTCTTTGGAGGAAAACACTTCAATTTTCAAACTTTTAAAGGGCTCAACTCTCTCCCGCCCCTTCCCCCCACCCCAAAAAAAACCTGGTGGGTCTAATCCTTGTCTTTTAGAGAATACCCACAATAATTTCTAGGATTTTAAGGTAATTAAATGTGTCTCATTGCCCATTAGATCTTGCAGAATCTCTGACATAACAGCAAAATATTAGACTTGGGTCAGAAATTTTATATTCCAGTTTTGACATTGTAATTAACTCTTAAAAGGCATTGGACAAGGTGTTTTTTTTTTTTTTTTGAGTCTAAGTTACCTCATCCTTAAACCTTGGATTTTAAATTGAATCTCTATTCTTGCTTAAACAGTCCATGAATCCATGTTAGTGTTCAATGTTATGGGTATACAGAAGTGTAACTAACAGTCACAACTGGAGGAACCTACAGTCTAGTTGGAGATATAAAGCTATGCATGTGAAATAATAGCATTATAGAACAGACTATATTTTAGTCATGAGTAATGTATTTAGTCATGCATTTATTTTTAGCTAGACTCTTCTCTCTTCTTTCTTTTTCTTTTCTTTTTTTTAATATTTTACTTAAAATATTAAAACAAATTATGAATACAAAAATATTTCCGAAGAGGGAGAGATCAATGCGGATTCAAAGGATAAAGAAAATCTCACTAGAGAAGGCTAGACTTAGGTTTACTGTAGGTAAACCCAACAGGTAGATGAATTAAAGGGCAAAGGTAATGAGTAATAGTAGTCCAGTTAATGGGAACTACATGACCAGCATCACAGATTTGAAGTGAACATAATAAGGTCAACTAAGACAAGAGCTCAATATGTCAACAGTTTCAAATGGTAGAAACTGGTTCATTTCTACTTGTAATTCCAACTTTCTGACTCATTTGGGTAAGAATCAAACTCAAGACCTGGAGTTTAATCAACTGAGGTATTCATATACATTTATGCATTATTTAATTCTAAGGAGGTCTTCCCTATATTATAGCCCATCTTCCCTTTTTCATCTCTGACCATGACCTCTGACTGACCTTCATCTCTTTTCCACTAGCTTTTTCAGGAACTATTCTACCAAAAAAATTGTCATTGCTTGGGGAGGAAAGGTAGCTAATCTTTCAAAGAAGAAGGGTCAGGAGACTTTTCCTCAATGGGCTTTCATTGGGTTTAATTTGTACAGGAATATAGGGCATATATGTAAAGCTCATTAATCATTGTGAGTCAGTAATGATCAAACAATAGATAACATACGAAGAACAGGCTTAAGTCAAGCAGGGGAAGTAAGGCGGCAAAGAGATTAGGAGACTTCTCACAGACAGAATGAGAACTCAGGCTATGTCAAAGCCAAGGGGCAAGGTTCCATCACCCCATTTTTATGTAGCCTCCAAGTGTTTCCCTGAGGGCCCATTCATGACTGTGCCTGTCTTAGGTCATCCCTCCTTTGAGGAATCTTACCTGTCATCGACTAATCAGTCATCTGCCTGGGGCAAAGCAGGGTGAAATAAAAAGGGTCAGAGGCAGCACCCATAGAAGGAAGATAAGCTTTGTCTTCTAAGTGGCTTATGATCCCAAGGTCTTTTCATTCAGCCTTGGCCATGGGGGATTAAAGCTTCTGAAAGCAGGCAGGATGGTTCATCATAGAGTTATTCCATTCCATTTGAGAATTCCCAAGTTTCTATTACAAGGAAAGTTATAGAAAAATATAAAGAACAAATAATCTTTCCATTCTTATATCACAGAACACAATCATTACATCCTCACTTGTCACCTATCTGACAATACTTGATCTTTAATCATCTTCCTGCATGTTGAAGTTCCTTAGGTCTTCACTCTGACTCCCTGTCCTTCAGAACCTTAGAAAACCTCAGAACCTCTTTTTATATTTCTATTTAGAAGTACTAATTACTGATGATATGCTTGATCTATAAATACACAGCCTGCCTCCCAAGCAGAGACCCATGGAGTAACTACTAACTCATTTCATGATGTTGCCACGTGGCATGACATGGATTGCTTTCTTCCTCTCTGCACCCATTGTTTAGATTTTCAAAATTCTTCTTTCTACCTACTGGGGAAGAAGGAAAATTGCTCAAAAACATTTGAGGTCAGATCACAGAATACTGTATAAAAAATAGATGAGTGGAAAGAAGGTGCTGTATTTCATATTTAGGTATCAGAAAGATCAAGGCATGCATCCAGGTTTCCTCCAAAGTGTGTTCAAAATGTTTCTTGAACTAAAACTAAAAGAGCTGAAAACTTTTCAAGCCGTCTCATTTAACTCTGAGAAAACACTTCTTGATGGATGTGGCCCTGTTTCATATTCCATCTGGTATTCATTAATTACTGAGAGTATTAATGATGACTCAAAAGCCATTTTGCAAAACAATAAAGTAGAACTTGTTCCTCAGAATACTTGATGTGCTAGACATTAATTTTATTACCCTAGTTCCAAACAGGAGGGTCTATTATGCTTTTTGCTATTTGACTCACATGACTGACTCTCATTCTTACAACTTCAACAACTTCATGCTAAGTGACTAAAAAGGTGCTTAATTAAATGTGTGCTTGGTAATTAAGAGAGATTTCATAAGCAAGTACAGATGGAGCAAATGTAATTGAATGAAGGAATAGAGCAATTTAGCGAGCTTTTATGTAATTGTGGAATTGTATAAGCAAGATATTAGAAGAAGATCTTAGCAGAAGGCTAATAATGGAAATTTTATTTGCTTCCCTAAAATTTAATTGTTTTGTACTCTTCAGATTCACAGTCAACTCAAGGAGAGATGGAAAAACATGTATACCTAATCTGCAGGGACATCAGATGTCTGTTTGTCAGGATCGCAGAGGCTGTTGGTTTCTACTTTGTCATCACGTTCAAGTTCATGTCTAAGGTGTCCCAGTGCAATTGCTTGGGACTGTCTTTTTAAGGGCTTTTTCTTGACTCAAAAGAGAGACAGGTCAGAATTGTATAATTATTTATGCCTCAGGGAGAGGGCCTCAGACAATGGAAGATAGCTCAGCTTCCTTTCTGCTTAGGTGATAGCTCTGCAGTATTGACTGATTTTCAGAGTTTCTCAGTGAGATTGAGCTCCAGTTGACTACAGTGGTAACTGGCTCGACTGGTATCTGTTATTGGCTTCCCTCATGCTCTTGTACTAGTTCACTCTCCCACTGCTGCTCTCTGGGATAACTTCCCCACAAATATGACTTGTTTTCAAAGTTTTGTCTCTCCAAGTCAACATCTGAGCGAAGATATCCCAATACAAGTTTGCTGTCCTTGAGTAATTTTGAAACGAGCCTTCTTTGACCTGCAAAACTTTCTCAGCTTGAATATACATTTAACAGTCATCCTAAACATTAGACATCAGGATACATTATTGTTGGACTCTTTCAAACTGAAGAAAATCTTGCCTTATTTATTTCAAGATTTAGTTTTGAGCTAATAATTCTAAATAGTCCTTCACTTACTCTTTTGGCAATCTTCCGGGAGACAGATAACTGGAGTATTCTGGTCCCTCTAGGCACCTACAGGGAGTTCAATTTATTAATTCTGTGTTATTACAATATTCTATTCATACATCACTTAACAGTACTATAAATATTAAGTTAGAATGAAAATTTATATACCTATTTCTTCCCCTTGATTAAAAGCTGCTCTAGATCTAAGGACATTAGTTTATTGATTTTCCCAAAGTATAACAGTACCTGGCATGCTTAAGTTATACTCATTCAGTGAATCAGTGAATGAGTAAATTGCAGGCATAAATTATTGGGTTGATTCCTTTGAAAAATAGGTCTGGATTTCTGGTTTGAGAATGATTGTTCACTGGACGATGAAGCCTCATGTTCCTGCCCTAAGCCCACTTACTTTTGCAGGAAAGAAGTTGCATAAATAACTGTCAAACAACAGCAAATCTTTTCTCTTAGTCTTAACTCTTTTGGTTATGGATTAAACAAAGAGTTAAGAGCACTTGAAGGAAAGGCAACCTCTAAATATCTTAGGGCAAAATTCTACCGTTAGGGGTGTTGATTTGCATAGGGGTCAAAAATTGTATCAGTTGCCCTTTTGTGGAAGTGAATTCTGAGGTGCAGAGAGAAGGCAACACACATTTCTATAGTGAATGAAACATTGAATTTCTTTTTTATCCTACATTTCTAAGTGTCTTTGAAAAAAATATGTTACCAATGCAATATGTTTATACTTCCTATTTACAACCATGAAAAACAAACGAATTCAGTATAGGAGTGGATAAAAGGATTGGATCCAAATTGAGGTTATTGTGTAAAAACAAGTGAGGGACAGAGGTAGGAAGATCATGCCCTGACCCTATCCCTAACCCATCCACCCTTAATCATCTACTTTCCTCAGGATATAGGAATGGGTACATGTCCCAAGTATGGCCAATTATTATATCCCTTCTCACTGAATAAGTGATTGGTCTAAGAGGTAGACACTAGTGTTTTTGTTGATATTTAGCTTTTTATTTATTTTATTTTTACTTTTGTTGATATGCCAATAATAAGAGAATGAAGCTAACTTTGCATTGGGGTTAATAAACTGAAATCTGGAACCATTGGAGAGTGTCTTCTATCTATCTACAGAAAATATAACTTCAAAGTGAGGATAAAAAAAAACAGTAATGGGATTTCAATCCTAGTATTTGTCTATAGGGTGAGTCCTTTGTTCTTACAGCTCTTACCTCAAGTCCAGGTACTCTTTCTAGTTTCCTAAGCCAATAAGTGCTCCTAATTTTATTGTTTGTTCAAGCTGCTTTGGGTTGCATTACTCTTCCTTGCATCATTTGACCTATTATAAAGATGAATAAGCTGAACTGATAAATCATCTGCTAGTCAGAGTACAAAAATGACTCAACCACACATGAAATTAGGAGGTTAAAAAAAATTAGAAGAGTGACTTTAGCTAGGAAATGAAGGAGAAAGAATTGCTAGAGTGTATTCCAGGTTCTATGTCAAAGATGGGCCCCTGAAGGACAGACAAGATAGGTGAAAGACACGTAAGTCGAAGAAGGTAAAGCTGGCATGAAGTGTGAGGAATGTGTGTCAGTATCCTTGTCAAAGACAAGGATATATGTTACAGAACAGGAAACNATAAATCATCTGCTAGTCAGAGTACAAAAATGACTCAACCACACATGAAATTAGGAGGTTAAAAAAAATTAGAAGAGTGACTTTAGCTAGGAAATGAAGGAGAAAGAATTGCTAGAGTGTATTCCAGGTTCTATGTCAAAGATGGGCCCCTGAAGGACAGACAAGATAGGTGAAAGACACGTAAGTCGAAGAAGGTAAAGCTGGTCTTTGACAAGGATACATGTTACAGGACAGGAAACAGTCTTTTCATGTATGGAACTTGGCCAACTCACACAGCTCACCCAATGAAACAGCTAATGTCTCAAGGGTGGACCTAGCCCACTAGTGCCCAGTAACTAAGGTCTCTGCCTCTGAGCTCACATTCCTGAATGGTGCTATCCATCAGCCAGCCCCAAAGCACTTTTAGTCTACTAGTAGAATGTCCTTGGACAAGGATAACAACCTATCTGATTTAACACTGAAATCATTCCCAAAATTCCAGAGCCTGCAGAAGCCTGCTTTCTCAAGAAAACACTTAGCACATTTAAATCCTATATAAAGAGCTGAGAAATTAAAGACACTCAGCATAATTGAGATTATTTTGTTTGGGACTCACTAAAGCATTGGTAAACCTCTTGATCATTAGGGAATCATGGCCTCTTAAGGAGAACCATTGATTGAAGGAGGGATTGAATGAGGGTTAAAAAGTCAGGTAGCCTGGTACTGTCTGAAAACATTATGACACATTTTTTAAGGCACAATTTCAGTCTTTCAGTTCTGAAGTTAATCAGATAAGTAGAATCTTCATATTTACAACCACCAGTGAGCTCATGGATGGTGGAGGCAGAGCGCCCTGTAATTGGAATCAGACTTTGCTGATTTAGAGAATACCAGTGTAATCCCACAGCCATTTTTTGCTCACCACTGTGCTAGCTCCCAGAGATCCAATGGTGCACAATGCATCATGCAATGCCACTGAGCTGCCAGTCTAATGGGAAGGAAAATAGTTAGGACAAATAATAATGAAATTGTAAAGAGAGAGTTATGTTGGAGAATTTAAGGCAGCTAGGGGAAGTTACAGCAGGAGGCCTGACTAATCTAGGGGCAGAGAAGGCCTTCCTTTCCAAATTGATGTTTAAGCCAGGATCACAGGGACAAAATAGGATTAGCCAAATGAAAGTATCTGTAGAGAGTATTTGGGGCTGCAAGAACAGAATAAGGCAAAAGAAAGGGAGCATTGGCCCCTGGAGGAAATACAATGTGTCCATCATGGTTTGAACATAATGGTACGGAGAGGAGACTGGGGACAGATGGAGCTAGCACAGTAAAGAGCATCAGTAGTTACTAAAAGAGAGGTATTGACTCAATTAATGCCTCTAGGATCAGATTATTATTCCCATAATAAGGAGGTTATTTTTGTTCAGGTGCCCATTACCCACAAGGAGTCAGCTTGTAGAAGGTCTTATAAATTATTTTAAAGAATTTTGATTTGGTGTTGGAACTTTCTTTACATTAGCTATCAACCTAATCACCCATGCATATATCTATCCATGCCTATGCTTGTTTAACAGGTATTTATTAAGTGCTTATTATGTGGAAAACACTACAGCAAGGATTACCTTTATATTAGAGAATAAACTACACATGGTTGCTGCCTCTGTGAATTTATACAAAAGTTGGAAAAGTGGACAATAAAAAAATAAAGGAACAAATATCTAATACAGCTTATCAATACAGTGAAGAAAACAATCTTCTTACAGTCACAGAGGATAACAGACACTACCTAGCACAGCCACACTCAGTTATGTAGGGATTTTTCCAAGGAAGCGTAATTTATGATGACAAATGAAGAAGGAGAAGGCAGCCATGTGAAAAATGGATGAAGATTCCAGGCAAAGGAACAGTATGTGTAAAGGCCCAGGGAGGAAAATATCTCGAGACACTTCAGAAAATTAAAGACGGCTACAGAAGTTGGGGCATAAAAGGAAAGGGAGAATGATCCAAGGTGAAGTTAAAGGTTTATTATTCATAACTTTGTAGGCAATAGTAAGGAGTTTGGATTAAATTTGAATAACTTAAACCATCGAAAGTTTAAGCAGAAAGTAACATGTCCTGGTGTTACATTTCTATGCTTTCAGTTTTTAAGGATTATCCTAATTGCTGTATGGAGTATAGATTTGCAATAGTCAGCTTCAGCTGCCATAATAATACACCACAGACTAGGGTGCTTAAACAGATATCTATTTTTTTCACATTTCTGAAGGCTGGAAGTCTAAGATCAAGGTGTCAGCAGGATTAACACCTTCTCCCCCTGGCTTGGAGATGATCACCTTCTCACTGTGTCCTCACATGACCTTTCCTTGTGAATATGCAGAGAGAGAGACAGACAGACAGACAGAGAGGTATGGTGTCTCTTTCCCTTCTTACAAGGACGCTAGTCTTATTGGATGTAGGGCTCCACCCTTATGACTTCATTTACCCTTAAATATCTCCATAAAGTCCTATCTCCAAATACAGTCAAGTCACATTGGAGATTAGGAGGTCAACATATAAACTGTTAGGTAATACAATTCAATCCATAATGAGATTATAGATCAAGAACAGAAATGGACACCTTTAACAGGAATCTAATCAACAAAACAAACAAGCAAGCAAAATATAACCAAAGACACTGAAATTGAGAACTGGCTGGCAGTGACCAGAGGGAAGAGGGGAGGGAATTTCAGGGGAAAAGGGAAAGCATTTATAGGAACAAGTATGAAGGACACATGGACAAAAACAAAGGGGGCTGGGAATGGGAGGGAGGTGGGGAGGGCTGGGAGGATGGGCTGGGATGGGGGTAAAAGGCAGAAAACTGTCCTTGAACAACAATTAAAATAAATATAAAAAATAAAACAAAAAATGGAAATGCTCAAGTACTGTCACTGGTGATGCCGTAATGTATGAAATATCACCAAGAGAAAAAGCCCATTGTACATTAACATTTCATGGACAGAGAGAGAAAAGGGCATCTAAAAATAAATTAAGGAGAGAAAGGCAGGAAGAAAACCAGGAAAATGTGTGGCCAGAAGTGGAAAGAGCTTTTAAAAAGGAGTGGGAGTCTGTGTTGGAGTCCCCAAGACCATCCCCAGGTTCCATGATTGTCTAGGAGGACTAATGAGATTCAGGATTTAGCTGTACTCAAGGCTATGATTGGTCACAGTGAGATCATACAGGACAAAATCAGCAAAGAGAGAAGGAAACTGGGTACAAATTTTCAAGTGTCCTGTCCTAAAAGGAATCACACAAGACACACTCAGTCCCTCCAGCAGCAAGTTGTGACAACATAAGTAAAACACTGCCAACTAGGGAAGCTCACGAGAGACTCAGTGGCCAGTTTTTATAGGGGATGTGGTGGGGTGGGGGAGCTGGTCATGTCAGCAGCCTCTGTCTGGCATGTGTCAGAATTCTAGACTCCCTGAAGGAAGCAAGAGTTAAATTAAGCATAAACCCTGTTGTTTGCACAGGCAGTTTAGGTGTAGGAAACCTCTGTTATTAGTTCTGGAATAGTAAGGACCCTGAAATCCAAGTTCCCAGGTACCTCCCAAGGGCCAAACTTACAAGCAAGCTTTTCAAAAGAAAAGCAGTCAGACCTGCTTTTTTTTCTTTTTCTGCACTGTGTCAAAGTGCAACACATTGCTTGTGAGGATTAAAGGTAAAGAGAATTGAAGAGTCTGATTAAATTGTGTGACAAAGTTATTGGTGGCATCCTAAAGTAGGACAAACACATAGGACAGGGTAAGCTAGTTTGCCACGGGTCAAAGCATAAACAAAGTTTAAACAACTAAAACAACCAGTAAACTCAAGAAGAGAGTGCAGTGGCTAAAAACAAAAGTAGGAGTTTTTGTTTGTTTTTAAAAAGGGAAGTCTGGCGTATACAGTATTGAAAAGCTAGTATGTGCGAGTTTGTAGAGAAAGGTTGAAGAAACAGAAAGAAGGTAATCCTAAGAATCTGAGTTTTGAGACAGTATTGAAGTGTTACAGAACAAGCAGGGGTCCCCCCAAGAACAGGATACTAATACTGTCAGGACCCCCTACTGGGCTCAACTGTCTGTCGCCAATAGGAAAGACACCTCTCAATGCCAGAGATTTGTGAAAAGGAAAAGAAAAGTTTATTTAATGCTATACAGACTTAAAGTAGTGACCTAACGTCTTCATTAAAGTATCAAAAGTCCTTTAGGGTACCCATAGAGGCCCATAGTGCTTCCTTCTCCCCCTGCCCTAATTCAGGGTACCACAAGTAAGGAAACCAAGCAGAGGTCCAGGATCCAGGCTCCTGCCACAGTCCAGTGTGTTGCCCTCCAGGCAGGATCTCTAATTAATCCAAAGTCATGTGGCACCTTCTCATGGTCTACTGGCAAGAGTTCTTTGTAGCCACTTTCCAGGCAAAGTCTCTTCTTTCCTCCACTAGAGCTGTGGGGGTCTGCACTCTGGCCAAACTACGTGGATCTCTTTTCCCGGAAAAGCCAAGAGGGCGTCTGCACTCTGCCAAAAGCATGTGGCTCTCTCCCAATGGCTGCTGTGTCTGGGTTTAAATTCCTGTACCAATCTTCCTCTGTATCCCCATTTCTGACTCCTCCTACAATCAGTTATACTTGCCAGCATTCCTGTATTATTCCAAGTTTACTGGGCTGCCATCGTGAGTCTGGGCAGGTATGGCCCCATGCCATGGAGCCAATCTTCTCTAAGCTCCCACGCAGGGGCTGTAACTCGGGGGACCTGCCCCCCATTTACATGTTGGGGGGAAGTGACTTCCACCCACCCTGGCTCCAAGCATGGCCACAGCTATTTAACATATCCAAGTGACCTACCAAAGGCTATAGAGATATATGTTAAATGTCCATGCCATGGATTAGCTGCAAGGCTGTGGCTGTACAAAACAGCCTTGCATGTTCCTGCTCCATGTGTCCCTTCCCCCAACTCACACCTAGGTGGAAGGGGTGAGGACATCTTGTGTGTCTCTCCAATATTTCCTAGACACCTTGGGTTCTGGACCCCATTCCAAATCTCTTTTTGGGGCTCCCCTCTTGGCTGCACCCTGTATCAGGAGTACTAGGAAGATTGGCCTTAGACCAGAGGAGATCTCAATCTCCTTTGCTTTCATCTTAACAGGAGGTAAGGCAGAATGGATGTGTTTAGGAGCAAGAAGATTTGAGGTTTTTCACAACAAGAAGTTGAAATACTTTGCTTCTTTTAGCATCTGTTTACTCCAAGCAATGGAAGACCAGACAGATTTTCTACTGTGAGTCCAAAGAGGTAGGTGTTGGAGGATTAAAGAAAATGGGAGAGACTTGAGTAGAAAAATGCAGAAATGGCAGTCTGGTTGAGGTTGGTGACCAAAGATTTATAGCTGCAAGGAATGCCTAGTTATGTGGCTTCAAGGAAAAGTGAGAAGGAACCTGTTTGTAGTGGGGATAATCAGGGGCTTAGTGTCATTCAACTTACGAAACCACATGATCATGATGTGGCACTTGAAAAGGTAAGAGATGTGGATGCAAAGTAGCCCTGAGAAGAATAAGTAATGTGGGCGACAGAGGTAAATTTAAAAAAACTTAAAACAGAATTTATTCTGCCATGTCTTTCCTATCTTTCATCTCAGGAAAAGACAACAAGCAACATTAACTGAACACTTATTATGTGTGACACATACAGTCTACACAGGAGAAAGGAGGACACAGAGGGAGAGGACTCTGCATAATGAAATAACCAATAGTTTAGTTTACCACAGCATAAAAAGAGTTAATTGAGTAAAAAGTGATAAAGATTATTTATTTTTTCTCTTATGAGAAACTCAATGCTTTACACTATTTGAAATTAGTATGACATTTTCCCAGAGTTCCCATGTGATTATATACAAATATTCTGGCCTTATAGTGTTCATGTTGTATTTTCCAGCTTCTCTTATTTCATTATAATGAATCTCACTAATTAGTTATTGTTTCACTGTATAGCTATTCCAGTTGTATTTGTTGGCTCTGCTATAGATAGTGCACACTTCAGAAGCAAGGCTAGGAGTTGCTATTTCCTCAACTTTAATAAACCCAGGTTTTAATGAGGTGTCTGGCTGATACACAGCACAGAATTTAGAGGATAAATCAAGATCTCATTTGAAAATGAGAATCTAGACTTTGCTGAAAATGCCATGATGTTTTGTTAGTTTGGACTGACAAGGAAAAAAATACTATTTTTAACGTTCATTTTATTCTTGAATGTTACTCTTAAATATGTAGGCATGTTCTAATAAAAGAAAACATTTCCATTTTAAACTTTGAGAAAGTCTTGATTATAAACATAAATTGAGAAAGTAGTATATCATTTCATTTACATTTCTCATTCAATGTCAGTGACCTCAAAAAGAAAATATGCTAAAATTAGATGTGCACAATTTCATATGGAAGAAATAAATACATCTACAATGATACTGTGTTTATACATTTAGCTGAGATTCTAAGAATTAGATTTAAAGATTTATTATATTTTATCTAATATATATATTCTTAAACATTTTAACACAACAAGTATATATTTAGTACCACTGTGTACCAAGAACAATGCTAACATCTATGAAAGTACAAAGAACCCACAGTCTCTGTCTCTCCTGGAACATAGAGTCTTACTGAGGAAAAAGGAAATGCATGATATTTTGAATGAGTGGAAGACAACCTGAATAAGACTCTGAATCCATACTCTGGTCCATAAGATCTAGTCACTATTTCAAGAACCAACAGCTCCAGAACAACATTCCAGAATAAACTCTTCCCTGATTGCACTAATTCTGTCTCTGGCTGAATCCTCATCCAGTGTCTCACATAAAGCTTGTAAATGAGGCACACACACTACTTAATTTTACCCTAAAACCGCACCTTGTTTTTTTGTCTCCATAATTTGCACATGGTACTCCTTGGTCTAGAAAGCTGCACCCCATTCTTCACTGTATTTTGACCACCAATTTCTAGCCATTAAAGAGCAACTCAGATGTCACATACTCTGGGACACCTCTCAGACCCTACTTGGCTGGCTTTGAAAACTTTTTCTTGCATTGTTAAAATATCTTAATTTATTTTTGTCCTCAAAATTACCACAATGTCCTGATATTGCCTCCTCCCCAATAGCCTGTAAGCACGTTGAAGGCAGCAGGCCCTTAGTAGCAGTCTGAGTAAATGGGCACCATCTCCAGTCCCTAGAATGCTGCCTGGTGCATGATAGGTTCTCCAGATATTATCACATGGTTAAGTACCATATAAGGAAATATTTGATAAGAAAATATTCTAGTTAAATGGGACATCAACTTGTTGATTGCTTCAGAAAAATGAATATAGACATGATATTCAAAAGCAGTATGATTTTCTCTAGGGCCTGTGAGGAAGTAAATTGGATTGTAATAAACAGGTGAGGCTATCAAAAAACTAGGTTGATGTAGGAAAGGGAATCCTAGTGTACTGTTTGGGGGAAGGCAGACTTGTGCAGCCATTATGGAAAACAGTGTGGAATTTCCTTAGGAAACTAAAAATGAAACTGCCTTTTGACCCAGCAATTCCACTGCTGGGATTATACCTTAAGAATCCTGAAACACCAATCGGAAAAAACCTATGCACCCCAATGTTCATAGCAGCACAGTTTACATTAGCCAAGTGCTGGAAGCAACCTAAGTACCCATCAGTAAATGAATAGATCGAAAAACTATGGTCCATTTACACAATGGAAAACTACACAGTAGGAAGGAAGAAGGGGCTCCCATCCTTTGTGACAGCATGGATGGTTCTGGAGAGAATTGTGCTAAGTGAAATAAGGCAGGTAGTGAAAGACACATACCATGTGATCTCACCTATAAGTGGAACCTTATTAACAAAACAAGCAAGCAAAATATAAACAGAGACATTGAAATTAAGAACAAACTGACAATAACCAGAGGAGAGGTGGGAGGAGATAATGTGGGGAAAAGGGGGAAGAGCTTTTAGGAACATGTATGAAGGACAAATGGACAAAACCAAAGGAGGGTTGGATCAAGGATGGGGGGTGGGGATAGCTGGGGTGGGCAGGAGTGGTGGGGAGAAAGTGGAGACAACTGTACTTGAACAACAATAAAAAAATGAAACATAAAAAAACAAATTGTATAAGGGAACAAAAGAACTAGACATATAAATTGAGAAAATAAGTATATTCAATATAATTTTGTGTATATATATTTACTATGTGCTAGTCATTTGCCAATTCAGTATTTCATTTACCCCCCAAATAATTTTGTCATGTAAATATTATGACAACTTTTAAGAACTTTGACTTTAAAATTACCTAAATTGCAACCCATTTGCTATAGTTTTATCAATACTTATAAAAATAATATATACACATATATACATAATGGTAAAAAATTCAATGAAAAACACAAAATCTATTGCAACTAGTTATCTCACAAGTAACCACTTTTAACTATTTATGTTTTCAGATTTCTGGTGGTTAAAAGTGTTTTAATAATATGGATATGACTCCATTGCTTGACTTATCAACTTAGGACAGTTCTCTTTTATTCAGCTATGGAAGAGTAAAAATTCAGTTCATTTATTCTACCACATCCTAAGTATTTCCCTTTATTCTAAATTTTGAGACATATTATTTTAGTTCTTCTAAATAATTTACCAAAAAATATAAATAAAATACCTGGGCCAATATTTTTGATCCATGAACTTACACCTAAAAAAGAGAAGGAAATTCAGCCTCAGCCAGTGAGGCTCATTTGGTTGGAGGATTTTCCTGTAACTGAAAGGTTTTGGATTCGATTCATAGTCAGAGCACATACCTGGGTTGCAAGTCTAGTCCTGGTGTAGGCTTGTGCTGGAGGCAACCAATCAATAATTCTTTTTGCATTGATGTTTCTCTCCCTCCCTTCCTTTCTGCCCTCCACTCTCTTTAAAGGAATAAAAATTTTAAAAAGTCCTCCATGGAGGATTTTTAAAAGGGAGCGAGGAAACTCATACCCCATACTTTCCTACTCTACTTGTCATTTTGGCTCTCCTATATCATGCCATTTGTTTTCCTAAAATGCCTGGTTGTCTTTTATTTTCTATTATATTTCTATTTCTATTTCTAATATATTTATATTTCTATTATATTTATTATACCTATTATATCTATCTGCACATCTACCAAGGAGGTAGATGACCATAAATGAGTGGATAGTTGGTCTGAGCTTCTTCTGACAATCTGGTTCTTACAACAACCAAACAAGAAACAAACAGACAAAAAACCCTCCTTAAAATTGAGGAGTCCTGGTGACTGGGCAGGACAAGCTGGCTGTCAGGTTTTCTTTCATGGTGCACAGGTGGGCATATGCAAGCAAACTGCCTTCCCCTCTACTGAGAGAGAAGTTGTTAACTCTTAGGCATGCATACTCTTTTTAGGAATTCAGTCTTACATGGAGGGATCGTTCAAAATCTCTGGAAAACAATTTTCAACTTTTAGTTAGGGAGGCAAACTCCACTGCTTTCTGATATTTGGTGAATAAAGGTATATTTGAATTGAAAGAGTCAATTGACTATGCTTTTACATAGACAGTTCAAAATGAATCATTCAGATTATCATCCCACGACTTTTTGCTTTTCTGCCTAACAATTCTGAGCCTCAAGTCTTTCCAGGGTTCTGTCAGGAAGCATAGCTCCTAGTTCTAATGTGGCCTCTTTTGGCTTTTTTCCTGTATCCTGCCTCATATGTTAACGTCTCATCCACTTTCCCAAAATATCTGATTAACAGAAGTATTCTTCAGAGAGATGCAAATTAAAACCATAATGAGATACCACTTAACACCAGTCAGAATGGCTATCATAAACAAAGAAACAAACAACAAGTGCTGGAGAGGTTGTGGGGAAAAGGGGACCCTAGTTCACTGTTGGTGGGATTGCAGACTGGTACAACCACTATGGAAAGCAGTATGGAAATTTCTAAGAAAACTAAAAATGGACGTGCCTTTTGACCCAGCAGTTCCACTGCTAGGAGTATATCCTAAGAACCCCGAAACACCAATCCAAAAGAACCTATGCACCCCGATGTTCATAGCAGCACAATTTACAATAGCCAAGAGTTGGAAGCAACCTAAATGCCCATCGGTCGATGACTGGATCAAAAAACTATGGTACATTTACACAATGGAATTCTATGCTGCAGAAAGGAAGAAGGAGCTCCTACCCTTTGCAACATCATGGATGGAACTGGAAAGCATTATGCTGAGCGAAATAAGCCAGGCAGTGAAAGACAAATACCATATGATATCACCTTTAACAGGAATGTAAACAACAAAACAAGCAAGCAAGCAAAATGTAACTAAAGACACTGAAATACAGAACGTGCTGACAGGGTCCAGAGGGTAGAGGGGAGAGAAGCACAGAGTAAAAGGGGATGGACTCACATGAATAAGTCTGAAGGACACATGGACAATAACTAAGAACGGGGGGGCAGAGATGGGAGGGGGGTGGGGAGCACTGGGGGGGCAGGGCTGGGAATACAAAAAAGAAAACTGTACTTGAACAAAAGTTAAATTAAAAAAAATAAAAATAAAAAAATAAAATGATAAAAAAAGAAGTATTCTTCCCATTTATGGTGCTAAAAAGTGGTTATTTCATTTGTACCTGTATAGGATAATTTCAAAGATATTTTGAAATGTATATGTCTCAGTCTGCCTTCTGATCAGGAAGCAAACAAATTTATTTTTCCAAATGCTGAGTAAAGGTGTGAATCTGATCATTACTAGATTGAAACTCTATATTATACTAAGATATTTAGGCAATAATATTATAGGAAGGGAAGAAAACAGGAGTAATATTTATCGATCAGTTACTAGTTCCAAGAGCCGAGTGACAGAAATTCTTTATTTTTGTGACCTAATTTAATATGTACAATGATCCTATGAGGTGTCGCTATCTCCATTTTATTAATGTATGCATAAGGGCTCAGGTTGTGTAAATTGTGTAGTTATAGGAGTAATAAATAGTAAAACCAACTCTGGATGTGTTTGCCTCCAAATTATCTGCATGAATGGCTTAAAATGGATATTTAACATTGTGAGTTGTTTGCATTTTACCATTTTTTAAAATGAGGGATTAACACAATAAATTGTAGATCTTATTTATTTGCATTTTACAATTCAGAAAAATCCTATTTAAAGGGAAAATGTTAAGTGTATTTTATTGGTGGCATAAACAGTGGTTTATTCTGTGTCCCTGCCTTTCATCAAAATCCAACCACTGATTATAGATACATATATTTTCCCTTCTGACTTCTTCAGAGATAGTAACACAGATATAAATATTAGTGGTTTTCAATATCAAATCAAGGCTAAAACATTGATGCTCACAGACTGTGAGAGACAGTGAAGGCGGGTTAAGCTGGTTGAGTGCTCCCCTACCGTATCCTCCTCACTAAACAAAATATTAGAAAAGGACAGCTCACATAGCATTCTCCTCGCTCCTTCAAGAAGCATCTCCTGCCTTCCCCAGTGAGGGAGGGTATGTGGACACTATCAGTGTATGCCAGATATTGCAATTTCTATGTTGGTGTGTGCTGGCATTTGTTTGTTTGTTTGTTTTTAATTCCATTAACTATTTTGGAACTTTGTTCTGAGATGCAGTTAAATCACTTGGCTTATCTTTTAGAGGATTACCGTATTTTTCAGACTATAAAAGTCTGAAAGCACTCCCCCCACCCCAAATTCAGGAGGAATAATGATTGTTAATGCTGTTGTTGAGTTCTGTTTACATTTATATTGGTGAAATATTATGTTATTTATGTTATTAAATATATTACCACATTTTTGGCTTCAAAATTTTTTCTATTTTCCTCCTCTGAAACCTAAGTGTGTCGTATGCTCTAAAAAATATGGTAAATTTAAAATTTGTTGGTTTTAGATAGAGCAGCCTTTATTTGGGAGCTAGCTTATCCAACTTCTAAGGTAGTATCCTTTTGACCACTTTGTGCACATATATTAGGAGATATTTCCACTTTGGCTGATGGAAATACATACTGTTCTTGCCCCGGTATGAGTTCTTTGCTTTATTCTTCTTGCCTCTTTTTTATGGTTCTTTGATAGGTTTTGGTAGTTTGTTTACGTGCACTGACCAGTACTCTGCTAAAGGCTGAAAGCAGGACTCTCTGAAAATCTTTGGAACTCTCTCTTTGTGAAGCTCTGTTGTCTCTTGTATTCTGCCCCATGAATTCTAATTTCCTTAGTCTCCTAAAATCCAAATTGTTTTCCACAATTCAGATAGATTACCAGGCTCCGTTTATGGTTGCTCTCCTTACAGTGTCACCTCAAAATTGTACAGTTAGTAGGGACAATCATGGGGTTCATCTTGTTTGTTTCCTTTGGGGAATCACTGTTATACACATTGATCACTGTTGTTTAATGTGTGAAAACTGTGGCTTTGCATATTTTGTCTTGGTTTTTAATTGTTTTAATCAGGAGGATGTTATCATCAGGTTGGGCTGCTATAACAAAAATACCATATTCTGGGTGGCTTAAACAACAGGCATTCATTTCTTACACCTCGGGAGGATGGAATGCACAAGGTCAACCGCTGATAGATTTGGTTGTTGGTGAGACCACTCTTTCTGGCTTGCAGAAGGCTGCTGCCTTTTTGCGGTGTCTTTGTGTGGTAGAAAGCAAGATGAAGACAGCCCTGGCCATTGTTTGTTTTATTTTATAAGGACACTAATTGCATCATTGAAGCTCAAAATCTGTGACCTCATTTAAACCTAATTACCTCCCAAAGGCTCCATCTGTTATTACCTCACATTGAGGGTTAAGGCTGAAACATATGAATTTGAGGGGGACACAGACATTCAGTCCATACAAGGTAAAGTTGGTTTCTGTTACTCTTGATTTGAAGGTAAATTTTTAATCACTTTATGTCAACTTAATCTGGTCAATAAAAACAGCTGTTAGAATATGGGTATAGACAGCTTTGCTTTCCTTGTATCCTTATTTTAGGCTAGACAAATATCAGTTTATAAATCACAGATTAAATAATTTATTTGAAAAAGTACCAAATGTCTATGGGAGACAAAGGCAAAAGGCAAATACTTGGAGGATGTATGGCTTGTGTCAAGCACCTAAATTGTTTGACATTATATCCAGAAGTTTTACACCCTGTTGATAAAGCCCTATTTTGTATAAGGTGAAAGACATTTTATTATTCAGACTTCATCTCGAGTATTCCCTCATTTTAAAAATATATTTGAATATAAGAGACTGTAAAACACTAAAATAGGTGTATGTTCCACATTCAGAAAACAGCTGGTTTATTGATAAGAAGGCTGGCTAGGAAATGAGGTCCCATGGCCCATACATAATCAAATAAAACTATCGGGGCTATTCACTACGTGTAGCTAAACAAAAGACAACAACCAAAAAAACTCATTTCAGAAGACTTGCCAGGCATTTAGACTTGGAAGACATAGCTCCAGTGAGGCAGAATGGCAGGGAAAGGTTGTAATTATAGTTTGCATTCAATAAGTGATTGGCTTTGTGAAGCCTTTAAAGTAAAATTTAAAAAAACACAAAAAATTGTGTGTTAGGTTTAAAAGCCACAAACATTCCATCCTTTTCTTCATGTATGTCATGACACAGAAGTCCTAGTTTACCACACATTTACTGAATAGTTGAAGCAGAGCTCGGTGCACTAACTGTGGGGCATACATTGACGAGCAATAATCTTATTTCTGAAGGAGAGCAGATTTTAAAAAGTGTGTCCAAATATTCACAATCCAATGTTGTATGAGTTATGTGCCATAAAAATGGTCTGAAAAGAACATCTAGGGGAAGAAAATTCATCTAAATTGCAAGGGAAGCTTTCCTAGAGATGCTTAAATAGGTGGTGGGAGATGAGGAGGGTTTCCACAGGAGGAGGTAGGGGTGAGATGAGAAGTAACTAAGGGTAGAGGCTGAAAACCACAAGGTAGTAAATTTAAAAAGGTGAGTTCCTCAGTGTACATAAAGATTAACTGGAGGGGCTAAAAGAAGAAAAATCTGGAAAGAAAAATTGGTCATGGGGCTATAAAGAGCTTTACAGGACAGGCGGACAGGCCGTTTCAGTAAGGTAGACTTCTGAGTCCCCATATGTCACACACCAGGGTAAGGTACAAAGTTGACTACTTCATATGGTGTGAATTAGGGACCTGGCTTTATTAGGTGAGCTCACATAGATCAAAGATGAGCAAGGGAAAAAGAAGTCATCGGAGCCCTGATTTCTCTATCATTCCACAGAGAAGTGCTTTGCCCTCAAGGCAAATTGCTCAGCTTGACAAGTCCCCAAGCCATAGTTGACTGTCCACTTCTCCTATTTAATTCTCATTTCTTACAAGGAAAGTATGGAAAATAGTTTGGCCAGAGAAACAGAACCAATAATATACACATGTATGGAGAGATTTATTATTAGAAATTATCTCATGTACTTATGGAGGCTGAGAGGTCTCATGCTCTACTGTCTGCTGGCTGGACGCCCAGGCAGGCTGGTGGTATAGTTGCAGTCCAGGTCTGAAGGCCTGAGAACTAGAGGAGCCGATGGCATAACCCTCAGTCCAAGGGCAAGAGAAGACTCAGGCAGGTAAGAAGGAAGCAAAGAGAGTTGGATTCCTTTTCTCTTTCTTTTTGGTCTACTTAGGTCCTCAGCACATTGCTCTCCTCAATGTGCATGGGTATCACACAGTCTGCTTTACAAGATTTGAGTGCAGGATTCAAATGCTAACCTCATCAGGAGACACCCATGTGGACATACCCAGAAATAATGTTTAATCTGGGCACCCCTTGGCCAGTCAAGTTACACATTAAAATTATGCGTCATAGTGAATGGATGTACATATTTCTTAGTCATGTGAGTCTGAATTTGGAGTGCAAGCTACTTAATTTTATAATGAGAGAGAAACCGATTTGTTATTCCATTTATTTATGCATTCATTGGTTGCTCCTTGTATGTGCCTGACAGAGGATTGAACCAGCAATTTTGGTGTATCAGGAGGATGCTCTAACCAGCTGAGCTATCCAACTACGTGGGGTACAAGCTATTGATAGGAAGCATCTGGGGAAGGCAGAGAGCCAGGATTTCGAGACCTTGGGGTCCATACGATGCTGCAGTGTCCTCTGTGGAAAGAAGAGGCCACTTCAGAATTTAATTTTCATGGAGGTCCCATGATCCAGTTAGCTTCCACTTTGGAGTCACTTTTGGGTAATTCTGTCCACTATACCATCAAAGGATTGGCATTAACAGGGTTAACAGAGGTTGTAAATAAGTTTTAATAGCTTCAGGCACCAAACAGAATGAAAAAACAAAGAAAATGGCAGACTTGTGACATATTAGAAAAAGTGAAGGCATTCACTGTTAGATTTTTAAACACCCATATATACACACACCCTGTTCTGTGACCATTGTCTGTGACCATCATTTTGCTAGTAGCAACACAGTAGCGAAGCTCCGAAACCAAGGAGATTATTTAGCAAACTACTTTTTTAAACCGAAAAAGACGTACAACTGTGACAACAAAAATGGTGGAAGGAAAGACTGATGTTAGCAAGAACCTGAATAAATAAGGTCCGCAGAATGTGCTGACCCATGAGATGTGGAGTGAAAGAGAGAAAAGAGCTAAGGATAACTTAACTAGTGGAAACAAGTGACTAAGAACATGATAGTACCATTAACGGGAATGAGAAATATAGAACAGGAGCTGGCTTTCGTGGGAAGTTGGCATTAATCGGAGTTTTCAGTACATTGGATTTGAGAAGTCAAAATGCTTAGCTAGAACACATTTTATGGGTCAGGCACTCTACCACATATTTGATATAAAATACTCATTTAATGCTTATAATTATTCTATGAAGTAGAAACTGTTATTATGATCTACATTTTACAGGGGTAAAAACTAAGACTTAGAGAAATTAAGTGATTTACTAATTATATCATTCATCTAGCCAAACCCAAACAGAGTCTATCTGACATGAAAGCTGACCAACCACTGAATCAACACACAGGTTCCAACCAAAAGGCCAGATTTCCTCTGAAGGCAGGCACTGAGTCATCCATCTTGTCATGGGAGAAGGCACTGCAGGAAAAATGCAAATTGTTTTAAAGAAACACATAAAGATCAAGAGAAAGATTGCCATGAACAAAATATTGGGATAGCCTAATTTGAGTGGATAGTGAGAAATAAAAAGAAATAAGAATATGGAGAGGAGTGAAATCAGAAGATAGAAGTGTGTCTGAGTCACAGAAAATAAGAAAGGATATTTCAAAAAATTTGTAATACGCACTGAAGTTGTTGCCAGAGGGGGACAAGAATGGAAGGTGGTTGGAAACTGGGATAACAATATCAAATACTGAAAAGTTCTCATTGTGTATCAAGAACTATTTTAAGTGCTTTATACATATTAAATATATAATTATCACAAGTTTATTAATTCCATTTATAAAGTAGAAGCAGATACACAGAGAAGCAATGTCCAAAGTCACTCAGCCAGTAAGCAGCAGAGCTACCACCTCACCAGGGGAGTCAGGGAGTCTGATCTAAGCACAAACATGCTTCACCATCACGCCGGTTTCAGGAGAACAGCACCTGCACTCCACCTGCTGCAGCCTGTCTAATGACTAAGTGACAGCTTTTCCTGTCTGGCTGTGCAGCAGTGGTTTGGAGGGCAATCTGACTCAGCATCCTTCATTATCAACACGAACAAAACAAAACAAAACAAAAACCTTTCCCTGGAATTGGAATCCGGAAGAGTTGGATGACTCATGCTGTTGTGATGGCACTGCAGCTTCCTCAGCCCCAGGGCAGCAGAATCTTCTGAGGCCCTGAAGGCCACTACTACCACTTCTGTGGGGGCTTCTTTAACTAGCAGAGAGGCCAAGTAGAACCATGTATTTGGTAAGAGGGAGAAGAGAGGACACTGAAGAACAAAGAATCTAAGTCAGTGCTCAACAAGAGGAGGTCCTGATGTCAATGCTTTCATTGAGTCAGGCCTGGGCTACTTGCTTTGCTGAGTACTACACAGCACAAGCTACAGAGATGTGAATTTAGCCTCAATCCTACCAAATGGCAGAAAGTCACCTGCTGACACCAGGGGAAAGGAAAGACTGTGAACAAGATTCTCCAATCCTCTGTCTTGATGGAGACTCTCTCCTTAACCAAAAGGTAGCTGGCCAGGCTTTGCTGAGCCCTCTTCTCCACTAGGCCTCCAGTAGGCCTGTAAAGACTTGAATAAAAAGATTTTAAAAAGACTCGAACAACTCTAACATGGTCCTAACACCTTAATAAGGCCACATGCCCAGGATGACCCTAGCTTCCCTTAAAGTGCCAGCCTGAGAAAACTCAAGGCTGCCTAAAGAATTTGTTGTTTGTTCTAGTGACCACCTGAAGACAGTGCCCCTGTATCCCCATGTCTGTGCAGTGGTGGGGGGAGAAGCTGAACTTTGAAAATCCAGTTAGCAAGCCCAGACAAATTTCATATGGACCAATCTTTTTCCAACTAACTTGCAGTCTTTTACTTCCCTGACTCTGAGCTCCTGCTCACCCTTGCCCACTCATCCCCTCATCCTCTTTTTTAAATACCCAGTCATAAACTAAAGCTGAGTCAGTTCACACTGGACTCTTTATTGGCAAAGGTGCTACTGATTAAAATCTGTCCTTACCTCTAACTGGCATTCAGCTCTATCTTGCAGAGTCTTCATAAGAATACCCGCTTGGCACCTTTAATCTCTCCCGTTCATTAAGTCCTTTGAGAAGGGGCATTGTAAGCTCCCGTTGAAAAGCTCAGCACTTTTCCATTTTAGCACATTAGCAGGAGCAGGAGTGGAAGTGAATTATCCTGAGGAGATCCTGCATAATTGAAACGGCTCTGGTTCCTGAGAGGGACTGCCTAGGATTTGAATAACTGCCCTTATCATCCTGGAGCGCCAGAGGCCTAAATCCTTCAGCCCCTATTTTCCTGAATTTGGGGCCTCTCCAACTTCCCTACTTAATAGCCCACATTCTTCTGCTTTTACCGTTTTACTGAAGAAGGCTCAGCAAGCTTCCACAGGTGAAGTGCATGTAGCGAGCGGGGGAAGGCAGACCACAGAAGCGGGAATCACTGTCCGTCCCGGGTGGGTCACCAGGGGCGAATGTGCAGAGTGTAGTCTTCGAAACAGGTGTAAGAACAACTGAAAGCAACCCTGTCTCAGTGGTTCCCACACTTGGCTGCAGACTGCGATCACTTGGGGATCTCTGAAAACTACGGGTGCCTAGTTCCCACACCCAGATATTCTGATTAAACTAGGACAGTATGGACATCGAATTTTGAAAAGTTCTTTGGGTGCTTCTCATAGACAGCAGAGTTTGGGAACCATTGGTCTGTGTCACACTTAGCTCCCTAAGCAAGCACTGTAACATTTTGAAAAGGTTCATGAATCTTGAAAAATCTTATTCTTATAACTCTTAGTGATAAAAATATTGATTAACAGTGGCAGTAGCCCCCTTGAGTACTCCATAGGTAACAAATATTTCACATTCATTAATTCATGTAATACACTGAAGAAAGTGATATTGTTCAATTTTATACCTGGGGAACCTGAGTCTCAAATGTCTTAGAAAACATGGTTCAAAATGACAAGGTAAACAAAGAATAGGGGAGGATCTCAGCACAACATTCACCACAAACCTGTCGTCTCAACCACTGGACCATGCTGCCCCTAACTGGGACCCCTCATGCTAGATGCTGGAAAAGTAACTCTGAACATGTAGCCTGGAGCCCACTTCAGGAAGACTCGATCCAGCAAACACATTTGTTCACATGGCATTTGTTCACAGGGCTTTTTCTGTCAGTATCTAGTGTAATGTCACGCTCACTTAAATGGCCTTCCTGACCCCGAAATCTCTCAGCCAAAGGGGTCAACAGTCAGACTTGGTCACAGCAGGTGTCCGCATTAAAGCCAATGACTTTTTGCTAGACCACAGTAAAGGATACAAGAAAAATAGAGAAGCAGAGAAAATCCACTCCTTCAGCAAGTCTTAGTGAATGAGAAGTAGCAGCATGCGTGGAGGGAAAGGCTATTCCTGTGCAGGACAGCTGCGGCCAGGTGAGCTGGCTCGGAGTGGGAGGAGTTTGGTGGTGGTGGGGAGATGTGTTGACATGGATGTTGTAATCTTCGTCCCATTTATTTTGTATGAAGCATCCAGAGTGGAAGTGTAGCTTCCAGCCATACCCAAGAACTTATTAATGGAATACTATAATGCATGAAAGCTAAAAATATATATTTGGGCAATGTCATCTGCTGGATGGCAGACAAGAGCCCAGCACATGTGGGAAGACTTTGCAAAATGGGTGTGTTACAGCATCGCCTAGGAAAGCAAGCTCCATCACTAGAGCTGGGAGAAGCTGGCCTGAAGATGGGTTAGCTGTGTGATGTTTCCCTATCTGTGGAGTTAGGATGTGATTTACTCTCAAAATTTGTTTTTGGATTAAATAAGATAACATCACACACACCTCATACATTTCTAAATGCACAGCATGAATTCAACAAATTCTAGGTTCCTCTTCTTCCTATATCTCTTTTATCTCTGGCATAACCATTTTTGTAACGTGCAACAGGTTAAGTACACTTAAATGTAAAAATATTACAGGTGATTAAATGTAATAGTATATGTAAAAGTGTTTTAGAAATTATCAAGTACTAAGTGACTCAAAGCTATCATTATTTTAATCACTTAATTATACATGAGTAGATCCCATCTCCCAGCTCTATTACCTCCTGCTGCTAACTCTCAAAGCTCCATTCCTAGGACAAGTCTCTAAAGGCTCCCGTTCCTCAGGGACGATCACAGATCTCTGCTTTGTGTTTCCAGTAATGGACTGATCCCCCTACCCCAGCGTGCTTCTTCCTCTTCTTACTTCTATTGCCACTTGAAAAGATCTGTCCTCTGTATGTGAGCAAGATCTGGCTGTGATCGAAGGTCGGGATGGTGGAGTGAGCTCAAGCAGGGTGACTGTGGGTGGAGTCAGAAGTCATAGTTTGAAATTTGGGAGTTGGAATAGCACATGGTAAGTATCGTAGGTTCTAGAACTTAATTTCCTTTGTTAAAATTCCTCACCTCAGACAAGCTACCTGGCTTAATGTGCCTCGCTTGCCTCACCCATGAACTGCAGTTGGTAAAAACAGCACTACCTTATAGGGTTGTGGTGATGATTAAATGAGCTAACATGGTTAAACTATTGTACCAAAACATTATGTTACCTATAACTATTACTATAACTATGACATATAACTATTACTATAATAACTATTATAGGCTTGGTACTTGCTTCATAGCCATGTAGCCTTGCAAAAGTAGCAATAGACCCTTGGAGTCTATTGGGTCATCTGTGAAGTTAGTGACAATGCTTACCTGCTAGTGAATGAGATGATCAAATAAGAAAGTAAGTTTGCTGCCAAGTAGTTGGAATCATTCCCCCAGTTAGTGTCCAGGAGGGTGGTGGATCGAGTCCGCTTGCCAACTAAAGATAGAATATGACTCCTACACAGACCACCTCAACACAGGCATCACAGACAAATACTCTCTCACTTGCTGTGTATCTACTTCCATTCCCCCATCATGGCTGGGATTGGGATTCAGGATTAGATTTAAGGAGAGATTTAAGTAATGTGGTACATCCCACATTCCTACAGTTCCCATTGGGGACTTGCAGAGAGCTCCCAGAATAATCAAGGACAATTTACCCTCTATATGCTGTGAGGGTCTAGGTTAAGCTGGGAACCCCTAGACCCAGGTGACGGTGTTGCTATAGAAGGGATCCAGTCTTTTCCTGATTCCCAAGTACCATGAGCCCCAGAGTAACTATTAATTCGATTTCTGTGTTTAATATGGTCAGTCAGGCTTTCTTTCTTCTGATGTCCATGGCCAATGTGAAGTAGACAGACTTACAAACAGCAGCTATTTCCTTGTTAAAGCCTCTACTATACACAGGGTTGGCAAAAGAAGTGTTACAGTTGTGAGTATGTAAAACACATAATGTATTCCTATATTTTTGTTAATTGTTGTATCACTTTCCATATGAACAACTATAAACCTACTTTTGCCACACCCTGTATTTTCTTAGTTTTATGAGGTTAATGTTTTTGTCACTTTGGAATCCCCCTCTCTGTCATTGTCAGTCATTTAATGTGTTGATCCCCTCTCTGATGTCTCACTTTTTTGACTTCCAGATGTTGGGTTCACCACGTTCCACTGCTTTTCCTGCTATGACAACACTCGGTTCATCTTCCCAAAACAAGAGTTTCAGTGACGTAACCTCCATGGTTTTCCTATTGCCTTTATGCGGAGGGGGATTTGCTACAAAGAGAACGAGGGTTAACACTGAAGGCCACTCACCCACAGCAAAGCCAGCATCGAGTTTGTGTGGTGATACGCTACCGTAAACTCAGCAAAGGTGTGATGTTTAACCCAAATCTGTCAGGACCGCCATGCCTTGCTGCTTTGACTTTGGATCTGCATAACAGTAGTTTTAGTTGAGAAGACATTTTCATTCAGTTCAGTGGCATATATCCCTCTTGGTTCCCAATCATATGGTGCTGTTTTCCTAAATTTTGTGATGTTTTTAGAATCTGTCAGCCTTAAAAAAATTTAATGTGTTGTAATTATTTCCTCACTTGAAATAAACACTCATTTTGTAGCTAATGTTGTGCAAAAACTCTAATGGAAATACCCAATTATGTGTTTCAATTCTTTAAAAAAAGATCCACTTTTGCTTGTACAAAAAAATACAACTAGTTTGACCCTCCCTTCTGGGCCGTCCACTAACCGCTGTCACCATGGAACTTCTCTTGGTCGCGCCTTTTCCTCTCAGGGTGTCGTACACATTCAGATTCAAGTCCTTGTCTGTGCCTCTGCATTCTATTTATCCTTTTGAACCCTAGCTCCATGATACGGCAAGATAAAGATAAAGAGCTCACAGATATTTGTTGTTTTCATATGGCAGTCGTCATCCATACACTGCCTTTGGTTCTCACAGCCAGCAAGGGAGGAGGCAGGCAGCGTTACACTCATTCTGTAGATGAGGAAGTGGAGGCTCAATGAGGTTATTCTGCCGTCATTACAGAGTGTAGATGTCAGGGACCAGCATTTGCTCATGAGTGGGGGCAACACCATTTAGGAATATCTCCCCTACATCAGTCAGAGTCATCTCTTAACCACAGAGTACTGATAGGGTCTACTTTGTAAACTGCCAACTATTTGTGCTAATAATGAACTATTTTGTAGACTTATTTCTAACTTCCGTCTCCTTCCTGTGCGGGTGACTTTCCAAGTCCCCCCAGTGCCATGGATGAAAGTGAACATGGCTGAGACATGATGTGATCTGCTTGGGGAGGAAAAGTGAACAGTGGCCAGTTTCTCAGGGGAAAAAGGCCAGTAGCGGCCAGTTTCTCTGAGGAGAAAAAGGCCTCAAGCCCCCTCCTCCAGGGCCTTTTATTGGGTTCTAATACACAGGAATACAGGGCAGCAAGGTTCAAACAGCAGATAATATTTCAAAGAAATCTGAGGGCTTCAGAGTCTGTCAGGAACAGAGTTTTAGGGTTTCCTGCTCAAACCCTTAACATATGAATGAAAGCACTCTTAGCAGAGCAGATTTCACAGGTTTATCAGTAAGTCTTTGTGATGCCAGGTTTTTTCCCAGGACACACTCTAGCAAAGCAAGGAGCTGCACCCCTCCCCATCAGGTATTCAGGCTTAAGGGGATTAGAGCCAGGAAGCGGTTCTCCCAGGGGTCATGGGGACTCGGGCTATGTCAAAACTGGGGGGCGAGAGTCCATTGCTCTTTGTTGAAGCCCCTGAGTCCTTCCATGATGGCCTTCCAAGTGATTGAGTCTGGCTTAGGTTGCCCCACCTCCCCCTGCTGTGAGGGGTCTTACCCATCATTGACTTTCGACTAGGCTTTGAGAAACTGAGGCAGCATTTGCTACCAGAGACAAGCTTTGTCTCCTGCGGCTCACATTTCAAAGGCCGCCCCTCACCCTTAGCCACAAGGGGTCAAGATACAATTCCTAGAAGTGGGCTGCAGGCAGAGTGGTCTGCAACACCTTCCTCCACCCCAACTACACTATATTAACTTAAAAATCTGGGGTGAGACCTGATTCTCCCTTTGTGTCTTTGTGAAGGCCCACTGCAGACAGACAAGTTAGTGTCTGTGACACAGAGGTATAAATGAATTAGAAAATTAAAATAAAAGCAGCTGAAGGGAGAGCCCAATTCCAATACACAGGAGCACTGAAACTTTGAGAATAGGTGTCTTGGTTCTAACATTTTAGTACCAGGATAAAAGAAGTTAAAAATGGGCTTTCAATTCACGGTGTCAAGAAACACATTAAAAATCACTGTCACGGAGGAACACAACCCTCATGCATCTTGATACCTCCAGTTCACTCCGGGTGATTGGACAGGAGAGGAGTTCAGAGTTTTTAGAATATAGTTGAAAAACTGTTCAGGGATTTTGAAATCAATTTCCATTCTTCAACTTGGAAAATGCACATTTTAAAAACCCAATTAAAATGATAATGAGGACTAACAAATATATTGCTTATCAGAAAAAAATACAATTCCAGTGCAGTGTTCTTTGTTATCTCCATTTTGGTAGCCAATTGTCCTTAGGTTGTTCTATGGAATATTGGGAATGAGGATTACTATCTTCACGTTTTTGTTTTCTTTATTTCTTTCTCCCACATCCCCCACCCCCGTTTTATCATCAATGTGTCAAATTGGATGGACTGATAAAAAGTTTTGTTTCCATATACAAATTATAGGCATCTCCCTCCACAGAATATTCTGGGGAAATTCCTGAGAATTCTGGCCATTGAAGAGTTATGTAATCAAAGAACCTCAGGTTTATAAGAAGTGTTAGATATTATATACTACAAAACATCTTGTCACTAATAATCATAACTGTTCAATGCGTTAAACATTATGTTAACCATACTTCATTTCCTTTTCAAAGGAACTTTAAGAGATAAATACTATCTTTAGTCTCCCAAAGAGAAAATGTAAGTTTAAGGAGTTAAATATATTATTATTAACATTTATAAATGCTTACTATACCTCAGATATTATTCTAAGTGCTTTATGTATATTTATTTGATTAATCCTCACACAATGCTGAAGACAGTGTTTGTGAGAAAGGTTCTATTGTTGCCACATTTATAGAGGAGACAGTTCAGGCCAGGAGAGCTTTAAGGACAAGCCAAGGGCACACAGCTAGTCACTGGCAGATCCACATTGGAAACCAGCCACCGGGCTCGGGAAACCACTGTTCTGCCCAAAATAATGCATCTATTTAGAGAGAGCCTTTGAACACTTTTCTATCCCAAAGTCTATTTTCTTAGTTACTCTATTTCAATCCCCTTTCCAATTACCCTACAAAAGGTTATTAAGCCTCAGCTGGAGCCCCTGTTATTGCTGGGGGGACTGGCGGCTTCTGGAGATAGTCCTCTCTATTTTTGGACAGCTCTGTTGTTAGGAACTCCTTCCTTACATTGAGCTAACATCTAACTCCTCTATTAGTTGTGTGAAGGGAGTGAGCTGGGAGAAAACCTCCTCACATTTGAAGCTAGACAGGATGGTAAAGGCCAGATATGAAGTGTGTTGAAGGCTGCATCAGCCTCTAATGCTGCTGTGAAGACTGAGTCTCTGGCAAACACCCACAGTTGAGACGCATCTCTTGTACGGCATCAGATGGGCACGTTCTCCAGCGTCAGTGCACAAGTTTGCATTTATCCATCCTGGGCTTGATATTGTTGGTTTCTGCTCATCGTTTCTGTGTAAAGATACTACTCTCCCCTGGTTCTGACTTGTAGTATATTAGCTACATCTTTCAGCTTTCCACTTTCATCAAGCTATTGAGAAGCTCCTAAGAAAAATCTTACTGGATGGTGTGTAAAAATTTAAACAGAAGTTGTCAGTTACCACTAAGCTATAGCATTCTTGCCTAGTGATATAATATCAGCTATTCTCTGCTCCTTTTCTCACCTCACCCTGTTCTGGGTGCTTCAGGAGCCAGATGACTACTGGGTAAGAAATAGTAAAAATCATAAAATTTAAATGGCTGCAGCCAAGAAGGATGTTTAATGGTGTTACACAAGAAATAAAATGTCATTTATGTTTCTGCTTAATGGCGATGATCAAATTGAAAAGTTCCTTTTTAAATACAGAAAGAAAAAAATTACATGAACCCTAAAATGCAACTCACTGCCACTGCTTTAAGAATGACGCAGAATCAAGCGGGCAGACAGAGCAAGTACACGAGACGAAGACAGAATGGGGGTGCTAACCCGGGAGAGCAGAAAGAGAGGCCATTCCTCCCTGGACATTGAATAATCCACAGCAAGCACTTCGCAGACTCCAGTGGAGAAAGGGTCCCCCTTAGAAAGGCCTGGTAAAGACTTTGTGACTTAAAACTGGAACTTTCTAGTGGCTATGGCTGTAGAAAGGAAAAACTTCTGCAATTACAGTAAAGATCACGATACAAGGAAGCCTTCATCCCAGCCACCTGGGAAGGACCCAGGGAGATGCAGCATACAAAGGAAATTAAGTTCTGGGAAGAGAAAGGAGTAAGGGACTCTGAGCAGAACCAAAACAGAAGCCATTCCCATCAGCATTCCCAGCTGAATGGGGACCCACCAGATATCTGTAAAGAGAGAATGAAGTTTAAGAGTGTGCTACTGATAACTTTCATTTTACTATACATAATTATTCTCAAATGGCTTTTAATAGGCGACATACAGTTTTATTTTTAATAATCTACCTTTCTCATAAATTAGAAAAAACCCTATTATTAAAAAATAATAATAGCTCTCCCTCTAGGAGATATCTCCCACATCAAGGAGATATCTGATCTGAGCTAACCCAAATGAAAATCCCATTTCAGACTCACATTTATGACTCTGGGCTTAGAATGGGCTGGCTGATAAGTCACTCCCTTCACAGTGTTCTCTCAGGCAGCTCACTTTCACCATACGTGGGAATATGTCCATGCAAAACTCAGTTTTGGGTAACAGTTTTGCCTCTTTTCCTGAGACACTTCACGTTTCGAGTAAGGTGTACATTCCGGTGCTATACACCCTGTGCCGAGTCTCACCCTGTGTTTAATCCTCCGTATCATCATGAGAGAAATTGTCAGTGGTCATCAATTTCTGACTAAAGAAATTGTCAGAAAGGATAACACGTACCCTCACTCAAAGCAATGACTTTCGTTTACTCCTTTCTGAATTCTCGTTGTAACTCTCTGGCATAGGTTTATTCATTTCAAATTTATATTTGGAGAAATTGTTGTTCAAAGACTTTAAGTATCTTTTCTAAAGTCACTTAGCTAAGAGCTGGTGCAGCCTGTGTTTGCTTTCCACCACGTAACCATCTACACGTTTGATGATGTAGTTCTTAGGTTTTACTACCAATTCCCTTCCCCGTTTTTCCTCCCGTGGCACTTCCACACTGTGGTTCTGTTTTTATGCCCTACCTTTTACAGACTGCTATTGACTCCCCACTTCACCTTCAAAGTGCTATGAAAGTGCTGTGTGTCTCAGACTCATAGTCACCCCCCAGCTTCTGCTGGGCACAGGGAAAGGGTATAAATGCAAGTCCACGTTCATTCATCTAAATACTTAATTGGTGTATCAAGCTAATAGTTTAATTAAATATGTTTGATCCTTCTAACTTGACAAATATATCTTGATAAAGACCAGGAAGGCCATATTTGAGTATAGAATTTTCAAAACTCTTGCCCAAATGTGGTGCCAAAAGAGATGTGTCCTGGGCCCCAGGGAGCCTCTTCTCTCCACTTCTTGATCCATTATGTGCTGAGAAAGGCCTCTTACATTAACCACCCTGAGCACAGGTGTGTGCACACTGTTGGTGTGATCTGCACTAGGGAAGTTAGGCCTGGAAAAGAAGGCTGCATAGCCTTGGAAAATGGCTTGGGCTATTTGGGCAAGGACTTCTGGGATTCTAGGTGCCTGCATCTTGGTGTGAGAGGGGAAGGTGCTAGTTTTGGGGAGGCTTCACAGACACCTTATCTCCTGGCAAACAGCCTTTGGAAATTAGTTACGTGGCATCTTCTTTTTAAAAAAAATATTTTATTTATTTATTTTTAGAGAGAGGGGAAGGGAAGGAGAAAGAGTGGGAGAGAAACATCAATGTGTGGTTGCCTCTCATGTGTCCCCTACTGGGGACCTGGCCTGCAATCCAGGCATGTGCTCTGACTGGGAATCGAACCAGCGACCCTTTGCTTCACAGGCCCGAGCTCAATCCACTGAGCTACACAAGCCAGGGCAAAGTGGCATCTTCTTTGATGGCAATATTGATTGAGATTTCACTAAATTGTGGCTTCTTTCCTTGAGGATCATTGAAATATTGAGGAATAACCAGGCCAAACATAAGGCAATTTACTTTGCAAGTCAAGCTGGTCTTTTAAAGCTAAACCCCTTCACATCTTTAGAATTACTTCCTCCCAAGTACATACCCAGTGCTTTTCCACAAATCCAAGCCATGCATTCAGAAGACATGATGTGAAAAATTAATTCTCTGAAATATATTACCTTTCCCAAGGACCTTATGTATTTAATTTTAAGAGGCTATAATTTCAACTACATAAATAAATTTGCTAATAATGAAATTTTTAGCAATGCTAGAAATATATTTGAGGACAGAAATTTTCTTGATATAAATCTGGACTAGTTCCACTGGGTTGTAGTAACAAATTATCGCAATCTTGGTGGCTTAAGACAGCAGAAATTTATTTTCTCTTACAATTGTGAAGACCAGGGTCCGCCCTCAACTTGTTGACAGAGCCACAGCCCCTCCGACAATACTGAGAAATCCACACCCTCCTCTTCCAGCTCATGGCGGCTCTAGGCGTTTGTTCCTCTGTCTGTGGCTGCGTTAGTTCAGTCTCTGCCTCCGTCTCACATGGCCTTCTGCTCCTGTCTCCGATCGCCCTCCGTCTTTCTAAGGACTCTTGCCATTGAATTTGGAGCCCCCTTGGATAATCCAGAATGATTCATCTCAGAATACTTAATTACACCTGCCAAGACCCTATTTCTAAATAAGGTCATATTCACAGGTTGCAGGTGGACCTGTCTTTGGGGGGTCATCTTTCAACTCACTACATCACCAAATTCCGCCCCTGGGCAGCATCCTTACGTAGCCACGCAATACAGGCCAGCCTGCTGCAGGTGTAGGAAGCAAGAAATGCTGGGCACTGGAGTCTCACTGTGGTCTCCTGCCTCCGTCTAGCACTGCGGAACTCCCAGAAGATTGACTTCAGCTGTGAGGGAAGGACGGGAAGGGAACACCTGCGTCTGAGGGCATAGTGAAGGTGATGACATTGCTGTTTGGAAAGTGTCAGCCCAACGAAAGTGGGGCAAATAATGAATCAGTTCTCCTTATTTTTCAAGGCCCTTCTATTTATCACAATCATACCAACAGCTTAAGGTCTAAAATTTTAAATAGACTTTATATTTTCCCCACGAACAGGACAGAATGAACTGTTAAAAATTGATTGTCCATATGTCCTAAGACTTTAATCTATATTACTTTATTTTATTTTTATAATAGCTGTGTGAAAATATATTAATACATCCATTGTACAAAGTGGAAATTGAGGCTCTAAGATCGTAAATAATTTGGCAGTAACTCACAGTGGGGAATTATAGGCACTGAGACCCGCAAAGTCCATGCTCTTTCTAGGACTCCATTGCCCTAGAATCAGTCTTGAATATCCCTACCCCTCTAAGTTGATTGTTTTGACGCAGTTGATTTTCCTCTTCTCTTTAAATAGCCTCAAAGCATCCTTTACCAGCAGCAAGACAAGTCCGGGGCTGAGGAGCCAGATTTTCTTTTAGTTTACACGATACTGCCATCTAGTGGAAAGATAACTAATAGCAGCAGGTAACATTTCTGGGATCAAAATTTGGGGTATTGGTAATTAGTCGGTATTAAAATTTTGCTTTTAAAACAGTAAGCTTATCAAAACCCATATCAACTTCCTGTTCATGCCAACCTATACTCAAGTATAATCCTTCTGTGCGCCCGTCCCACACATGTATACCCCACCTGGACATCTTTTGTGTAGCAGAGAAGTTGAGGAATTAGGCCATCTTCAGCCCTCGAACTGGGACTGTAAATGTGCAGTAGTTAAAATCACAAGTGCAAGCACGCTCTCCTAACTCCCCCTAGTGACACTGTGCCCTATTGGCATTGTCTAATTTGACAACAATTTTAGGGAGAAATTCAGACAAAAATTACTAGTGGGTTTGCTTTTAATCGTTCATATCTAAAACTTCTGTCCCATCAAAGATAGCTTCTACGTTAAGGTCGCGGCAGAGGTGATTCCGGTACTAAACCCAGGGCACACGTGTGTGAGCTGACTGCCAGAGTCAGGCCGTGCCTTAGTAATTCAACGCTGAGTAGCTCTGTGTAAACATGGGGAGGGAAGGAAAAGCTCTGAATGCCCCCCATATAAACTATACGTTCTGAAGCTTCTACAGCACCCATTAGTATCATTCTCCTATTGGTGCTGTGACAAATCACCACAAATTTAGTGCCTTAAAAGCACCACAAATTTAGTGGCTCAAAAAACACATTTATGACCTTACTAGTTGTGGAAGTTGGAAATCTGTAATGGGTCTCAATAGGCTAAAACCAAGGTGTCAACAGTTCTGCGTTCCTTCTGGCTGCTCCAAGGAAGAATCCACTCTCTAGCCTATGCCAGCTCCTAGAGACTGCAGTCTTGGGCCTCTTCTCCCACTGTTAAAACCAGCAAGGCTGGTCCCAGGCCTAACGCTGGTCCCAGGCCCACCTGTACCGCCATTCCTCTGGTTCTCCCTTGTTTATCTCCCTCTTCTACTTTAAAGGAAACTTGAAATAACATTGCACCCACTATGATAAACTAGGGTAATATCCAATATCTGCTTTTTAAAGGCAGTTGATCGGTAACCTTAATCCCATCTGCTACTTTATTTTTTTAAGATTTTATTTATTTATTTTAATTTTATTTTTTTAAATATATTTTATTGATTATACCATTACAGTTGTTCTATTCCCCCCTTCATTCCCCTCCACCTGCACACTCCCTCCCCCACCATTCTCCCCCCCTTAGTTTATACCCACATGTCTCAAGTTCTTTAGATTCTATATTTCCCCTACTATTCTTGCCCTCCCCCATCTATTTTCTACCTACTGTCTATGCTATTTTCTGTACCCTCTCCCCCCTTCTCCTCCTCCCACTCCCCTGTTGCTAACCCTCTATGCGTTCTTCATTTCTATGGTTCCACTCCTGATCTAGCTGTCCTCTTGGTTTGCTTTTGTTTTAGGTGTGGTTGTTAATAACTGTGAGTTTGCTGTCCTTTCACTGTTCATATTTTTCATCTTCTTTTTCTTATATAAGTCCCTTTAGCATTTCATATAATAAGGGCTTGGTGATGATGAACTCCTTGAACTTGACCTTATCTGAGAAGCACTTTATCTGTCCTTCCATTCTAAATGAAAGTTTTGCTGGATAAAGCAATCTTGGCTGTAGGTCTTTGGATTTCATGACTTGGAATACTTCTTTCCAGCCCCTTCTTGCCTGTAAGGTCTCTTTTGAGAAATCCGCTGACAGTCTGATGGGTACTCCTTTGTAGGTGACTGTCCCCTTATCTCTTGCTGCTTCTAGGATTCTCTCCTTCATTTTAGTCTTGGCTAATGTAATTATGATGTGCCTTGGTGTGTTCCTTCTTGGGTCCAACTTCTTTGGGACTCTCTGAGCTTCCTGGATTTCCTGGAAGTCTATTTCCTTTGCCAGACTGGGGAAGTTCTCCTTTATTATTTGTTCAAATAAGTTTTCCACTCGTGGCTGTTTCTTTCCCCCTTCTGGTACCCCTATAATCCGGATGTTGGAACGTTTAAAGATGTCCTGGAGGTTCCTAAGCCTCTCCTCATTTTTTTGAATTCTCATTTCTTCATTCCTTTCTGGTTGGATGTTTTGTTCTTCCTTCTGGTCCATTCCATTGATTTGAGTCCCAGTTTCCTTTCCATCGCTATTGGTTTCCTGGACATTTCCCTTCATTTCAATTAGTTTAGCCTTCATATGTTCCTCTAATTTGTGACTATAATCAACCAGTTCTGTGAGCATCCTGATAAACAGTGTCTTGAACTGTGCTTCTGAGAGGCTGGCAATCTCTCAGTCGCTTAGAATTATCAGCTCTGGGACTTTGAGTTCTTCTTGCGCCATCTTTTGGGCTGTTCGTGCCTGTTCCGTAGCAGGATCGGAGCCCTAGGCGTTCACTAGAGCAGGGCAACTCAGTCGCTGGGTTGTGATGCTGTATGTGGGGGTGGGGTCAAAGAGGAACAATGGCGTCCCATCTGCTGCCTCCCACGTGGCGCCCACAGGTGCAGCAGCTGCCACTGTCACCTGGGCCCTCATGCTTCATCCCACTGTTCGCGAGTGTGCCACCGCCATCAGCCCTCACCCCTGGGGCCTGCGCGGTCTGTCGCACTGTGCGAGAATGTGCAACCGCGGTTAGTCTGCCCCACACTCTGACTGGGTCCGGGCCACTTGCATGCCTAGGTCTGGGGATCTGTCCTGCCCAACCCTGCTCCGCTACTGGCTCTGCCCCTCTTACCATCCCGGTTGAACAGTTAGTTGTTGTCAGACTTCCGTATAATTCAATTTTCTGTTCTTTGGCTGTGTCTTTGTTCTCCAAACCTTTGTTGTATTCAAACTTGGTTGTGGGAGAAGGCACAGTGTTTCCACCTATGCCTCCATCTTGGCGGAAGTCCAGATTTTATTTATTTATTTTTAGAGAGAGTGGAAAGGAGGGGGGAAAAAGGGAGAGAAACATCAGTGTGTGGTTGCCTCATGTGCCCCCCACCAGGGACCTGGCCTGCAACCCAGGCATGTGCCCTGACAGGGAATTGAACCAGTGACCTTTTGGTTTGCTGGCTGGCACTCAGTCCACTGAGCCACACCAGCCAGGGCCCATCTGCTACTTTAGTAGCCCCTTTGCCACATAATGTAATGTATTCGAAAGTTCTGAGGATTGAGGCATGCACATCTGGTGGGGGGAGGTGCAGTATTCGGTTCCCTCAGCATCACAGAGAAGGGAGGCCTGGACTAGAGAGGTACATGCTGGGTCGTGGTGGCACGGGCACAGCCAGCCCCTGTTGACTCCTATCCTCTCCTCCTCCCCCCACCTTTGCAAACTGCAGGAAGCCTTGTGAGCACGCATGAGGACACAGTGTTGTGAGATTCTACCTTAACTTTGCCAGTCACATTTAATGGATAAGAGCATAGATTCAGACCAATTTACCTATAAATTCCAGATTCATCCCTAGTGAAGGCTTGAGTATATTACTTAACATTTTTAAGCTCAGTTTCTTCATTCTTAAAATAGGCATAATACCTTCCTCATAGTTACCATTGTAAAGCTAAAACAAAGATGTCCACAGAACACTTAGCAGAGCACATGAATCTATGAGGATCTCAGATTATCCAAAGAAACAAGTTCTGAGAAAGAGAATTTTTCCATTCAATTTTAAAGAGAGACTAATTAAACATCTGACTGAAAACTGCCCCGGATGCTTGGGGGCAAGGACAGGACAATGTCTATCCTTGCTGAGCTAATTTCCAGTGGATGAGACAAGATTTCAGATGTGAAATTAGAGGCACAAACATGACTTACTGGGATGATCCTCTTCTGAAATGGGTAGGGAAGGCCCCCACTGTGCCTTTGGTAGGTACAGAATTTGCTTGGTCAGACACCCTTAGCTGTAGATGCATTTGAAGACAACATAGGAAAGAAATAATGTTTCCTTTATCCTTTGCTATTTTTCATACCTGAAACATGCATGTTTTACATTCTGAAACATGCATACCTATATGTCAATGCCTAAGTGACTGTTTACACATTGTATTAAAGCATATGTAAAAAGACAGTCATTCTAACTTATTTCCTAAAGCTAACTGAGGGCAATAATGTCACAGGTGTGCATATGTGTGTATTGCTTACATACATACATATATACACATGTATATNAAATAATGTTTCCTTTATCCTTTGCTATTTTTCATACCTGAAACATGCATGTTTTACATTCTGAAACATGCATACCTATATGTCAATGCCTAAGTGACTGTTTACACATTGTATTAAAGCATATGTAAAAAGACAGTCATTCTAACTTATTTCCTAAAGCTAACTGAGGGCAATAATGTCACAGGTGTGCATATGTGTGTATTGCTAACATACATACATATATACATATGTATATACCATCAAGTTATACTGAAACCTATTTTAACTCTAAGAAGAAATACATTTTGGCAATGAAATTAAAATGTTTTTAAAAACTTTTTAGAATACTAAAATTTATTCTCAAGTGAGAGTTGAATGAAATAATGAATGAAAAAAGTTTATTGGTTATGAGCTACCCATAAACAGTGTACTTAAGTTACAACAAAAAGTATGCTTTTAGGCAGGCCTACATCTTACTCCAATAACAAATTGATTAGACATGCCTGGAACAAACAGGGAAGATTTGGACACAACCAGTCTTTCCTGGGTTTCTGCCAACCCTCCCATGTAGGTGCAGCACTGAGAAGGGTCACTACGTTCTGGATGCGGCTACATCTCCACTCCTGATGGCATCTCTATAGACCCCGGAAGATGGAGGACCACATGAGGACTGGAGAATGTAGAACCTGCATCATGACCATAGCTGTCGAGTTTGCACAAACTTAGGCTTTCATTACACTCCAGGGACTTCAGCATGGAGACATTGGAGGCACCTTGACAAACCCAACCACCCTCTAAGTTTACACAGCTAAAGCTGAGACTGGCTTGGTGGGGAGGCGTCACAGCTTGGGCGACGGAGCCAATTGCAGATAGTGGGAAATTGGAAAGAATGCTCTATGGCGTGGCTGGAAGTGTGCCAAACTACTTCCTCAGAGAAATTCGTGGAGCTTTATATTCAAGGAGTCTTTCATCCTCAGCTCACTGTAAGTGCCAAGGCCAGTGTAACAAGACGACTCAGTCCAGGTGGAGGTAACAACAGCCTCGTTCAAGTGGAGCCTGGAAGTTAGTGGGAACTGTCAGAGTCGTACTGGAAAGGGTTTGCCCAAGAACTCACCATATTTTGTTCCTCTCTGCTTTACTGCGAACTTTTTGAAAACTAAAATTGCATATAATTTAACTTTTATAAGGATGCAGCTAGTTCAGTTCAGAACTTAGATTGGACTGCTTGGCTATATTTATGTAATACCTAATGGTAAGCATTCTACTAAGAAATATATATGTATCATTTATTAACCACACTGTAACAGGGGGTAGAATTAATCACTGATAAACTGAGGCCTGAAGAAATCAAAGGACTGCTCTACACTCCCAGAGAGAGTGAAGAGGAGTGTGCTGGTGGTCCCCTTGGACCTCTAACCTCTTTGATTTTCCTTGTGTTAAGTGAGAACACAGCAGCCACATATACATTAACAAAAGTCTTAAACAGACTTACCTGACTCTTCTACTTTTTATCCAACTGATCAGTCTCCTCAAACACAGTTTATCTTTGTCCCCTTTGCAACTTTGTTCACCGCCTTACCCTCCTGTTTAGGTTGCAGACAGAGAACCAGAAAGGCTTCAAGTTTGGACTGTTCATCAAATGTATTTTCATTAAGACCATTTGTAATGGGTCAGGGATTCTCCTTTCCCCTTTGTTCTGAATTTGATCACCCAGAAGATAAACAAAAGTTTATTAAATAAAACAATAAAAGAGTAGATAAGCAAATGGATGCAGTAATTGTTGACAGTAACTAGTGGGACAAAATGGGAGACAATGGAATATTTTCTCCCACCCATAAGATCAAGACAGAACAACTATGTGATGATTTAGATCACACAGCATGTATTACTCATGACAAAATTTCTTAGTTTCTGTCAACATATTGAATTAAAATTGTGTTTCTACTCCATTATTCTTTATTTCTACAACCAACATAAAGAGATCGATGGGTCTTTATGTCAAGCTTCTGTGAATAAGTCCAGTAAATAAAAATGATTGTTTTGAAGTAAATTCTTAATGCTTTTCCTTTCATTATCTTGAATTAAAGGTGAAACTCAACGGCCCCTTTACAATGTCCTTCTACCTCCTATAATGAGGAGGTGATGATGAGAAGAAATTAATTAACATGTAACAAAACCAAAAATGTACCATAAAATGTTAACTAACGCTTTCCTTTTACTGGTAATAGACGCCTGCCATGGTTACTCATCTATGTAAGACAGAGGCTACATTAGGCTCCAGGTCACATGACTCAATGTTGTATAACTTACAGGGACCCAGTTCTAGGCTAAGGTACTTATTGCTGCTAGTCATTATTTTTTTGATTATTGAAAGCAAGAGCTAAGGATTAACAATAATTGAATGACTCTTAGAAAAGGTCACTGGTACAAGGAGATTGTTAATTACACTGAAAGAATAATAGCAAGAAAGTTGAAGAGAATGCATTTTGTCAACCACAAAACTGAGTAAAAGCTATCCAAGCTGAGATATTTACTAATTCAAAGCAATTAAGTAGTTAATTAGAAGTCTGTAATTATCATTGCCACTTCATTAAGAACTCTGCACAGATTTCCCAGTGTAACTTGTTGGAAGCCCTACTTATCTTGGTTATTGGGATTTTGTGAGAAACTGCTTTCAGTGCGTTAAAGAAGTATCTAAACTTTGCTCAGCCATTCACGCAAGTACAAGTTCATTCTGAAGACTCTAATAATTCTGAGTCAGCTGGTAAAGTGTGACTGAAAGAGGGTAGATTAACACAAGTAACTTTTTAACCCCCAGGTGCCAGGGCAGGCATTCACCCACTATGCACAGCTATGGTCTTATTGTTTAGCTATGCAGGTGTCCACTCCTAGTGGCTGTGGCATTGTTCTGATTGGTCACTTCCCATGCTGTGTTAGTTTCTAGCCATTATGAAGATCACTTGCTCTGCAGATGGGAGATTGCCCTTAGAGAAAGCTAGAAGCCATAACAACTGTATATAACTACAGGTCACCTACTTTGGCAATGACATGGAAGCTGAACCTTGCTGTAAATAGATTAATAGAAAAACTGCAGGAATAGAAACTTCATCAGGTGATATATAGAGAATGAAATTAATGAATTTGTGTAACCTCTTAACCCAATTCTGGCATAGAGTAAGTGCTTGATAAATGGTAAGGAATACAAGAAGTATTTCCATATGTTTTTCAGACAGATTATAACCTAATTTTTAACAGTAGGTGCTTCTTCACCAGTGAATGCGCTATAATGTTTTTAATGACCTCATTGTACTGGGACATTTAGGTGATTTTGAGATTTTCACAATTGCAAACAAACATCATGAACATCTGTGTGCATAACACTTTCTGAATTTTGGGCTGGTCTTCACTCTATATTTTGCCAACTGGAATGTCTGTATCAAAGGAGTGAATTTTTATAAACACCCTATTACAAATAGTTCTTTTCTTCTTATTTACTATCTGCATATTGATAATGGTGAACTATATCTGGTACCTAATTTTAAGTTTAGATATTTGTCATATTTGTAAAAAAGGTTAATAAAAGTACTATGTAACAGATATAAATGTAAAAAAACATAAAATTTCACACTTCAAGTCAGGATGAAAACTGGCATTGGGAATTCAAGGAATCATTTAGATTATTTCATCAAAAAAGGATGAGAACAGATATATATAATGGTATGCTTGCAGTTAATAAGCAGATGAATTTTAATGAAATGGATAGAAATAATGGAGCATTGATGGAAAATCAAAAGTAGATAGAGATGAGTCAGGAAACTACCTTCAATATCAGCTAAGGCATCTCATCTGTATTATCTAGGTAACTGGGAAAAAATTCAAGGTTTCTCAGTATGAGATTTCCATGCAAAAAGACATAGAAATCTGTGATTTTTAGATTATAAGTGAGGTGTGGGTCTAAAGTGGTTAAAAATACAACAGAAAGCTGGAAGCAGTTAATCTGTCATTAAGAGTCTAGAAGTGCTTTGCTATGCAAAAGATAACATAATTGAAAGAAATAACTATAATATATATTTTATGTATTGACAATGTTGGCTTAATATTGGGTTGGCCAAAAAGTTCTTCATTTTTTCCTGTAAGATGGCTCTAGTAGCGCTTAGTTGTCTTTAACTTCATTCAAAATCATTTTGTTAGATTGTATTGTGACAACTGTCACATTTACATGCAGTTTTTAAAAACCCTTAAAATTGGTGAATTTTTGTACAGCCATTTTAATATTGAAGATGGAAGAAAGTAAGCAACATATTTGGCATATTATGCTATATTATTTCAAGAATGATGAAAATGCAACTGACATGGAAATTGAAAGATTTATGCAGTGTATGGAGAAGGTGCTGTGACTGATCAAACATATGAACAGTGGTTTGCGAGGTTTTATGCTGGAGATTTTTTGCCGGACAATGCTCCATGGTTGAGTAGGCCAGTTGAAGTCAATAGCAATCAAATTGAGACAAATTGAGAAGAATCAATGCTATACCACAAGGGACATAGCCAACATACTCAAAATATCCACATCAATGGAGATGCTGGTGAAGATGAAAAATGTGCCTTTAACAGAAAAAACACACAAACTTTTTGGCCAGCCAAATATAATATTTAAAAATTGACAGATAATAAAATAAAAAATAATGATAGGTAACACTTCAGTTACTTACTATGTGGCAACACTTGTTGAACTGTTTTACCTTTTTAATCTCATGTAACCTTTTAAAAAATCCTTTATGGCGAGAAATATGATTGCATCAACTTTGTAGAAGAGGAAACACCAGGTTAGAGAGATAAGTTCTGTCTTTCAGATTGTAAGTGACAAAGTCAGCATTTGAATCTGGTTCTATCTGGCTCTAGAGTACGTATACTATCTTTCTTTCAGTGTGGACACATTAATAACAAACATGATTTATATGGTAAAAGAGCTTTTAGAAGTCCAGGCAAAGGGTGGCTCCAGGGTAAATGGAAATGAGGGGCAGATGCTGGACAAATACTAAACTGAATTTCAGCAGAAAGATGCATATCCAAGGACAGCTTTCAGTGTGTGAGGACAGGATACAAGGAGAGCAGTACTACCACTAAGAGAATGAGTAAAAACCATATAACAGGCTGTTTTCCAGTAATAAAATAAGTTTGAGTTTAACAACAACAAAACCATATGCGTTCGTTTAGACCAAAGTCTAAAAAATAGACTATGGACTATTTTTTTGCCTATAAAAAATAATTTTTGAACAGCTATGATTATCCAAATATGTGAAAAGAAAGAAAAGGGAAGAAAGCAGGTAAGCCACATGGTTTCTGTCAATGGAGATCAGGTTCCATCAGCTTTGAGGAGACAAAGTGTTGGGGACCTAGACTGAAAAGGAGAATTAGCAAGACTGAGGTCAGCCCAGTTTTCAGAAGAACACAGGGACAAGTGCCCTAGAAATAGAAGTGAGGTTAGTTGAATCTCATTTTTATGATTTAAAAGAGACTTTCAGTTGGAAAATGATAACTTATTCTCATCCTTATAATTTTTATTTTAAATCTTCTGTAAGACCCAGTGCATGGTAATGACTGTGTGAGTCAACTGTCTGTCTCTCCTGGAGAGACCACAAGAGATATAGCGTGCAAAGTCATTGTGAGAGTTTAATGTGGGGACTACTTAGAAAGCTGGAGGCCAAGCTAAGGAAGTCACGAGAAAAGGCGAGGCACAGAAGAATACAACTACAATGGTATGGAGCAAATACAACTTTAAGGCCTGAAAGGGGTGAGCGGTGTCAGAATGTGTGAGAGCCACAGCTGTAAGAGGAGGGTCACCCAGGAGCTTTGGTCGTGGGAGGAGAACAACTAACCCTGAACCGTGAGAGGCACCCCGAGGAACCAGAACTTTTCTCCTTCTGATGAGGGACTCGACAGTTGAAAAATTTTAGTTAAGGTAATAACTAATAAGCTTAGTAATCAATGCATGTAAAAGCTATTGTTTCAGGAACTGAAGGTGTGATCCACCCTGACTCCACTAGACTATAAACAGTTCCTCCACCTTTGTGTTCAGGAGGACTGCAAGCAATCAAGATGTACCCAAGACATTGTATTCCAGGGTGAGATGCCCACCACCCAGGACAGCACATGAATGCCCCATGAATCAGATAGACACTGCAGCTTTCATCTGATTAACTTTTCCCATGAATTCCTACCCCCTACCTACACTTTTCTTCTCCTTATAAAAAGGGTTGGTTTATAATGGAATTTAAGATGGTCTGTGGGTACATAGTCCACTGTCTTCTCAGATGGCTGGCCATCTGAATAAAGTGCCCAAAAAGATTCAATCCCTGTCTCTGCTTATTGGTTCTGGTAGGTGACAGGCAGTATGAACACTGGCTTTTCAGGTTTCACTTCTACCCGTGGACTTTGCCAGTGCCCTCTTTTGGCTTCTCAGGGCCCAGGACGGGATGCCCCAAGGTATTTCACAGTGGCAGACTGATTATTTAAAAGTACAATAAATCGCTTGAGAAGCAGCAGGAGCCAGAGGAGCTCTCTGACTCTCCTCTGTCTCCCTAAAAGCAGGGCATAAATCTCTATGATAATTGCCTTCCCTGCTCCTGAGGGCTGAGTGACAACCTTCTCATAAGAGTTATCACTCCCACAGTAAAAATGGCCTATGTAGCGAACCTTGTAATGCATTTGCTAATTCACTACCTAAGCCCAGGCTTTGCTTAGATTTCTTTCTAATGAGCACTAACCTTCTTTGTCCTGTGAATTTCTCACAAATTTATTGTGTGTTTTTTTGTCTAAAAAGTATTAAACATGCTGCATTTGAGCTTCATTGTATGATCTAAACATCATATTGTGATTCTTCCATGCACATGTATTAAGTTTTCTCCTGTTAATCAAGTCTCATGTCAATTTTATTTTTTTGTTAGTCTAGTCATAAGAACTAAAGAAGCATAGAGGGAGGGAATTCTCCCTGTCCCTGACAAGCCATATCCAAAGGGCAAGTGTTGCAGGAATAGGATGAAAAGGGTTGAGGGGATAATCAACGACCAATGCTATTGCCTATTTGATTTTAAGGTATCAGTGCTTTTTAAAAGTTTCTTAATTATTTATACCATCATAGTTATCCCCACTTTTTCCCCCTTTTCCCATCCTACTACCCAGTCTTAGGCCATCATCATACCATCACCCATGCCCATGGGTCATGCATATATGTTCTTTGGCTAATCCTTTCACCTTCTTTCTTCCCGTGCCCTCCACCTCTCCTTCAACAGCTGTCAGTCTGTTCCATGTAACTGTTTCTGTTTCTATTTTGTTCATTAGGCTCCACATATAAGTGAGATCATATGGTAGTTGTCTTTTACTGACTGGCTTATTTCACTTGGCATAATAGTCTCCAGGTCCATCCATGATATAGTAAAAAGTAAGAGTTTCTTCCTTTTTTTCTGCTGTGTAGTATTCCATTGTGTAAATGTACCACAGCTTCTTTATCTACTCATCTACTGATGGATACTTAGGCAGTTTCTAGATCTTGGCTATTGTAAATAGTGCTGCTACAGACACAGAGGTGTATATATTCTTTTGAATTAGTTTGTCAGGATTCTTAGGATATATTGCCAGAAGTGGGATCACTGGGTCAAAAGGTAGTTACATTTTTAATTTTTTTCAGGAAATTCCATACTGTTTTCCACAGTGGCTGCACAAGTCTACATTCCCACCAACAGTGAGCTGGGGTTCTCTTTTCTTCACATACTCACTAACACTTGCTTTTTGTTGACAATGGAGCAAAGACAGTCTCTTCAATAAATGGTGTTCGGAAAATTAGATAGGTACAGGCAAAAAATGAAACTAGACCACCAACTTACACCATACACAAGAATAAACTCAAAATGGATAAAAGACTTAAATATACATTGTAAAACCACAAAAATACTAGAAGAAAACATAGGCAGTAAAATTTCTGATATCTTGTGTAGCAATATTTTTGCCAGTTATCTCCTGGGGCAAGGGAAACAAAGGAAAAAATAAACTAATGGGAGTACATCAAATTGAAAAGAATGTGAAGGGATTAATCAAAGAACATATGTGAAGGACTCATGGACATGGACAACAGTGTGGGGATTGACTATGGAAGTGGGGGGTGGCAAAGGGGGAAAATTGGGGCAACTGTAATACCATAAACAATAAAATATTTTTAAAAATTGAAAGCATCTGCACAGCTAGCAAAGCCATCACAAAAATGAAAGGAGAACCCACTGTATGAGAGGACATATTTGCCAATGATACATCTTATAAGGCTTCAATTTCCAAAATGTATAAAAAATCTATACAGATCAACATGGGTAAGACAAACAATCCAATCTGGGCAAAGGTTGTGAGAAGAGACTTCTCCAAAGTGGACATACAGGTGGCCAACAGACATATGAAAAGATGTTCAATGTCGTAATCATCACAGAGATGCTAATTAGAACCACAGTGAGCTAGACTACACACCTGCCAGAATGGCTACCACCAATAAAGTACCTGTGCTGTTAAAATGAACTGATATCTGGGACAACGCTGTGCTATTCTGGTTGTACCATCTTTGCTATTGTAACGTAAATATAGGAAATAATATGCAAAATGAGGTGCACTTAAGTATTCGGCTATACTGGAAATGTGTTTACAAGATGTAAGCAAAGGCTCTACAAAATGTAGACTATTTCAGGAAGAATTCACATGTCTGTCTTATCTAGTATAATTGAAAACCATAAAGTGATTCTTCCTTCTTTATCATGAGGCTGAAACAATTTTCAGCTGTCCCATTATTCCCCGTAATGAAGAAGATAATATGTAAGCCATAGTTGTACTTGACAAGAGTTTTTTTGTTTTTGTTTTTTGGGCAGCAAGACATTGCTAGTTTTGAAATTCAAATGATGTTTATAGAATAAACCAATAACCACTCTCCAGGAATACTAAATATCAGTCAGGACAATACTATGTGAATGTAATTTTCCTTGGATTTGAGTAAATTAAATTTTGAAAATTATTTCATCTTGTTGGTTAAGTGTTGAGAAGCACCCATTCTAGCCCTGGCAGGTGTGGGTCAGTGGATTTAGTACCAGCCTGAGAACCAAAGGGTTGCTGATTCAGTTCCCAGTGAGGGCACATGCCTGGGTTGTAGGCCAAGTCCCCAGTAGGGGGCATGCAAGAAGTGATCACTTATTAATGTTTCTCTTCCTCTCTTTCTCTTTCCTGTCCCCTCTCTCTATTAAATAAATAAATAAATAAATAAATAAATAAATAAAATCTTTTTTGAAAAAGCGCCCCTTCTATTATAAATTCAAATATTCTAAGCAACTTTAAATAAATGTACAAGAGTTAATGTTAAATAACAGAGAATAAAATATTCTCTCAATGTGAATTTCCTTTGCAAATATTGAGTGATTGCCTCGAGTAGAAGAAATGGCTACTTCAGAGCTGCAGGAACGGACATGTCTGGAGTGCTTGAAGAATAGCCAGAATAAACACAGCAGGGGTAGAGGGGATATGCACAGACAGTAACATACCTGGTGAACAAAGTACGTAGGGTCTTGTTAGTCAGAGGAAAAACTCTGGTTTTTAATCTGGGTGAAACAAAGCAGGTGCTTTGAGATATTGTCTGTATCTGCCTGTTTTCACTTATACTCCTGACATCTGTCATGAGAACAGTAGACCCTAGATAGCTGTTGCTCCTTCATCCTGGTCCCAGAGCTGACACCTACAACAGATGGTTGTAACTTCTTAGTGTTGTAAATCATAAAAACTTGGGGGTAGATTTGTTACTGAAAATAAATTGAATAATACACTTCTTCAGACTGTGAGCTTTATGTGTGTGTTGTGTCTTTCTGACACAGAGTGCTAGTGGGGTTGCCACCAAGTAGTTGGTGTTCAGAAAATAAGGGCAATATGCATAAAAATCAGCTGTGGATTTCTAAAACTGTAAAAGCACTTGGGCTCTTCCTCAGGTTATTGAACCAGAATAGAACCTCTGGGTGTTGAGTTTAAGTTTTTGCATTAAATATTGTTATTGACAGAGAGTAAATATGTCTTTTGTTTTGTAATAGCATAACATATGAGATACAAAATAAATCTTCCAAACTCAACTTCCTATTCTGCTACTATTTAATATGTATACCCCATATATTGTAATTATATGTATGTGCATACATACATATGTATATATTTACATAAATGGCATTATAGTATGTATATTGATTTGCAACTTGTTTTATCACAAAACAAATTGAAAACATATTTTATGTTGTTTTTTCTCCTCACTGAAAGCTTCATTGTATTTCTTTTTTTCTTTTTCTATTTTTTCTTTTTTGTTCAATTACAGTTGTCTCCATTCTCCCAGCATTGCTCTCCCCTACCCTATCCACCCCCACCTCCCAATTTCAGTTCTCCCCTCCCTGTTCTCTTTGTCCATGAGTGCTTTAAACATGTTCCTTGACAACCCTTCCCCTTGTTTCCCATCGTATCTCCCTCCTCCCTCCCCTCTTAATGTCAGTTTTTTCTTTATTCCCATGTTTCTGGTTCTATTTTGCTCACTTGTTTGTTTTGTTGATTAGGTTCCACTTATAGATAAGATCATATAGTGTTTGTCTTTCACCACCTGGCTTATTTCACTTAGCATAATGCTTTCTAGTTCCATCCATGCTGTCACAAAAGGAAGGAATCCATTCTTTCTTTCTTCTGTGTAGTATTTCATTGTATAAATGCATAAATGTACCACAGGTTTTTGATCCACTCATTTACTGATGGGCACTTAGGCTGTTTTCAGCACTTGGCTATTGCAAGTTGCCCTGCTATAAACATTTGGATGCATAGGTCTTTTGAATTGGTGTTTCAGGATTCTTAGGGTATAATCCCAGCAGTGGGATTGTTGGATCAAAAAGCAATTCTACCTTTAGTTTTTTAAAGGGAATTCCACACTATTTTCTACAGTGGCTGCATCAGTCTGCATTCCCACCAACAGTGTATTTCTTTGTATATCTATACTATTATGCATTCAACCAATCTCTTCTTAATAACTATTTCATTTTTAGTTTCTAGATACTTTTCTACAAATATACTTGTGTACTTCTGCATGTATATCTGTCATGCAAATTTATAGAAATGTAACTACTAGGTTCCAGGGCTTGCATGATTTGTATTCTGATAGTGATATTGTTTTCCAAACTTTTTTTAATTTTCCATATATATTTTTAAACCTTCATAGGTAATTGTAATATAGTTTTCTGGTTAAAACCACTGGGTTAAATAAAGAAACACGGAGGAACAACTTTCTCAATCATGTCATAATTAACCAGGGTGAAGAAAATACAACCTTGGTCAACAGTCAGTAGCTTTCTCAGGAATAGATTTCAGTTTAGTAAATTCTTTCCTTATAATCCTCTGAACATCCAGATACCTTTTAAACTTTAAACATTAATTGTAAAAAGTGAAAAAAATTCTAACTGGATTCCTTCAATTTTTAGGTTTTGAAATAGAGACCAAATATAATATTCTTTATATCCAGGTGTCAATGGATGCAAACTAATTATGCCTCACTGAACTGAGATATGGCTGATACCTAATACTTTGCATAGGTTTCAGAGAAAATTTGAATGCATATTTTAAATATAATTCCCTTTGATAGGTATTATATGCCTCGAAGTTTTGGGTTACCAACTCCCCTCAGACAAAATATTTAAAATTAATAGTGCATGTCCATGTAGTGACAAAGAGAATAAGCTGATCTCTTTTACTGGATGTACCTGTCTTCACAGGAGATGGCAAGATGTTTTGATTGATGACGTCCACTCTTAACCTATATTTCTTAAATCTGAGATACTTAATTTTTGTTGAAAAGGCAGTTGAATTACATCTTAACCACATAAATGCCATGATAACTTTGGAGTAATAATTAAAGATGAATTCACCAATATTTATAGATGTCAACATCTTGTAAAATAGTAGTGAGGGAGAGACTGAGAAGAGTCAAAAATATGATAAATTATCTACTCAACCAAGTATATTGAAGTTAGATGAAATGGCAATTCAATTACAACATCAAAAATTGTTAAAAAGTTAGAATTTCTCTCTGGCTAGCACGGCTTACTTTTCCTTCTTTTTAAATTTTCTCTGACAAGCTGTAATGTGCTGTTTAACACACCTAATGGACCATATTAAGTTAGATCATAGAGCATATCATTGATTCTACTGACTTTATCTGAAGTTTGGGAATCATGATAATAGCATTATCTCTCAGCCTTTTAAAATACCTGTTTAAAAATATGAACAAAAAGAAATGGAAAAATGCTTTAAAGCACTCTGTAAAGTTTCAAAATAAGTCTCTATCTATTTTCTTGTTATCATCATCATTATTATTATACTATTAACTCAAGCTAATCACCAATTCACAATTTAATATAGTAAACAAAATAACTAAACTAAATATTCTCATTAACTTAGAACCTCCTCATGAAGAAGGATTCTGAAAAAAATAATGCACCCCTAATTTCAAGTCTTACCCATATATCATCAAAAATATCATAGAGGCTAACTACAAATAACAAATAAAATATCTGAGAGTGCATAATTACAAATAGCTAGAAGACAGAGAATGCTAGAATTTCAAGTTATCTGTAAGTGGGTGAATAAAGGAGAGGCCATCAGAGTTGGATGCAGAGTGCATGCATTTGTGGCAAGTCAGGTGTTACTTTCACAGAAGACAAATCATGCATAGGGTTTACATAGAAGAATAGAGCTACATCAGTTAGGATTGATCCTCATAAGGAAAGAAACTCAATGAGTAGATAAACCTGAGAATAGGACTTATTCCTGGCATATCAGAGCACTGAGTACTGGGAAGTGAAATGGGAAGAAAAATAGTTGGAGTATGTGAAGGACTAGAGGAGAAATCCTGGAAAAAAACTGTTTCTGGATCTTGGGAAATGGGGCAGGAAGTGTGGAAAATGGTTTCCCTCGATTAAATGACAAAAAAGGTAGGAAGCAGCTGAAGAGAGGGTCCCACAATATGACTGTTTGTAACAACCAATATAACGAGTGAAAATGCCACAAATCATAAATTTGAAAACTCAGAACCAGAATCAGAAAATATGTGAAATAAGAGCTGGGTCTAAAATAAATAAGTAGATAAATAGATAAATAAACAAATAAACAAGGTAATCTCAGAAGAAAAAAGGTTACAAGAAGCTCACGGAAAATAAGTACAGCTGGAAGTTCAATAGGAGTGCTATAGGTAATAGGAACAAAAAAGAGCAAAGAAAATAAAACCAAAATAAATTAAAAAAATTAAAACAGTCTAGTGAGAATGATAAAGAGTCAAAGAAAATTTTATCATATGTATAATTGGAATCTATAAAAAAGAAAAACAAAATAGAGAATGTTGGCAAGAGAACCAACATTTAAGGCCATAATTCAAGAAAACGTTCCTGATAGAAAACCTGAATTATCAACTCCTAGACATTTCCCCACTCAGTTATTGGACTTTAAAAATAAACAAGATATTCTGTGGGCTTCAGAAAAAAAGTATACTCACTTAAAAATGAAAAATAAAAAACTATGTTGAAGTTAGACTGATAATAAAATAGACAACAATACTACAATAGAGAACTATTTTCAAGAAACTAAATAAAAATTATCATCTAAAGATTTTATATTCAGTTAAATTCTCTTTGCAGTGTCAGGATGTAGGAATAAAATACGATTCTTAAGGATTACAAATCCTTAAGAACTGTAAGGATTACAAATCCTTAAGAATTGTAAGGATTACAAATCCTTAAGAATATGTGAATATTTTCTGAGGCATTCTTTTTATGAAAGTTACTAGTAGATAAACATTTTTAAAAGATGATTG